>NC_138177.1:134103127-134703127 GCF_964165515.1 Mesoplodon bidens | reverse complement strand
GTGGTAAAATATTAAAATTAGGGAGTATACTCTAACACCATACACAAAATTAAACTCAAAATGGATTATAGACCTAAATGTAAAGCCAGACACTATAAAAAGAGGAAAACATAGACAGAACACTCTGTGACATAAATCATAGCAAGATCCTTTTTGACCCACCTCCTAGAGTAATGGAAATAAAAACAAAAAAGAAAAAATGGGACCTAATGAACCTTAAAAGCTTTTGCACAGCAAAGGAAACCATAAACAAGATGAAAAGACAACCCTCAGGATGGGAGAAAATATTTGCAAACAAAGCAACTGACAAAGGATTAATCTCCAAAATATACAAGCAGCTCATGCAGCTCAATAGCAAAAAAATAAACAACCCAATCCCCAAATGGGCAGAAAATCTAAATAGACATTTCTCCAGAGAAGATATACAGATTGCCAACAAACACATGAAAGGATGCTCAACATCACTAATCATTAGAGAAATGCAAATCAAAACCACAATGAGGTATCACCTCACACCTGTCAGAATGGCCATCATCAAAAAATCTACAAACAATAAATGCTGGAGAGGGTGTGGAGAAAAGGGAACCCTCTTGCACTGTTGGTGGGAATGTAAATTGATATAGCCACTATGGAGAACAGTATGGAGGTTCCTTAAAAAACTTAAGATAGAAATACCATATGACCCAGCAATCCCACTACTGGGCATATACCCTGAGAAAACCATAATTCAGAAAGAGTCATGGGGCTTTTCTGGTGGTGCAGTGGTTGAGAGCCAGCCTGCCGATGCAGGGGATGCGGGTTCATGCCCTGGTCTGGTCTGGGAAGATCCCACATGCCGTGGAGCAGCTGGGCCCGTGAGCCATGGCCGCTGAGCCTGCGCATCCGGACCCTGTGCTCCGCAGTGGGAGAGGTCACAACAGTGAGAGGCCTGCGTACTGCAAAAAAAAAAAAAAAAAAAAAGAGTCATGTACCACAATGTTCATTGCAGCTCTATTTACAATGGCCAGGACATGGAAGCGACCTAAGTGTCTATCGACAGATGAATGGATAAAGAAGATGTGGCACATATATACAATATTACTCAGCCATAAAAAGAAATGAAATTGAGTTATTTGTAGTGAGGTGGATGGACCTAGATTGTGTCATACAGAGTGAAGTAAGTCAGAAAGAGAAAAACAAATACCGTATGCTAACACACATTTATGGAATCTAAAAAAAAAAAAAATGGTTCTGATGAACCAAGGTGCAGGACAGGAATAAAGATGCAGATGTAGAGAATGGACTTGAGGATACAAGGAGGGAGAAGAGTAAGCTGGGACGAAGTGAGAGAGTGGCATGGACATATATACACTCCCAAATGTAAAATAGATAGCTAGTGGGAAGCAGCCACATATCACAGGGATATCAGCTCAGTGCTTTGTGACCACCTAAAGGGGTGAGATAGGGAGGGTGGGAGGGAGATGCAAGAGGGAGGGGATATGGGGACATATGTATACGTATAGCTGATTCACTTTGTTATACAGCAGAAAATGACACAACATTATAAAGCAATTATACTCCAATAAAGATGTTAAAAATAAATAAATAAATAAATGTTTTATTAATTAATTAATTAAGGAGTGTATTTTAATCCCTAGGGTAGCCAATAAAAAAGATAATGCAAAGAGGTATAACTAAAAAACCAAGAAATAAATTGAAATTGAATTCTAAAAAAATCATCAAATAATCCAAAAGGAAAAAAAGGAACATACCATAAGGAACAAATAACAAAGCTTAATATATTATAATTATTGAGTTATCTTGAGGTCATTGGGTATAGTCCTATAATATTAAAGCATGCATACACGTTTTGCACTAGAAATTAAATAAGAACCTATTTTTGTACATTGCTCTCAGATTATTTACTAGCATTAAAATCTTGGAGAGTTGAGAAGTAGGAATATGTGGAGTGAGTGGTCCACAGCTAGGACATTGATAGCCACTGTCCTAAAGACAGTCAAAAAGCTCCTTATATATCAGCCCTCAGTATAATTTTCAGAGTTCTACACTATTTCTTCAACTTTTTCTCCCACTTCACTTACCGTTGTTTACCCATACTCCATTCATGGTCCATGATGCCCCCCCTTCCTGGAGTATCCTCATATCGTCACCTCTTAATATGCTTATTCATTAATATCTCCCTTACAATTACCCTCTTATTTCCCTCACTTGATTTTTTTTAACATCTTTATTGGAGTATAATTGCTTTACAATGGTGTGTTAGTTTCTGCTTTATAACAAAGTGAATCAGCTATACATATACATATGTTCCCACATCCCTTCCTTCTTGCATCTCCCTCCCTCCCACCCTCCCTATCCCACCCCTCTAGGTGGTCACAAACCACTGAGCTGATCTCCCTGTGCTATGCCGCTGCTTCCCACTACCTATCTAGTTTACATTTGGTAGTGTATATATGTCCATGCCACTCTCTCACTTTGTCACAGCTTACCCTTCCCCCTCCCCATATCCTCAAGTCCATTCTCTAGTAGGTCTGTGTCTTTATTCCCATCTTACCCCTAGGTTCTTCATGACATTCTTTTTTTCTTCTTAGATTCCATATATATGTGTTAGCATAAGGTATTTATTTTTCTCTTTCTGACTTACTTCACTCTGTATGACAGACTTTAGGTCCATCCACCTCACTACAAATAACTCAATTTCATTTCTTTTTATGGCTGAGTAATAGCAGCCAGACCAATACTGTTTTTTAAAAATCACTCATTCAACAAATATTTATTGAATTAATACTATGTTCAATGCGTTAATGTTAGGTGCCTGGTACACAGTGGTAAACAAAAAGATTTTGTCTTTTTTATAAAAGCAATAGGAAATCATGAAAGGTATTTGAGCAGAGAAGTAACATGATAAGATTTGCATTTGTAAAGCTCCCTGTGAGGAACTGGGTGGCGGAGCACAGGGGTGAATGCAAGGGGAAGAGGACAGGGCTGTTGCTGTGATTTGGAAGAGAGGTAAAGATTGCTTGGAAATGGTTAACAAGACTGAAATTGGAGACCTTTCTCTGAAATTAGAAGATCTAAAAATATGTTAGAAAAAATTGATAGGACTTAGTGATGAATTGTTTATAAGGAGTGAAGAAGAGGGCGATTTCACAGATGATTCCTGTTTTTCTTTTGGGGAAAGCCACTTGAAGTGGGTGCCATTTGCTGAAGCTAGGGGATACTGGTAAAAGTGAAGATCACGAGTTCATTTGGGCATATTTTAAGTTTGAGTGAAGCTAAAGCAGCTGATTGGAGATGTCAAGTGGGGAGGTTATGTTTTATTCAATGCCGTATCTAGTATTCAGTACAAAATACAAATTCAATACATATTTGTTAATTGACTAACTTGGAATCAGAAGAAAAAAGCAATTATTTATTAAGCATTGACTCCACCAGGCATTCTGACAGACATTTTGTCTGCAGCATCTCATTTAATCCCACAGTAACCATTCAGCTTTAATATGGTGATTCCAATTTTATAGATTAGGGAACAGGCTCAGGAATTTTAAGTAAGAAAACAAGGAGATTGTAGAATCAAGATTAAAACTTAGATCTGCCTATTTACAAGTTGCTTGCAAAGTCTTTGTTCCTCCCCACCACCTCCCGCTCGCCCACCACCGTGTAACTTTTATTTTATGGAAAATAAAGCAGCTTCTTCCTCCGTATCTTAAAAAACCTCTCCATCTTTTTTTTCCCCATACTAATTTCTTTTCTCCCACTCAGGCATGGGTACTTCAGAATGAAACTCGGGAATTTCTCCTTTGCTTCTACCCAAGGTTAAGAGAAGGGAGTCTGCTGCCTTCTCTACCTGCAATTTGCTGAGGAAAAATCAAAATAGAAAAATGGAAATGCTCCCAATGCTCCAAGATTATGGATGTACTCATTTCATGTATATTCTTCAAAAATTCAAGAAAGCTGAAATCCAATTTAATCTGTTACATGATTGGCCTAAATTACTTAACCACATCAAAGCATCAATGGCCTCACACTCTGGGAAGGGACATTGTAAAATGGTTTTCAAATATATAATGCAGTCTCTCAGGTGCTTGAGACAGGGATGCCCAACTCTGAATATAAAGATTCCTTAAACTTCTGAGATCAAACAGCAGAGCCATTATTTGAGAGGCTGGATGAAATACCAGAGCCATTTCTTATTAGCTTCAGTCATTAAAGAGAATTTAGTAACCTGGCTATTTATGCATTTCTTTTTCTTCCTTTAAAAAAAAAAGGCACTCTTAATGGAATGAGAGGGCAGAAGATTTCGAAGATCAAGATTACAGGTTAATTTCCTACTAATTACATTGTTTTCTGCTTTCAGAAAAGAAAACCCAAACCAGTTTTCCAATACCCCTCTCTATCTCATGTTAAACAGTTCAAGAACAAAAAAGAGATGTTAAGCGTATTGTGCTTTGCTAGGAGTGAGGAAAATTACTACCATACTACTGTCACTGTTGTGAGTACTACCGAAAAATATCCTTGTGTGAATCTATCCTCTGGCATGTCGGCCATGTTTTCCCATAGCAACAATATTGTGAACAAAATTTGGATTCCCAGTAGGACCCTTAAAAGCCAAGTCAAGCCATGATGCTGATGTAAAAACAGTGCTACATCTAAGGACTAAGGCAAGATCCTACGAATCTCAGAAACATCAGAAATGCATCTCTTCTCCCTCTCTCTTGATAACAACTATTTTGAAAACCATATAATAGTGGGAATTCAGCCTTGGTATAAAGAAGAGAATATCTGAGAAGGCACTACAGCTTAATATTTAATAGCATAGGCACTAGAACCAGATTATCTAGGTTTGATTCCTGTCTCCCAGCATTATGTAACTCTGAATATTGGACAAGTTACTTCCTTTATTCTGTGCCTCAGTTTCCACATCTATACAATGGGAATTTAAGGAGTATCCCTATTGTTGTTGTGATTAAATAAGTTACTACTTCAAAACACATGGAACAGTTCTAGGCACATAATAAGTACTCAATAAATGTCAACCATTTTTAGTAACATGCTACATATTTTATCTCATTTAATCCTTGCTATGACCCTTCAAGATAAATAAACCATTTATCTTCCATTTTATAGAAGAAACTGAAACCCACAGAGGTTAGGTAATTTGCTCAGGGAAACACAGTTATAAAAGATAATTTTTTAAATGTAGAGTCAGATTTCTAATCCAGTTCTGATTCTCAAATTCCAGGCTCTGAAATATACAACCACGATGCCTGCAAAGATGGAAGTTCTCAGGGATATTTCTCTTGCCCTGACTCCCAATCTCCTTCACTAATTCCTCTGCCACGGTCTACACAGTAAGAAGACAATATGGACAACAGTTGGAACTCTTTCTGCCTTTCCAGGGCCCAGCTCCCTGCCCAGCATGGGCCCAGGCTTCACGGATATTTGACCTTTGTAAATTGGGTATTCAGAGGTCAAGGAATGCTTGTGTTTTGAATTTCCACTGTAGCTTTCTGGCAAATCTGTGAGTTTGAGCTCTTTGAAAATGCCAGAGGCCTGTGGAAATATTGATCTTGGCCTTGGAAATCCTGATGGATGTAATTAGTTAGAGAAAGAAAAGATGACTGACCATATACAGTCAGAATCATAACAAATTGAAGTATTACAGAAACTATGAAGTCAAAATGCAGGGAGGGCTGGGGTCCAAAAGCAAGCTGGAGGTAGAGACAGTTTCCAGAAATCAATTGTGAAAGAACTAAGAAGGTGTTCTCCTCACCGGCTTGACACTTTTTCCCTTCCCATTCAGAGAGGGATGCTGAAGAAAACAGAGCAAAGACAGATGAGGAACAAAAATTTTCCAAGGCCTGAAAAACAAGTCTAGGGGCAGTGGGGTTTCCTTAGGGCGAAGATAGGAAAGGATAGGTTTGCCTTCACATTATCTTGATTTCTGTGAGCCTCCCAGAGCACCCAAAATTCTTCTTATGGCCTTTTTGGAGCACTTACCATGTCAGGCATTATGTTCTCACCCTAAATCCTCCCAGCGACCAGGTAATTATTGTCCTCACATTACAGTTGAGACTCAGAGAGGGTTAAGTAATGCCCAGGGTCACGGGGCCAGGACAGGGCACACTGGCTCCCAGCCTGCCCAACCCACAAGCAGAGTTCTTATTCACTCAGTGTTCACTGACTGCCCTTGAAGCCATCTTGTCCAACCTTCATCACTCTGTGGAGTTGCCTGGGCAGCATCCCCACTGAGTGGGTTTTCAGTGTCCACCTGAATACCTGTTACAAAAGGAATCTCACTATTTCCTTTTTAATTATGGCAAAACACAAGTACACAAAATTTGCCATTTTAACCATTTTAAAACACACAATTCAGTAGCATCTAGTACATTCATGATGTCGTACCACCATTGCCACATTCTAGCTGCAGAAAGTTTGCTTCTCCCCAAATGTCAACCCCCTTCCCCATTAAGCAGTCACTCCCACCCCTGCTCCCCCACTGCCACTAATTAGCTTTCTGTCTCTATCATCTGCCTATTCTGGATAATTCATATAAATGTAATCATACCAAATGGGCCTTTGTATCTGGCTTCTTTCACTCAGTACATTTTCAATATTCATCCATGTATTAACATGTATCTGGACTTCATCCCTTTTTAAGGCTGAATAATATTGCAATGTAATGGATATATCATATCTTATTTATCCATTCATCAGTTGCTGGCCTTTGTGTTACTTCTACTTTTGGCTATTGTGAATAGTGCTGCTGTGAATAGTCTTATACACATATTTTGAACATCTGTTTTCAAATATTTGGGGTATATACCTAGGGGTAGAATTGCTGGTTCATGTGGTAATTTTGTTTAACTCATTGAGCAACCATCAAAGTGTTTTCCACCATGGCTGTACCATTTTACATTTACACCAGCAATGTATGAAGTTTCCAATTTCTCCACATCCTTGTCAAGGCTTGTTATTTTCTGTTGTTTTTAATCATAGCCATCCCAGTGGGTGTGAAGAGGTAACACATTATGCTTTTGATTTGCATTTCCCTAATAATTGACACTGAGCACCTTTTCATGTGTTTGTTGGCCATCTACATGTTTCCTTGGGTATATGTCTATTCAAGTCCTTTGCCCACTTTTTAACTGGGCTTTTTGTCTTTTTGATGTTGAGTTGTAAGAATTTTTTATATATTATGGATACTAGACTATAGGTGGATACATGATTTGTAAATATTTTTTCCCATTCTGTTTTTTCACTCTTTTGACAGTGTCCTTTAATGCAATAAAGTTTTTAATTTTGATGAAATCCAACTTATCTATTTTTTCTTTTGTTGCTTGTGTTGTTGGTGTGATGTCAAACAAACCATTGCCAAAGCCAAAATCATGAAGATTATTCCTATGTTTTCTTCTAAGAGGTTTATAGTTTTAGCTCTTTTAAGTAGGTCTTTGACCCATTTTGAATTAATTTTTCTACATGATATGAGGTAAGGGTCCAAAGTCATTCTTTTGCATGTGCATCCAATTGTTCATACCAATTGTTGAAGAAGCTATTCTTTCTCTATTAAATGATCATGGCACCCTTGTCAAAAATCAATTGACCATATGTGTATGCTTTTATTTCTGGAGTCTCAATTTTATTTCATTGATCTATATGTCTATCTTTATGCCATTGTCACACTGTTTTGATTACTGTAATTCACAACATTTTTAGGCAGCCTATTTAGCCTTCAGATATCCTTAGTCACTTATTAGAAAATTCTCCCTCACCTTGTGTAGAAATATACCTCGTGTTGCTACTAACTTCTGATCCCAATTCTGCCCTCTGGAGTTTTATCATTATCAACGGCAACATGATCAGGAAACTTGTTAAGGTCTCATTATTTTTCAGGAATATTCTAGGTGTTTTGCTCCTATTGTTTATCACATTATATCCTCAAACAGTATAGATACCATCATTATCCCCAGTTTATAGATAAGGAAACTGTGGCATGGAGATGTTAAGTAACTAACCCACTCATAGTTACGTAGCAAGTGGCAGATCCAGGATGCAAACCCAAGACAGTTCAACATTCCAGCTCACACTCCTTTTTTTTTTTTTTAACATCTTTATTGGAGTATAATTGCTTTACAATGTTGTGCTAGTTTCTGCTGTATAACAATGTGAATCAACTATATGTATACATATATCCCCATATCCCCTCCCTCTTGCATCTCCCTCCCACCCTACTTATCCCACCCCTCTAGGTGATCACAAAGCACCGAGCTGATCTCCCCATGCGATGTAGCTGCTTCCCACTAGCTATCTACTTTACACTTGGTAGTGTATATATGTCCATGTCACTCTCTCACTTCGTCCCAGCTTACCCTTCCCCCTCCCCATGTCCTCAAGTCCATTCTCTACATCTGCATCTTTATTCCTGTCCTACCCCTAGGTTCATCAGAACCATTTTTTTTTTAGACTCCATATATGTGTGTTAGCATATGGTATTTGTTTTTCTCTTTCTGACTTACTTCACTCTGTATGACACACTCTAGGTCCATCCACCTCACTACAAATAACTCAATTTCCTTTCCTTTTATGGCTGAGTAATATTCCATTGTATATATGTGCCACATTTTCTTTATCCATTCATCTGTCGATGGACACTTAGGTTGCTTTCATGTCCTGGCTATTGTAAATAGAACTGCAATGAACATTGTGGTGCGTGACTCATTTTGAATTATGGTTTGCTCAGGGTATATGCCCAGTAGTGGGATTGCTAAGTCGTATGGTACTTCTATTTTTAGTTTTTAGTTTTTTAAGGAACTTCCATACTGTTCTCCATAGTGGCTGTACCAATTCACATTCCCACCAACAGTGCAAGATGGTTCCCTTTTCTCCACACCCTCTCCAGCATTTATTGTTTGTAGATTTTTTGATGATGGCCATTCTGACAGGTGTGAGGTGATACCTCATTGTGGTTTTGATTTGCATTTCTCTAATGATTAGTGACGTTGAGCACCCTTTCATGTGTTTGTTGGCAATCTGTATATCTTCTCTGGAGAAATGTCTATTTAGATTTTCTGCCCATTTTGGGATTGGGTTGTTTGTTTTTCTGATATTGAGCTGCATGACCAGCTCACACTCTTAACCTGCAGAGTGGTTGAGCAAACATTCATTGAGTGCCTCTGGGTCAGGCACTGTGTTAAGAGCTATAAGTACAAAGGTAACCTCCCTACTTTCATGGAGTTCATATATTAAGACACCAGTCAATATCAAGTCTCCTCTGGAGAGTGTTGTAATTCAGGAACACCAAGGATAGATGTTCTTCCTGGGAAAGTAGAAAACTTCACTAAGTTCACAACAACTCTTGCCTCCCACCACTCCACTCCCCCATCCAATCTAACCCATGTTCATGGTATCACTGCTGATATAAATACACCCGTCCCTCAGCAGAGGCCTAAACTCTCTGGACCACTGATGCTCTCCTGAGCTTCACATGACCCCACATTGACCTGGACATTTGAGAGGGATCATTCTCCAATTTGCATGAATTTCAACTCATACATCGGTGTTCATATTACCATTCCCAAAATGATTCCCCACTCCTTTCCCATAGTATTTGAAATCTCTTCAACTATAAATTCTTTCCATTGGTAAAGGTGTTTTCTCTTCCAAAGATCAAATATCTATGTCTCTAAAAAAGTAAGCAAGTAGAGAACTACATCTATTGAGGACCTATCATATACTAGGCATTTTATATGGACTATCTCACTTCTTCCCCAGAACAACACAGTGAGGTAAGCATTATTAGCCCTATTTGACACAGGCGGAAGCTAAGACTCAGAGTTTAGAGAATGAAGTGGCAGGTTAATATTTAAGCCCAGGACTCTCTAATCTCTGTGCAGGAATCCCTTTAATGGCTTCCCTGGAAAGGGAACATTTAGTTCATGCTTAACCACTTTCTGGGACTAAGAGCTCATAATCCACATTTGACCCAACCCATCATGGAACATCTCCGATTGTTAGAAAGTGTTTGCTTCTAAAAATGAAAACATTCCGGAAATGAAATGGGCTGCTTCAGGGGGGGCAATGATCTTCTCATCTCAGGACTTTCTCAGCTGCCAAAAGGCCTTTGTTTTGTTTTGAATAAAGATTCTCTGTCCCTTTAGCCAACTCATTCTTAAATGCAACATGCCAAAGATGACAATCCACCACCAGAGACAATCTGAATTCCTACATCATTCCCTTAAAGCAGAAAAGACAAAACTGATAAGAAAAGCCATGTTTATGTTGCCACTTTTCCAAAGGCAAAGGCATTGCAGGCAGTGGAGAGTAAGAGGAAAATTAAACTGTAAAGAAATATTTGACAGTGTTTCCTTAATCATGGTCTGTATCTGCTGATCCAGCCAAAAGCGAGGGGGCAGAGGTGATCTTTGCTATGCTACAGTGAATAATGCAATCATATGTTTTATACCAAACTACATTTAACTACCATATAAATCCTGCCTGCCTCCATACCACACCTCATTATCTCAAAGGAAATGTACAACTTCTGGAAAGTCAAATGTGGTCAGACCTCTGTCACTGAAGCTGGGATGGAGACACAAAGCTGAGAGGCAGATGCTTGCTGCACAACAGTCCATCTTCCTGAGTGCACACAAGGAGCCTCACCCAGATATCTTTGGCACTAAATTGCTCTGGAACATTAAGAAAATATTCCACCTTTCTGGGATTCAGTGTTTCATCTTTAAAATGGGAGTAGGGGGTATCATTATTCCCATTTTGCAAATGATGAAAGTCAGGTTCAGAGAAGTTAGAAAATTGCTCAAGGTCAAAGTCAAATATCTAGTCAAAGGGAATCCAGGCATCAAGCCCAAGTGTGTCTCTCCTGACTCATAAGTATGCTCTTCCATAAATGAAAAAGCTTTAACACTGTGACTCAGTGGAACTTTGCTGGAACTGTTAGGGTCAAAAACCCTTAACAATACCTTCCACAGTTTGGAGCAACTTATTGTCAACATCTGAACTTCCCAGATTCCCAAAGGATGAAAAATGTGTGAAATAAGCACAATGATAAATGTTCAAGCTTGATTTCGGGGAAAGTGGTGGGGGTAACAGAAATGATTGGTACAGAGAAGCAGGGAGAGTTCTTTCTCAATCTCTTTGGAGGGCAAGAGGAGGAGGATGCCACTCTGCCTGACCTGGGAAGAAGAAAAGAGCACACTGGGTCATTTTTTGCCCTGTTTCCAGCTACATGGGTTGAAAAGCCAAGTCCAGGTTCAATGCATCATTCTTGAGGCAAGGAACAAAATCCCTCTTTGTTCCCCAGTGAAACTTATCTCTGAAGAGCTGCACAACTTCCTGTGAGATACAGCCCTGCAGATGTGCCTCGGGAGACCCGCCCGGCTGTGCTACCATCACTCAAAGTGCAAGAATGGGCACTTTGTACTGCTGGGCTGAAAATAACACTCACTCTTCTGATCCCCACTGGGGTTCCCAAGTGGACAAAACTTCCTGCTTAGGGGAGGGATCATGAGCAGTGGATGTGCGTGTGATTTTGTTTTGTTCCTTTGTGAATTTGTTTAGCTATTTATAGAGCCAGAGGAGAAAGCAAGGGGGCAGAGTGTAGCACGGTGTTTTGCAAACTGTATTCCATGGAACCCTTCCAAGGGTTGGAGAGCCCGAGGGTTGGAAGTAGAGGATGGGGTGGGTGGGAGGAGCAGGCACAGCTCCAAGCATTTATATCTGCCTCCTTCTCCCCCTGCCAACACCACCAACAATAACAATCACAGCACTTCTATTTCTAACAATATGATGTAGTGGGCTAGATATGATTTTATTTCAACAAAGACTTTTATAGTTTAAAAAGTGTTTGCAAACCACAGTTGCTGTAGATAAATTCTATTCTCAATTCTGCTAAAATGTAGCTCTGTGATTTTGAGTAGTTCTTTTCAATGCTGGTCTCAGTCTCTTCATCTATAGAACAAGGAAAAGCATCAAGTCCCCTAGTACACTCTAGGTCAAAGGAGGAATTGGTTACAATAAAATAGGCACAGCTTTCTCCCAGAGAAAGTGAAAAAAGACAGAAACCCTCCCTGTAAGATGATTTAATTTTCAATTAATATAGGGTAAGAAGCTCTTTCTGACATTCCTATTATGGGCCCAGAATTAAATGAGTACCAACAGACTGTACATAGTACACAGAAAACCACTGTTGGTGCTACTAAAATTAAAGGGCTATTTAAACAGTGCTTTTATAAGGACTTAATTTTTCTCTGGTGGAAAACATAAGCTATACTAAATTGATGTATAGATAACCAAAATGGGGGAAAAGACAATGCAGTTGGACAAAAAGAAAAGGGAAGCATCAAAATCTTCTCATTGGGGCTTCCCTGATGGCGCAGTGGTTGGGAGTCCATCTGCCGATGCAGGGGACGCGGGTTCGTGCCCCGTTCCGGGAGGATCCCACGTGCCGTGGAGCGGCTGGGCCCGTGGGCCATGGCCGCTGAGCCTGCGTGTCCGGAGCCTGCGCTCCGCAACGGGAGAGGCCACGACAGTGAGAGGCCCGTGTACCGCAAAAAAAAAAAAAAAAAAAAAAAAACTTCTCATTGTGTGTGCATGTAGGAACTATTGATAGCATAAGATAGGAAGGAGTTTATGCTGTATTGTTCAGTTGTCAACTTGATTGAACTGGAATTCCCTTCCATATATGATTCTGAGTTAGAGTTGGCCAAGAGAAGAAGTTGTGTGAGATCAGAGGACCAGAAGTGGAGCAGTGGCCATGACTCTCTGAAGGTCTTAATGTGGTCAGTGACAGACAGACACAGAGGTTCCCAGTGGTTTCCAGCTTGTCCTCACTTCTCTTCTACATGTCGAGCTCTTCTTCTGGACCTTGGGCTCTGCTGTACAACAGCAGGTCCCAGGCTCACCACCAGACGCTTGAAGGCAGTAGCTACTCAAAGACAACAACTTCCCGTTGATTTCATTCACCGCAAGCTGCTCCCTCAAGGTCTCACTCCAGCAGCTAAACATATTTGACTCCTCAGGTACCCTTGCAATCTCCAACTTGTTCTTTTGCACCAACGTTTCAAAAAGATTTGTTTGCAACATATTTCTCAGATACTTCAAATCTCCTTTTGGACCATCACTTCATCAGGTCCTTCCATAATTGCACCCGGTCTAATTCATCCAATCAATCCCTTATCTGAACTCCCACAGGATCTCTGCTTCCCTGACTGATCCCTGACAGATACAGAAAATTCTGCATGGAAATCAAAAGGTACCATAGCATAAAATCTACAATATGTGGCATTGCCTTTGAAATGGCAGTAAGCAGAGGTTGGAAGGGCAATTAGGACATTGTTTGTAGAGGCTAAAAGAGCAGTGAGTAAATTGGAGACCAGATAAAGGGCAATCAGTATTATACAATGGTGAAACAATTGGCAAAGCTCTCACTTGTGGTGATTTGGAAGATAGAAAATGTCCTGAATAACCTTGTTGATCTGCCTAAAAGCATTTCCAAGCAGGATGTTGAAAGTGTCAATTGGCATCTATTATCTACATCCAACAAGTTGCAGGAAAAGAAATATGAGCTAAAAAGAGAAATGACCAATTTTCAAGCAGAATTGTTAAAATTATATATGCAAATCAGACTGCTATGATCCAACACCTGTGTGTGTGTGTGTGTGTGTGTGTGTGTTATACATATGCAATTTAGGATTTGCTGAGTTAGAAAATAAAGTTTATTTCACATTCCCTAGTCTCTATAGCCAGCAAAAACTTCTTAAATTAAGAATCATCCTCTGAGTAAAGGTTAAATTAAACGTGTGGCTGTAAGAGGCTTTATTAAGAGCTCAGGAAATTTTAAATTAGTGACTAATGGATCTTCTCAGTAAGCAAAAAGGAGTTAAAAGTCTTAAGGGTGTCACCCATAACAGTCTGACTTGTAGCATAAGGCAAAGGGAAGTATTTCTCAAAAAGACTTACTGATATGGATTAGACATGAACTGAACCCCAGGGAGATACATAGAAACCCACAAAATTTTTATGAAACTTGTACTAACAAAAACACCATCAAATTGGATGAAAAGGAGCAGAAACCATTCAAAATGAAAAAAAAATCCCTCTGGGTGCCAAACTTTCTCTGGGCAAAAGTAGGCTGATAATGCACTCAGCTGCAAACACAGGCCAGCTCGTTTCCAAAAATGAAAGAAAGAAAAAGAAGAGCTCAGAGAGTTCTGTCAAAACAGAAGATAATCGAGAGCAAAGGAGAACACTGGGTTAGAGAATTACACACAGGTTCAAAACTGAACCCTTGTCAATGAACATGCCCCATCATTAGAGTAGGGGCCTCTGACAACATGTGCCCTGCTGGATTTCAGAATTTCTATGGAAATTCTTTACTCTTTACTTTGCAATCCTCCCCTTTTTGAATGTGTCTTTTGCAGTTATCCTTTCTCTATCTCACCATTGTATCCTGGATGTGTGAGAGACAGATAACTTGTTTTTTAATTAATAGCTCTCTGAATCAAGAGCAGCTATCCCCAAAAAGCTACATTAGAGGAACTTCATCTCCATCTAGATCTGATGCAGGGAGTGAGATAATAATTTCAGATCTTTGTCATAATGGGATGAGGCTTTGGGGGTTTTTATCCCATAATGAGAGGATAAATTTATTTTGTATGTGGGAATAATGTAAATAAGTATGACCAGAATATATACTGTGGAGTGGGGATGGAGTGAGGAAAAATGGCTATGAATTCTTTGAAGTTCCTACTATCAAGGCAGAGAGTCAATTTCCCCACCTCTTTCATCTGGGGTGGCCATGTGACTTGCTCTGACAATAGAAAGCAAGAGAAGTGATGTTGTATGCTTCTTAGTGTTTCTACTCTCACCCTTGTACATGTACCGCTTCCATTCTTAGTCTATTGGTCATTGCCATTTTATGAACAAGCCCAGGCTAGCCTCCTTGAGGATTCAACACCATATGGTGAGAGAGACCATGAAAAAGTATACAAGATCAGGCATCCCAAATGCTGTAGCCATCCCAGCTGAGTCCCAGTTGAGTCCTAGATGTATAAGTGAGTTCATTTAGACCAGCCACTCCCTAGAAAACCAACCGACTTTAAATGCATGAGTGAGCCCAGTACAACATGGATGAGCCCCATCAAAATTGCCAGTCCACAGAATCACCAGTAAAAAAAATGACTAATTTTGTAGGTGTCTTTTTGTGCAGCAATAGAAAGCTGAGGTGGTTTCAGGGGAAGAAAACCTTAAAGGTGAAAATCCGGAATTGATTCTTTGCAGTACAGGGACCAGGGTGAGGCAAGCATGTTATCTAGAATGCAAATATGAAAAAGGCGTTCACTCTCAGGGTTGTGCAAGTGCCCCCTTCAATTTTTCACCCTATGCATCTCTCTCCCCCAGCTCTAGACCCTGGTTCTCCTATCTGACTAAATAAAAAGGCATTAATGACCCAGTCACCAGTGGTAAAATGGACACTGCTCATCCACATCATGAAGTGGAAAAATCATTACCTAAATTATCATCTGTAGCACCTGGAATCAAGTCACCATACAAGAGAAGTCCTTGAGTGGCCAACTAGCTGCTGCCATTGAATATTTTGGTAAAAATAAGGAGTTGGTAGGTTGTTCCTAAGAGTGATGGAGAACTTGGGAAGAGAATGATGAGCTTAGTGCTTTAAATTCCCAGTTCAAAGTTTGATTAAGGAACCAGAAATCTTCTATGACCATACTACAAGAAACCATTAGCTCTCGTGGCCATGGGTAGAGATTTCAAAAAATCAGACCAAAAATCTAATCCTAAAGGTAGCTGATTTATAACATAGAATGTATCACAAGCTCATAGGGTCTTGTATTAAAGTTAAGGTACTGAATGGGAAGGGGTAAGGTCCCTTGAAATAGGGATGATGCATATGAGCAGATTCCAGTGAAGCTGAGGACCTTGAACTCCAGTTCTTCTGAGCATCCTTTGCCAGTAGAAGCAATACTTCCTCCTTAATAGTGTTAGGAAAAAGGATAGTGAAGAGACTGAAAAACGTCAAAGAATATGGCTGGAAAAAGGATTGCTTTGCCTAGGAAAGAACACACAAGCAGGAACATGCGATATGACTCTAATTATGCAAAGAGCTAGCTATTATAGAAGGCTTAGATTTGTTTCATCTAGCCTACAGGAGCAAATCAAGAACCAGTTAGTAGCCATGGTGTGTATACCACTGTTTCCATGTCAGAATTCTTTCCTGGCATTTCTTGATAAAATTATGCTTTTCCAAATCCTAAATGCCAAGATAACCTGTCAAGAAATTAGGAAAATGAAAAAGGTAAGAAATCCATTCACAGTGTGTACATATATCAAATCATTGCATTGTACACTTCAAGTATCTTACAATTTTGTTAATTATAACCCAATAAAGTTGAAAAAGCTGAGGCGATTCCTCAAAAAAAATCATCTTAACAGCTTAGTATCTCCAGCTACACCAAATATCTTCCATTTACCCCTTCAAACCCATTCTCCACCTTTATCCACCCTACTCTGCACCCTAGAAGACTGTCTGGTATGGACTACATCAAAATATTCTTATGTCCTCTTTTGGGTAGATTTGGCTTTGGGGTAGATTTGGCCAATAGTAAGCCATGGAAGGAGGACAGAGGAAAGAGAATGTGTGCAGCTGGCTCCCTCCCTAAAAGGTCACCTTGAATTGTCTGTGTCCCATGACCAAAGTGGTCTATTTTACTCTGTCTAATTACTTATAAATGCTCCTTCCCTCATCACTTTGCCTCAGGGAGACAGCTCTTCCACTCCTACTAACCTCAAGATACTGAAGTATCTCTTATAGTGCTCTTGTTAAAAGTCCCTTTGTAAATAGACATTCCTTGAGTCATCTAATTTGAATGTGTCATTTATTTCTTGTCGAGACACAGACTTATAGACCAGTGGAAGGATAACTTCCTTTTCTCAATAGTTCTAGCAAAAGCCTCAGGGCTGATGCTCATTGGTTTCCATGTCATAGCTTTAGCTATATGATCACCAATAACTGTGGCCCTAAAAATGCAATGTTTTGATTAGCCAGACCTGGTTCATGTATCTATCCCTGGGAGTAAGTTCATTCCCACTGGAATCACATAGACTGAGAGTTTGAGAGAGATAGTTCCCCAAAGAAAAATCTGAATGAGCATGGATCTTAAAGAAAAATCATCTGATATCTACAAAACCAGGCAAGCGCAAATGTTTAGAATCCCAGTTCACCTATGAAGTAGTAATAATACATTACCTAAATTGGGTAAATGGACCAGGTTCTCCTTTAAGTTTTCTTATATCTTTACAAGCTATGGCTCTAACTCCAACAATGCACACTGGTAAAACTGAACAAATTTAATTCTATTTCCTGCTCTACCAACAAATATCTATATGACCTTGAACAAGTCAGCTCTTTTCTAGGTTTCTATTTCTTTGTCTGTAAAAGGAGCAGGTTGGATTAAATGATCTCTTGGGGTTTTTCTAGATATAAAACCTCTATGAATCTATGATTATCTCCAAAATTCCAAGTTCTGTTAGGGTTCTTGGATTGCAAACATCACAAACAGGTTCAGTACAACATCAGACTCTGCCCTCCAGATAAGAGGAATGTATTGAAAAGATATGAAAAGACAGGGTCTAAGGCAAATATTAAGAACAAAACCTTGGGGCTTCCCTGGTGGCACAGTGTTTGAGAGTCCGCCTGCCTATGCAGGGGACACGGGTTCATGCCCAGGTCCGGGAAGATCCCACATGCTGCAGAGGGGCTGGGCCCGTGAGCCATGGCCACTGAGCCTGCACGTCCAGAGCCTGTGCTCCACAATGGGAGAGGCCACAGCAGTGAGAGGCCCGCGTACCGCAAAAAAAAAAAAAAAAAAAAAAAGAACAAAACCTTGGAAATATCAGAAACCAGACTATTTGAGAATCTAAGCAGAAGTGTGGTCTCTTTAGGCATTGTCTATACAATGAGTCAGGTCCATTTTTCATCCCTCCATCCCACTCAATATTCAAATTCCCAAGCATAAGATTGGAAATGGATTAGGATGAGTGGCCTTCTCATCTTCTGGCTGGGGATGGCAGAGCATCTTGCTGACTTTCCCACCAGGATAATACATCATGGGGGGAGAATGACTACCAGAAGGTAGAAAGGATAATGAGCAAGCAAAAATTACTGATACCCTTTACACAAGCCAGAAACAGCATCAGAAGCTGGGTACAATTTTTCTTTGCTCATATTTCCAATATAGCTCAATGTAAATTCCTTTTCAAATTTTCTTGGAATTATACATGTTATGCCTAAGCCACAGTCCCAGAATCTTAAAAAAAAAAAAAAAAGTCTCAACCTCCAAAATTCAAATGACTTGGTTAGGTCACCAAAAGATCTAGAGATTAGAAATGACAATTTTAAAATGAGATTCACTTCTCAAGAACATTGTAGAACAAAGAACAATAACTTGGTTTTGTTTTCATTAGACTCTATTATTTTTCAGCCCCAGGCAAATACACACAAAATGAGATATTACTTGAATATATGAATGCAAAATCAAGAACTTCAGCAGAACAGGTGAATAATTTATAAGTGTACAAAATGAACCCAGCCGTCCTTTAGCCACTACTAGTGTGTATAGAAACCAAAAGCCACACAATTTCACAGTAATTATCCAATTCCTAACTTGAAGCTTCAATATCAGTGCTGAAAATTATGTACCAGTTATACTTGGAACTGTAGGTTTTAGAGTGGGAAGAAACTATCATGAATTAGCAACTTGTTGGCATCTTTAAAGAGAATTTTAATGTTTGGTGTTGAAATGGACATCTTACAAGGGTCTGGATATGCATTAGCAACACATATCATATGTGCATGTGCCTTATGTTTATAGTTCTGTGTTTACATGAATCCTGGATCTATTTACTTTGCATTTGTAAACATTTGAGAAGATTACATTTTTCTATTTCAGGTATGTTTCATTTTTTTAAATGTGTTTAATCTGCATAATTTAGCTAAATAAAATGGAGGGGAAAACTTTGTAAGGAATTACTATTACTCTACACTCCTGCTCTGAAAGTTGTAGGTAATTAGCTAGCAGACAGGCCCTACTGAGGCTTCATGGGGCCTGAAGCAGAGTTGGCACACAAGATACTCACAAATGAGTTATGAAGAGATGAATGAATGAATATCAAAATTGCTCATATGAGTTTGGGGTTAGAGTTAAGATTCCTTTCCCAAGAAAGGGAACATCAAGAGACGTTTAGAAGATACCAAAGGAGATCTAGAAACAAGAGGTATGTTTCCAAGCTATGCTCTAGTCCAGGTCCCCACCATGGCAGGGATTTCTGGCTTAAGCTGTTTGTCATTATGATGAACACTGTGCCTGATCTAACACCTCACCATGACATGGAAGTGGGAGAAAGATGATAAAATGGAAAACCCTACCAACAGAGGTAGGATCCTTCCTAAAAGCCTGGACTCTCACCTTCACTCTAAATATGCCTCAAATTGAAAGAAAAAGTAGAGATGAATGAGAGTTTGAGTTCCTTTGGTTCCTCACTACCTCCACAAAGTGGAATCTGTCCACCTTCCCTAAGGAAAGCAGAATCAGCAACAGCAAGCATTTTCTAAAAACCTGCCATGGGTAGACATTGCTTGTGATGGGATATAGAGATGGATACAGCATTGTTCCTGCTCTCGTTGATGGGTATATGTGTTAAAATTAGAGGAAATTACATAAGAAGCAGTCACTGAAAACTAGGACAATAAAGGCAAGATTTGCAGACAAAATAAGTCATCAGCTCAATGATAAAGGCTGAGATGGTTTATAAAAGAAGGCAGAAAGGGTAACTGTGCAATCTATGAGAACCACAGACTTAAAGTTATGAATGAGTATGGACACTGGACACCAAGAACATCAGTGTGATTGAAGAAACAGAAGCAGGGAAATAATTGGAAATCAAGCCTTGCACTTTTCCTTTCAGCCAATTCTTTCTAACTTTTGCTACTCATTAAAATAATCTGAGAAACTTAAACAAAAAAAAAAAAACAGGCATTTTATGGGCCCTATCTCTGGAGATTGATTTAATTGTTCTGGGGTGAGGCCAAGGTACGTTTGTTTGTTTTACTGTTTTTTCTTTCTTAAGCTCTCTAGGTGATTCTAATGGACAGCCAGTGTTGAAAACCGCTGTTTAGGTCATCAGGACCCACCAGTATTATGCAAATGACATCATTAAAAGAGGGCTGTAAGTACCCCTAAACGTTTTGCAATCCAAGCCCCAAGTCACTGGATGTAATGCAAATAACAACATATAAAACTTAAACAAATGTCATTCAATTTCTCACTTTGTAGTACTCTACTAGAAGGCTTAGCAATGAAACTTGTTGCCACATGGAAGAAGAGGGTGAGCTACCACCTCAAACAGTGGTTCTTGTTGAAAAAATATAGTGCCCAAATCCCATGGACCAGACATGTAAAAAAGCTTTTCCTTGAGATCTGAAAGGTGTTAATAATGAAAGCAGAGGTATAGGATTAAATGTTGTGTGTGCCAGCCCTCAACAACAGATCCTGAACAACAAAGTTGCTCAAGTGTTTTTGAATAAATCTGTCTTTTTTTGTTGGTGATATGCACAACCCTCCAATACAAAGCCCAGAGAGGAAACCCCATGGTTTGAGTCTAGAGGTGGTATTTTAGTACCTATTCATGAAACCTCAGAGCTCACTGGCTGGGCAATAGTGAGGGAAAGGGTGCTCTAGTGGGAGGATTATGGAAATAAGAAGGGGGCCAGAGGTAGGAGAATCAGGGAATAGGAGGTGTGTGTTCTCCTACATGCGAGTATAGTGTGAGCACATTTTCTTTTCTCACTGTTTAAGATATATGAGAACATGACATCAGCATGATGGTGGAATAGGAAGCCCCGGATCTTGTTCCTTGACTTAACAACAATATATATGGTCCAAAAAGCTTTTATGAGTATTTCAGAAATCAGTTAGAAAGTTGTAGTATGCCAGGCATTCTCAAAGCCAAGAACAGCTACATTGAAATGAGTAAGAAAAGGCATTTCATTTAAACTGTATTAGCTCCTTCCCCAAGATGATACAGCTTGCAATCAAGAGGAAAAGTCCCATTCATGGATTCTCCCTTGGGAGAGGAAGAGAAGAGTGGAATGTATGTCCATCATTCCAACTTTTTGAGGGCTACCTGAGAAACTGGTGTCTGTCTCACCTGATGTGGAGTGCTGATCAGGAACCAGCATATCTTGGGTGTCTGGGATCACAGAGAACAAAAGAGAGCTCAGCAGTTTATGACAGCACCACAGAATTTGTAAAACCACGGAAAGAAACTGGCACAGCTCACCGTGATCAGAGGTAAACACTCTTGTGACTTCTTTCTTGAGAGGGAAAGAAAAGAGTAGAATGTGCATCCAACATATGGATTTTTAATTTATTTTATTTTATTTTTGACTGTATTGGGTCTTCGTTTCTGTGCGAGGGCTTTCTCTAGTTGCGGGGAGCGGGGGCCACTCTTCATCGCGGTGCGCAGGCCTCTCACTGTCGCGGCCTCTCTTGTTGTGGAGCACAGGCTCCAGATGTGCAGGCTCAGTAGCTGTGGCTCACGGGCTTAGTTGCTCCGCGGCATGTGGGATCTTCCTAGACCAGGGCTCGAACCTGTGTCCCCTGCATTAGCAGGCAGATTCTCAACCACTGTGCCACCAGGGAAGCCCCAACATATGGATTTTTAAGGGGCTGTCAGAGTGACTGGTTTCCTTCTTGACTGACTCAGAGCACTTATGGAACTGGCATACCTTGGATACCTGGGGGACCACAGAGGACAAAAGAGAGTCAATGACTTGTGGCAGCACCAGAGAATTTGTAATACCACAGACAGACATCAGAGGAACCAAGAGACTGCAAGCTCCAGAAAACAGTTGGCAAACCTCTCTAATTGGGGAATTATATGCACAAGCCAGAGAAAATGCAACCCCAGAAAATGTTTGAGAGGCCCCCAGAATCTCTAGCCATGCTAATTAGTGAAGGTCTTGCCCTGTACAAAGCCAGATTATAAAGAGTGGAAGAGGTGGGCTGTGTTTTCAAATGTGTAAAGCTCAACACGAGACACATGAAGAAACACACAGAAACATGGCCCAGGAATAAAATAATTCTCCAGAAACCAACCCTACAGAAACAGAAGTATAAAAATTACCTGACAAAAAAAATTCAAATTGCCATCAAAAAGATGATCAATGAGCTCAGGAAAAATGATGCATGAACAAGATGAGAATATCAACAAAGAGAGAGAAAATTTAAATAAAAACAAAAAGAAATGTTGGAGCCGAATAATGCAATAACTGTATAGAAAAATTCACTGGAGGAATTCAGTGTCAACCTTGATTGCAAAGAAGGAATCAGTGAACTTGAAGACAAGCCATTTTAAATTACCCAGTGATATGAGCAAAAAGTAAAAAGAATAAAAAAGAATGAAGGAAGCTTAAGGGGTTTATGGGACACCACTGAGTGGACCAATATATTGACTTTTATAGAAGTCTCAGAAGAGGAAGAGAGAAAAAAAGGAAGAAAGCTTATTTGAAGAAATAATGGCTAAAAACTTCCCAAATGTAGAGAAAGAAATAGACATCCAGATTCAAGAAGTCCATCTGATCTCAACTAGGATCAATCCAAAGAAATTCACACAGACGCACATTGTAATCAAATTGTCAAAAGTCAAAGACATAATTTTGAAAGCAGCAAGAGAAAAATGAATCATCATGTACAAAGAAGGCTTCATAAGACTATCAACAAATTTCAAAGAAGAAACTTTGAAAGTCAGGAGGAATGGAATGATATATTTAAAGTACTGAAAGAAAGATACTTGCAACCAAGAATATATATTCAGGAAAATTCTCTTTCAAAAAAGAAGAAAAAATTAATCATTTCCCAGATAAACAAAATCTGCCGTAGTTCATCACCACTAGACCCACCTTTACAAGAAATGCTAAGGGGAGCCCTTCAAAAAAGATGCTGTACAGCAACATAAAAGTACATGAGACTATAAAGTTCTCTGGTAAAGGTATAGACAAATACAGAATATTGTAATACTGTAGTGGTGGTGGTAAATCACTTTTAATAATAGTACAGGAGTTAAAAGATAAAATTATAAAAATATAACTATAAAATTATGTTAATGGAGAGATACACAATATAAAAAAGATGTTATTTGTGACATCAATAACACAAGGAGGACAAAAGAGTAGAATTTTCATTTGTGATTAAAATTAAGTTGATATCAACTTAAAGTAGATAACATGTTTTTTAGTCCCACGATAACCACAAAAAAAAATCTAATAGAAGGTACACAAAAGAAAATAAATAGGAATCACTACAAAAAACAAAACAAAACAAAAAACCAAAGACAAACAACAACAACAACAAAAAAAACAATGAAACACAAAGGGAGATATCAAAAGAGAAAGAGAAAAAAAGGAGCCACAAGACAGATAGAGAAGAATTAACAAAATGGCAATAGTATGTCCTTCTCTATCAGTAATTATTTTACATGCAAATGGATTTAGCTCCCCAGCCAAAAGACATAAAGTAGCTAAATGGATTTTTTAAAGATCCAGTTATGGGGCTTCCCTGGTGGCGCAGTGGTTGAGAGTCCGCCTGCCGATGCAGGGGACACAGGTTCGTGCCCCGGTCTGGGAAGATCCCACATACCGCGGAGCGGCTGGGCCCGTGAGCCATGACCGCTGAGCCTGCGCATCCGGAGCCTGTGCTCCGCAACGGGAGAGGCCACAACAGTGAGAGGCCCGCATACCGCAAAAAAAAAAAAAAAAAAAAAAAAAGATCCAGTTATGTGCTATTTATTTATTTATTTATTTATTTTTACATCTTTATTGGAGTATAATTGATTTACAATGGTGTGTTAGTTTCTGCTTTATAACAAAGTGAATCAGTTATACATATGCATATGTTACCATATTTCTTCCCTCTTGCGTCTCCCTCCCTCCCAACCTCCCTATCCCACCCCTCTAGGTGGTCACAAACCACCAAGCTGATCTCCCTGTGCTATGTGGCTGCTTCCCACTAGCTATCTATTTTACGTTTGGTAATGTATATATGTCCATGCCACTCTCTCACTTTGTCACAGCTTACCCTTCCCCCTCCCCATATCCTCAAGTCCATTCTCTAGTAGGTCTGTGTCTTTATTCCCGTCCTACCCCTAGGCTCTTCATGACATTTTTTTTCTTAGATTCCATATATATGTGTTAGCATATGGTATTTGTTTTTCTCCTGACTTAACTTCACTCTGTATGACAGACTCCAGGTCCATCCAACTCACTACAAATAACTCAATTTCGTTTCTTTTTATGGCTGAGTAATATTCCATTGTATATATGTGCCACATCTTCTTTATCCATTCATCCGATGATGGACACTTAGGTTGCTTCCATCTCCTGGCTATTGTAAATAGAGCTGCAATGAACATTTTGGTACATGACTCTTTTTGAATTATGGTTTTCTCAGGGTATATGCCCAGTAGTGGGATTGCTGGGTCATATGGTAGTTCTATTTTTAGTTTTTTAGGGAACCTCCATACTGTTCTCCATAGTGGCTGTACCACTTCACATTCCCACCAGCAGTGCAAGAGTGTTCCCTTTTCTCCACACCCTCTCCAGCATTTATTGTTTCTAGATTTTTTGATGATGGTCATTCTGACTGGTGTGAGGTGATATCTCATTGTAGTTTTGATTCACATTTCTCTAATGATTAATGATGTTGAGCATTCTCTCATGTATTTGTTGGCAATCTGTATATCAGTTATGTGCTATCTAAAAGAGAATCAATTTAGATTTAATGACATACATACATATGCTGACAGATAGAAGTAAACAGATAGAAAAAGACATTCCATGCTAATGGTAACCAAGAAAGAGCAAGAGTGGCCAAATTTATACCAGAAAATAAACTTTAAGTCAAAAACTGTCACAAGAAACTAAGAACAGCATTGTATAATGATAACAAGGTCAATTCACCAGTAAGGTACAACTTAAATTTATACACACCCAACATCAGGGTACCCAAATGTGTGAGGCAAACACTGACAGAACTGAAGGAAGAAACAGACCTCAACACAATAATAATTGGTGATTTCAAAACCCCCCTTTCAATAATGGAAAGTATATCCAGATAAAGATCAATAAGGAAACAGAGGACTTGAACAACACTCTAGACCAGGTGGACTTAATAGACATATATAAAACATTCTAACCAACAGCACCAGCATACACATTCTCAACTGCATTCAGAACATTCTCTAGGATAGATCACATATTAGGTCACAAAACAAGTCTTAACAAATTTAAGAAGACTGAAACCATGCCAAGTATTTTTTTCCACCCACAATGGAATGAAACTAGAAATTGATAACAGAGGGAAAACTGGAAAATTTACAAATATGTTAAAATTCAGCAACACATTCTTGAACAACCAATGAGTCAAAGGAGAAACCAAAAAGGATATTAAAAGTTATCCTGAGACAAACAAAAATGAAAACACAACATATCAAAACTTATGAGGTGCAACAAAAACAGTATTTAGAGGAAAGTTTATGGAGAAAAATATATATATTAAAAAAGAAAAAAAATCTCAAATAACCTAAATTTATACCTCAATGAACTAGAAAAGAACAAACTAAGCCCAAAGTTGACAGAAGGAGATAGTAAAAATTAAAGCAGAAATAGAATAGAAAAGAATAGAAAAACAAGAGAAAATTCAGCAAAACTAAGAGTTGGGTGTTTTGAAAAAGTCAACAAAATTTACAAAGCTTAAGCTAAACTAAAAAAAAGAAATAAAATAAAATCATAAATGAAAGAAGAGGCATTATAACTGATGCCACAGAAATAAAAGCGATTACGAGAGACTATTATGCCAACATATTGGATAACCTAGAAGAAGTGGACAAATTCATAAAAACATACAATTTACAAAGACTGAATCATGAGGAAATAGAAAATCTGAACAGACCTGTAACTATAAAAGGATAAATACTGCATGATTCCTCTTATGTGAAATATCTAAAGTAGTCAAACTCTTAGAAGTAGTAAGAATTTTGAATAAGTTATCAAATCCTTCCAACAAAGAAAAGCCCAGGACTAGGTGGCTTCATTGGAGAATTCTACCAAACATTCAAAGAAGGAGTAGCACCAATTCTCTTCAAACTCTTCCAAAAAAATGAAGAGGAGGAAACACTTCCAAATTCATTTATGAGGCCAGCATTACCCTGATAGCAAATACAGACAGAAACATAACAAAAAAGGAAAACTACAGGCCAATATCCCTGTTGACTGTAGATGCCAAAATCCTCAATAAAATACTAGCAGACCAAACTAACAGTATATTAAAACGATCATTCACCATGACAAAATGGAATTTATCCCTGGGATGCAAGAACAATTCAACATAGAAAAATTAATCAATATGATACAAAACATTAACATAACAAGAATAAATATCACATGATCATCTCAATAAGTGAAGAAAAAGCATTTGACAAGAATCAACATCCATTCATGATAAAACTCTTACCAAAGTGGATATTGGGAGAACATATCTCAGCATAATACAAGCTATTTATGATAAAACCACAGCAGATACAATACACAATGGTGAAAAACTGAAAGCCTTCCCACTAAAATCTGGAACAAGACAAGGATGCCCACTCTCACCTCTTCTACTCAACATAGTATTGGAAGTCCTAGCCACAGCAATCAGACAAGAAAAAGAAACAAAAGGTATCCAAATTGAAAGGGAAGAGTTAAGCGTGTCATTATATGCAGATGACATGATACTGTATATAAAAAACCCTAAAGACTCCACACAAAAACTACTAGAACTGATAAACAAATTCAGCAAGGTAGCAGGATACAAGATTAACATACAGAAATTGGTAGCATTTCTTTACACTAACAATGAAATATCAGAAAGGGAATGTAAAAAAAAATACCTTTTAAAATTGCAACCCAAAAAATAAAATACTTAGGAATAAACCTGACCAAGGAGGTGAAAGACTTATACACTGAGAACTCTAAAACATTAATAAAAGAAATTGAAGCTGATTCAAAGAAATGGAAAGGTATCCCATGCTCTTGGATTGGAAGAATTAATATTGCTGAAATGACCATACTAACCAAAGCAATCTACAGATTTAATTCAATCCCTATCAAATTTTTCACAGAACTAGCGCAAATAATCCTAAAATTTATATGGAACCATAAAAGACCCAGAATTGCCAAAGCAATCCTGAAGAAAAAGAACAAAGCAGGAGGCATAATCCTCCCAGACTTCAGACAATACTACAGAGATACAGTAATCAAAACAGTGTGGTACTAGCACAAAAACAGACATATGGATCGATGGAACAGAACAGAGAGCCCAGAAATACACCCACACACCCACAGTCAATTAATCTTCAACAAAAGAAGCAAGAATATACAATGGGAAAAGAATGGTCTCTTCAGCAAGTGGTGTTGGGAAGTTTGGACACCTGCAAGTAAATCAATGAAATCAAGACCTTGAAGAGATATTTGCACTCCCATCTTCATTGCAGCAATATTTATAATAGCTAAAAGGTGGGAAAAAAACATAAAAGTCTATCAAAAAAATGAATGGATAAAAATATATAATATATACATACAATGAAATATTACTCAGCCTTAAAAAAGAAGGAAATTCTGTCATATGTTACAACATGGATGAACCTTGAGGACATTATGCTAAGTGAAATAAACCAGTCACAGTAGGATAAATACTGCATGATTCCACTTACTTAAGATGTCTAAAGTAGTCA
The DNA here is from genome assembly GCF_964165515.1 of Mesoplodon bidens. NCBI lineage: Eukaryota > Metazoa > Chordata > Mammalia > Artiodactyla > Ziphiidae > Mesoplodon > Mesoplodon bidens. The sequence continues at coordinate 134,675,269 of NC_138177.1, read as the reverse complement.
AACTCATAGAAGCAGAAAGAAGAATGGGGGTTGCCAGTGGTTAGGGGGAGGGAGAAATGGTGACTTGTTGTTCAATGAGTATACAGTTTCAGTCATGAAAGATGAAAAAGTTCTAGAGATCTGCTGTACAACAATGTGTAGACGGTTAACAATACTGTACTATACACTTAAACTGTTAAGAATGTTGATTTCATGTTATATGTTTTTACCACTATTTTAAAAATTAAAATTAAAAAAGAGAGACATGAACAGCAGCTATACTCTGTAAGAAGTTACTAAGCCAGACATAGACAATCTAGATTGTCCAGTCCAATGGTTTTGAAACTTTTATTAACATTGGAATCATTGTTCACTTAAAATTTTTCTTGTAAACTCAATGAGGAAACTATAAAAGCAGAACTGTTTGTGTTGAGTTGGGTTGGAGGGAAGGAATCCAGATTTTTGATAGCACACACTGTCACTGAGACCTCTCTCTCTCTTTCAGCCCAATCCCCAGGTACCCCTGATCTCATCTAAGCTCTCCTCATTTTATAGATAAAGAACCTGAAGCCCTGGGAAGAAAAGGGACTCACTCAGGAGTATTCAGTAAATTAGCGGCATGGCCCTGGCTAGAATCCACATCTCCTAGTTCCCAGCTTGGTATACTCGTTAAGCTCCTTATAACTAACCTGGGAAGTATCCAGCTGACCAAAGAGGAAACAGGGAAGCAGTCGGCTGTGGAGGAAGGGGGGAATCTTTAAAACTAATCAGCAGTAGACACAGATTTCCAATTTCAACAGGTTTTTATGCCTATTTGTTTCCATTATAGAAATAACATCCATTCATTAGAGGAACTTTTGAAATCACAGAGAAGAAAAGAAGAAAAAATTATAATTCCACCAATTATATACACAGCCATTAACACTTGAATGTGTTTTCTTTCTGTCTTTTAATGAATAGATTGTTGAGTTTTCACTGAACCGTGTTCATTCTGTATATTCAGTTTTGTATCCTGCTTATTTACAATATTATAATCATTTTCCATTTGTAAACATTTTCATTCATAGCTACATAATATGCTTGAAAGTAGTTGTGCCATGCAGAACATTTTTTCTAATTTTTTCACTATTTCAAATAATGTTAAAATGAACAGGTACCTGTGTATATGATGGTGGATCCACATTTACCAACCACTGATCCACCTTGATAGTGTACCAAGATGAAATTATGGCATTAAAGAAATTGAAGATTTTTAAAGTGTTTTAGTACATACTTTCACGTCACTTATAATACTTATAATATATATTTTCTTATTTATGTACAATTATACAAACATTGTTTTAGAATTCTGGAAATAAAAAGAACCCAGGGGCAGACACTACTGAATATCCTGGCATATTCCTTCCCCATTTTTTGAAAGCATATACATATACACACACAATTACCAAACTGAAACTATTGTGCTTAAGTTTGGTTTTGGTAGAATAATTTATGGACATATTTCCATGTCAATAAATAATACTTGAAGACCAAACAGATTTTATTAATCACAGCATTTTATCCCAGTCATACAGCCAAACATACTCTCATTCATCTACTCCCAGTGCAGCCATACCCACATTCACAGACCCAAGTAACAGAGTACATACAGGGCAGCCCCTAATAGGATAACTCTCAAGGAATCACCCTGGTTGTAGTTCTCATGGGAAACCTCTGAGAAACTGGCTCTAGAATGGATGTAGGAAATTGCAACATTTTCCTAAATTAGCACTTCTGTAGAACGCAACTCAGAGTGATGCTCCAACGTGGCAGTCACCAGGGACAGCTGTGGGCCCTGAAACTTGGGTCCCTTGCTCTCATCAGATGTTCCCAGAATCACAGCAGTTAAGGCAGAAACTCTGGTATCAGACATTCCAGGTCCATCATGACTCTGCCTCCTACTGACTGTGTGGCTTGGATTAATTTACATAACTTCCCTAAACCTCAGTCTCCTCAAATGCAAAGTTGAGTGACAATGGTTGCTACCTCATAGGTTGAAATGATGATCAGATAAGACAGAGCATGTGAAGTACTTAGCAGCATAGTATAGCAGGTATTCAATCGATTTTAGCTATAATTATTAAATTATTTGAGGAGTTCTGGCAACACTTGTCTCTGATCCCTCACAGCTTTCTCTTCTCACTCACAAATATGATTTTCTCTTTCCCCATTTATCTACTAACTATCTGCTTTTTTAACCGATAATTCCCAAAGCAGTCATTCTGGCAATGAATATGGCAGTTCACAATGTTATCATATTTATCTTATCACAAATGTTATTAATAGCTCAAAATGGTTGAAATTGTCATTAACTATTTTTAATAAATAATTTTACTTCAGGCTTACTATTCCCAGTAAGTAATTTATATGACAGTATCTCCTTCAATCTTTATAAGCCCATGAAGCATTATTATGACCATTTTTCAGGTGAGGAAACTGACATAGAGGCAGTTTAAGAAATTTGTTGAAGGTCACACCCTTAGATGTTGAAGACTCAGCATTTTAATCCAAGCCTGTTGGACTACAAACCCTAAGCCCCATTCACTTGGTCAGGGGTCAGCAAACTTTTTTCTGTAAAGAGCCAGACAGTAAATACTTCAGGCTTTTCAGGCTACATGGTCTCCATCATAACTCCTCTCCTCTGCCACTGTAGAGTGAAAGCAGGCATAAACAACACGGAAACTTGTTGGATGCTGAAATTTGAATTTCATATCATTTCTGTATGTCACGATATATGATTCTTCTTTTCATTTTTTCCAAACATTTAAAAGGTAAAAACTAGTCTTAGCTCGTGGGCCCTATAAAAACGGATGGTAAGATGTAGTTCTATCTACAGAAAGGATATGGTGATCAGGTGACATAAGACTCTCCAGGCATATTAGGTTATTTTTAGGTTACCAGACTCTCCCTCAGGTCTTTGCTGTGTTATTCTTTTGGACTACAAACTCCTGCCACCATCTGCCTTCTCAGCATCTGCCTTTGTCGATCATACTCTTTGTCATACTTTAAGCCAAACTTTGCTGTTATTTCTTGCAGGAAATGCAACCCACCCACCCCTACCTCCAATCCCATACTAATTTTGGTGCCCTTTTTGGGTTCTCCCTCAACACCCTATACGTTCCCATCATAGTGTCTATCACACTGGATTGGAATGGCTTGCTTACCTGCTCCAAGGACAAGTGCCATGAAAGCAGGTTCCTGTTTTGACTATAACTGTGCCTGCTTAGTAACTAACACAGTGTTTGGAATATAAGAGGAGCCAAATACATGTCAAAATAAGGAACAAGAGGGAGGGAGGAAAGTAGGGAAGGGGAAAAGAAAAATGATAGAAGTACGTAACTATAAACACAGGTTCTGAGTGGGATATAGAGAGGCAGGAGAGAAGGTGGGGGAGCCTACACCAAACCATTAGGAGAAAAATGGAAGAAAAATTGCCCAAAGTGGTTGTGCATATCCTATTTCCACTTCTCATGAGGGGTAGTCCGTGACCCCCAGTAAAAGTTGTTTCCCATTGTGTTGGGACAGTGAAGAAATGCAGAAACATGTCCCTTGGATTTGTCCCATCAAGACCCAGGGAAAACATACCAACTTAGATATTCTGGGCTCCCCATGGATTCCCAAGTCATTTATGTCATGATCTCTGCCAGTGGAATGTTAGAAAGGGCAACGGCTCAAAAAACAAAATGATGGGGGCGTCCCTGGTGGCGCAGTGGTTGGGAATCCGCCTGCCAGTGCAGGGGACACGGGTTTGAGCCCTAGTCCAGGAAGATCCCACATGCCATGGAGCAACAAAGCCTGTGAGCCACAACTATGGAGCCTGCGCTCTAGAGCCATAATTAATTAATTAATTAATTAATTAATTAATTTTTTAAAAAAGCACAGACTCAAAAAAATAATGGTGTATTCTAAATATGTTATATATATTTTTTAAATGTTATAGCAGATAAAAGAATCCAACTGAAGACATAAAGAAAAAAGAAATTAAAGAGTCAGGGGTGAGATGGGGAAGTGGATATCTAAAAGCCTTCTTTCAGCTTTAAACAAATTTGCTCTTTTTAAGAGATGATCAGAGCTTGGACTTGTTCTCCAAAACTCTCCTTTGAAACTGAGAGTTTAATCATCCCACACCATTAATGCTACAGGTTTGGGGGGGGGGTGTTTTGTTTTGTTTTGTTTTTTGTTGTTGTTGTTTTCTTCTCTTGACAAGGTGCTCTATGGGAGAGTTTCTTTGAGATGAAAATATAGGAACTAAGAAACACCAATTTTTCACTCCATTGCTGCTCTTTGCTTCCCCTTCCCCTCACCCAAATTCTCTTCTTCACTGGTGCAGTAATCCAGGGAGATGCCAACACTTGCTTCTACCAAGGGACTCTTTGGAGGTGCAAACAGAGATCTGATTGCATGGTTTAGAGTCACACTCCAAACCTCTCTTTCATTCTTTCTCTGAACCCTTGTATATTCCAAGAAAGATTCCAGTCACTGGAGAGCTGGAGAAAAAGCCAAGAAATGCCCAAAATTGTTCTCATTGCCTTGGCTTCCTTTTTCTGCTCCCTGTTATGTCTCAATGAGAAGAGGTGCTCCTGGATGTATACTGGCAAGAGCTTGTCTCTGATCCCTCACAGCTTTCTCTTCTCACTCACAAATAGGACCTTCTCTTTCCCCATTAATTTATTAACAGAAAATGCTTTTTTTTTTTTTTTCAGTACGTGGGCCTTTCACTATTGTGGCCTCTCCCATTGTGGAGCACAGGCTCTGGACACGCAGGCTCAGCAGCCATGGCTCACGGGCCCAGCCGCTCCGTGGCATGTGGGATCCTCCCGGACCAGGGCACGAACCCGTGTCCCCTGCATCGGCAGGTGGACTCTCAACCACTGCGCCACCAGGGAAGCCCAGACAATGCTTTTTTAAACTGATAATTCCCAAAGCAGTCATTCTGGCAATGAATATGGCAGTTCACAATATTCTCTTAAAGAGGTGTATCGCTCTTAAAAAGAAGAGGTGTACTGGGTAGATTTTGCTCAAATAAGGCATGAAGCTTTCTCCCTGCCATTTGGGAAATGAATAAAGCTATGGACTGAGACTCATGAATTCCAGGCCCAAGTCTGTCACTAACTTGGCAGGTGTCCTTAAGTAAGCCATTTGACTTCTCTGAGTTCAGATAGATCCTATGGCACACCATCCAGATGACCTGCATCTACTGGGAACATTGGAAGTCAACAGTTCTCAGTTGAAAACCCCTCTGGATTTTGTCTTAACTGAAATACTCATGTAGCCCAAAGCTGCATTTAATGACTGGTTGGTCATCGCAAGAGTACCAAGGTCTGGCCCCCTTGACTAATTTGGAACAGTTCTACAGGGCCATCCCAGCTTCCGGTTTCCCTGTAGGATTAGCTATGCCTTTGTTGGGACTGCATGAATTTTTAACTCCTCCCTCTGCCCAGCTCTCCTTCTTTTCCTTCCCTGCAGGTGTTGATCCTGACAGCCACTCCAATAAAATTATTGCACACAAATCTCCACAAGCCTTACCCAAGATTCAAATTTGGCCACCCACCTGGGACACTGGTCCTTAGCTTTCCCATCAATCCAATAAGGGGGCTATGCTAGATGCCTCCATTTCTGTCTGTAGACAGGTGTAAAGTACAGTGGTCCAACTGCCAGATGTATAATATAATCAGCAGAGGGAGAAGGGGCTGGATCTCATGTGCCTCTGAATCCATCTGAATTACAGAATCCAGGACACAGCTGTTCAAACTCCATGAAACAAGTGGTATAGTGGCAACAGAGACACTGAATATTAGGGTCTCTGGGTTGGAGCCCTGTCTCTGTCACTAACTTGCTGGGTGATTCCAGGTGATTCTCTCTGCTGGGCTTCATTTTCTTAATCTACAAAATAAGAGGCTTTGTCATGTTCCACCCTTCTCCTCATTTTAAGTAAATTCATGTGATCTCTGCTTCGAAAAGAAAAAAAAAGTCATTTTTGGCAAAATCAGTCTCTCATTCAATATCATCCAAAAGCACACATTAGGTGCCTAATTTTTCATGATGCTGTATGGTGCCTTCTGCAGGCCTGGTCCTCAGAAACCTTTGATCTGAGACTGGCTGACATGTACAGGGAGCCACAACCCTGCCAAAGAGGCAGTTTCCCTGGATTCAACGTGCTACTCAACCACAAAGCAGAAATCTGCTAGAAGTTCACTCTTCAATGTATAAGGTTGTTGTGTATTCAGAGGATAACTAGAAAGGAATGGAAACTAACATATATTGAGAGACTGCTAAGTTCCTATCACTGACTTTCATCCTTTTACGTAGTTAGTTCATTTAATTTCAACAACACTCCCTGAAAGTAAGCCATTGCCCTCTCCATGTTACAGGTGAAGCCTACAGAGGACAAGTGACAAACCACAGTCATGCATAAAGACCATGGAAGAATGAAGGCTAGAACCCACCATGGCTCCATCACATCATCATAGAGGTACCTGCTCCTCTGTCTCCTCAACTAGAGTTGGGGGGGCTCCTTGACAGCAGGTCCCACGTTTCTCTGATTTGTATCCTGAGCACCTAGCACAGTGGCAAGCATCTGTTGTTACTAAATGTATATGTATAACGTTAATTAATGAAGACCTCCTGACTTCTCCTCTTGTTCTTTCTATTATACTGTCTCACAATCAGCTTTGCTTCTTCATCTCTGAATTTTTCTTAAAATGATTAACCTTGAGACAGAAGATCAACCCCGAATCCCAAAGATATAACTTATTACAATCTCCCAATTTACACAGGGACACTAGTCATTTGGCCCCTTGGAGATTCAATAGCTGACTCACTAGCCTCCACTCTGTCTACCTGCATAAGATTGACTCACTTGGGCCAACCGAACAAGGGCTTCCATTGATTTTTCCTAAAAAGCCATTATGCTTCTGAAAGCTATTACATTTTAAGATGGTTTAAATACAGCCATCCTGTCATTTTTAACCATGCCCACAAAAAGCATCCTAAGGATTCAGTTAGACTAAATGAGGCCAGTGTGTATACCGTCACCTCAGAGGCTACCATGCTTTAGTAAAACATACTTTCAAAACCCCATGAAGACTGTAATTAAATTTACAGGAGCCCCCCACACAACTTGAACAAAGGATGTCCGAACGTTGTGTGTGTGTGTATGCGGGTGTGTGTTCCGTGAGCGTTTGTGTGTGTTGTAAAGTCCTGTTCCATAGGGACTATAGCTCCCCTGCTGTTTGGAAAAGATAATTTCACTTGTAACACTAATAACTTGAGCAGGGGAGAAGCTGGCCTGGTGAATGGAATGCACTTCACTGCACATCTTGGCTCAGCTAGAAATCGGAAACAGATGGTCCTTGCGGCTGGTTTCCCACTCGAGCCCGCTCACTGCCAGCCTGTGGTCTTCAGTGAGCTGCTGCTGGCAGTCTGTGACTTGAACATAGTAGGACAGTGGCAAAGGAAATCAAATCTTTTCCAATGAGCAGCAAGTTATAATGAAATTTGACAGATCTGACATTCTATACCCAACATCTAGTTAGAATATATTAACCTTTTAGTTTTCTTAAGCGCTTGTGTAGAAGTTGTGAATATACTTATTAGAGGGTTGTATTGTATGCATTTTTTTTTCTTTTTTTCCTTTTTAACAGGGGGCAGAGGGTTTAGTCCAGTCTTGGGTGGCAGCTGGTTAACAGAAAATGCAGGGAGAGCATAAGTCAGAGAATTTCTAAATGGCAATTGAGCACAAGAGCTGCCACTAAAACCAATTCTTTGCAGGGCATAGGTGGGTGAGTTTCTGCTGAAAAAAATTATCAATATTTTTCCCGAGAAAAAAATACATATCCTAGATCAAAAATCTGGGCATATTATTAAAATGGATGGTGCTGTCTGGACCTCTTGGCATTTTCTTCAATTCTGCCCTTTTCAGCTTTGCAGCATTTGCTTCTGCCATACGGTGAGAAAACCATGCCAGGTGACTTGGGACACTGGTTTTTTTAAGTCACCACACTCATGCCCCATAATATGAGTACCTGTGCAGAAGACTTTGCTACTTTCATCAAAAAGGGCTAAATATCCCACCAGAGACTTCGGCATTTTTTCTAGGCTTTGGCGGAACTAGACTCTCTATCCTTTTGTGTAGATTCTTCCTCTGATTCCAAAGCTTACATGTGAGTACACACTTATTTTCAATGTTAGACAGTGATGTCCTGAACATCATTTTAGGATTTTCCACCTGATTAAGGCTAGAAAAAGACCTAGGTCTGTAAATAGTAGATAATCCCTCTTCAATACAAGCCTTTTTTTAAAGTCTTAGACACCCATTGCCCTGAACTGAACTTCTCTATGGTTTCAGCAACAGGGTACATTTCTAATTTCATTATCTCCAAGAGCCTGGAGAGTCAAGGCCATACATATTCATTAAGCCCAACATCCAATGATACAAAAGAATTTTTTTTTTAATATTCTGAGAGCTAGCTAATTGGAACAGGAAAACCATGGCCCTTTTTGTCAAGTAGATATCAGGTTGACTTGGCTCTTTCTGCTTTAGTATGTGTCCTTAGGCAAGACTCTTACCTTTTTGACCCTGACCTTCAAATTGAAAATAATGATAACAACCTCCTAGGGTTGTTGTGGAGGTTAAATGGTATATCATATCTGAAAGCACCTTAACAAGCACATAGCAGGTGCTAAGTCCTTTCATGGTTTGGAGGCAACACCACCCTGGTGAAGCTCTGGGTCATAATTCCTAGGCTTGAATCCTTCTTCCATCTCTAATTCCAGGATCCTAAACAAGTCTCTTCAACTCTTAGGGCCTGTTTTCTTATATGTAAAATGGGGTTAATAATAGATCCTACCTCATAAGGACCTATCTGAAAAAAGAAAAAAAGGATCTTAGAACAGTGCCTGGCTAAGGGGAAGCGCTCAGTACATGTTAGCTGTTATTACATGTTGCATTCAAAATCAAGTTTTTCTTCTAGAGTCTCAGAGTTCCCATGGCGGTAGAAACAAAGCTTGAAAAGGAGGGAAATATTTAGTTGCCTACATTGTGGAAGTTTCCGTTAAATGAGTAAATGAATGAATGAATGACACATGTTCATTAAAGACAAATAATAATATAATCCATCTATGTGAGGTACCAATGGATCATACAGATAAGGAAGGCAACAGGAATTCAAAGGTGCTGGAAATCACTGCGGACCAGAGCTTGAAGAAGGGTGTTAACTGGTAAAGGCAGGTGTGGTACTAGAAGGGGCAATAATTCAAACCAAGGCAAATGAAAAGGCTGTGTAAATATGAGAAGAAGAATGCAATCAAATTTCAAATCAACTAATGTTTTGTGCCTTTTTACTATCTTTCTGTCACTATTTAGGGAGCCCCTACCGTTTGTCCAGCTCTGAGCTTGACCTCATAGCTACTGAGACAAACAAGACACAGCCCCTGCCCTCAAGCATCGGAAGGTCCAGGAGGGAAGGCCAACTGAGAAGCAGATAGTTCCAGGAAAGTGTGCTAAGAGCTGAAATGGAGCAAGGCAGAGATTATTATGGAAGAACAGAGTGAAGGGACCTAACCCAGCCTCACAGGGCAGGACCAGAAGGGGGAAGAAAGGGGGTTTCCCTCAACAAAGGAATAATAACAAAACATCAATAACAAAACAATAGCTTTGCTTGAAAACTCATTACATATCAGGAACTATTGACTTTATGCATATTTTTGCTTCGAACAATATATATATTTAATAACAATGGTTATCTTCATTTTTCTGATTAAGACTCAGAGAATCAGAGAGGTTAAGTAACTTGGAAGTGGTCACACAGTTAGTAACCAACCAAGCCAGGACATGGGTAATTGGACTTCAGAAACTATCTCTTCAATGACTCTACTAGCCAGCCTCTGAAAATCAATAATATTGCATTTCATGCTGACTTTTAGCAACATACAACAAACACCAAAAACTCGCCTTGGTATTGTACACCTGTTGGCAGCAGAGCCTTCGAGGCCTTTATCCAAATGCACTGCAGCAAAGACACAGATGAGAATCCCCCATGCTCTCAACTCTCCCATTCAGAGGGGAGGGGAAGATCCCCTCAGGTTCTTCCCATTCAACCAAGGTGGATGGGCAGCTGATTTGGGTAGCACTGGCCACGACAGCCAGAAAGAGGCTGCAAAGTGACTTGCTATTTGCCCCAGGGACCTCATGTTATAAGAAAACAATTCCCGTCCTAATGTTCCCTCTTAGTCACCCGGACCATATTCCTCACCCATGCCCAGCAGTTTAACCCATCACTTGACTTCACAGCTAAGGGGATTCCTACTTCTTAGAAAACAAGTTCAAAGGAAGTAAGAAAGTCCACATCCTGATGGGCTTATTTCTTGATGAGAGTGCTGTTTTTGCCTCAGATTCATTCACGTGCAGTGGGAAGAAGTATTCAAATGACAAGAGTTAAATTCAAAACATGTAGCCGCTTTCTGTTATATTTTTTTTCTGACTGAAAGCAAACCATTTAGATGTTTGTTTCCAAAAAGGCATCTGTCAGCAATCAAAGGGGAAAAATGCATAAAGCAAATGCAATTGTTTGGAGTAGAATTTCCTGGATCATGTTAAATGCTTGAATTGCTCCCCATTATGCTCACCAAATAATTTTATTTCCCACAATAATTGCAATATTTAACATGTTTTATTTAATCTTGTTTTAAGGCTATTAACAACAGGCCACACAGTGAAAAGATTGATTGCTATATGGGAAAGGACAGTTTCCACCAGCCTCTTAGAGAACAATGATAAAGTTAAATGCACCTAATTGTTCTGGATTTAAAACACTATTATCCAATAATATTTCTCATTTCTTTGTTCAAAACTACTGTGCCATCTCCTGTAAAATCCTCCTGGGTATTCCATCATTCACAAAGTGAAATCTGGACTCCAGTTTACCTTATGCCCCATTCATTCATAAATAATGGGCATGCATAGGGTGTTCTGAGTCTCAGAAATGCAGCGGCTCAGATCAGAGACACCTCCAACTTCAGAGTCTGCTGCGGGACAAATTTAGAAACTGTACCCACACACTTGGACCCATGAATCCAAAATATCCTTGTGCCTTTTTGCTCTACGAGAAGGCTGAGGAGACTAAAGCAAGGAAACTTGGTTTTGTCTGCTTGTCAGAGGCAACTTGGAAAGGCTGAGATGGAACAAGAGGTTGACACAAAGACAGAACGCTACTTCATTTTTCTTTTTCCCTTTTCCCTTTTGTTTCTGGTTTATGCTATTTTACATTTATATAGGATTTTCCACTTGTTCCTCTTTCTTTCTCTATATGGTAAGCTGAAGACTAGGTCATTTTAATGGCGCTGCAGTTACACAAGGCAACAACTGTTTTGACCAGCAAGCTCAGGGCAAGGTCCGTTTGCCTGTGGAGACCAAAGGTAGCTTAGCATTTCCTGTGCTATCGACTGTTTTTCTGAATAGAGAGGTGATGCCAAACTAATAAAGACTACAAAGAGATGCTTCTAAAGAGTAATGACAGTGTCCGTATTTATGATCATTCCCGATACCACCTCCTACCCCCATATTATTAGAAGAAATCCCATTAAATGAGAGATGAGAAGGGAAAAAATGCCTTATTTATTGCATTTGTGTTTCATTCTGTAGAAGCAGTCTGTGGATTGTGCTTTTAATGATAAAACATTTCAGGTGCAACTGGATAAAATTTGCTTTGCTGGAATTATTTTTGTCAAAATAGCCACTTCCCTGATGCTAAATGGTTAAAATAACACCAACTAAGGAAGAGCTCAGAAATAGGAAAGCAAAAGTCGCCAAATTTCACCTCTTAGGAACTTATAATGTGTTCTGAATAAGTTCATCTAAATATTATTCACTCGAAAATGTGACTAGAAAAAACTCCACTGGATAGTTGGGCTGTCAATGCACAACTTTTTAAATAATCACAGTTCAGTTGACCTGAAAAATACCGGAGATAAATTCTACCATGCTCCAGAGTGCCTATATAGGAGACGTGCTGTGTAAAGAATTGTAATATCACTGCTAGGTTCTTGGAGATCAAGGTATCATTTATATTCTGGAAAAAAAAATTGGGATGTGTTTGGTACAATACTCTTATAAAGGTATTTCTGCAGTTCTTAATTTCACACAGTTAGCAAGAATAAAATATAACAAATATAAGACATCTTCCCTACTTCTTTCTCCCCTCTTAGTCCTGAAGTCAAATGACTTGAAATTCAGCAGTTGCTTAGACTTCTCAGTTACATTTAAATAAAATTATATTTACAGCCATTCTTATTGGTAGGTCCATGTTGTGGTTTATTTTTCCTGCTAAAGAAAGGATGTGTGGTTAAAAACCCCTGTGAAGAAAATGGCTTGGTTACAGTAAGGAAATCAGAAGTGATTTTCCCTGAATAAGGAAGTCATCATGTCAAGTTTAGCCTGAATTGTGTTAAACTGGATTGATAATGACTGATCACTTTATTTACAAACAATGGAAAAGCCCAGAATTAATTTTTTTTCAAAAAAAAGGTACACCAAAAGATAGAGATGGCGCCTAGCCTAGATGAGAACTTGTGAAACCGGTAATGTATTCCCTCCCAGAAAAACACACATGTAAATACAACACCAGCCAAACCAAAAATCAAGGGACTTGAACGCTGTCCTCACATATTTACGTTCCTTCACAACCAAATCAACTAAAGAATCATTTTTTTAAAATAAGGTAAGGAAGGAGAAATATTTTTCCCCAGATTATTTTTTACTCCTTGGAAAACCTGTTCAGCTGTTCCCAGATTTAGTTTTAGACTTTTCGCTTTGCTTCCAACGAGATGTGTAAGACAAGAAAACTGAACTAAACACTTTTTAAAATGCACAGCTCACGTTCCTGAGAAAAGTGGCTGTGAAAAACAGATACTGAATCAGACTTAAAGTCGAAGAAGGGGGGTAGAAAGAAAAAAAAAGCCCAAAACATCGCATGATAGTCTCTAAGCAGTTCCATCTGTCAAGCAGAAATTTTAGGCTAATAGCCTGTGGCGATCTCCCTCCGCAGTCCACTACCTGCCTTTGTCCTATTAAATCTCTTTATTCTCCTTAAAAAAAAAAAAAAAAAAAAAAAGAGGGGGGATTGGTTGTTGGAAGGAAAGGAAAAACCTTGCAGACCAAAATCATCTGAGTGATGAAGCCCTAATTTTAACCGCCTCTCTTTGATGTGTAGCAGTGGGTTCTTGTTTTTTAAAAAGGAGAGAGAAGACAGTGCTAGGAGCAGAAGACTTTTCATCTCCACTTCACCTTGCCACTGGGTCTGTGAGAGATTGGTTCATTGTCAAGGAGATTTTTTTTTTTACCCATGATTCCATATGGTATGGACCGGACTACATGTTGCCCCACATGCCACTGCAAATGTTTTCTCAATTAGGTGTCTTATCTCCCGTGAGTTAGCATCAGATGAAGCTTGCTGACAGCGTAATGGCAGGGAAAGCTTCCGACGGCTCCATCAAATGGCAGCTCTGCTACGACATCTCGGCCAGAACTTGGTGGATGGTGAGTTGGCAGCCGGGGCTGCTTTTTTTTTTTCCCTTTTCTATTTTCCCTCCCTCTTTGACAAAATGTCCCAGACCTCACATTCATCAAATTCACATTTGATTTTTTTCACACTCTTCAGTGAGGCAGCCTCACACTGCTTCCTCTTGCCATCCTCTCTCTGCCACTCTGCGACTTGAGTTCCCAGGAATGCTTGTCCTGGTTTGCCATGGGACAGTGTATGGGAGTTGTTGTTTTTTTGTTTTCTGTTTTGTAATTTTTTTTTAAAGCGTATCAGAAGTTTTAAGGTAGAGGTGGGTATTTTAGCCAAGCCAATCTTGGAGTAAAAAAATGAGACATTTGTCCTGGCCCTCAGGTTTTACTCCTTCTCTCTAGCTTTACATCCCCTTTACTATTGTTTTCAGGGACTATGGGATGCATGGTTTTTCCTTGACTGTGGTATTTTCTGAGGACGCATGTTGGATGCTGGGGAAAAGCAAACCCTGGGAGAATTCCAGTTTTGCCCCATTAATTGGATTGCCTGAAGTCACCTGTGGGAGAACTCTGAGTCCCCACTCCCTGTTTTCCATCCGGGAACCCACAGCTCTCATCTAATGTTCCCCCATTTGTTTATGTCAGAGCAGGTCTTCAGTCTCCCCACACACACTATCTTTTCAATATTCTGGGTACAAATAAAGTTTAAGTAAAGTTCCACACTGCGGCCGCAGAATGAGTTAACTCACATGTCACGGTCAACCAGGCCAGACAACCTTTGACATCCTGGATCTATAAGAGGTAGAGCAAGTTGGGAGGATGCACAATAGCTTATTGTCACAGGAGATGCAAGTCCTGTGAGGAAGAGAGTCCTTAAATCATTACCGCCCTTGTTAGGGTGGTGTCCGTTAAGGATTAATTCATTAGCAGTGCATTTCTAGTTTTCCGTAATTATTATTCTTGCGGCAAGCGTGAATTCTTCCAGGGAGTGAAAAAAAAGTTTGCTGCCAGGACAATGAATGTATTATCCGTTCCTAACTGGACCGTGAACTTCAGCTCATTTCACATAGATATCAGTTTAAGAAAAAAAAAAGAGAGAGAGAGAGAGAGAGAGAGGGAGAGAGGGAGAGAGTGGTGTTGAAGGGGGAGGCTGGCGAATGGAATTACAAGACGGGACATGTCGGTTTCATTGTATGAACTGCGGGAAGAGTTCTCTTTTCCCCTTCCTGGACCAGTGGTGGTATCATTTTGACATGTTTTAGGAATTCTGAGGACTGAGAGACTATTAAAAGTGAACTTCTGAGGATTCTATTCGGCTGCTTCTTGGGGTGCAGGATGTCCATCCTAAGGACTCTTGAGTTAAGGTGGTTGTGGGTATGTGTGTACATGTGTGTTTGAACTTGCAATTTCTTAACTAGACCTTAGAAACTTTACCAATGGTTTCAGGACAATGTTACTTGCAGCTTTTGGTTAATTAGACTAGCAGCAGACTATTCACTTCGATCCTGAACTTTTATTCAGGGCACTTATTTTCCCATAAGAGTTTCTGCCAGCAAGAACAAGGTTTGCTTGTATGTGGTGATGTTGTCTATTGCTTTTGCCTTATACAGTTTGTTAAACACTAGAAATGAATATACTGATTGGTTTAGCTATTATTTTCTAAGCTAAGTTGTAAGTTTTTTTAAAAAACTGCGCGCTGATGTCATATTCTGGGTGACATTCTATTTCCTTGTATTTCAAGAGTTCATAGATTTTATAGACTGTTACTTTTTATAGCAAATTGTGTCTTTTTTGTTCTTTCTTGCAAAGATCACCAAATGCTCCTCTTTTTTGTAACTTGGAAAACTGTCATTTCTTTTATGTAAAGTTTACTTGGAAGTTGCTTTTCATTTAGCATTATTTTGCAGATGTTTTACCGCCGGGAATATAAAATATAAAAGTGGTGGAAACATTTAGCAATGCAGTTGTCTAAATATAAACAATGCTGTAAGCTCACATGCTGCTGTTTAGGCTGTATACTACAGGAAGTTTCTCCACTTCAGTACTTCTAGATCTTCGCTTTGTAAAGGGGTGAGAAATCAGAGTGCTCTTTAAAGAAGTTGTAGAAGTTACCATAGAGAATAAATCGATTTTTTTATTTCCCTCAGAGGTGACCACAGACCACAGCATTTTAGATCTGCCAGTTACAAATAATTCTAATGTAAACTTCCCATTATTTATGGGAAATTGAGGACTTTGGTGAAGGGGGAGAGGATTAATTAAAATTAAGACAAATTTTGCATTTTCTCTTAGCTCTTGTCTTTCCTTGAATAGCATTCACTTCCTCTCCCTCCACACCCCCCTCACTGCCCCAAACAATTTTCCCCAACTCAAAAAAAAAAAAATTTTAGACTTGCCCCTAGCTGATATGCTTCTTTAACCAAAGAACAGTACAAGATCTGAGTTTCACACTAAAGGCAAATAAAGCTTTAAAATTACCTCATGCGTCATCTGGCTGCACAGACTCCCGGGCTGCATAGTGGGAACCTCCGGCTTGGTCCTCCCAGCATACAAAGACAACTCAGTGAATGCCCCCTCCGCCTCGGCCTCAGCTGCCAGTACCGGGATATGCAATTTTGTTTTTTAATGAATCGTAAACAATTTGTATGGCAAATGAGTTTGTTTGTTTTAGTTTGTAGGCATATGTTGGACCAGGTTGTAGACAGCCATTACCTACTCCAAATTTTGGGGTGAGAATGGAGAGATCCCCGGATCATTTTTATTTTTCTAAATAATAAAGACCCCACTAGAATGAAAGAAACCGGTTAATCAAAGACTGAGAATAACAACCTCTCTCCCTTTCCTCTCTCTCCTCTTTCCCTCTGCATCCTCCCCCCCCCCCCCCGCAGCCTCATAATGCACCCAGGCTTACAGTAGGGCTTTAGCTGCACTTTTTGATAACTAATTGGAGGGCAGTTAACTAAATTAATCAGGGGCTTTTTTAAGTATAAATTTTAGCTTTGTCTTTAAAAAGCTAGTTTTGCTTCAGAAACAAGTGTTTTAAAATGAGGAATACTTAGAAGGGCCTTCTCTATCTTCTATTGCTTTTTTTTTTTTTTTTTTGCTGAAGCTAATTTTGTCTTGAAGGACATAGCATATAAGAAATGCTAAATACACTTTTGATATCAAAATGGATCAAGAAAGTGGTCTTGATATGCAAAAGTCAAATAAAATCTTTTATTCCAATCCAAGAAGTTGTAAGCAACTTAGAAGTTAACAAACGACCAGGGTTCGAGCATGTACATTTTAACAGTAATTACCTTTGGCGCTGCCACTTATGAGAAATCTTTTGATATCTGAGCCACTTCTCTAATGCTTTAATCATGCAAATCAAGAAATAAATATTACGTATCAACTTAATCTAGCTATGTTGCGACATCTCTATTTGAAACCTTCTGGCATAAAACTAAGGAAAACCCTTGTGAAATTTTCCTTCACTCCAAATGACATGGAAGTGCCCTGAATGTCTGTATATGCTTCAAAATATAATTCTATCCAGTAGAATTACCTTCATTCTACACACATGGCATTAAAATAAAGGCAGAATAAATCTCCTCTTCCTAATGATTTGCTAATAACAAGATATTATGGGACTATTTTTATGTGAATTACAAAATACATGTGTCTTGCTTCTGCAATCAAATTTAAAAACTCGTAGTGACTATGGAATAAAGGTTATTAAATCATCCTGCAACTCCCTCACCCCATGCTATGTCCCCAAACACTTATTTTGGAAGCATTCTCTTTAGAAATTGCCATACAATTTTTCAGTCAAAAACTATCCATCACTTAATCCAAATTTTTACAGCTTAGACTTTGTATGCCAGGAAAATACTTGGGCAGGAAGGACATGCTATGCCTTATAACGTAAATGCCTTTAAAAAATACATGTATGCATATATAGACAGATATAGATATAGATAAATTAGCAAGGTACTTCTATGAAATACTGTCTTACTGTGTTCAACAATTAAAAAAAAAAAACTGTCAACTCCAGCCTACTTCCCAAATGATTGGCAGCCCTAACCGCTGCAGACACAAGAACTCTTTTTTTTTTTTTTTTTTTTTGCTTTTACGAAGGACTTATATTGTGCTTTTATACATGTGACTCTAATTTAACAAATATGAGTACCCACGATGTACAGAGCCCTTTCTAGGTGCTGTGGGAAATACAAGGTAAATAAGACAGTTCCCTTATTTATTTGGACAGGCGTCAAAGGAATTTATATCTGGAAAGGAATTCAGACAGATACATGGGGGTAAACTCCAAGTAACAAGGAAATGCTGAAGGGGAACATTTACACAACAGTGTAACAGTGTAAGGAAGAAGGGCTTTACTATAAGGAAGTGGGAAATGGGAATTTCAAAGAGGCTGAGTGACTTACCTAGTTTCATTGAACCAGGAATCACACCTGGGCCCTCTAGCTCAGGTCTGGGCTCCTTCCCCACATATACTCACCATGTGGAACCATGGGCAGCATCCTGCAACCCCAAAGAGAAGCATGCACATGGTAAACACTTGGTGAAGTGACAAGAAGGGGACATGGGAGAGGGTTATCAGAGGGACCAGAATTACTGAAAAACATAAGAATTAATCTAAAGAGGATTCATAGAAAAGGGAGAAGAACTTGTATTTCGTGCAAATCTTTTGCTGTTATTTGCTTGGATTCACATCTTCAGTTGTATTTATCATTTCAATTTTTTAAATGTTAATTCTCAATGGAACAACTTTTGTTAGTTATTGGCTTCTGTATTCCTCAGAAGACATTGCCTAATGAAAATTTTTCTCTGCATCTGTTCTAGGTCTTTCATGATGATGATTAAAATAACTTGGAATTCACTACAATGGCTATAAATGAAAAGAATTAAAATGAGGGAATTCAGTAAATAATAAATCTTATCATATTCTCAGCATCCAGTATTTTTTCAAAAGAAAGTGTCCATGATTAACAGATTAACAGATGTACACACGTGCTATTTCAAGCATTTACACACTCTATGTGAGCTTATTTTTAAATGCACGATTGTCTTATTTTTATCCACCATTATAAATATGTGCGACTCTATTAATATCTAAGAATATGCATTAATGTCAAGGGTTTCTGTACCGCCAAACATTATTTTCTCACAGTATTATCAATTGAATGAAGTAGAATTTTTTTCTCATACATACATTAAGAAATTATCCTTACCATTTCCTTTTTGGTTAGTCTTATACATTTTTCAAAGTACCGTTTACTATACTTAGAGAGAAACAGATACATTAAGCTATGTTCCTATTTTTTTCTTTAAATCAAATTATGATCCAAATGTACTTCATCCAGAAATGTGACTGGCTACTTAAGCTGGCCTATGTACTTCTACTATCTTTTTTAAGATCTTGATTTCCTGTTATTATGCTCATATTTCTCCTATGAACTTTAAACAGTAAAATAAGTGCTTTGTCCTTACTTATTTTCTAGTTGATTTTCCTTCACCTGTCCCAAATATCGTCAGGAATGTTTCTAATTTAAAACCAAAAGAATCAGGGGCTGATTAGAAGACAGGAAATTGGAGGATTAAACTGTCTGGTTGAACTTCCTTTACTTATCAGCACTCAGTAACTCTCACTGGATTACAAACTCAACAGGACAATTTTTACAATGCATTGTTCCTTCTGGATGTTTACATATATACAGTGCATATGAGGGAGTGTGTGTGCGCGTACATGTGTGTGTGTACACGTGCGTACTATATGTGTCTGTGTGTGCATTCATGAGTATGAAGAGAAAAGAGCCAGCAGCTGGTAGTTATAAGTAGATGCCTTTAAGTGGGATAGTTTTAAACCAAAGGGGCTTATACTATGGGTATGAAAGTTCATTCAAAGACTATAATCCCAGGATATTCTTGAAACTTTCTCATTAAAACAGTTCGGTGAAGCCAAGCAAATAAGGAGATACTATAAGGAAAGCAAGATGTACTATTTTGGAAGTGGAAAATAGTTGGTGGTCCCTTATGCAGTTCATCTCTCCTTAGTTCTGCTCCAAATTCCCAACGCCCATATTATTGAGTGAGTAGAGAAGGATATTGAGAGAGTTAATCTAAGAAGCTTCCCGTTTTGAGATCCCCTTGGCACCAACTGAGAAAGGACTCTCTCTTACTGGGACAGCAGGTCTGAATGTTCCAGGTGATCTTATATTGTGAAATGAGTGTTTGGTAGGGAATGAAATAGTAAATCAGGGCAAGAGGGTTAGGATTCATCTCATGCCATTGGATCATTTAAATTTGAAAATAAATAAGAATAAACCACTGACCTCGATTTTGACCATGTCATTTATATTTGCAGAGCTGTGTTCTAGAAACCATGCTGAGAATTCTTTTTCCTGACTCCACTCTGCTCACCTGTCTTGCCCTCAATAAATATTTGTCGATTTGGCTTAAGAAAGCTCCAGAATAATATCTAACAGTTTTTCCTGCTTCTGATTGAAATGGTGGGTTCTACAGAGAAAAATAGATGTAAAACTGTGGAATATGTGATCTGGTCAAATGAGTTGGTCATTTAGACTGGTAGGTCTAGGAGTTAAAATTTAGGAGCTTGTTCTGGTGGTCCTTCATTCATTGACCAAATATGTACTGAGCCCCTACTGAGAGCCTGGGGCAGAGCGGGGAAGAGAATCAGCTGCTGCTTCTGCCAGATGCCATCATTCAAGTTTTAAAGGCTCTAGGCCAACCTCTCTTACCTAACTGAAAATTTCATCCTAACAGCTAGCATTGATTGAGTACAAACTGTCTGCTAAAATCTGTCCTAGGTGCTTTACGTATATTTTTTTCATTTAATCCTCACCACAAATTATGAAGTGCTATTGCCCCCACTTTACTTACAAGGGAATCAAGACTTAGGAAAGGTGGCACACTGCCCAAGGATGGGCACACACCTAGAATGAGCTGCTCAGACTGTACGCCCTCCAGCTTCATCTTGGACCAAACTTGTCATAAACAAGTCAATTCTTTTAGCACTAGAAGGTAATGGAATTCAGAACTTTACAGAATTAGGATCATCCATCCATTTGTTCGATGGTATTGGGGAGGCACAAGTCTGTTTGCTAAGAAAACAGAGGCAGAGAAATTACAATGTGTCAAAAACAAGATAGGACACGGGTCTTATGATGCCCAGTCCCTGTTCTGAAAGAGTTGTGCAAAAAAAATTTCCTATTATGCAACAGAAATATTTTGTATCATCACAGACTAAAGAAACTCATGAGAGACATGAGAGTCTGATGCAACGAATACACTTAGTCTTATTAAAATACACCTTTTCATCGGAAGATGGATGGCTCAGGGAAACCCAGTGTGTTTAAGTTCTTGCTGAATATTAGGGACATTTTTTTTCTCTAAGTAATGTAATCTATATTTAGCGAATATTTCACTTGCAGTTTTAAATGGAACGTACCATTTTAAAAAAAGCCATCCTTCCAAAGAAATGTTCCTGGTGCTTCTCTCTCTCTCTCTCTCTCTCTCTCTCTCTCTCTCTCTCTCTGTCTTTAATAAGCAGAAACACCAACATAGATCAGTATTGCTGTTTAATAGTTTTCCTTAACACAAGAATCGCTAATGAAATGTTTATTCCACCATAGTTTTCTGTAAGAGAAGGTACAATGCAGGATATATATTGCCTAATGGTAAAGATCTTAATACACTCCCTGTAAGTAAACATCTATTCTCCAGACAACTGCTGACTACAAACAATACGTCTCAGCCAGAGTTCTTTAATGGTGCCACATGTTGGGCAGATTTTTCTATTCCTCATAATCCAAGTTTCTTTTGTGATCCTTGATGCACACATGCTATTGCCCTGCTGACTGTTTGAAATGGATGATAATAGGGAATAATGACCAGGTCAGAGGTGGGGAAGCATGATCCTGGGCAGAGCAGCCCTCTACCAGGTCGCAGCACCCCAGAGGGTTGGTGGAGGTGTCATGACAGAGAGTCAGCGCTTGTGAGCTGAATCAGACATTCAATGAATGCAGCTGACGCTTCTCTCCTCAGTAGGCGCACCATCTCCGCATGTGACCTAGGTGTAGACAAAGTCCATACTCACTCATCGAAGGTTGAGAACACTCTTCTGGGGATGGCCCCGTCCGCCTCCCCCCACCCCCAAATCATCCTCAGCCACCCTCTCCCCCCGAGACCCACGACTCTAGTCTGCTGATGAAATGCCTTAGCAGCTGGGTTTGATAAGCTCCCTTCACATGTTGAAAAGCTAAACTTTGTGGGCTAAATAATTGATCTCACCCGTTCATTTAAGAATCAATTAAAATCATGATAAATTTTTCTGTTGTGTTTTATTTTAAGAAAAACAGCAGCCTCGACTCTCATTTTTGTAAGCGTGTGAGAAACAACTTAGTAACAGGTGCTAAAGTCTGGACTCTTCACTAAGAAAGAATCCTGACGCAATTGTAATTCATTGCCCAACCCTGGGGTACAAATCGATACAGCATTGTTGGTAGAACTTCCTAAGAAAGGAAAGAACTGAGGGGGAAATTACTATAGGAGGGGCTGATGTAATTTCTCAATTTAAAAGTCAAGAAATAACAAAGCTTCATACAGGGGGCCACATACACAAATATCTTCAGACCAGGTGGGTCAGCCAAGAGTAAGACAATGAGTATGTAATAAATTAGTAGGGGATGTTGGTGTCTGTGAGAAACTGGAGAGTGATACCTATTTACCACTAAACAACAGTGAAAACGACACTACACTAACCAAACAAAACGCATCCGCTATCCAGGGACCTAAGTGATTGAGCACAGACTGTGGATCAGAAGATAGAGTGGGATTCCAGCATCAAAGTGTTTCATTCCACAAAAAGCAAGGAACTTAAAGGCAAATACCCCTGGGAAAAGATCACAGCAACGTAAACCACATAAACTACACTGCAGGTTCAGCCATTCACATCTGATTCTTTTCTCCTGGCAGGCTTTTGTGGATGGAGGAGGGGAAGCAGAGGACCCTGTAAGTATCCAAAATAGGGGGAGGGGCCCTCAAGTAGGAAAGGCAGTTAGCAGAAAGGGGAGCTAGGAGATATGGGAGGATGTGGAGCGGATGCAGAGATGGGAGCTAGGTGGTTGCACTAGACATGCTTGCTGAGCCTCACCTGCTCACCCCAATTCCCTCTGCTCTAGCCCCAGATTTCTCAGAGTGGCCTTGGCATCTGTAGGCTCTCATGGGTGTTCCAGAAAAGGATTCTTCACTAGCACACAAGAGGGTTTTCATGCCCTTTTTCTCTACCCAGCAAATTCTACCCTCCTGCCAGGTCCAGGACAAATGAAGCCTTCCCAGGTCCCCAGAGGCACAATGAGTCACTTCTCCACCCTCTCCTCGTCCCACAGCCCGTTGCTCATAGTATTAGGACATTGATGAAATTGTGTTGGCATTTTTCTGTTTACTATCAAGCTGCACTATGTGGCTTGTTCCTTAAGAATGAAGTCTAGGTCTTACAGTTTTTTTTATCTCCAGTAAAAGAGATAAAAAGCCTGTGGCAAGTACCCCAAGAAAGGGCTTCTGTGCAGCTCAGCCAGCAGCTAGCGGAGTGAGAGCAGTTAGGACTAGTGGGACTTCCCTGACTCTGCTGCCCCCGACCCCGAGCACGGGCCATCATTCAGCACTGCTGCCTGACCATGGTTTTGTGGAGATTTTTCACTGCTGTGTGTTCACTGCTTGCCATGCCCAGGGACTGGGCCCAGCAAGCACTCTGCACACGTGTGAGCTAATCCTCAAAACCTCCTGTGACACCAGTATCATTACCTCCACTCCACCAATGAGGAAACAGAGTAGAAGTGAAGAAGCCAGTTAAATCGTTGAATAGTCCTACACTGTAGTGACACCAATTATTCACCCAGCACTGCCACACTCAGGCTCAAAAAAAGACTGTGATCATTAAGTGGCGAGATAGTTTCACTCCATTTTACAAAGGAGAAGGGGAAGCCCCACAGTCTAAAGTACCCCAGAGGTCAAAATCATCAGAAAAGTCTGGATTGAGAACTGGGGTCTCTAGAGATCTTTCTACTAAATACCTGTGGTGGTTAATCATAGTGTATGGCATTGTTTAATTAAAAGCAAGCATTCTCTACCCACTCTGAGGATTATAGGAGATTTTCATTGTTTTTCTTCCTGTTTGTATTTTTTTTTATTTTTCTATAATGAACATGTATTTTTTATTTATAAAAATGATGTTTAACAAAATCATACATACTAAAGATATTACTCCTGTTCCCATTGATGTCATGAAAATAGAAGTAGCACCAGCTGCAAACATGCATGGATTTCACGGGAGCTTGGGCTTTAAGGATGTGCATATTTTCAAAGTTGAGTGATGCCCACTAACTTCCATACTTAACTGCTGTTTTTAAGGTTCCCTTTCCTATAATGGGTCCTGTGGTTCTACCATCCCCCAGTGTAACATAGCAGTCAAGAGCACAGATTTCAGATTCAGATGGACCTGAGTGAATCTTGGCTCTGCTTTGGATGGATGGTATGACTATGGACAGTGACTAAAAAATTCTGAATCAGGTTCCTGAAACTTGGAAGTATAATCATCATAGTGCTGTTGTGAGCATTAAATGAAACAAGGCATTTTGCACAAGCCAGAAACCTGGGAGGCATTCTAACACCTTCTTCTTGTTTACTCCATGTATCTAACGCAAAGTAAATCCCGTTGAATTTGCCACCTTAAATAGTTTCTAAATCCATCCCCACCACCCTCCTGCAGTCCAAGCTACCACCTTGTCTAGCCCATATTGCCACAGAAGCCTCCTAACTGGTCTTATTGTGTGCATGTTTGCCCCTTGTAATTTATTCTTAACACTTAAGGTGACAGGATCTTTTCAAACACAAGTAATCTGTGATTTCAATGGATTACCCTTTCTCTTAGATAAAGGGAAAGTCCTTAATAAGGACTGCATGGCATTGCCTCTCCAAGCGTGTCTGGGGCCATTCTTCTCCCTAAACATACTCCAGCTAGTTGGTTAACCTTCTTTTAGTTCCTCAAAATCCCCAAAATATCAGATCCTACAAAGAGTCTTCTCCTTTCCCTAGAACACATTCTCTTATAGTTAACATTTCCACACCTACCACTCTCAATACAAACATGGCTTTGTCAGGAAGCTATCCCTGTCCCCAGAGAGTGTCAGAGAACTCTACTGATGGACTCTCAGAAGACTCCAGACTTTCCAGCAGGGCACTGTTTATAGTCATAAATGTATGTGATTATTTGATTACTTTCTGTTTCTCCAAAAAGACTGTAAGCTCCATGAAGGATAATGCTTTGCTCATATATGTTTTCTTGTACCCAGAACAGTACCTGGCACATGGTAGGTGGTAAGTCAAAACTTCATTCAATGAGCAAATGGATGGTACAGTGCCCTCCACAGTGAGCACTGACATAGTCTTAATTATTATTATCATAATTAATATTTTGCACATACAGAAAGGTATTTAAAAGTAGATAGAATGTCCTTTAAAGAAAACTCATTAGAGAAGTGGAGACTTAAATTAAGAGCTGAGAGCCTCAACCTAGGCTTGATTCCTGGCTCTGTCATGTCTTAGGGGTGAAACTTGGCCATGTCATTTCACATCTTTGATTGTTGAGGGTTAAATGAGTTAATGACGTTGATGTGATTAGCATGGTGCTTTGCATACAGTAAATATTTAGTAAATGGTTTATTATTACTATCATTATTATAGATAATCCCAAATCTTCCTCTAATAATCTATGTGGCCTTTAGAAAGCCCCTTAATCTCTCTGGTTGTCACCTTCATCATCTTTAGAATAATAATATCATCCTCACATGGTTCACAGGGTTGTTTTGGGGATAAAATAAATCAGCAGGTGGAAAAGTTTCTCTGAAAATTATAAAGTGCAAAAGATATGTAATACACCACTATTGACAAACCTAAGAAACACAAGTTCCAAATAAACACATTCAACCAAAATTTTCATGGCCTTTTCTATATCTTCTCTTATGAGAGTGGGGTTCAACACACCTACTCAACAGTGACTTCAAGTAGTTGATAACTGAACGTACATGTAAGTACAGAGACAGTTCAGTTTAAGAACATACTTTCTAGAATGAGAATGCCTATATCTAATCCCTCCTCCGCAGCTTCTCATCAGTGTGACCTCAGGCAAATTGCCTAATCTGTTCATCTGCAAAGTGGGACAAATGATAATACCTGCATCGTGGATTGCTATTAGGATTAAATTATGTAATCTGTATAAACCATTGAGAACAGTGCCTTGACACATGTTATACACAGAATAAACATCAGCCATAATTAAGATTGTAATTATTGGGCTTCCCTGGTGGCGCAGTGCTTGGGAGTCCACCTGCCGATGCAGGGGACTCAGGTTTGTGCCCCAGTCCGGGAAGATCCCACATGCCGCGGAGCAGCTGGGCCCGTGAGCCATGGCCGCTGAGCCTGTTGCGTCCGGAGCCTGTGTTCCGCAACAGGAGAGGCCACAACAGTGAGAGGCCCACGTACCACAAAATAAATAAATAAATAAATAAAATAGATTGTAATTATTTTTGTTGTGACTATCATCATCATCATGTTAGCTATTGCTTTTTAGGAGATTAATATTCAGGAGTGTGGGAAGATAAGGCAGTCAAACAATATCTAACAGACTCATTCTTCCAAGATGGTACATTTGGATTTAGAGGCAAAGAAATTGCTCCCCTCATGTGTTCGATTACCTGCCCTATCAACTCAGTTTGGGCAACACAAGGACCATGTGGTTTAGATGCCTCAGAAACAGAGAGAATACATGAAAGAACATCCTACTAATGATAACCTTATCCCATGCTGTGGAAATAACACGTTTTGTGATAAAATTTCATGCAAGCAAATGTGCTCCTCTTCTTAATATAATTCCATTTCCCAAGATATTTAATGAGAGAGGCCCACAGAAGATTTGCTGTGTCACTTAAATCCATGCTGAACTACAAGCATGTTTCTACACTTGGAATTGTCACATGTTCAATTCAACTTAACAACCTCTATGCAGCAGTTTCTGTGGAATATCAGTGACCTTTTATTCCCCTGATAGAGAGAACCATGGCCTGTGTACAACTAACTCATGAGTTTTATCTATTACTGCAGGACACGGTAAAAAAAAAAAAAAAAAAAAACAGTAACTGTCTCTTTATTTAAGAAAAGTATATTAGGAAACTATAAGAGTATAGTTTTTAAAATATAATAATAATAAAATGTTATAAAATATATTTTAATATAATAAAAATAATAATAATA
Source organism: Mesoplodon bidens (assembly GCF_964165515.1). Taxonomy (NCBI): domain Eukaryota; kingdom Metazoa; phylum Chordata; class Mammalia; order Artiodactyla; family Ziphiidae; genus Mesoplodon; species Mesoplodon bidens. Next base: position 134,648,418 of record NC_138177.1, on the reverse strand, counting down.
GACAAGATGTATTGAGTACATCCCAATGTCAGTCCCTCTACCAACTACTTTACTTGTCTTATATAACTTTGTTCCTACAATAGCCCTGTGTAATATTCCCATTTTACAGATTATAAACTGAGATGTTAAGTAACTTACCTAAATTTAATTCCAAAAGTCAGGAAGTGATTGATCTGGGATTTGAATGCTCATCCAAAACTCGTGTTCTCAACCACCTGACTATAGTGTGTAATTTAATGTGTTGTTACATTAATGTTTGCTGTTTAAACTTTGTATTAGCTATTAATCATATTAACATTTTTCCACATGGGGAATAATAACCACAAAGTTGGCATTGAGATCCAGGGTTCAAGGTTGCAACACTAAAGACCTTCTGGAAAACATAATAATTAAGCCCCTTTATGAACCCTCTTGGTGGTGAGTCAGTGGAAAGAATTGGAAAGCTCTGGTTTAAAAGGGCTTCTAACTAGGAGTCCCTAATGCAATCCTTGCCAATGTTCCAATACTTAAGATACCAAAGAAGGCAAGACTTCTTAAAAATACTGACAACTGGTACTAAGAAATTTCCCACTGACATTTCTGGTAGGAAGTTCCACTAACTACACATCTATGACACTGAATAGAAATGTACAATTAGTGGCCCATGACTGCTATGCTTCAAAAATAGAAGTCCCACGAGTACATGACAATAGGTAGGAAGATCTTTGGTCACTTTCCACACCTCTTTCTACTCATTCAGAAACTCAAATTCTACAACACGTGGAGATAGCAGTTCCTCTTTTGCCACTAATATTTCTACACTCGTTGAGATAATGTAACTACCGCAAAACAATTGAGTAGGAGTTGGGGGGAAGCTGGTAGTGATACAATGCATCCTTGGAAGTGTGGTCCCATTGGTAAAACTCAAAAGACAGGGGAAGAAATGGAGAAAGCTGCAGTGTCCTTGCATGCTGGGAATTGTGCTTTTATGTATTTCATCTGCTCTGAATATTAGGAAGTCAGCCATTCGGATAAGAAATACTTCTTATCACAGACCAGCAAAATAGCAGAAAGATGCAAATACACTGTAAGTCAGGCCAGGACATCAATCTGATATACAATTATAGATGTGGGAAGAGGATTTCAGTGGAGCACAGTTGGAGAGCAAGTGGTGCCTAGAGCAATACATTTACCTTATATGTAAAAAAACAGATCCAGATAGGTCTCTTCCTATCTGAAGATGGATAAATAAAAAGAACATACAAAACAGAAAGCATTAAATGCTGCTGAGCAAGAGCAAAGGGACACTCGGAAGAAAAAAACATCTGAAAACCATAAAGGACAGAAACAGAGAGAAAAAAGATGGAACAATGTCTGCTCTCTAAGACAATAGTAGAAAGCCATTAGAAAGAAAATATATGATGAAATAAAAGCTGGAGGAATAAAGATAAAAAAAACTGGAGGATAAAATTTTAAAAGAGATTGACAAAATCAGGCAGTAATTCGAGAAAATTAGCAGTGTTAAGTCTGCTGCAAAGCAGAATTAATACTGTGAAAATTGATCCAGTAATTTCAAAGTCAAACTTTGAATAACTCTCCCAGACACACGCAAATCATGCAAAATGTAAAACTCATATGACAGAGAATGACACCTAGCCCAGAAACTGAAGATCCAAGTCAAGGATTACACAGGTATTCCCAAAGAGAGAGAGCAATCGGACAGCAAAAGGAAGCAATAATCAAAGACATAACAGAAAAAAAAAAAAAACTTTGTGAACTAGAGGCACTGAGCCAAGTTTACTATATTCCAGGCAAAGATCAATGAGAGAGCCTACCTAGCTCACCTGCTGTTCAGGATGGGAAAAAGATTATAAAATCAGGTGGGAGAGGAATAGAAATTCACTAAAGGCCTGATCTCACATAGAAGAGACTCTAAATTCTATTTAGACTTCAGATTGTTGACTCTGAGAATTAGAAAAATACAAACCAAAGTCTGGTTTTTGGAAATTACAAGTTAGGTTGAAAAGAGAATAGACACATTCTCAATTACTAAGGAAACAAAAAACACACAAAATTCCATATTTTCAAGGCCCCAAAGCAAAAGAAATAGCAAAAAATTAAAAAGAAAATAAATTATGTAGAACAGAATGACAGAAGTTAACAAAGCCATCTGTACAACAATAACTATATGTGGTTAAATCCAACTATTAGAAAACAAAGATTTTCAGACTGGAATAAAAAAATTAAATCCAAATATCTGCTGCCTCTAAGAGACATATCTAAGACAAAAATGTCCATGTTAAAATAAAAAGGATAGGCAAATAGTTATTAAATAGGGTAAACTTAAAAATAGGAGAGGTGGTATTAATTTCTGACAAAGTAGGCTTCAAGGCAAAAGTAATTAAATAGGGAAAAATAGATTACTTATTTATGTTTACAGACTGGAAAATAGCATAATGAATGTACAGTAGTAATTAATCCCTTTATGCAGCAATTAACCTAATATCAAATGATATAAAGCAAAATGCTCAGAAAATTAAGGAGAAACTGACAAGAACACAATTTGTATATATAATTTTAACACAGATTTATCCACTCTTTCTAGTTCAATTAGACAAGCCAGAAATAATAATATGGAGAATTTAAATAAATATAATTAATCATATTAAGTCTACTAGACAATGTTGACATCTTACAAACTCAGTATATGCTGTCCTTAAAAGCACTCATAAAAGCACTGCAAAAATGTATTATGTCATGCAGGTGCATGGACATGCACACACACACACAATGATAAATTCTAAAAATAGAAATTGCACAGCCTTTCTTGTCTAGCCATGTGTAATGATGCTAGAAAATAATATCAAAGAATAGTCAACATACTTAATGGCAAATACTTAACATACTTAATGGCAAAACAAGAAGCATTCCCATTAAAATCAGTAGCAATGTAAGGAAGCCCCAAATTATCATTATTCTTTAATGTTGTCCTGGAAGTTGTGACCAGTTCAAAAGATATGAAACAGAAATACAAGATATAATTATTGAAGGAAGATAAAAGCATTGTTATTTTCAGGTGACCTAATTAAATACTTAGAGAATCTAAAAGAACCGAATGAAAAACTGTTGCAATTAAAAGATAGATTACTTAAGTTATGGCCACAAGCTAATTATATACAACAATGGCAGATAAAAGACATAATGGGAAACAACTCCATTCCCAATAGTAACAAAAACAAAATCATGAAACACCTAGAAGTAACCCCAACAAGTAGTATGTACAACCTAAATGAATAAACTATAAATCATTACCAAGAAGATTTTATAAATATATCCCCAGTGTGGGGCTATAACATGCTATGTCCTAAAATTGCAAATATAATAGTTTTCTCCCAAATTAACTTTAGCTTCAATGCCATTCATGTCAAAATCCTAAGGTATTGCAGTAGTTTGTTTGTTGCTTTGTTGGAATTTGTTGGAATTTAAATAGCAGAGAATAAATGTTTTTACTTCAAATTTCTACATAAATGTAAGAGATGAAGATTACCATCTTCTTCATTAGAATGAGGTATTTTTACACCAAGTTTCAAGGATAACATTATCAGCAAATAAAATGTATTAGGTTTCTAACGTGGAAGATACATTGCTCACTGAGGGTAGGGACTCCTAAGAGGTATCAGAAGAGACTGAGGCCTCAGAGAAAACCCAGGATCCTGGAGGAGGCCAACTCATAACCTTCCCAGGGCCTATCGTGTTCTTTGGTACTTGGATCATGTTGTATTCATTGGAAATCTGTAACATAAATTTAATTTTCTTCATTTTATGGATGACTTTGTTGAGACACAAAGAGATTTGGTAATTTACCAAATGTTTTCAAATCACAAATAAAAGGTACAGGTGGATTTCTTTCAAACTAGAGAAGCTGCGCATCCTGGTAAGTCAACAGGAGCACTTCCTCACTGGGAGCGAGCTCAGTATGGAATGCTGATTCTCACATACTGCCTTCTTCTCAAGAGCCACATGCATTGTATTTCAGGAAAGGGATCCTTGGCTGGCCAATTCAGAGTCAGGGTTGAGGTCAGGGGTGAGGTTTGGGATGGACTTTAAGCTAGGTTTAGGATTATGTTGAAGTTAGGGTTACTATTAGCATGGCAGTTGAAGCTGCATTTAGTGTAGGGCTAAGGTTTGGGTCCAACTTAGTCTTAGGCTTAGGTTTAGGGTAAGTAAAGGCTGGGGAGAGGGTTAAAAGAAAGTTCAAAGTCTGGAAAAACTTCCGAGAACAAGTGGCAATTACTGCTGAATTTTGAAGGCTGATGAGCTATATGAATTTTGCCTTGGGGGTAGTGGACCCCAAGTGGCCTTGTGGGTAGAGGAAAAACAACACACACAATCCCAGATGAGGGAAACAAACCTGGGTATTGCAAGAGTGGTTCATTCAGTGTGGCCAGCATGAGGCACACAGGGGGTGTGACAGGTCTGAGAGATTTGCATTGGCATGCATCTGAAGATGGTTTGTAAGTGCTGAGGAATCATTTTAAATTTTTAAAGGGGAAAGTGACATGCTGAGATTTATGTTTTGAACAATTGCTCCGGCTGCTCTGTGGAGGATGGATGGAAAGGAGCTAAGACTGTGGGCACAGAGGCCAGTTGGACACCTCACATCCCCTCTCTGACTGACCTCACGTCCAGCTACAATTCTCACTCACTACTCTGCACAGCCATACCACCCTCCTTGCTATTCTGTCATCAGGACAAGTACACACTTGCCTCAGGGCCTTTGCGCTTGCTTTTCCCTCTGCCCAGAATGTTTTTCCTCCAGATAGCCACTGAATGTGTTTGTTTCCTTAATTCTTTGAGATTCCTGCTCAAATGCCATGCGACATGTGCCTTCCCTGACCACCCTAGCTAGATTAGCTCTACTGCACATACAAAAACATATTTCCTTTCCTCCTTACCAATTTTATTTTTCTTCCTCACATTTTTCACCATTTATTTAGTGTCTGTCTATCCCTACTAAAATAAAAGCTTTAGAAAATCAGGAACACAATCTGCTTGACTGCTACATCTCTTATATCTAGAAAAGGGCTTGGAACACAGTAGATGTTTAATAAATATTTGTAGAATAAATGAATTTTGTAAATGTTTATTGAATGATTATGATATGCCAGTTACCTTCTAGTAGGGGACACAGACAAGAGAACAGACCATTACAGTTCAATGCACAGGATACTGAAAAAGAAGCCAAAAACCCAGTCTGGGGACTACCAGAGAACACTTAAGAAGAGAGGGATGTGAGACGAGTCATGAAGACCAAACAGAAATTCACCGGACAGAAGTGGGAACATGGTAGAGAAGAAAACAGAACGTGTAGAAGCGTTAAGATGAAAGAAGAGTGGAAAAAGCATCCAATGTGATTAGAGCAGGAGTTCAAGGACTTGGCAAGAGATAAGCTGATGGGGTAGTCAGAGGACAGAGAATGTTAAGGAAATACTCTTCATTTTCAGTTGGTATTTAATGAGTGGAAGTTTCATTGGAAGTTTCTGGGCTCCATCCCCCTGTACTCTTCAGTCTTTAAACCAACCAGTCAATTATAAGGTCTCTAAGAAGACTGCTGTGAAAAGAAACAAAGGGTTGAAGAGTTTCTTTAAATGAACCTTCTTCCCCACCCACCCTTCCCGTTGAAAATGTACTTGCTTTGCAAGTTCAACCCTTAAAGCACTGACTTCTCTTTTCTAAAAAGAAGGGCACACTCCAGGCTTGGAAAGGGTAAAATCTGGAGAACTTTAATATTATTTATAGACCTTTGGCCTTTCTTGAACCAAATTTTTCCCTTTGGTTGATCTTCTGGGCACTCATCAAACCTACAATCAGTATTTTTGGAGAAGTGGTGGTGTACTTGGTTTTACTTTCTAGTTAGCTGACAGTTAACCCTTTTGGTTCCCACTCTGGGGGCTAAGATTTCTTCTAAAATATAATAGCATACTTTTCTGCCTCATCAGTACATTATGCTGAATCTTTATTTAATGCCTGAGGATTTACAGAGCTCACAGGCGTTGTTCCAAACATAAGTCTATGTCTTTAAATTTAGAAACATTGTTCCAAACATAAATTTATGACTTTAAATTTAGAGGAATTTTGCATTGATTGAGCACTATACTCTGTGCCAGGCACTGACCTGACATTTTCAAACACATGGACCTACACTCTTTCAAACATAGGTGTGGTTATCCCCATTTTCCAAACAAAAGAACTGAGGCTTCAAAGAGTTAATAAATTGTTCCATGTCATAAAACTACTCCAAGATGGTCCCAAATCCCATGGTCCTTCTTTTGAACCTGAACTGGGGACTAACCCCCTAAAAGTGGTTCTAAAACAGGATGTTATCAGCACACCTGATAGTTGGAGATTTCCTTCAACAAACATCCTGAGGCCCCAGATTCAGACCAGGCAGGAACAAGCAGGCATGCTTTGAAATGTCTTCCCTGTTCATTTTGATATACCAAGTAACACTTTCGAAAAAAAAACTCTGATTTCAATTTCTGTCCTTATGGCTGCCTATTATCCTATTATAATAATTACAAAGCAAGAGAAAATTGCACATTTCCACTTAATTTAGAATTCAGAATAATAAGGTGTTTATTTTGCTTTTGAATGAATTCTCTTGTTACAACAGGTCCTGTGGATTAAATGGAGTCTGCAATGAGCTAACTTGAAATACGACTCACAAATATGAATTTAAGCTACAACAATCTCTGTAAAACTTATGACAAGTGTTGTAATCTCTCATCTACTTAGGCTGATGATCTAACTCTTCTCTACCCCCCACTATGCTATGCTTTATGTGCTATGATACAGTGGTGGACTAAGTGATCATTCACTTCTTCCTTCCCTCCTTCATTCATGTATTGAGTGCCTGCGATGATGGGCTTTGGTATCAGTGAGGACTATAGATCTCTTTACCACCACATCATGCTCCTTTCCAAATACTGTTCTTTCCCTTTACCATTGTCTGCAAGGACTTGAGAATGTGCCATACCTCTCCTGACCATCACAGTTCTGAGTTGAAGGTGCCCAAAACTCCCCTCCTAAAAATTGGGCAATTACTCTCTTTGACCTTCTTGTCTCCCTACCTCTTTCATTTTGAGTCCCATGGCAGTAAAAACTAAATAATCTGCCATTTTAGCTTGTTCATGTTATTTTCTCACTCATCACACACAGGTGGGGTAGGCAGTCACCTACACACTATAATCTGAGGTGCAGAATCTAAATTCTTTCTATTTCAAGATATCACATGGCTGAAATGCCATGAATGGGCCCATGTGTCCCATGTGAGTGAATTAGTTTACCAGATCATCAACCTTCTTTCTTGGGTCCCAGTAGAGTCCCAGGGTTGACTGAGCATGTGTGAATGTTTGGGTTGGTTCACTCATTTCCCACTCATCAGGGAAGTAAAGAGAAGACTAAAAGAAAAATGGAGGGCTTCCCTGGTGGTGCAGTGGTTGAGAGTCCGCCTGCCGATGCAGGGGACACGGGTTCGTGCCCTCGTCCGCGAAGATCCCACATGCCGTGGAGCAGCTGGGCCCGTGAGCCATGGCTGCTGAGCCTGCGCGTCCGGAGTCTGTGCTCTGCGGCGGGAGAGGCCACAGCAGTGAGAGGACCGTGTACCGCAAAAAAAAAAAAAAAAAAAAAGGAAGAAGTAATTGGAAAACAGAGATATATGGCTCCAAATTAACTATTTCACATTTCAGGAAAACAGAGATATATGGCTCCAAATTAACTATTTCACATTTCAAAGACCCACCCACAGATTCTGTTATCTAAAGCCCTTTAAATATTACAGAATATTGTTCTTGTCTCCCAGTCCCTGGTACATGTGTTAGGTAACCAGCCAGCACCTTTCAAATCTGGTGCCTGCTAACTTTTTGCCACTAACTAATAAAAATCCCTTCCCCAATTCCTGTGTTACTGTGGTACCTTGGGACATGATGGAGGCTGTCTACTGGCGAAGCTACAGAGAGCAACTTTATAATCACTTCCAATTGGATGAGAGAGAGAGAGAGAGAGAGAGAGACTGTCCGGGACTGTTATCAATCGTGATAACAATAAAAACTGTAGCTCTTTTTGTTCTTGTCCATCCTTACAACTGTAGCGGTGATCTTTATCTGAAATTACAAACATTTTCTGTGACAATTTGCTTCCACCCAGCACATCTGGTATCTGGCCAGAAACTGTAAATTGATGCTCCCCACTCTAGTGTCTGACTTGGGGAAGGAGATGGGGGAATGGGGGGGAGCAGTGGAACTGTGGCTGCAGAGACAGACACTGCTGAGACATTTAAAATGCACGCTCCCCTAATAGGAAACAGAGCGGGCTGTGATAGAAAGAAGGGAGAAGGGGGATGAGAGAAACAGCTCCTTGTGAGCCAGGGCCGGGGCAGAGGCTGCAGCGGGGGGAGGGGGGGGAGGGGGGGAGCCTGGCTGCCCAGCTACCAAAGGCTCAGGACTCAGCAGGGAGGCCTGCAAGGATGGAACAGGAGTGGGGTTGCCTGATAAGATAGCGATAGAAAACCACAAGATAAAGGAAGTCTGGCCCAGAGCAGCTAGTCTAGAAAGCAGGCAAGGAATCACCTGACACGGACAGCAAAGGGTGACAGAAGCCAGGCAACCAGAGAGCTCAGTACCAGAGGAGGGGCTGTGAGGTGCAGGGTGGCTTGGGGAGGTTGGATAGGAATGCTGCTGCCTTGCCAGCTTCCAATCAAGATGTGCATCTTTTACTTAAAGGGAAACCACTGAGGCATTCAGCCCACCGAGGTAGTGGCTGGTTGGCTAAGATGTATTTAACCTTTCAGGTGGACAGATTCTCCAGAAGGAATTTGCAGGAAGTATTGCTGTTTAAATTAAGGCGCTGCTATAGAAAACGAAATCAGAAGGAATTCCAGCCCCTGCTCTCGTGACTAGAGAACCTTACGCAGTTAACGAAAAGTTTTCCATACTTTCATTGTCATTCAGCAAGAACTTATGGAAAACCTACTGTGTTCGAAGCTCATGTGGAAAGGCCAACATACTGAGGACACGTACCGAGGAGCAAGACACAGGTCCTGGTCTTAAGGAACTTCTGGCAATTTCATCATGTGTAGACTACACAAAATGTCTGCCTTGCTTCCTTCGCAGGTTTATTGTGAGAATCTTAATGGCAATGGTGGATGTGAAAGCAACGCTGTAAAACATGGAAGACACAATACAAACGGGAAGAGACCAATATCACTATCCACGTATTGAATGATTTGAAGGTCTAATAATTTAGATGAGATGGATAAACAACAAGGTCCTACTGCACAGCACAGGGAACTATGTGCACTATCCTGTGATAAACCATAATGGAAAAGCATACGAAAAGAATATATGTATAACTGAGTCACTTTGCTGTACAGCAGAAATTAACACAACATTGGGGGTCAACTACACTTCAATAAAATTTAAACATAAAAAATAAAGTTCTAATAATTTAGCTCTGAGCTAACCAAAATTCAATTCTGCACCTTTGTCCTAGATTCCTACATTTTCTAGGTTCCTTAAACAATCACATGGAGCACCACTTAGCACGAAAGGAATTAGTCTACATCTTCAAAAAATCATTAAGCATCTGATTCTGATGTCCTGTATTGAGGCCCTCATTGTAACTAGGGAGAAACTAGCCTAAGGGCAATGTCCTTTAAGTCAACCTAGGACAGAAAGTATTTATTTCTCTGCCTGGCACGGAAATGATGGTAAAAGCGACAGGCAGTGGTGAAAAGGAAGCACCTCTCTAAACCAGACTTTATGCTCTGTACCACAGACCCACTCAAATTCAAAAGGTGTTCAAGACAGAGTTTGGGAACTCATGGCCCTGTGTGCCAGAGGGTGGGACCTACCAGCAGGCTCAGAAACCCCACGCCCTTGGGGCTACGCACCTGCCACATACTTCTCCATCCCTGGGAGCTGGCCAAGGGGTCATCAGCATCCTCACCAAGTACACTTTTACTATGACAGTGGATGCTGGGAATTTATTAAAGTCTCCTGAAAGATTAGGCCTGTCCCAAGCTTATAATTATTTTCACACTTCCAGCCCACTGCCCACTAACCTTGATAATAGGGTTTTTAACTGTGGTAAAATATATTTGATATGTATAACAAGAAAATTATCATCTTAACCTTTTTGAGTATACAATTCAGTGGCATTAAGTACATTCACACTGTTGTGCAACCATCGGCACCATCCATCTCCAGAACTTTTTCATCTAAAACTTATGTGATCCAGCAGTTCCGCTCCTGTTTATTCATCCAAAGAAAACAAAAGCACTTGTTCAAAAAGAAACATGCAACCCAATGTTCATAGCAGCATTATTTACAATAGCCATGATATGGAAGCAACCTCAGTGTCCATCCACAGATGAATGGATAAAGAAGATGTGGTATAATATGGATGAGTAGTATATATATATATATATATATATGTATATATATGTGTATACATATATATACATATATATATATACACATGCATGCATACATACACATACATATATATAGTTGAATATTACTCAGCCATAAAAAAGAATGAAACTTTGCCATTTGCAACAACATGGATGGACCTGGGTTATCATACTTAATGAAGTAAGTCAGACAGAGAAAGACAAATACTATATGTTTTCATTTATATGTAGAATCTGAAAAATAAAACAAATGAAAAATTATAACAACCCAGAAACTGACTCACAGATTCAGAGAACAAACTAGTGATTACCAGTGGGGAAAGGGTTTGGGGAAGGGGCAAAATAGGTGAAGGGAATTAAGAGGTTCAAACTACCAAGCATAATATAAACAAGATACAAGGATATAACGTACAGCACTAGGAATATAGTTGATATTTTATAACTTTGTATGGAATATAATCTATAATAAATATTGAATTACTATGTTTTATACCTGAACCCAATATAATATTGTTAAGTCAACTGTACTCAATGTGTAAAAAAACCTTCAATCCCATTAAACAATAACTTCCCATTCTTCCCTTTCCCCAACCCCTGGTAACCACCATTTTACTTTCTGTTTTTATGAATTTGACTGTTCTAGGTACCTCATCTAAGTAGGATCACATGATATTTTTCCTTTTGTGTCTGCTTTAGTTCACTGAGCACAGTGTTATCAGGGTTTATCCATGTTGTAGCACGCAACAGAATTTCCTCTCTTTTTGAGGAAAAATAACATTCCATTGCATGAATGTGCCATGATTTATCCATTTATCTGTCAATATGCATTTGGGTAGTTGTACCTTTTGGCTATTGTAAATAATACTGCTATGAACATGGGTGCACAAATATCTGTTTAAGTCCTTACTTTTGATTCTTTGGGGTATATACCTAGAGGTGGAATTGCTGGATCATATGGTAATTCTGTTTTTAATTTTTTGAGGAAGCACCATAGTGTCTTCCACAGAGGCTACACCATTTTACAATCCCAACAGCAATTCACGAAGATTCCAAATTCTCCATATCCTCACCAACACTGTTACTTTCTAGTTTTTTTGGATAATGGTCAACCTAATGTGTGTGAGTTGTTATCTCATGATTTGATTTGCATTTTCCTAATGATTAGTGATGTTGAGGACCTTTCCCTGTGTTTTCAGAAGATAGATTTTGAATGAGGACTTTGCCTCTTCAGAATTTCCACCACTCACTGCCAGCTCTTTTAAATGAGCAGCAAGTCTCCCTTGAGTTACTCCTCTAGCTGCTAGTAGCATGACTTTCCCTGGTGTCATCTCTCACCATGGGGCACTATCTCTGGACCTAGTCATGGTTTACTCAGGTTAATATCAATGTGTATGCATGCCATGAGTACACGCAGACTAGAGAGGAAGGGGAGGCTGGCTCAGTGTCTGGGAAAACTAACCACTATTTTAATAGTTGCCACCAATAATCCATTGACAGGTCAATGTGTTTTCAGAGAACCTAGAGTCATTTCATTTATTTATTCATTCAATAAACTTTTATTGGGCATGTACTTGGGACCAGCACTGTCCTAGCTGCTAAGAAGACAAAGGCAATTATGATATAGTCCCTTAGGCTTTTGGAGGGCTTGGTGAAAGTTGACATGAGATCAATCCAGAGGAACAAAGGCAACCTCGGATAGCCATGTGCTGTGTATAATCACCCAGCGCAGCAGTTCTTCATGAAGAAATGATTTTGTAAGTCACTCTTTTACCTACTACCTCATTCTCTTCCTATTTTATTAGGTCATAGCAATCCACATAAATAATATTTTGTCCTTGGACAGTATAAGCGATGTTTAAGAGCATGGACTCTAGAGACTAATAAATCTAGTACCCAAAAGCATTTCCTGTGTGACTATGAGTAAGTGAATTAAACTCTCTAAGCCTCTGTTTTCTCATAATTTTTAAACAGTGTGAGCTTATAGCGCTTAGCACAGTGCATGCGTGGTGTGTAACCAACAAACAAAAATGTTAGCTATTATTGTTAGATAAATGAATCCTCTTATTCCTTTGTTGTCAATTTTTTAAATTTTTGTTTCTGTTTTTGGCAGGGAAAGGGAGGAGGGAGGTCTGATTCATGTTATTTTTCTCCTATGGCTATAAGTGATCCTCCTAAAAAGAAAAAACCAAGGACTTCCTGGGCCTCCCTCGAGTGTCTCTATGTATTTCATACTGGGCAGGGTCTCATCAGGAATATAAGAACAGTCTGTCCCATAGACATATATTTTCATAAATGTGATTTCAGCAAAAAATGAATGTTTCCCCCTTAGACACATGACCTGAAAAGCAGCATGATTTTTTTTTTAATTTCTAAAACCTTTTTTTCCCAAGAATCCATTGTGTCGAATTAGAAAGGGTATGACTTTCCAGTTGTAGCAAATTGAAGCCCTGCTTCAGAGGACGTGAACCTGGCAGGAAGTGAATGATTCTTAAGGAAAACCCCAAGCTGGAACCAGCTTTCTGACTTGAGAGGTCCACTTTCACCAGGCAGCCTGCTCATTACCTCTGCCGACTTGGACCTCAGGTTCCTAAGCAGTTGTACTTGGGTTAAAATTTAGCAGCTGAGACCTTAATCTGAAACTTTGCCCTGGGTAACTCTGCTGTGAAACACACCTGTCTGTGTTGGATTTAGAGTCTGGGCTGCTTCAGAAAGCTGTCCAGTCCACTTCCCCAACCATAGCCCAGGAGTTTGGATCACAGAGGATGCTCCTTGTCAGTTTCAATTCTAAGCTGCCCAAGTTTTACTCTTGGTTATAAAAACATCCAATTCAAGAACTCACTTCCCTGGGTTGTGACTTTCATTTGTTAGTGTTCCAAGCTCTACCCAAAAGAGATACATAGAAGAAAGTTTGAGATCATTATTCTTAGCGACGACAGTTATATTTGTCAGTTTGGGGGATGAAAAGAAGTTCATGGCAGGGAAGCAAATCTTTTTCCAATGCCAGCATGAACCTTTAGAACTTTTAAGTGCTACAATTCACTTGTATTGTCACTGAAATTTTAAAAAGAGAGTGAGAGTCTCTTGGTCCGGAGATATAGGGTTGTATGTATATATATATAGCTGATTCACTTTGTTATACAGCAGAAACTAACAAACACACCATTGTAAAGCAATTATACTCCAATAAAGATGTTTAAAAAAAAAAGAGAGAGTGAGAGACAGAAAGAGAAAGCACCTCCCCCATAAAGACTCCAGCACCTTGAGTTCAATCAGCTGAAGTTGGGGAACATTGTGTCTCCATTTGTAAAGTGGTAATAATAATACCCACCACCTGCTTCCCAGGGCTGGTGTATGGGTTTATGTTCATTTCTGAGAGGGGCTTGAGATCCTTGAGTGAAAGGTGTGATGCACAGTATTATAATTCCCACCACAGGGTAACATATGGAGAGGGAAGGAAAGTGTATAGATACGTATGTTTCTGTTTAAACCCTGTGTGCAGTGCTGACTTTTATCTTATTTTGCCTTTAAGCTAAACGGCATGGGTCACATTCAGAGCATATGTTGTTATCATTCGCCTTTTTTAGCTCAAGAAAATTGAGTGAATAACGGGTATTGTTTTCCTATTTGCCGCGGTTAGAATGGTTGCACATTTCAAAATCTTTGACTCAACACACAAAACAGCAGATTCTCTTACTATGACGCCCAGGGTGAGGGGCTTCAGTTTGTGTTTCCCCCATTCTAACATCCATGAATGTTATAGATCCAATTTTGATTATTTAAAATTGGCAAAGTATTCCTTTACAAGTGAAAGATCCTTTTCACCCTCCTGGATGAACAGAATGGACAATGAGACCATCTCACTGTCTGTTACCCATGGGTTTCTCACTCACAGCCTCCTAAATGGTATAATGTGCTTCTCAGTTTTTGCCTTTTTCTTATAATGAGCTATTATGTTAGTGATCTTATATTTTAAATCCTTGCTGAGGACCCATCAGTGTGTTAGGACAGACGCTGCACTTCTGCGGAAAGCCTCTTTCTCAATTTGATTTTAATTAGAAACCAGGTGGTGCAAACCAAAAAGTTTGGTGGTGTTCCTTGGATGTAAGATGTGAAATGGGTTTTAAGTAACACTGTATTAGTCATGAGGCAGCCATGGAGTAATGTTGACATGACTCGAAAGTAGCATTGTTGAGTAAATGAATATGTGAGAAGCACTTGCTAAACTAAGTGAGTTTTGCAGTTGTATGCACATTTATGTAATCCTGTTTATTGATGCCTGAAACAATTTGCAAAATAGAAACAAATCCACGAAGAAGAAATATGTTTGGAATTATTTGTTTATATGACAATTAAAAAAACAAACACACAGGAATCCAACTGCCACATTTCATGCACTAAATATACCGTATGTGGAAGCTTCCTCTCAGAAAATTCTACAGCAACCTTTACTGACTGACGCAGAACAATAAGGAACAACCTTAGGTCTTTGACTTGCCTTCTCGACTGTTTTAAACATGAGAGTTAGTTCTGTAGATTTTTTTAGCCAAACAGAATATCAGGGTATCTAGACTATTGTCTTTTGTGTTTAAAAGTTGATGAAGAAAGACAATTTCTCTTAATGCAAGATGAATAAGAGTAATGACTCTGATAGAAACAAAATATACAGTTGCACATTTTCCGGGGGGGAGGGGACGCGGGGGAATCCATGCGTTTTTAAGGAAATGCATATACGCCTACAATAGGCCAGGCACTGTTCTTGAGTACTTTACAAATATTAATTTGTTTAATCTTCACTACAATTCCTTGATTACTATGATGATTCCCAGTTGACAGATGAGGCAACTGAGGCACAGAGAAGTTCAGTAACTTGCTCAAAGTCACACAGCCAGTAAGTAGGAGAGCCAGGATTCAAAGGCCGTCAGTCTGGCTCCAGGGTCCATGCTTGAACTTCCACACTGCTGCCTCTCCACAGAGCAAAACCTCTATGTTTTAGGGATTTTTTTTTTTAAAGAAGATTCAGGTTCCCCATTTAATTTGTCATCTAGACACCAGTATTTTATCTGTGGAGGTCAGATGCTCACGTAGCCTGCCTCTGGGCCTGCTGGCTGTCCGTGGACCCAAGGGACTCTCCCTCTCACACCCATTTCTCCAGGCCTCTGCTTTTATGGGCAAACACTTGTTGCTGTCTGACTCACTTAAGAAGTACATGCAGCCTCCGCCCCGCCAGCTGTGATCCCAGGCTGGATCACTTCTCCAGATTTGAGGTTAATCAACTGCAAATTCCATTAGCTTCATACAGAGTGAAAATAAAGAACAGACGGCTTCACATGGGAGCCTGAAGTCAGGTGCGGCTCCTCCAGGCTGGACGGCAGGTATCCATTTTTTCCCCGGCCTCAAAGGAACATTGCTTTCCATAAGAAGGCAGATCAAAGAAGGGCTGTTCCAGAACGCCTCTGCTACTGGAACAGCTCTCAGAGAGTCCCCCCACATACACAACTGACTCCCTTTTTTTCTGGAAAGAGATTGAAGTTGAAACTCTGGTTCATTATATTCCTGCTTTTGTGAGAGCGTTTCCTAGGCGCCCTGGGGGGTATGCTGCTGTGGTGGGTATGTGATGCTGACAACTGACTTCTCTGCCCACTAGACACGGTGGCCAAGGGTTAGGTTCAAAAAGGCTACCGTGACTTTGAGGTGGTCCTTACTTGAGGCTGTAGGCTTCTTTTCATATGTCCTGATGTAGACTGGCTTGAAAACACAAAATAAAAGCCGTTTTTCCAAAGATCGCTGATGTTTTTCAAAGAAGAACAAAAGTGAACTTGCTAGGACATATTCAAATACAAGCTGTTAGTTTCTCATTAATCTAAGTTGACCAAACAAAAGCTTTGCTGGGGAATAAAAGAAGTATTATATGACAGTGTTGAGTAAGTTAGCAATTTCCTTAAAAACGCATAGTTCTATTCGACTCCTTGTGGGAAGCTTCCCCATGATCAGGTGAGAGTTTAATTTCTGTTTGACGTTTTAAATGCCATATGGTCCTTGTCTACACGCTTCTCACTTTCCCTGAATCCCTGCCCCACGCCACTGGCTGGGTAACTGGTTTGCTTTCAGAATTTTCCCTTGTTTAATTACTGACCTCTTCCTACCCCAGATTAAGGAAAATATTGTCACCATTAAAACAGAAGAAAAACGCAATAACCGCATTGTCGGGAACTTATAAGCTAACCAACCCTGATCACAAATGGCCCCTTTCTAATCATAGTTTGTGGAGGAATGAAAGATGCAATTGTCTGGAAAGGATGAATATGGGATCCATGCTGGCTCGGGGGTCAAAGGTCATCTCATGCAAAGGTCCCTTTCTCTCTGGCACCGCTCCCTTTGTATAGCATAGCTTGGCAGCTATCTCCTTGCACTTCGGCTACCTGCCAGTGCAGCTGGTACTGTGTCTGGTGCAGACAACAAAGCGTCACTCAGCAACCAGCAGCTCTGCATGGGGCCGCTTTTCTCAGATGACAAAGAAAGATGGGCTATACATTCTACCATCGCTGCCCATTAAAAGGACTCTTAAATTGCATTACTACAAGTTATTGTTAATTATGTAGTAGTCACTGGAGCTGGGGGAGCTTTCTGGGGAGGGTGGTGAGGCTATATGCCGGGGGAAGAAGGAAGTGGGGGAGGGGTGACTGGAAAGAAGGGGTATGGAGGGGTGGGAGGGAAAAACCACTCATCAAGCCCTAGCGGCATGAATAGGGTGAGCCCTTGGTCCTGACGCCTGGCTCGGAAGGTTAGTAACGTTGCTGAGGAAGAAGGAATCAATCGGCGGAAAGAATCTCTGATACAGGCAGTTTGGAAATTGTCCTGCCCACCCTCCAATTCAAAAAGCCGCATCGGAGGTTTCCAGCGTTTTCATTTAAGAATAATTTTAAGCAATTTATCACTTGGCTGTAATGCATTTGCTCTGGACTGAAATCAATAAGTCCTGCAATGTGGAGATAAGGCCCGTTTGAAGGTTGGGGAAGGAGGACCAGAGGTTGCCTATTGTCAAATAGCCAGAAAATTAAAATTAAAGTGATATGTTTACCCCCATTTGGCCATCTGGGGTAGAAACACAGCTCCACTGGCGTTGCCCAGGTTTTTTTGAGGGTGGATTCTTGGGAGACATTTTTCTTGCAAGGGTCCAGTTCCATCCACACCGTTTTAGAAATCAAATCAATATAGACACGTGCCCCCAAACTAGGAAAAGCCTCTCACTGTTTCTGTTGAATTCCTTTGTAACGCCTCGAGTGGGCATTTGTTTTCTCTCCCACTGTCTTTCTAATGCTTCCTAAGTCAGTGACTGAGGTTTTGAGATCTGGGAATTCATCTGCATATCCCTCCCCAAGGAATAAAAACACACACACATTTTCCAAAAAGGTTGAACATGGGGCTTTATCCGTCTTCTTTGGCTTATTTTGAGGTTTTTGGCCACTGAAGTGAGATACTGCTGCTCTCGAAACGTCTGGCAAGTTTTCCATGATGTGTACTAAACTCTAGCAGGGAGAGGATCCCAATTTGATGTAACTGCATTGCAGCAACACAGCAGCACTACTTCTCACTCCTCCCCCATTCCCTACACTTCTCCCTCACCACCGCCCCTGCCCCCAGCCCCCTCCTGCCAATGCTCTTCAGATTAAAAGAAAATCCAAGGGAAACAGGACACAGTGGGGGCAGATGAAAGTCCACAGTCTTTAGTTTCTATCTTTCCTTCTTGTGTCTAATTTTCCGCTTCTTGGTTGTTCTGATCTCAGCTATTTGCAATAGTTATATATAATTTAACGTTATACAAAAGTATTGTCATATCAAACATAGTGAAATGGATTCCAAAAACACCATCTGGTATTTGGGAATGCACTGTGAGTTGGGAACGTGAGAAGAGATATTCTTTGCCACTTTGCTTGGGACCCAGCCATTAGCAGTGTAATTGCCAAGAAAAGGTGACAGGCTCCAGGCTTAAAACAAGTGGGTTCCTCCCCCCACTCTCGCCTATTAACTCTTGTGAGTCCTAAACCATAATAAAAAGGACTCTGAGGACAGAGCAATTTAGAACAAACAAACAAAAACCAGAACCAGAAGAAGAAAAAGGACTGTGGAATCTGATTTTTAAAAATAGAACAACAAAAATACCCACTGCATTATTGTTATTGTTGTTTTATGAAGACTACAAAATCAGAAGAAATAAAATGAGTCAGATACAGGGGGCTGGGGACCGGGGATGGGTTAATTGTGCTTTAAAGTTCTGGGGTTTTTCAGTGGATTTGCATGATGAGAGTTTTAGTCCAAAGCTTGTTTCAAAATCCTCATTAGTTTCCTCTAATCCACCTAAAATTATAAGACCTAGATTGTGAAGGTCGTCTGTGATGATTCAAACCTATTTAATTTCATGGAGGTTGGCACCCATTTCTCTATAGGAAAAAGAAAATGAATAGCTTGGAATTGTCTTCTGTGTCTACAGTTTCAGACACGGCCACAGGAGAGAAACAAAGAAATGCAGACTGCACACTTTTATAGACCTGTACTTTGTTTCACCAATTTGAGAAGAGAACAGTTAAAAATAAATAAATAAAGCATTCCTGAGTAACAGGGAAAGGGAGTTATCCTACCGGATGGAAATCAGAGAGAGGACTTCTTAGCAGGAGATAAAAATAAGGGGAACAGCAGGAAAAAAGAAAAAAAAAAAAAAACCACTTAAACTTCTCCTAGCTATGTTCAATCTGGCATTCACAACCTGGGTCTGTCTCTGTTTCCAACTACAAAAATAGTTTACAAGGGTCACAGTCTTTTTTTTTTTTTTTCCACGCAGTGTGTCAGAAGTTGGGATGTGCGACCCAGAACTGCCATTCCATTACACAGAATAAAATGATATCTGGTGGGTGGATGGAGAGCCTGCCAAAGAAGACACAGTGAAAGCTAACCCTCTCAGTCTAGCTCCTGTTTTTAAATATTTATATCTCTGGCAGACTTTTTTGGGGTAGAGGAAACTGAAAGCTCTTTTGCTATCTGTCATTTCACCCAGGCAGAGGAGAGAGTCTCACCACTTGATTTTCCTCGAGTTTGGCACCGGGAACAGGCGATGGCATTTCTTCGGGGCGGTGAATTTCTCTTTGTGGAAAAGCCGGCCTGGACCACGGATTTTTACAAGTGCCAACAGCCGCTTTCCATACCCGCCTGGGGCAGGGCCAAGTTCCCATTAGCACTGCTGTTACAGCTTGGGCCGGGCCTGCCTTGCAATCAGTCAATGCTGCCTTCGTCAGGGCTTCTTAGGAAACCTAGGAGGGAAGCTGGCCTGGGCCTGGGGTGTAGGCAGTGGAGAGCGCTAGAAACTGGCACTCTGGCTCCCCAGCCGGTCTCAAGCGTGGACTCTCTTCATGATCATCAGTTTCCCTCTTCCCACCCCCATACCCCGATTTCCCTCTCCAAGGGACCAGGCACATTGCCTGCTGCTTCTCTTCTGTCCTAATGTCACCTCTGCCACCTCCATCGGTTCAGGGCCTGGAATCCTCCACGAGTCTTGTAACACTGTGCGGCAACCTTGCAGTGTGCGTAGCAAGGGGTAAGCCAGTGGTCTTTAGAACCAGATAGACCTGCATCTTAATCATGGCTCCACCACCTGCTAGCTGTGGCATGTTACGTGGCCTGTGCCACAAAACAGAGCAGCTCATTTCCAACAGGAATATTGTATGGAGTCCGTGAGACAGTTTGTAAAGGATCTCGGACACGACTGGTCACCTAGGGAACAGCCAGTATCCTAAGGTTATTGTTAACATAATCAAGAAATGCATATGGTTCCATCAGGAAGCCTTTAACACATCCCTTTTTTGTACCAAGTGTTGTGTTAAGTGCTCCGAATGCAGAGACAGAAAAGACAGCCTACACTCAGCGAGTTCTCCAACAGAAGAGACTGGTTCATTAACTACAAGTTAATCTCCAGTATTTATGAGATTTTTCTACAGCATCTTTTGGCAATAACAGTGACCACAATTGTAATAATACTGGCCATCTACTCAACCTTTGCCATGTACCAGCCACTTTACATATATTAGCTCATTTCATTCTTTAGGTCTATACTCTTAACCATGATTGCAAAAAAGAAAAGCTGGGGAATTGGAAAAACTAAGTCACCTGTATGGGAACACACAGCTGGTGATATGTAAGCATCAACGAAAAGCAGGAATAATATCCTCTTGTTTTGTTGATGGGAGAAGTGACCTTCATTCAAGATTCTAAGAGTCTATTCCAATTCTGATGGTAACTAGCCTGTAATTTGTTTCAGACAAAGCCATAGGGACCATACAAATTATTTATTCACCAAATATTTTTAAGTATCTATTCTAGGTTTTGGATGTTCTGGTGGAAACAAAAATAATTCAACACAAATTCTTCCCTCAAGGAGAACAAAATCCAGAAAAGTAAAGAAGGCCTGTTTATAAGAAACTGTGATATGCAGCAAAAGAGTGGTATGTTCCATTATGGGGTTTCAGGAGGTGGCACATCTGAACTCCATCACCTCCTGCTAAGACTGCACCGGAATAAACTATCAGGAAGAGTTTGAGCTCAGGTGACAATGAACGTGCAAAAATGATGAGGAAATGTGCTCTAGGTGGAGAGAAACATATGAGCAGAGGCCCAGAAGCAGGAATGGGTCAGATGTGTGCTGATAAGAGTTCAAGGAAATAGACCCAGGAAAAGCTTTTTTTTTTCCCCAAGCCACTCCAATGTGGCTTGCGGGCCCTCAGCAGTGAAAGCACAGAGTCCTAACCACCGGACCATCAGGGAATTCCCAGGAAAAGCTTTTGAAGACACAAACTGGGATAGTAAGGACTGAGAGAGGAAGATAGATGTCAGAAGAAGTGGTACCTTGCCAAATTTTATGCACAAATGTGTTGCTTAAGAAATATTCCTTGATGAGGATCACATATGCTGTTACTTAATAAATATTCCGGACGAGGGAAACGTGCTTAGCTGATGGGGAAAAAACAACAAACTATCACCCAGGGCTCAGTTTTTCTACTGGCTCTCAGGAAACCATTCATTCATGTAAGCAACCAAACGTTTATTAAGCAGGTACCCTGAACCAGACTAGGCACTAAAAATACGAAGATGTACAGAATATGGTCTTTTCCTTTGAGGCATCCACAATCCAGGGGCAGACGCAAGCATGTAAGGTAACAACTCTAAAATGGTGTCATGGGCAGTGCAATATTGCAAGGTAAGAGCCCCTGGGAGCCTGGAGGGTGCTTAACGTTGCCTGAGGCAGTGAGGGAAAGCTTTACAGAAGAGGTAAGATTGGGGTTCAGGGTTGAAATTCATACTCTTCCTTCAAGGGAAAGCACTTTGTGAATCTAAAAAGCACTGCAAATGTTACCTGTCATTTTCTTATTCTTTTTCACTGCCACAACTTTGAGGTTAAGTCAGCCCAAGAGGAAATGAAGACTTTATCTTTAGAGCTGGAGGAAAGTCTTAAAGATCATATGGTCCACTGGCTTTTAGAATGAATGAGCGTATGTCTATGTGTATATGCCTATGTATGTATATGTGAATGCAAATATTGCTATTATATTGACAAATACTGTTTTATAATTTCAAAATGATATCATTTACTTCAAGTTCCACCAGAAAGAGCAATGAGTTTATTCAGATTCACCCCAACATTTGATTTTGAAGTGATGGATGATATTTGCTCTCGTAACCTCAGTATCATCTTTATTTCAGTATTTTGTTTTGAATATCTGGCCTTATGAAAATTCTGATTGAACTGATAAGTAGTCAAAGTGGTAACATCTGTGGGCTTTTTGTTTGTTTGTTTGTTTTTTGTAAACAGCTTGATTAACAATCTCAAGATACTCTTCATTTAATCTGGGCCAGAAATCTGAAGGCAAAGTAGGAAGACATTTCAGTTTCATAGTTGAATCAGTAACAACACTTAACGATGGTTCTCTATCTTTGACATAAATATGAAAATCAGACATGAGGAGCCCAAAACTTACACTAACACTAAAGTTGTCTATAAAATGTTTCATGGAGATCAGCACATCTCAGATTCACAAGTTTCTGAATTAAAATATTACACCTTGATAAAAAGATAGGCCAAAGCAGCTGATTGGATATTTGCCTGGCATTTATTTGTGGTACCTGTGACTCACTCATACAATTTTAGGTTAAAAGTCTGAATTCCAGAAAGATTATTTCTAATCAATGACATATTGACAAGAAACTAGAATGTGTACAGACTTGTATTGTTATTTTTTAACATCAAGGGGATTCTACGGGTAGTGGAATTATTATCCATTTACACTTTATCTGTCTTTTTCTGTTAAAATTTTGATGGGAGTTATTTTTTAAGTAAAATTAAATATATTCACAGAGATTATTGAGGTTTTCTTCCAAGCCTATGTAAAAATTAGTAACCTATCAGCTCAAATAATTATGTTGGCAGTCTCCAATATAAATATAAGATACAAACACACAGACGTGAGTATATTCATGGACTTTTATTTCAATTTTCAAAGTAGATAAAAATATGTTACAAAATGAAATTTGCATCTTATACTACCACAACAAAACAAGTTAGTTGCATAAAAACAGTTTGAAAACCATTGATCAACCTAGATTTCCCCAATGGATCATAAGCAAGATAATTTTAGGTGGTATACCAACATTTTTTATGTTGATGATTTTTATGTTAATGATGTACTTGTTTAAATGTGTATTAAATATTGGCTCTTCCACGTTCTATCATGATATACATTTTATTTTACTCTGAAGTGACTTATAATTAAAGAGAGTGAGTTAACTTAAAGAAAAATATTTAGTAACTAATAGCACAGGTGAGCATAGAAAAAATTGTAAAGATAATAGATAAATGACTGCAGTTTGGCAAAACCTAATCTAATACAACCCACTTGCTAATCCAAGTGGAGAGATGAGGAACCAAAAAGTTATTCTTTGGCAAATGAGGACTTGCCCCCATTTATCCTCATTCCTCATTCAGGAAGACTATCTTTTTCATGCAACAAAGGCAAGATCTGCACGCTCAGCTCTCAGGTCTAAAGGTAAGCCAAGGCCAAATGTCTTTTTTTTTTTTTTTTTTTTTGCGGTACACAGGCCTCTCACTGTTGTGGCCTCTCCCGTTGCGGAGCACAGGCTCCGGACGCGCCGGCTCAGCGGCCATGGCTCACGGGCCCAGCCACTCCGCGGCATGTGGGATCTTCCCGGACCGGGGCACAAACCCGTGTCCACTGCATCGGCAGGCAGACTCTCAACCACTGTGCCACCAGGGAAGCACCCAAACGTCTTTTAAGTACAACTTCTTAGTGCTTCCTTGAGTGCATCTGTGTATTTTCGGTTGCTAAGTATGGAAAACAGGCTTAAAATATAAATATTATATAAATGTTTTATATATATATAGATAGATAGATAGAGATATATAAATTATAAATGGCTCTTATGATTGAAAACCCCAAAGATGGGGACTTCCATGGTGGTCCAGCGGTAAAGAATCCACCTTCCAATGCAGGGGACATGGGTTCGATCCCTGATCGGAGAACTAGGATCCCACATGCTGCAGGGCAACTAAGCTCACGTGTCTCAGCAAGAGAGCCCGCGTGCCATTAACTACAGAGGCCATGCATTCCAGACCCCACGCACCACAACTAGAGAAGAGAAAACCCACACACCACAACTAGAGAGAAGCCCGTGTGCCACAATGAAGAGCCCACGTGCTGCAACTAAAACCCGACGCAGCCAAATAAATAAATAAATAAATCACCCCAAATTCTGCCTGTCTTGGAATCGAATCCTAATGCAGGAATCTTTCCAAGTTACTTCCCCATTCATATCTAGCAAGAAAGAGTCCCAGCATTCCCAAGAAAAATTGAAGAGTCACTCTTTAGATCCATGTAGACCCTATGGCCCATCTTAACCCAAAATTGTGGTCAGAGGGTGGAAGACACTGCTTGAATTAACTCAGTCATGTGTTCCACACCTAAAGTGCAATCTGGAACCACTAGGCTCTCTCATAGGCTATTAGAAGCTGTAAGGATTGGAGACAGGTCAGAATAAAGGCTGGCAAGGCAGCCACAAATACCCACTGCAGTGAAGAAAAGGCAATAATATTGCTGTAATGGAAATCTTTAGATTTGATCTGGGAAAGACTCTGGATACTTCCAAGAATATGTCACATTCTTCAGAGGTATTTATGAAGTGTTCATATGCGAGGGGAAAAAAGCGGTGTACCACCAGCCACCTCGGGCATGCGTTCATGGCCAAGGTCCACAAGGATATCTGTGTGAATGTCTCCTTGTTTAATGCCACTTTGGGGATATATTTCCCCACTACATTCCAGGCTGGGCCATTGCCCTACTTAAGAATGTACTTACTGGTGGCTCTTTTTAATGGGAGGGTAGTGGTACAAAGATAATCCAGTCTGGAAGCCAAAAAGAAAAAAAAAAAAAAACAGGAAGCCATAGTTTCGATATTTGGAGTTGAGGTTTGAGGTAGAGGGAAGTTAAATGACTGTGAGAGGAAAAGAGTTGCCTTCCAATGAAGATGCTGGCTCCCCTCCTAGTTTTCTTATTTGTTTAGGCTTCCCACAAAGCACACACTTTAACTCCCTACTAACCCTGAAAAAGCAAGCTACCCCAAGAGTAGACTTTCTGCAGTTGAAATTTTCACCCATGGAAGTAAGGCTGTATTCTAACAGTAGTCAAAAGGATGCAGTTGAATGTCATCCAATGCTTAGGCGAGTGGAGAACGATTTGAGGAAGTACTGGATATTTTCTAAAGCCTCTTGATGACATAACACGTCAGTGGCTGCTTCTGACATTTATAATTGGAAGATTGAGAATCACATCAATAAAAATGCATGGAGCAGGGGCCATTCACTTAAATGACTTCCTCTAACCTTCACATCAAACCTGTAAGGCTTATTTATCCCATTTCACAGATAAATAAACAGAGGCTCAATGAAATGAGATGAACACTTCCCTACGGTTCTGACAGCAGGCTGTGGCGTGACCTTGAGCCAGTGCCTTCTTTCTCAGAATCCCAGCTCCACTGTGAAATGAGGCCCTTGGCCCTAGAAATGCCTCCCCAGCCACCTACGGTCTCTCAGGCTTCAGTCTGTTTGTGTTAAGCCCTCCTCTTCCAGTCTGTGAGGTCCAAATCCTGGGCAGATGTCTCTCACCATATGCTGGGGGTGATTTAACAAGGCCAAATGGGCAGCCCCGTGGTTAGAGGCGCTCTCCATTACATACACGCAGGGTGCTACCGCCCGCCTGGCTGTCCTGGCCCTGCCCGCTCTTTCTCCCCTTCTCCCAGGCAGCAGCCTGCAACTGCAGATGCCAGGCAGCGGAAGATATTTTTAAAGCTACAGCATCTGGCTCCTTGGCAGCCTCCACCCGCTGGTGGGCGGGGTGTTGTGGAGTTGCCTCTGGGCACTTCACATGGTTTGGCATCTGATCCATTGTCTGGGCTGCCTTTTAGAGCAAGGTTTTTATTGTAAGGTGAGGGTGGGGGAGGGGTGGGAGTGTTCCCCTGAAGCCAACTTTTGATTATGACCTGGGTCGCCCTTCTCAGTGACATCAGTATGTCTCTGGATCTTTCGTGGTGGGTTTTTTATTTTCTTTTTTCCTTTAAAAAACAGAAGTGATGAAAGAATGAAAGAAACACTTCCCCTCTGCCAGAGTGGGTTTGAATAGAAAGCTGCTCAGTAGCTGTGCAGCTGCCCAAACTTTGCCCACTGTGTCCACATTCTGACTAGCTCAGAACACCGCTTTCTTGGCATTCAAACTTCCCTCAGGCTTGACTATTCCTCAAATGTCTCCCCAGGGAGGAGGGGGATTTCTTTTCTCTCTCTCTCTCTCTCTCTCTTTTATTTTTTATTTTTTTCCTATTTTTGCAAAAGACTCTGAAGCTTCCTGTCTATTTCCAAATAGCCATTCCAAAAAAAGGAGAAAAAAAAAAAAAAGACACTGACAGTTAATTCTCCCTGGCAAGCTGAATTAAGTTTTTTCTTTTTCTTAGAAAGGTACATTACAGGGAACACCAGCTCCCCCAGCCTGGAAACTCGGGCTTGGAGACTTGGCCCTGTTTCAGAACACCAGTTTGAAGATGACTTCGAGTGAGGATTTCAGGTCTGGTGACAAGAAAATTATCTCAGTTGGGGCAACAGGCTCCTGTGTCACAGGGCTGGGCAAGGCACCAGCCTGCCTCTCACCCATGACTTGCGAAAGCACTGAGTGTGGACTTTTCTCCAGCCAGCAGGCACAGGGAGTCCACAGGCAGTGGCTACCCGTGGGTAGGGGTGCCAGTGGAAGGGATGACCACTGGGAGCCCAGCCTGGCTGGCCAGAGTGTTGTTTTTAAGTAGTTATTGGACATGCTTGTCTCCTGGCCTCATTCGGCTGCACTGATACAAGACGCAGGAAATCGTTACCCTCACCAAGCAGGATTCAGCGGCTGACCTGGATAACTGAGGGGGAGGGGAGATGGGGGCTGCATTTCCTTCCCCTTTACTCAAGGGGAAGGTGGCAGAATTCTCATCAGAGGAGTAACAGGGAAATTGCTAACACTTACTGAACACTTAGATGCTGTACAGCTCCAAGTGCTTTATGCTTGGTAGCCTAGTTAATCCTCCCCACAGCCCCATGAAATAGTTTTTGCTACCCTCTCTTTACTGGTGAGGGAATTGGGCACTGACAGGTGAAGCAACTTATCCAAGATCACCGAGCTAATATGTGATGGATTTAAACCCCAATGCTCTAGCTCCAGAACCCACAATCTTGATCATAAAATAAAGACTGATACAAATAAAGAATGGCTTAACTTTTGACTCGACATGGAAGACCAAATTCAGTTGTGAGCTCTTGGTTCTTTTGGGTCAGTCTTATTTGGAATGAAAAGGGATTTATGAAGGGTGTTGTAGGCAAAAAGTGGGATTGACTCAAAATATACAGCCACTCCTAGCATTTTCACTGAAAGTCTATCTTCCTTCTTACCCATCTTGGCCAGAGGGTTTGATGTCAGACTGGCCAGCAGGAAGGAGCTTAATAAAATGAGAGGTGTTTGGACAGCAAGAACAGCTCCACCCAGGCACAGGCATTTCAGAATTTTGAGTGGCTGCAGAAAATCCAGTTAAAGCAGAGGCTGCTGGAATTCATTCAAAGTAGTTATTGAGTATCTTCTCTGTATCAGACATTGTTTTGGGTCCAACAGATACAGCAGTAGAGAAGGTGGATAAGGGAGTACCTGGTGAGGGAAGGGTTCAATTTAAATGAGGTGATCAGGAGAGTTGAGTCTGAAAAGTTGACATTTGACTAAGATGCTGAGGGAGGTCAGTGATAAGGCATGTGGGTGTCTGGAGGAAGAGAGGGAACAGCCATGCAAAGGCCTAAGGTGAAGCATGCCAACTGCTCAAGCAACATCAGAAAGGCCCATGTAGATAGAACAGAGTGAGTCAGGGGAAGATGGTAAGAGATGAGGTCAGAGTGGTAATGGAAGTAAGAGAGATTGTAAACATGATCTATTTAAATAAGCTTCATTCAATGAGACCTTCCCAGTGTACCTGGGTAAAGAAACAAACTATGAGTGATGGCATTCTCCATGAGTCAAGGAACTAACAAGCCTGAAGGTCACAGGAGAATGCAGTTGGCCCCTACCTTGGCTTAGCTTGGTTCACCAAACCTTGAGATGAGTTTCTGTATGATAAGACTAGACCACAGGAAATGAGGCTTCTATGGAGTGGGAAGATGAACTTGACAACCTCACAGGAATATGAAAGGCTATGCTCATAAGAAGAAAATATGGGGCTTCTTTATGATTTAACACCCAAAACAATGCCTGCGGTGTCTACTGCAATGCCTGGAATTCCACCATGTCTAGCTCTGTGGATTCTGAAGGCAGTCAATGGAAGTGAGAGGGCACCAAAGGCAAACCCTACCCATTACAAAATACTGTCAAATATTGGAATATGTATCATCCTCTCTTAAGTTTTCTCAATTTTAAGACCTCTTTTCCAGCACCTTATAACCCCACACCCTTAGAAATGCCTATCAACTATTATTTCACTTGCGTTTCCTAAAGTGGTTAGAGCTGCTGGGCCCCAAACTCTCATATTCAAAGCTTTTTAGAAAGGTACCAAGTGTCTCCTCTATATTTGCAGTTATCATCTTGGGCTAAATGTGCAACAGTCCAGCAAACCCGAGAAAAGGTACATTTTACTGAGTTTTACATCAGGGTGATAAGTCCCACTCTGTCACTCACCAGCTGTGTGACCTCTCTGGACCTCGTCTTCTTATCCTACAATAAGAATCATAAGTCCTGCCTAGTAGAGATTTTGTGTGGTTTGGACTTAATGGCTTAATGAAGTACCTGACAGAAAGCAAAGCAGAGAGATTCCATGAGGAATCTAAGAGGGCCCACTTGGTCAGTCCACCGTCACTCAAAGGTGAATTTCAAGGTCCCTCTAGGGCAAGTTTCCACCTGGTGCTTTTTTCTTCCTGGTTTTCATTTATTGCTTTATTACTATGATTCTGGCAAGTACTTTAAATAAGTTATAAAATTATGATATCACTATATAAATGGAAATTCCACAATATTTCATTTTGATGACCATTATATGATAGACAAATACTCAATATTCTATCAATACTCTCTCTTTAGTGCCCAGTAAGCTCCTCCCAGGACTCACCATGAGCTGTGGGTCTCAGAGTTCATTAAAGGGATACAAAGTGTCCACGTTGTTAGTGTGACTTACCATCTATATACATGTCAGGGATGCAAAGTATTCTGTGATGATTTTTTATAAATTCCTGGTATGAGCATCAATTTTTTTTTCAACTATATTGTTAGAATAAAATTGTGCTTGGGGGTAGATTGCTTCACCATAGCAGCTATAACCAGCCATTTTCATGTCCTCCCTGGGAAGAATGTATTTAGTTTACTTACTTAACTTACTGCATATTTGCCACCAAAAGCAATATTTTTCAAAGTACGTTGCAAGGAACATCAGTTACATAGGAGTTATTCCAAAAAAAGGGTTTCATGATCAAGTAAGTTCAACAAAGTGAATTATGTAAATTGTTTATTTGTATTCTTTTTCATTATGGTTTGTTACAGGATATTGAATATATTTCCCTGTGCTATATAGAAGGACCTTATTGTTTATCCTTTCTATGTATAGTAATTTGTATCTGATAATCCCAAACTTCTAAATTAACCCTCCCCTATCCCCTTTCCCCTTTGGTAGCCATAAATTTGTTTTCTATGTCTACGAGTCTGTTTCTGTTTTGTAAATAAGTTCATTTGTGTCATATTTTAGATTTCACATATAAGTGATATCATATGGTATTTGTCTTTCTCTGTCTGACTTACTTCACTTAGTATGATATGGCATTACTTCATTCTTTTTATGGCTGAGTAATATTCCATTGTGTATATATCCACATCTTCTTTATTCATTCATCTGTTGATGTACATTTAGGTTGTTTCCATGCCTAGGCTACTGTAAATAGTATTGTAAATGAACATTGGGGTGCATGTATTTT
The DNA here is from genome assembly GCF_964165515.1 of Mesoplodon bidens. Classification (NCBI taxonomy): domain Eukaryota; kingdom Metazoa; phylum Chordata; class Mammalia; order Artiodactyla; family Ziphiidae; genus Mesoplodon; species Mesoplodon bidens. The sequence continues at coordinate 134,618,392 of NC_138177.1, read as the reverse complement.
TTGAATTGTAGTTTTCTCCAGATATATGCCCAGGAGTGGGATTGCTGGATCATACAGTAACTCTATATTTATTTTTTTAAGGAACCTCCATACCGTTCTCCATAGTGGCTACACCACTGATATTCCCAACATAGTGTAGGAGGGTTCCCTTTTCTCCAGACCCTCTCCAGCATTTTGTTATTTGTAGACTTTTTACTGATGGCCATTCTGACCAGTGTGAGGTGGTACCTCGTAATTTTGATTTGCATTGCTCTGAATTAGGTAACTTGTTAAATTCACAATAGAGTTTTAGTTTGCAGCATCCTAAAGTTATATAGGACTTCAATAGAGAGTAATCCTGAAAGCAATTGTGGGTGTTTTATTTTCAATAATCCCTATAAATTTGTTTGATGGGGGTAGTAATCATTCCCCTGCACTTAGATGAAAATTCAGGCAATCCTATGACTTTTCTGAAATTCCTAGGCAGTGACTCAATGTAGAGATTAGAATGTATCTGTTAATACTTCAGCCTTCTGGGCTGGCTCGGGTAGCATGTCCCCACACGTTGGGTGCAAGTGGCTTTACCTGTCTCTCTCTCCATCTTTTCCCTGAGCTTGCTTATCCTGACTCTGGCCCCTCCGTAGTTGGGACGCAGGGTGGGGTCAGAGTTGGGGGGAGGGGGTGCTGGAAAGAGAGTGTAGGAAAGTCCCTCCTTGATAGGTACATCCAGAAGATGGCTTTGAGACCTCTGGGCCTGGCAGGGGTTGAAAGATGCTTTGTTTTGTCACATGACTTTCATGTGGCCTCAGAGGGTCCCCTGCTAGCCCCGCCCCCAGCTCCCTCTCCCTTGATCTGATCCACTGATGCACATCATTGATGTCCTGGCTTTGAAGGCCTTCTCCCTTGCATGCTGCCCTTTGGAGCAGGACCCCTTTTTAAAGGGGCCAGCAGAAAGCAGATGGAAAACACATGGAGTCCTTGAGGGTAGTTTCATGAAGGGACTGTTTACAATGGAGTGGGGCAGCGTAGGGTGAGACCAACAAGAGATGTGAAGTAACCTGAAACTGGCAAGAGCAGAGAGCTGTTAGCGCCCTTAATCATAAAGGGACAAATGAAAGGAAAGCTGCAGGAGACAGCCACCTAACAGGAACTGTGGCCTTCCATAACACAACATTTTGCCAATCTGCCACCCAGGAAGGAAGCAGCCCAGGGAATGAATACCCTGACCTCTCTCCTCACTTTCTCCCATCTCCCATGGTGCCTCCTATTGACCAAAGCCAACCAGAAGTCAGAGGGCAAGGGAGCCCTGTCAAGGTAGCTTATAGAGGTCAACCTCCTAGGCCAAAGAGCACTGTATGGAAGGGTGGAAAGCAGACTTAGAGGGGCAAAGAGAATATTCATTCATGACCTCGAGAAGATATTCTTAACATGGGTTCCATGGCTTTGTGGACTGGTCCCCGCCTTACTCTTCAGCTCTTTCTTTGACTGCATTCTCTCTCCATCTGCCCACTACAGATGTTTTAGACATCTCTCCATTGCCCTAACCATATATTTGTTCCCTCCACTTGCAATGCTTTTTCTCCACCCACCATTTAGGAAGTCTTTTTCATTCTTTACGACTCATTTTAAGTATCACTTACTCATGGAATCTTCCATTTAAAACCCTATACTTCTTTTACACTTTGCTTTGTGCATTTGGGATTCATTCACTATTTTCAATTACAGTCATTTATCTATTCTCCTCTGGACACAAGCTCCTTGAGGGCAGGGCCTACTTTTTCCTGGAGCCTGACACACAGCAATTCAGGAAGAGTTCACGGGGTGATTGGCACCCCCAATCTGGGCCTCAGTTTCCTCAGTTAGAAAACTAGGGACTTAATGTAGATGACATGAAAGGCCCCTTTGAGCTCTCAAATTCCCTGAAATGGAAATGCTATTCCCACAGGTGAGACCCTCTTGACTTCTCTGTCAAGAAATTTCTTCCAAGTTTATACATTAACCAGGGAATACAGTAGGGGGAGAAGGTTAGGAAATCTCAGATTACTTACGAGAGACAAAAAAATGGCATTACGGTGGATGTATACAGTTTCTCAAGGAAATGAGCAATCTCTTCTTTGATGGAATATGTGAAAGCTACACTGGAAGGAATAATTAGATTAAATGGTGATGTAAACTGGAAAGGAAGCATTACTTCCTGCACTGCACCAAATGTCTTACAGGTGTCAGCAGGACCCACCAGCTTAGTAATTAGGGTGTTTTAACTGTCTCCACTTAACTACGTGCAAGTGATTGAAAACGGGAGTTTCACCAGGGCCCTGGGACCAGGAGAATGTTTTGGTGAAATGAGCTTTGTTCTCCATTACTAGAGTAAAGTAAAAAACAGGATTTATGGTAAATGGATGTTGTAATGGCTTCTTTTTTACCCCACATGGCCCAGGGCTCTACTAGCCCCAGAAGCCTTGTAACCCCAAAGAGAGCATACCCATGGGGGGCCCTGAGTGCAGAGCTGGAGTCCAGAGCACTGACTGAAGAGTCAGCGAAGTTTTGTCAAGACCTGGCTCTTCCACTAAGAAGGTGCACAGTCATGGGAAAGCAAACTGGGACTACCTGATGCACAAAGGGGACAGGATGACATTCCTGAGACACAGAGGTATCTGATGGGCAAGGGAGGCACCATGACATGATGAAAGCACTTCAGCTTCGTAGCCAGGGACCCTTACATTCTAGCCTGGGCTCAGCCACTTGCAGTGTGGAATGGGTGACTTTAGGCAAGCAACTTGTCCTCGCAGCTGCCTTGTATAAGAGCTTGAGTATCATAAGACCCACATAACAGTCCTGCTGAGCAGTGGCTGAGTAGGTCTCTCTAACATGGTCGCAATAACAAAGCTCAAATAGATGGACACACTGGCTCTCCCATTTCCAAAAAGTCAGTCTGTTACTTCATTCATTCATTCATTCCTTTGGCAAACATGTACTGAGTGCCTACTATGCACCTGGCCCAGATTATACGGCAGTCAGCAAGGCAGCCATGGTACCTGCCCTCGTGAGCCTTAGTCTATGTGAGATAGGGGAGCACAGATTTCACATAAATAGACAAGTCTGTGAAAGAAAATGCATAGTCCTGTGAAAACAGTTAATGGGGAGTGTTATTTAGATGATGGAGCTCAAAGAAGACTGCTCTGAGGAAGTGACATTTACGCTGAGACTTAAAGAATGAGTTGGCATAATCCAGGGGAAGTGTGGGCAAAAGATTACTCCAGATTGTGGGAAGAGCATGTGTGAAGGCTCAGAGGTGGGAAGGGGCTTGGAAGTGAGAGAAGGCAAGGACAGCTAGAGTTTTGGTAACAAGGGGAAGAAAGGTGCACGGTGAGGCTGGTGAGGTGAGCAGAGACCAGCTCAAATGGAGTTAATTCTACACACAAGCGGAACACGTCTCCCCAGACTCCTTATGTGGGGCAGAGTCCCCGCCTGAGTCCCTGGCTCAATGATTACCAAGGCAACCTGGGAGAGCAAACAATGCCTGGGATGGAAAGGGAGACCTGTGTCCCAATCTCAGATTTGTCACCTAATCCTCGTAAAGTATATCTTAAACTTCATTTCTTTTTTTATTGAAATATAGTTGATTTACAATGTTGTGTTAGTTTCAGGTATACAGTACAGTGATTCAGTTATACTTGTATATATATATATATTCTTTTTCATATTCTTTTCCATTATAGCTTATTTTAAGATATTGAATATAGTTCCCTATTGTTGTTTATCTAATTTACATATAGTAGTTTGTATCTGCTAATGCCAAACTCCTAATTTATCCCTCCTGCCCTTCCCCTTTGGTAACCATAAGTTTGCTTTCTATGTCTGTGAGTCTGTTTCTGTTTTGGAAATAAGTTCACTTGTATCATATTTTAGATTCCACATACAAGTGATGTCATATATTTGCCTTTATCTAACTTACTTCACTTAGTATGATGATCTCTAGGTCCACCCATGTTGCTGAAAATGGCAGTATTTCTTTTTTGTGGCTGAGTAATATTCCATTGTGTACATACACCACATCTTTAGCCATTCACCTGTTGCTGGACACTTAGGTTGCTTCCACATCCTGGCTGTTGTAAATAATGCTGCTATGATCATTGGGGTGCATGTATTTTTTCAAATTATAGTTTTCTCTGGATACGTGCTCAGGAGTGGGATTTCTGGATCATATAGCAACTCTATTTTTATTTTTAAGGAAACTCCATACTGTTTTCTGTAGTGGCTGCACCAATGTACATTCCCACCAACAGTGTAGGAGGGTTCCCTTTTCTCCATACTTTCTCCATTTAGCTCCATTTCTTGATGCCTCACTTTCCCTCCACCCAAACAAGACGCATTTGGGAAAAAATCATCCAACTTAAAAGTCTCAGCTTCCAAATTTCAATTTCTTGCCAACTCTCTTGGGTGTCACAGACATCAGGACAGTCACTTCCAGGAACAAAGAGGAAGGAACATCTGCTCTGTTCAGTCCTGGCCTGAACTGCTCTGTTCACTGCCATCCCTGGGAAGTCTCAGGATAAGTGCTTAGGAAGGGGAAGCAGACACCAGGGCCCCACCGAGAATGCACTGTCGGTAAGGTAAACAGCTGTCAGGGACAGAATGACAGTATTCAGGGCCCTTGCCTGCCTTTGGGGAAGAGGGAGAAGCACTCTGCTCCCCAGGAGTGGAGTCAGCAATGTGATCCCCCAGGGCGGAGCCTCCCTGAGGACACCTGGAACAAAGAGGCCCTTAGATTTTCCACTTGGTCCTGCTCTATTCTGTAATCATTTTAGCTTCCAGTCTACCAGTGCTTAGATTAACCAAACTGCTAGTGATATTGGCTGGGTGGGCACAGGCTAAGTCAGGTGGGAAGTTAAGGCAATTATCCAGATGAGTCACATCTTGCAAAAGGAGAAAGGGTACTAAATGGGGGCCTGGGGCAGCTTGGCTCCCTGTAAGCATCAGCCTAACCAGATCACTGCTCAGCTCTCCATGTCACTAGGGTAGAAGATCACATTATTCCAAGAGATCAATTAGGATCTAAAACAAAAGAACATCATTCCCCTAGCAAGGATTGATGGAGAGTTGCAATGTGCTAACCCTATGTTGAAGCCTGGAGCAACAAAATCATAGCCTCTATCTCTGAGAATCAGAGTTTATACCTTAGCTGGGCAAATAAGACCAAGTGGCAAGCAGGAATCAGGCAATTGTAAAACAGTTTCTCTAACTACAGTATGCCCCTAATTGTTGTGGAGTTTAGAAAATGAAGCAGCCAGTAGCGCTGGGGTTGAAGAGTACAATTTGTAGAGGTAATAGGGACTTAAAGAAGGAGAAATATTCCAGCACAAAGGAAGGAAGAGGATAATCCCAATGGTGAATTAGATCAACAAAAGCAAGAAGGTAAGAAAGAACATGGAGAATTTGGGAGAAAGCAAGGAGCCACTACTAAGAAAGTGCTAGAAGTTTAAAAACTCAAAATCCAGTCCAATTTGAAGTCCCAGCCAGTAGTGGACCTTGACAAAGGTGCTCTGTTATGGGTTTAATTGTGTCTCCACCCCCCAAAAAAATATGTTGAAGTCCCAGCCCCCATGCGTGTGAATGTGACCTATTTGTAAATGAGGCCTCTGCAAATGTAATGAAGTTAAGTCATCCAGGGTGGATCCTAATCCAACATGACTAGTGCCCTTATAAGAAGGAAAAAGTGCCTTGTAAAGACAGAGGGGAACAGGGAGAACACCTTGTGAAGATGGAGACAGAAATTAGAGTGATGCGGCTGCAAGCCAATGGATACCAAAGATGGCACCAGAAGCTAGGAAGAGTCTAGGAAGATTCTCCCCTACATGTTTCAGAGGGAGAAGGACCCCTCCAACACTGATTTGGGGCTTCTAGCCTCCAAAACTGTGAGACAATACATTTCTGTTGTTTTAAGCCATCCAGTGTGTGGTACTTGTTACAGCAGCCCTAAGACGCTAATACACACTCTCAAACATTCATTTAGTGTTAGTAAAGATGCAACCATCCGTCACAGGGACAACATAAAGTATATGAAATGACCCCAGCGCTTTGCACTCCCAGAAGGAATTACGTTGCCAGATGAACAGATTGTATCCCCGCACCCTGGAAAACTTGGCAGAAAAGGAGGCAGCAACTCCTCTCCGAGAAAGAATGCAGGGGACAGTTTGGTTCATGGGTGAAGGTAGAAGCTTTAGAATCAAATAGGTCAAGACTGAGCCCCACTCTGCTTCCTACAGCCTGTGAAACCTTGGCTGAGTTCCCTCTCTGGGCCTCCATCTTTTCAGCTATAAAATGGAGACGATAACTGAACGTAGCTCCTAGAAGCAAGTGACTTTTAAAGGAAATAATGCACGCAAAGTCCTCAGCCCGGAGCCTGGCCCTCACATCCCCAGTCTCAAGCTTTACCCTGAGGGCCTCCCAAAGTCACACACTTCTTCCCACAGCTGGGCTTTGTCCCTACAACCCTCAAAGGCTTCAACCTCAACCAAAACACCTGCATCCATCTCCCCTTACCAGAATTCCTCTCAGCCTCAGGGCCCGCTCTTCTCCCCTTGACATCTTCCTCCTCTGAAACCCTCTAACACATAATTGCCATTTCCACCATGAGACACCAAGAGACAGCTTGTCTTTTTTTCAATAGGCTCTGCCCTCTACCCTAGGTTGTTACTCCCATTAAAAGCCAAAGAAAGAGAAAAAGAAAGGACACTTCCATTCTTCAATGTTTCCTCTAACCAGACCCCATCCTGAGCACTTTACATTCTTTATTATTATTTCATTTCCCTTAATTCCATTCTCAAGACACCTCTCTAATGAATGTCTCTAACTTCTTCATCTCCTCCTGCTAGAATACACCTGCGACATAGTAGGTGCTCAATAAAGGCTGTTCTATACGCTCATACCTTCAGTTCGTCACTGAGTCAGCAGGAGAGAAGAGCCAGAGAAAAGAAAGAGAGCCTTCTATGTCTCTGGGAATTTGTTCAGTGCTGCAGCCAGCAAAAAGGGAAGGTGTTTCTCCTTTTGAAACTGGCTTGGGAGCACAGAATTTCCACACGAGTCCCCGCCTAGCCACCTGATCCAACCCTTCTTCCCATGCTGCTGACCCCTGCCAAGCTCACCACCAAGAGAATAATCTTATTATTGGTAACCTCTTCCCAACATGCCCGCACCACAGGACATCCTGCCCATTCGGCCGTCGGGCCTTATTAGTGACCGTTGCCGCTTGCTGGAGTGTAATTGGATCCCGAGCTGTGTGCTAAATGCTCCATCTGGAGATACTCTCTCTGAACACTGATGAGGGCTGCTCGCTCCTCATCCTTAAAGGTCTTCTGCAGAATGGCTCATGTTTCCAAAACCTGCTCATATTGAAAATATCACCCATGGCCTGAGGCTGCTCAGCCCTACACAGGAGAACCAAACACAGAATGGCAGAGACTTACCCTTCCCAGTCTCGTTCTTCACATGGGCACTCTGAGAGCAAGCTTATTCATTCTCTGTCTTCTGAAAGATTTACTCAATAAATATATGTTGAACAGTAACTATATGCCAGGCATAGTTCTGGTCCTGGGGTTAATAGCGGCAAAAAAAAAAAAAAAAAAACGAAAAAAAATCTCTGCTTTGTGGAGCTTATGTTCTAGGAGAGAGATACAGAATACATTTTATTTTGAAAAAGTAAATTATAGAGATTTTGTATTTTAGTTTGCTAAGGCTGCTATAACAAAGTACCACAAATTGGATGGCATAGACAATAAAAATGTATTGCCTCGGGCTTCCCTGGTGGCGCAGTGGTTGAGAGTCCGCCTGCCGATGCAGGGGACACGGGTTCGTGCCCCTGTCTGGGAGGATCCCACATGCCACGGAGCGGCTGGGCCCGTGAGCCATGGCCGCTGAGCCTGCGCATCCAGAGCCTGTGCTCCGCAACGGGAGAGGCCACAACAGTGAGAGGCCCGCGTACCGCAAAAAAAAAAAAAAAAAAAAAAAAATGTATTGCCTCACTGGAGGCTGGAAGTCTGAGATCAAGGTGTGCGCAGGGTGGGTTCCTTCTGAGGACTGCGAGTGAAGGATGAGCTCAGGCCTCTCTCCTTAACTTGCCAGCCGCCGTCTGCTCCCTGTGTCTCTTCACAGCATCTTTCTTCTAAGTGTACCTCTATGTACACTTTCTATATTTTCCCTTTTTTAAGGACACCAGTCATGCTGGGTTAGGCCCTATCTGATTGACCTCATTTTAACTGGATTACCTCTGTAAAGACATTTCCAAATAAGGTCACATTCTGAGGTACTGGGGGTTATGACTTCAACATATGAATTTGCAGGGTGGGGACACAATTCAGCCCATAAGAATGTTAAAGTAACATTCTAACTTAGAATTACAACTAAGTAATATAGCTAATTAACACTGTAGCTTATTAATAAGTTAAATAAATTAGAAATAAAGCAGGTAAGGGAGAGCAGAGTGCTAGCGCCTGAGGGAGCATTATTAAACAGGTGGTCAGGAAAGAACATTCTAGGCATAAAGGGAAGCCAGAGTAAATGCCCTAAGGCAGGAACAGGACTGGAAGATTCTAGAAAAGCAGAGAGACTCACATGGCTGTAGCAGAGCGGACAAATGGGAGAGTAGTAGGAGATGAGGTCAGACGGGAGAGGGGAGGGGGCAGACCGCGGACTTAAGCTGTAGCATGAACAGAAGCCATGGGGAGGTTGAGAGAGCACAGGATCTGGTTCTGCTGTAGTATGTAAAGAACTGTTCTCCAGGGAAGTTTGGTGTTGGATAAAGAAATTGATCTTCACGATCCATTCGCTTCTGCAGCTTGCCCAGGGCTTGCCACATCTTTTGCTGCATTGACCCTTTGGCCCAAGACCCTGTACTCCGGGGCACTAGTGCAGGATTTTTATGAGACTGCATCTTCCTGAGTCTCACAGACACATTTCTTCAGACTTCTTGGACCACAAGCATCACAGGCCTTCTGCTGCACATACCAAACTGGCCTCCACGGACCAAAGCCTTTTAATGTTCCCACCATGGGGCTCCCCTTGGTCTCTTGTTTCCACATCATACTGCAAAGGCAAAGAGGAGCGAGCCAGCCTCTGAGCTAGCACCAGAGATAATAAACGTTTCCAAAATGGCCTTCTTAGGGAACAGACGCCTATAAAAGCTTTTACTAACAAGACAATAAAAGGTGGAAATAGTTATGTTCCAAGACGTGGCCAAGTGGCGTGTCATTAGAGGCAACAGTGTTTGCTTCTGAGAGTCTTCACCCACTCCCAGAGGAGTCTGGACATTCCCTCACTTCTAAGTCTGCTGACCTTGCCCCCAGCAGGTAGCTGTTTATCTTAAGAATCACTAACATGGACTGAGGGCCCACCATGTGCCAGGCATGTTATAAACATGAGCTCATTTAATCTTCACAGATATTACTATTCCCATTTTACAGATGAAGAAACTGAGCCTCAGAGTGGTTATTTTGCCAAAGATCACACTCATAAGCTAGTGAATGATGGAGTTGGGTCTTAAACCCAGGTTTGGGTGATTTCAAAGACTGTTCCCCCCACTGATACATCTTGCTGCTGGCCAGAAACTCCATTTGCAGAGTAAATGTCTCCCTTTGATACCTACTCTCATTTAATATGCATGTGAAAAGTTTCCTTGTCTGTTTCCTTTCTCTCTCTGATTAAAAAGCTTATCCCGGGCTTCCCTGGTGGCGCAGTGGTTGAGAGTCCACCTGCCGATGCAGGTGACACGGGTTCGTGCCCCGGTGCAGGAAGATCCCACATGCCGCGGAGCGGCTGGGCCCGTGAGCCATGGCCGCTGAGCCTGCGAGTCCGGAGCCTGTGCTCCGCAACGGGAGAGGCCACAACAGTGAGAGGCCTGCGTACCGAAAAAAAAAAAAAAAAAAAGCTTATCCCACTATAAAATTCTAATTTAAAAAAATTAAAATAGTATCCTACTGTTTCTTTAATATCCATCTTCCATATTACTTCTTTATGAATCCTTTACTGAGAGCCTCATTCTCCCAACAAAAGCTAGATGTATTCTCTCTATACTTTGAAACACTAGTCAAATAAACGTGAATTTGGAATCAAATGGACTTGTGGTCATAGACAATGTCTGTGACATTGAACAAGTTATTTACCTCCCCTGAATCTCACTTCCTCATTAATACAATAGGGATTAAAATTCCTACCTCATATGGTTTTCATAAGGATTAAAGGAAATAATGTATGCAAAGCAGCTGGCCAATAGTAGTTGCTCATTAAGGGCCTTCCCCCACTGTCTTATGACCCTGAGAACATGGCTTCTTATAGAACAACCATTAGTGGCTTGCCTTTGAAAATATGGCCTGTGTCTTACACATTTTTGTAGCTGCCATTGTAATAGCTCATAGTTGGTGCTCTAGAAATGTTTATGGAATGAGTTTAAGTTGCAATTTACTAATCTTTCAAGAAAGAAAGAAAGAGAAAGAGAGACAGGAAGCAAGGAAGCAAGGAAGCAAGGAAGGGAGGGAGGGAGGGAGGGAGGAGGGTGGAAGGGAGGGAAAGGAGAGGAAAGGAAGAATATCCCACCAAGGGAATGAGAAACCCACAGATGGAGGCCCACACAGCCAAGGAGCTTGATGAATCACAAGGGCAAATTCATCTGTTTTCTAAAATTGTCAAGAGCTAGCCCCATCAGGGGCTGCATCCCTTGTTGTCCACATACCTCAAGCACACAAACATTTGATTTTTAATGGATAAGTGGCAAAAGATGGGAAATTTAGGCAAAGCCTCCCTGCATGTGTTAGAACCAGGACCACCGTGAAGAGTATCTCTGGAAGTACCAAGAAGTTCCATTTTGCTCCTTTTCCCCCACCTCACCGTGAAATCCCCAAATAGGCAGGTCGTGGCGCAAGTCAGGTTAGGTTCCTCTTACTCCTCTTGGCAAGGGAATACCTAGTTCGAGGCAGAGCTGCTGGGCTCTGCTTCCTCTCAATCTGCTGATAGTAAGTGAGGGAGAAGCAATGGAGCCCTCCGCTGCCACTCCTTCTAAGTCAATTAGAACATGCTGATTTCCCTAACAGGATTATCTCTGTCCCTCCCCAGAGCCTTTCCCATTAATGAAGTCATCAGTGATGTCGCCTGTATTCACACGTTGGACTCCTCCGTAGCACGGAGATCAGTTAGTAACTTCAACAACCAAAGGCACAGTTCATAATTCTTATCTTTAATGTCATGTTTATGGCCATTTTGCTCCTTCCAAAAAAAAGTGTTTTAACACTAATGGAAATACCTCTTTTTCTGTGTGAGCGTCATTCCATATTTTATCACTAGTCTCAGGTATGAGGTAACGTGGGTCATTTCTAGCAATGCCAGGCAGGAAGAAAAAAGCAACAGGGATGTGTTCCATTCATGGGGTGACAAAAAGTGTTCTCCAACCCTCACCCCAATCCATTAGAAACTTGGAAATAATGGATGAGACACACTAGAAAATCCATAATTTATGGGAAAATTTAATCATATCTAAGCAGAGATTGAGACATGTATCTATAAAAGTATTAGTAAAGGATACTGGAAATCCCACAAAGCCCTCACTGTAGTCAGAGTGATCTTCCTAAACCACAAATACGATTACTTCACAACCTGCTTACGACTTTTCAATCACTTCCCGTTGCTGTGAGGAGAAAGTCCTACATCCTTAACACAGGCTGCGAGATCTTTCAGGCTTGCCTCCCTGCCCGCTCACCTCCTATCTCCACTGTGCTACACACACCCATACACACAGTGCACATAAATGCACACATACACCTGCACAGGCCTACACACACGTTCACTAACACATACACGCAAAAACACGCAGACGCTCACTAATACATACAGATGCACAAACACTTGCACACATATGCAAACACACGTTGCACACACACAAACACAAGCACACGTGCACACTTTCCACCTACTCCTATTGATCTTTCAGTCCCCAGAGCAGATGTCACTTCTTCCAGGAAGCCTTCGCAGAAACGTTAAATATAGATTAGATGCCTTTCCTATGATTCCCATGCACTTTGTACTTCACTGTTTTAACCTTTCTACACTGTTTTGTAATTGCTTGTTTATCTTCCTAGTTCCCCTAACTAGACTACAGGGTAAGGATGGTGTATATACTGTCTACCATTGTAGCCCTGGGGTCTAGGACAGGGCCTAACTCAATAAACACTTGTCAAATTAAATTTAATTGAAGAGACTGAATTTAATATGAGCTGGAAAATCTTAGGCAGGACTAGCATATAGTAGATGTACAATAAATATTTGTCATATTGAACTGAATTAAACTGAAAATGACTTGGATAATCTCAGGAAGGCAAACTGAGATTAACTGTATTTCAGGAAGTTAATAGCTGGTTAATAGCATCAAATAATATTGCCATGTGTGATGAAAGATGGTCTTCACCAAAAGGGAAGGGTCATAGTGGAATAGGGGAAGAAAAAACAAAACAAAACAAAACAAAACCTAGAGGGAAGAACTGGCTGTTTTGACCCAGTTCTGCTCAAGAGAAAGTCAGGGGATCAACCACTGACTCCAGCCGGCCGCCGGGCTAGAGAGGGTGCTCTTCCACGGCCAGAGGATTCCTCAGCACCTCAAGATGTTTGGCCTCCTCTTCTCAGATGCACTCTTCCCCAAATAGCCCATAAACTTTCCCTGCACATTTCCTACTGGGAGACCATGTGCTGATCCCAACATTCCTGCCCCTTCAGCAGCTCTGTTTCTCATTGAAAATGAATAAATTGGCTCAGCTCATGAACTGGTCTCTTGGAAGCCAGGCTAGTAGGAGTCCACCCTGAGCCCTGCTTCATTCGGAGCTTAAGAACAAATATCAGGTTTCTAAGTTTATAGAACTGCCCAGCCAGAGTCCCCCAGATCACACTGCTGTCTCATGTCTTTTTTTTTTTTTAATTTTATTTATTTATTTATTTATTTATTTATTTATTGGCTGTGTTGGGTCTTCGTTGCTGCGCACTTGCTTCCTCTAGTTGCAGAGAACGGGGTCTACTCTTCGTTGCGGTGCACGGGCTTCTCATTGCGGTGGCCTCTCTTGTGTGGAGCACGGGCTCTAGGCATGCAGGCTTCAGTAGTTGTGCCTCGCGGGCTCCAGAGCGCAGGCTCAGTAGTTGTGGTGCACGGGCTTAGTTGCTCCGCAGCATGTGGGATCTTACCGGACCAGGGCTCGAACCCGTGTCCCCTGCATTGGCAGGTGGATTGTTAACCACTGAGCCACCAAGGAAGCCCTGTCTCATTTCTTCTAGATACAATGAGAAGCAAACCTAAGACCCAGGGATCACAGGGGAAGAGGAAACTTACTCTGCCCCAGAAGCTGGCCATCCTGAGGCAATCAGAGCATGAAGGGACTGCCTGAGCCCAGGAAATGGCAGGCGTTCAGGGGAGTCAGATGAGGGCCGGAGATACAGTCTCTGGTGGTGGGAATCTGACATCTGGCCTGGGGTATCCAGCAGTCTGAAGCTGTGGGAAGTGGAACAAGTAAGCACTGAGCAGGACTTTGGGGCAAGACTCTCTCTGGGGTCAGACAGTGTAAGGAGCCTGGAACAATAGTAACATCCTAATACTGGCTTCCATTTGTTGGGCACTGACTACATTCCAAGCAATATCCTTGGTGCTTGATAAACATTATCTAATTTAGTCTTCCAACAGCCCTATGATCTAGGTACCAACAGCACCCTAATTTACAATGAAGAAACCACTCTGGATACAATACTGAAGTTGTCAACATATTAGCATGAATGATATGCAATTGCCAATATTTGGCTGTTGTTTACCTACTAAGAAAATGGCAGTTTCATGGGGTCCAGCCCAATCGTTGCTATCAGGATGGTTGGCCCAGGAACCTAGTTAGGATTGAATGTGTTGGTGGAAGTGAACAGAGAAGACAGAAGTGAGATAGAGGAGGGGTCAGTAGGATGCAACCCACTGGGATTCAAGGGAATGATGGCTGCAGTGTGGACAAGTCCCAGGAATGCCATTGTCAAGGCCCAGGCAAGTCATGGCAGGGTTTCTGACCGAGGGGGCTGGTCACACAGACAAGCCAGGTGTTGTTTACCAGTCAAGTCACAAGAGAAGACTGAGCTGCCCCCTTTCCCAATACCCAGAGGCCCAAACAGCCGCTCACGTCTCTGTGGCCCTTGCCGAGCCTCTTTCTGTGAACAGAAATCAGATCACATGTTGCCTGGAGTCAGATATGTGACCAGACTCGGTGCACTGTGCAAGATTTCACCGATGATGAAAATAACTCTCTCCTGCTGCATTTAACATCTGGTGTCACAGATTTTTGCTGAGAGCCATAAAATCACTAACTTGCAGAGAAAACCTCATTGTTGAAAAATACATTTATGGAGGGGCCGGTGGCAGCCAGCTCTGGGCCTGCCTCAGTGTTAAAGGCAGCCCTTTGTCTCCTGGGAGGATGAGGAATTTCACGAGGCCTCGGGAGGCATCGGGAGGCAGTACAAAGACTTACCCGGGTTAGTGACTCTGTCACTGAATAGCTGAGGGAGCTTGGAATGGTTCCGTAACCTTTCTGAACTTCCGTTTTCGTATCTACAAAAAAAAGTGAGGATAAAAATAGCCACCTGCTAGGGTTACTGTGTAGATTCAATGACATAACACATGTGACAGAGGCTGGCACAAGAGTAAATGCTACCTTCTTCTCCTTTTCTTTTCCTTTTCTTTTTTTGCTCTCTGACATTCCCTTTCAGACCCCAGTCTGCCTGCACACTGTGGCATTTGTCAAAGACTTGTCCACGTAACTCTCCTTCAAGCTTGGCCCCAGTTGGTCCAGCTGGGCCCCTGAACTCTGCCTGGGGTGGAGGTGCTGATGTCCTGGTCTGTCTCCACCAGTAAAATGGAAGTTCTTTGGGGAAAGGGACTGTGTCCGTTCACCAGTGCCTGGCACACAGTAGATGCTCAAGAGTTGGCTGAATAGAGGAGTGGACTGTATGATATCAAGAAAAAGCTGCAAAGGAGAAGGTGGTGCCACAATACCTTACGTGCACCAGCACTTACTCGGCAAGCTCCTGCACCATCCAGGTCTGGTGTTGGGCCTGGGGATACAGGGATTAGGTGATAAGATAGGGTGAGCCACAGGGACGCTTGGTTTAGCTGGTAAGTGAAGGCTGGGACCAGAAGGACCACTCTTTGTAACTCGTCATTCGGACAAGAGAGATCACTCTCCTACTTGTCATTCTCTTGGCTGCCTTCGAAATTCACATTAAGTCTAATTCTCCTTGTGTCTAAATGCTACCATGGGCAGAGTGTGAGAAGGCAGCATCTTGATGGGGTTGACCATGCCCTTGCTGTTCCCCACAGCACGGTCTTGACTTTGACCCACCCCAACTGGTGTAGATGTTTACTCAAGCACATTCAATCTCCCATCTCTCTCTCTCTCTCTCTCTCTCTCTCTGTCTCTCCCTCCCTCCTTCTCTCTCTCTTCCTCTCTTTCTCCATCTCAATGTGTATCTTTCTATCTCTGAGCATGTGTGTACAATCTCCCATACACTCTTGTGTTTATGTCCTCTCTCTCTGTCTCTCTCTCTTCCTCTGTTGCCTTGCCTCTGTCTCCCCATCTCTCTGTCTGTGTCTCTGTGCGTAGGTATCTCTCTCTTCTCTCTCTCAGTCTGTATCCACCCTCCTCCCCCTTCCCCTTTCCCCTCCCACCTGCCTCCCAGCTTCTCCCTACCTGAACCGCTCCTCCAACCGTCTGGGATCCCACACAGCCCAGCCACTCTGCACATGCTTTTAACTCTCCCTTATTATCTTTGCCGTTGCCATTTTTGGCTGCGGGCCATGGCAAGCAGAATGTGAGAAAGCAAAAACTAATGAGTTTCTTCAAGAGAAGATAGGGAGCTTCTGTTATTTCATTTAGTCCTCAGAGTTTAACTTCTGGCACTTCCGTCACATCTCCAAATGGTAAGTGAAGGTTGTTACTTTTCAATTTGGTTGGGCTGTGTAGCACATTTCATCAATTAAAATGCACCCTTGGTGCAAAATCACAACAGGGCCGGCAAGAAGGGTGCTAGTGTATGAGAAATTCTTTTTTGCAAAGTTACTTTTGTTCCATGTAGTTGAGATCTGTTCAAGGCAGCCTTATGCTTCAAACAACAGCACCGTTCATGGAAAGCAACATGTGCACAATCCATGGCAATGCATCGCCCTGACTGGCTGAACCTATAGGACCAGGCAGGCCTGGTTGAGCACAGTCTCTGAATTTAGCTCTGGCTCTGCTAACTGGCCTCCCAAACTATGGAGTAACCTAGGCCAGTCACTCAACCTGCTTGGACCCTCCTGACTCACCCATCCCTTACCCATAGGCCACAGGAGGAATTCTCTAACTGGGAAGATCTTTAGAAGAGGGAATGAAGGAAGGAAGGAAAAAGAGAGAGAGAGAGAGAGAGAGAGAGAGAGAGGGAGGGAGGGAGGGAGGGAGGAAGGAAGGAAGGAAGGAAGAAAGAAAGAAAGAAGGGAAGGAAGAAAGGAAGGAAGGAAGGGAAGAAGGAAGGGAGAATTAACAGGATAATAAGCTTCACCAACTTCCCTCATATTCATTCATTCAACAGGTATTGACAGAACACTTACTGCATGCCAGGTACTATGCTGGTCTCAACATTTGGAAACATTAGGTCCAAAGATTTCAACCTTTCTCTCCATCCTTTCCTGCCAAATAGTGGATGATTAATTTGAATCATCATGAAAGATATCCCCCTCAACCTCCCATTCTTTCTAACTTTAAAAATTGCTTGAGGGTCTTCCCTGGTGGTGCAGTGGTTGAGAGTCCGCCTGCCGAGGCAGGGGACACAGGTTTGTGTCCGGGTCCGGGAAGATCCCACATGCCACGGAGCGGCTGGGCCCGTGAGCCATGGCTGCTGAGCCTGCGCGTCCGGAGCCTGTGCTTTGCAACGGGAGAGGGCACAACAGTGAGAGGCCTGTGTACCACACAAAAAAAAAAAAAAAATTTGCTTGAAGGGAGAACTAAGGATGCACCTTTCAAAAAATTATTATTGTTTCCTGGTTATAAATGTAACACATTTATTATAACAAAATATAAATTAGTCCCAATCCCTCCTTCCAAAGGTCACCACTGTTTTCAAAGGAAAGTTATCTTTAATGTCCCCAGAAACCAGCAGGCCTACTAACAAAGAGCTGAGTCCCAGAGAGAAAACCGAAATTTAATTTAGCACATGAACTGAGCACCTACCTTACACAGGGGCTGTTCTGGAGCTACGAAATTAGTATACTAGTGTCTTACCCTTCTAGGGCTTGGAAAACACTGACTTATTGGTCATTTTTACCCAAATATTCTAAACCCAGGTCCCTAAACCAAGACTATAATTGGGGAATGGGCTCCATATCCAATTGTCAGTGCAAGTGTTTTATCCCTTCTCAAGTTTCTTTCCCAGTCCACTCTTCCCACTATGAGTGTCTCTCCATCACCATAGTTCACTCCTTCCCACTCTGACTCTTTCCCCGGTGTTTCACTTTCAGAAATTGTGACTGCTTGACAGCCTTATCCTTGTGCAATGTCAAAGAGATTAACAGTAACATCTTGGGCAGGATGTGAATGATGGAAGAAAGCAGGGTGGAAGATGACTAACACCGCACTTTTCCAAGGCTCCTGCAGCTGCTGCCTTCTTACATCCTGGGAATGGCTGTTGATAAATGCTCTGGACTGGGCAAAATGTGAAAAACATCTTATGTCTGTCCCCAAAGGGTGTTGCTCAAAACTGTAGTCCCTCACAATATTGAAGGAGGGGAAAGTGGTAGTCAAATTTGGGAAGTGCTTCAGGCCACATCCTGGTCACAAAGCACATTAACACACGGAAGGCGCTGAGAAATCTGCTTAACTCACTTTACCCCAGCAATTCCCACACATCTGACCATGCATGTTAAAAACACTCAGGAACATTCTAGGGAACTGGTTGTGGGACATAAATGGCAGTTATTGTTATTGTCTAAGTTATTCATATTGATATTATGTGAATATTATAAGGAGAAACATTGGATCTGGTGTTATTAACAGCATCCTCCTCTACTATTACCACTGCCAAAGTCATTACCATTGTTGTATACAAGGTCATCACTAGTCTGGCCCCTGCCCAGTTCAGTGGCCTCATCTCCCAACCACCCCGCCCTCCAGCCTTCCCAGGTTGCTTGAAATGCCCCCAAAAGCACATGTGCTTTTGATTGCTCTTTCACTGAGATGCTCATCTAAATTATCTGTACAGCCAACTCCTACCCATCCTTTAAGGCTCAAATTTTCTCCACCGTGGAGCTGACCTTGAACCCTCCAGGAGAAGGACACCCTTCCTTGTTCCTTCTGGCATTTTGCATATTCTTCATCCACTGAGTAGGATTGTTTGTTTCCACATCTGTCTTTGCTGCCAAGCTGGGAACTCCCAAAGGACAGAGACTATGTCTTGTTCATCTTTGTATTCATAGGATTAGTAGAGTGACTGATTCACAGACGTTTCCAAGCTAAAAAAGATGAAAATGAACCTGAACCCAGAGATCAGGCAGACCCCAGTTAAAGGGACAAATGAAGAAGATGCTTGAAGTAGGGGAAGATGTAGACAGCAGCTGGCATTTGTATGCTTTGTAAGTGACATCCTGGTTTTAGTAAAGTCTCTCAACAGCATTGGCAATTTCCAGACATGTGGGTGGTCTGTATGGAGGGATTGGAGAATAGATTCCCAGGAAACTAAACTTCAGACAGAAGAGCAGGAGGTCAGGTTGAGGTAAGCCCTAGAAAAGCCAGGGGAACTCAGATGCAAATCTGAGTCATTGGGAACTAGTCATTGGATTGATTGAACTAATGGCCCAGAATTCCTTAAACTCCCCTTAAATAGGGAGAGGATTGAATCCAGATTCTGGGGCAAGGCTGAGCCCGGAGGTGCAGATGAAGTGGCTGTACCTGGGGGATTAGAGGACTCCAGGGACAGGATCAGCCAGGCTGATCATTAAGGTTTCCAGATGCTTCTCTCTACATGACCTTGCTAAGGTTTGCCTCTGTCTTTATGATTCAACCTCAGACTCCCCCCACACGGTGGATTTCTACTGGGTTGGACAAAAAGTTTGTTCGGGTTTTTGTACCATCTTACAGAAAAAACCCAAACGAACTTTTTGGCCAACCCAATACATTCTGAACCCCAGGCCAGAAATGTGGCTTCAACCTACTTTTAAAATCATTTGTGCCCTAGAGTTTACATCCCCGAATCAGATTCATGGAGTTGTAATCCAAAGATCTGTTCGCCACCACAAGCTCAAAGCCAGGTTGGGAGCCTCAATGACTGACTAACACAGTAAAAACCATCTATCCAAATAGCTGTTGGATGAAATTAAGATGGATAATAAATATCAGTGGGATTCTTTCAAAATTTAAAAAAAACTGTTCATTTTCTTTTAATGGCTGAAGACAAAATCTCCCAAGCATCTATAACAATCAGAATACTTAATGGAAAAATTCAAGAGATTCAGATCAAGCTAAGAGGATTTGAAATGAGCTTCTAAAAATGGGGGAAATCGATTCTAATTAAATCCTAAAGTCCCAAATCCATATCTAGATTGCAAACTGTGAAAGGAAAGGCAGACCACATTGGTTCAGGATGATCCTGTTGACAGTGCAGGTAACTGTTGGGTAACTGTCCATAAAGTAAGAAAAGAGGCTGGGAAGGTCTAAAGCTATACATTATTCTGTGGAAATTCTAAAGGAGGGGAGAGGATTTCCTGGTTTTCTTTTTCTTTTTTATACTTTATCAATCTGAGCGCCAGAGAGCAATGAAAGAGATAGAAATAATGGAAGATTGGATGGGTGGAGGATGGATGGAAGGATAGATAGATGGATGATTGGATAGATGGATAGAAGGATAGATGGATGAGTGGATGGGTGGGTGGATGGATGGATGGAGGGAGGGATGGAGGGAGGAATGAGTGAGAGGTGAGTGGATGGATGGGTAAGTGGATAGGTGGGTAACATTTTTGAAATGTGGATAAAGTGGGTAAGGTTCTAGTTCAGGCACTTGCTTTGTGTTTTCCCCAAAAGGCCACACATAATTTCCCAAAGTAGTTCTGCTTCTCGGATTTGTCAGAACAAATTCCATACACAGCTCAAATGTGAGCTGGAATCACTCTGTCCTTTGAGATTCTAATAACATTGCTGAGACACTACCTCTGCTCCATTCTACATCAAATCTAATACTCTCCCCAAGATTGCTGTGGATTCCAGGGTTTAAATGTTCTTGATCTGTTGCTACTCAGATTTTCTGCTCCTACTAAATCTAGAAATCATTCTTGCTACTACTCCAGTGTCTGTACTCTTCTCTCTGTTCCATGCTGACTCAAATATACAGTTTCACCTCTTTCCATGGTTTACCTCAAACACCACTCCTGAACAGTTTACTGAAAATATAGAAGAACAGCGATGGGTGGTCAGGAAACAGAACAACACACAGATAGGGTAAGAATCACTGTTAAGCAATTAGATGTTCCTGTTCTTAAAATCTCTCAGCCATACCCACAACTGGGAATTTCTCACTTCTCCTCGGAATCCCTGGCCTCCTGCCATGGTTATCTCCCCCTCTCTCCTTCAATTCCTCTTATATTTTTCTTCTCTGTCTACTCCCAACATAGCATATACCAATTTATTTCATGTCCATTTAGCTCTCTCTTCATCTCTTCTCCACGGCTCCTCCTGGCTACACCACAGAGGCTCTGTGATCAAACACACCCATGAAAGTTTGTCCGGGACAAAGGCTTCTCTCTCTCTTGACAGGGATTCTACTCTTTGTCTCAAAGTAGCAATTTTTCTCCCGCTCCACCACACACCACACTTCTCCTCCAGCAATAATCCTTAGATGCACAGCAACCATTATTAGCTCCATTCTGAATCAAGGCTGAATGTCTCTGCCCCTGACCTCAGTCTGCTACCTGGCCCAGGCCAGCACCACTCCAGTTCTTCTCCCAGAGTTGGTCCCTGAAATCCAATCGGCTCTTGGGCTTCTTAAAAACTTCTCATCTTGAAATGTGAGGAGTGCACAGGACCTGGTAACACCAGAGCCATTTGATCTATTTTGCTTTATTTAATGTCACAGTAATCCTATTAGGTGGACAGTACTCCCATTTTACAGATGAAGAAGCTGAAGCTCAGAGAGGTTAAATCATTTTTCCAAAGTCACACGGTTTTCTTCCCTCCAATTCATTTCTGTTCCTGTAGCCAGTGATTTTTTCACTTCTGTGGCCAGAGTTATTGTTCTAAAAGGAAAATGTGATCATGTCACTCTTGCTGAAAACTCTTCAATGGCTCCCTGCTGTCCTCAGGGCAAAGTTTACCCTCCTTAGCCTGACACACAGGGTCATTCAAGACCACACACACACACATACACACACACACACACACACACACAATGTTTACCTCTCAGTCCTGTCTTTCCCAAACCAACCTCTTCTTAATCCCCCACCTTTGACTCAGGTTCTAGCCATACTGAGTTATATGTTGTTCTGTAAACACACCTCTGGTTCTTTGTACATGTTGTTCCCTCTGCCTGTTACTATCTCCCTACTAGAATGAAAGCTCCTTGAGAGAAAGAACTTTGTTCTGCTCACCACTGCTGTAACCATAAAGCCTACCACGGTGCTCAGTTCATGGTGGGTTTTCAGTTCACCGGAACTACTCTCTCACATTTATCCTCCAGGCCCCATCTCATGGATCACTTCCTCCAAGAAGTCTTCCTGACACCATAATCAGGTTCCAATCCCCCTTTTCTGTTCCCTCACATCACCTCATGTTTATGTCTATCATAGCTTTGATCAACGCCTACTGTGATTTTCTCTGTACTCACTGACTTACACATTAGACCATGAACTTGAGAGAATGACCATATCATGCATATCACTGTGGTGTGCATAATGCTGAATACAAATGCATGGGTTGGAAGTCAGAGGGGAAATCTGTGTCTCTGGAACCAATGTATGGAGCCACCACAAAGATGCTACTCTTGACAATTCCAGAGCAACATGGTCCAAATGGGTGGAGGGAGAGAGAACACAGATATATTACCTCAGGTGTGGCCAAAGACAATGCCTAGGATATAATAAGCTTAAACTTTGAATGAAGGAATGATTGAGAATGAAGCAAGTGTTGGGACTGGTGTGTCTACCCACATATGGCTTTCCTATTTTGATGTAACTCAGCAACACCCTCTTCCTGTAGTCCTATGACCACATGGTAGAATTAGGAAAGTGACATCTAAGACATTTAGGATTAGGAGTAACTGAACCAGTGAATGTAACTTATGGGCATTTCCAGTCAGCTATACTCCACCAACTTCAGACCCAACTAACTACTCTGCCTCCAGATAAACTGTAAGACCTGTTTTAGGATCCATGAGCGAGCCCATTCTTTCTGGCTTCCCACCAAAGTGGTTCTTCTCTGAATTCTGACTGGTTACTTTTCCTTCGAGGTCTACCTCATACCCTAGTGCCTCCTGGAAATAATGGTCCTCCAGCCCCATTCAAAAGAAAAATTCCTTCTTCTCCATCTCAAGAAACTTTCGGTTGGGAGCACCCTTGTGGCTTTTAGCCTAGATCAGGTTGTCTTGTTTTTTACTATGAAATGTGTATGTTCTGCTGATACCTGGGCTGTGAACCCCCTAAAGGATCACAGGGACCCACTGAACACATCTAGAATCTCCACTTCTTAGCACATAATGGAATTCAGGGCATGCTTGTTGGTGAAATCCTCTCTTATTCTCCAGGACACCCCACCTTAAGATCAATCCTTTAGGGTTTAGAAATGCAATGTAATTCAACAGATAATTGTTGAAATTACATCTGATGGCTCCAGTCCGTACCAGGTGCTAGGAAGAGACTAGCATTTTCCTGAGCACCTCCCCTGTACGAGGCAGGGGGCCATAATTCCCTTCCATCCACAGGTCAGGCCTGAGAGGTGGAAATTATCAACTCCATTTTACAGGAGAGACAACTAAGCCTTTCACAGGTTACAGCCACTTTCCCAAGGACATGTTATTGGTAGTATGGGACATGGAGATTCAAAACCGTCTCTGATTCCAAAGGCTGCATCCTTTCTATTTCATCTACTGACCCCAGTGTTTTATTCATCTCTGACAAAAAGTATTTTTATTTTTTATATAATAGAAACATAATATATAATAAACTATAAAATATACTTTATGCTATATAATACATAAGAGTCAAAATTATTATAAATTATTCCAGATTTAGTCTATCTAAATGCACATGTCATGGAATCTAATTTTTAAAAATGATATAAATGAACTTATTAACAAAAAGAACCACAGATTTCGAAAACAAACTTATGGTTACCAAAGGGGAAACACGGGCAGAAGGGATAAATTGGGAGCTTGGGATTAACATACACGTACTACTATATATAAAATAGATAATCAACAAAGACATACATAGCACAGGGAACTCTACTCAGTATTCTGTAATAACCTATATGGGAAAAAAATCTGAAGAAGAATGAATATATGTATATGTATAACTGAATCACTTTGCTATACACCTGAAACTAACACAACATTGTAAATCAACTGTACTCCAGTAAAGTTTTTTTAAAATGCACATGTCACCTTGGGATAGATACAAAGAGGGAGGAAGGACGGGCAGACATGCAATGGTATGAATAACCTGGAAGGGAGTATGGCACAGAAGCTCAGGACGGGTGAGTTTCAGTAGGGTACAAGAAGAGTAGGAAGGAAAATGTATTAAATATCTATTAAGCTCCTATAACATGGCAGGAGCTTTTCATATGTTTTCTCATTCAATCTTCATAACAACTCTGTGAGGTTGCTATCATGAGGAAACTGAGGCCCAGAGAACTAAGTAAATTGCTCAAGTTCACAAAGCAAGGAAATAGCAGAGCCTAGACTCAAGCCCAGGTCGTTCTGGCTCCAGGTTTGACTCTCCTTCCTTTGTCCCAAGCTGCTTCTCTGGAACAGGGCTCTCCGTGGGGGCCTTGAGCACAAATAACATATAAATGGGAAATGGATGGGTAGAGGGGTGTAAACGTGAAATGGAATTAAAGGAGGTGCCGTGGAGGGATTTTGCTGATTTCCCAAATACGCTGGGACTCCAGCCCAACATGTACAAGAGCCTCAGGCTAGGAGCCCTGGTGCTCATCACAGCTCTGCCTGTAACTGACAACTGATCGCCTAGGAAGTCACATAACCTCTTCAGGGTTCCTTTTCCTCTTCTGCAAAATTAGTCTGTTGAGCAAGGTGATTTAAGACCCATGCAGCCCTGAGGTCTTGAGGGTCTTCAAAAAGTAACAGCAAAATGTAATATTCTCTGCTTATCGGACCACTCCTGTCCGAGGCCCTTCCAGAGGAGCTAAGTGTGTCCAGACTATACTGTCAGCCTGAAGAGTACTTCTTTCACTGTGTTCTTTGTCTCTATGGGTCTAGAGTAGGTGATAAATGTTGACTATAAAGCACTGATATTTTGCTAAGAGAAGAATATATGAGCACCCTTGTATATAACGCTCTCTAGGTTGGGGAGTTGGCCTCAGTGCTCAAGGAAGAGCATTTTTATTCAATCAACAAAAATACCCCAAGGCTCCACACACACGGCCTGGCACAGTGCTAGATGCCAAGGATCCAGGAGTAAACTGGCAGCCAAAGAGGCATGAAATAAATAATTACACAAATAAGTAACAGTAGTTGTGTTCCTTTCTGAGGTTCTTGGGGAGCCCTGGCAGGGTTTAGACCTGCCACATAGGCAGGTTTGTGAATTAGAGGCGGCAGGATTGGAGGCAGAGAGGCCAGTTAGAAAATCCACTGCCACCGTGCAGGAGAGACCTGACACTCTAAACTAAATCAGGACCAGTGTGGATGTTGACAGAATGACATTGTCTTGTCGGGAGGTAGAGAGTGAGCACCGCCGCTGTGTGTGAGAGGAAGATGCCCCTGTGGCTGGCACTGCTGGGCAGGAGGAGGGTGATTAATACTAACCACCACGCACCAGGCTCCCTTGGTTCACCCATCCAGGGAGGCAAGATGCCAAGAGGCACAGGTGTTCCACCCCATCGAAGGCAGCCTCTGCCTTTCCTGATTGCATAAACAGGTCTCCTGCCTTCCTCAGCCTTCAGCATGGCCCCCAGGGAGTCCTGGCCTCCCAGTCGGGGTGCCCTCGGCAGAGAGACAGAAGGGCTGCAGAGTTCCGAGAAGGGACGAGGGCTCCTCATGGGCATCATAGTTCAGACTCCACCACATCCCAGAAGGGCTGTGGGTCCATCCTGTGGGCCCAGCATTCTATAATCTCCGCGTGCTCAGTGTCTGCTCGCTGCCATCTGTTTCCTATCAAGGCTGAGCACGAGCTCGCGCGTGTGGTCACCATCGCGCAGACATATCCCTCTGCCAACAAATGGGAAAATGTTCGATTTCATCCCCTCTCTCTCTTCCACTCTCTCTTTTTAACTGACTTCCAAAATGGACATTGAAAATGTTGACCCTTTCTATCAGGCCTCCTTCAGCCCCAAGGAAAATATAATGACATCAAATCCCCCTTGATGTCCATACTTCATTGGAAGGGTGGGGGACCTCATTGCACATGTACAAGGGCCAAACCAAATAGGAAATATGAGCAAAGTGGTCGCATCCTTTTGCAATCAACTATTATAAAAGCTGCCCATCTCCTGTTCAACGAGAAAACATGGAGTTTCCAACAGGCCCAGTTTTATTTTACATAATTGTAACCATCTCAGCATGTCAATTAAGATAGAATGTTACCTTTGGGATGGGATCAATTAGGGCCCTGAAGATTGAATTTGGAATCATGATTAGCCTGTTTTACATTTTGCCTTCATTTTCTAAAATATACAATTGTCTGATTCAGCCCAATTTTTAAAAACATATTGTAAACTTATTTATTTTTTTAAGCCAAAACAGACGTGGGAGGCCTGTTAGTAACAGGAACCATAAGAAAATGGAGGATGGGGGTGGTGGGCTTGCTATTTGATTAGAGTCAATTCTTAAATTTCCACAGCAAGAAAATATTGAATGTGGTGTAATGGTTGCTGGATTTTCTTAAGAACTGAAATCATTACACTCTGGCCGCAATCCAAGTTATTCCCTTTTTTTAGGTTACAATTTGAAACGGTGCAGAACATGCTATAGGGTTGTAGTCATTCATGTAATGTCATTGAATCGAGCTTCTGGAAATAGACAAAGGACTTTGTGTCCCGAAATGTTCTTCTGGCAGAAAATTGATAGCAGCCTGAGATATGCTATTACTGGGTTTGGTTCTGCCTTCAAATTTGTGCTGACTAAAGTGATTTCATTAGGGAGAGAGACAGAGAAAGGGAGAGAGAGAGAGAGAGGAGAGAAGGAGAAAGAGAGAGGAAATGGGTAAATGAGCTTGCCACTGTGTGGGGAAGCTAAATACTTAAATGTGTGCTGCGTGGAGGGGCAGCACACATTTCCCAGCAGAGATGTGGGAGTTTTTTCAGGGGTCACTAAAATAATGTGAACCACTTTGCTTGCTTCTCTTAAGTTGTTGTTGCCCAGATGGAGATGATGAACAGACAAATGCATGACATGAAACCCCTGGGTAATTCCCCTGAGCCTTCCCCTCCCATCCCTACCCTCTGCAGTGTTTTCCCGTTCATTGTCACCCCTTGTCTGGAGCTTTTGCCAGTCTCATCAGGACGATAAGCAAGTCCAGCTTCACCAACCAGGGACGCAGCATGAATGCAAATCAAGCTTTGGCCTGGATGCTCAGGCCAGGACACATGGTGTTGGGCACAAAGCCATGGCCAGCCCATTCTTTGCCCCTCAGTTCCTTTCCAAGATTCGCCATCTTCATCACTATCGTCCCTTTCAAAAGAAAAAGTTAGAGCTGTTTGTGCATGATGTGAAAAATATGTCAATAAACCCCCTTTCCACATAAATAGCACATCAAAATATTACCAAATAATACTGTTGACTTTGCCAGCAGGCATAGGACTCCATCTGGAGATAATATCTTCCAACTGAGAGGCGTCCAAGGTGCCCTTTCCTAGGCAACGGGCAAGTTGACGAGTCTGTGGCTGAATCCCATCCTCTCTGAACACACAGGCTCTCAGCAAGCCCCCTCCTCTTTGGTCAGGCCCAGACCACCTGCACCTGGATCTGGGAGTCACCTGC
This sequence comes from Mesoplodon bidens, assembly GCF_964165515.1. NCBI lineage: Eukaryota > Metazoa > Chordata > Mammalia > Artiodactyla > Ziphiidae > Mesoplodon > Mesoplodon bidens. Next base: position 134,591,194 of record NC_138177.1, on the reverse strand, counting down.
TCCCCTCCAAAATGAACTCATTGATCCTCTTTCCTCTGGGATGACACATCATGATCCTTTTCTGACCACCCACCAATAATATCCAAGTATCCTCCAGAGGTCCCCAAAGTAGCAAATTTTGAATCTAATGAGGTGTAGAGCTGTCTGGCTGTACCCATACTGTCCACTGCTCCTATCAACCAGTGACAACAGCCAAACCCACTGTTGGGTCAGCTCTCCAAGGTGTCAGAAGTGACACTTTCTGAACCAGGCCTTCTCAACTTTCCCCTAATTCATGGGCCTCCCCATTCTGTGATTTCCTACGTGGTTAGAGTCTGAGACACATAGATATTCTTTTTATTGTTCTCAGTAATTCAACAAATTCCCACTAAGCATTTATCATGTGCAAAGGACAGTAAGGCAACAGAGGTAAACAAAGTATCCATAGGGGTTCCCCATCTTCATAGAATCAGTGTGACTCCCCACTACTTATTCTGCTGATGTCTGAAGGGTTCTGAGGGTTCTTGGAGGGGCTTGTGTTGTCTTCACTGTCACCCAGGTCTCCTGGCTCCTTTGGTAAGTGCCATCTCTACCTGGGCTGCTGTCCACCTAGTCAAGGAAGAGGCCATTTCTACTTATTTAAAAGTTCAGGCAAAGCATATATGAGTTCAGTAGATTTTGGAAGAAATTGTTAAGGGGACGTGGAGGGAAGAGGAGGGAGTGATATTGAAGCCACACTATCGTGTGAAGCATTAAACATAAAAGGCTGGACCATCTCGCCAGCAAAGCAGCCCATAACCTCAATATCCCATGATTTGAAGTAACTTATAATAGTGCTAATAATGTGACACAGAAGTCACACAGATCTCCAGGGGCACCCTTATGAATGTCAAAGCTCTGCTCAGGCCCTGGCCCTCCAGGGGCTCTCTGCTTTCCCTGAAATTCCAAATGATTTGGAGAAAAGACTTCGGAGTGAGGTTGACCCAGGTTCAGAGCTCAGCTCTGCTCTCAACTCTATAATTGCCTAAACATGTAATAGGTAAATCCTCTGAGCCTCTGTTTCCTCACTTAGAAAATGGAAGAAAATAATGGAACCAACTGCAGAGATCTACTGTGAAGATTGAATAAGACAATGCGGGTAAAACTCTCAGAACAACACCTGACAAATAATAAGTGTCTAAGGAATGTTAGCTATTTTTCAATTTTCTGCCCCAAGACGACCATGGTTGTTCTCAAAGTCTGGTTGCCCAGCACAGACTGTGAAGTAAGATCCCTCACCAAAGCAGGAGGCCTCAAACTTCAGGATAAGTCTAGCCTTATAGCAGAGTCGGGTGGCAGAAAGGTGGAGAAATTGGGTCCAAAGCATAGAGTAGTAGTTTCCTAGGGCAACCCTAATAAATTACTATGAACTGGGTGGCTTAAAACAGCAGAAAAGTATTCTTTCATAGTTTTGGAGGCCAGAAGTCTGAAATCAAGGTGTTAGCACGTCTGGAGGCTCTGGGGGACAAACAGTCCCTCTCTCCTAGCTTCCAGTGGCTGCCAGCAATGCCTGATTCTCCTTGGCTACTGGTCACATCACTCCAATCTCTGCTTCCATCTTCACATCATCTCCTCCTGTGTCTATCTTCTCCTTTTCTTCTAGAGACACTTGTCACTGGACTTAGGCCTACCCAGATAATCCAGGATTATCTAATATTGAGATCCTTAATTACAACTGCAAAGACCCTTTTCTCCAAATAAGATCACCTATAAAGGTTCCAAGTAGGGACTTCCCTGGTGGGGCAGTGGTTAAGAATCCGCCTGCCAGTGCGGGGACACGGGTTCGAGCCCTGGCCCGGGAAGATTCCACATGCCACGGAGCAACTAAGCCCGTGCACCACAACTACTGAGCCTGCGCTCTAGAGCCCAGGAGCCACAACTACTGAAACCCATGTACCTAGAGCCCATGCTCCACAACAAGAGAAGTCACCTCAATGAGAAGCCCACACACCGCAACAAAGAGCAGCCCCGGCCCACCGCAACTAGAGAAAGCCCACGCGCAGCAACGAAGACCCAACACAGCCAAAAATTAATTAATTAATTCATTATTTTAAAAAAACGTTCTGAGTAGATATATATTTGGGGGGTGAGGGGTGAGCCATTCAACCCCCTCTAGAGTGTGCCCCCCCATTAAGTGAAAGAGATGAGGTACAAGGAGGTAATATTCAGCAATATCAGGCTGTATCCTTGAAGATCAAATGATACTTAGCAAGGTGACAGTATTTTAATCATCTCCTTCAAATATCCAAATAAATAGAAAACACAGATATTGAAATGTGTTAAAGCCAGAAAGGTAAAAATGATTCTGTGCTCACTGGATCAAAAAGTATGTCCTTGGAGGGATCCATGGTCACCTGCTGAAAATTCCAAAAGTAAGAGTCAGGAAGTTTCCCAGTTTATTTTGAAAAGGCATTCCCAGCCTAACAAAGATTTCTTGATTCTTTCTGCTGCTGGTATTTCTAATGATTGGAAAGGAAGATCCCAGGCAGAAAAGTGTCTAGGTATCCTTGAAGATGCCAATACTTTGTAAATACTAAAGATGAAACACGCCAAAAAGAAGGGGAAACAAGCCCCTCCATCACCCTCCCTAAAGATATCTCCTGCCAAATGAAATAAAATGTTTATGTTGTGCATGCCATGTTTATATATCTTCACATCCTCCTTCCTGAGTGAGTGTTTTGTAAATCGATTAAGGTCATTACAACTGTGCTTCCTCAATTTCAAGCCCCATTTTCTTTTCTCCAGGTCAACTTCAAGTGAACTTTAAGGCATTCAATTTTACTGGAATTTTGTAATGCTCAAAAAAGTCACTTTTAGGGGCTTCCCTGGTGGCGCAGTGGTTGAGAGTCCGCCTGCTGATGCAGGGGACACGGGTTCGTGCCCCGGTCTGGGAAGATCCCACATGCCGCGGAGCGGCTGGGCCCGTGAGCCATGGCCACTGAGCCTGCGCGTCCGGAGCCTGTGCTCTGCAACGGGAGAGGCCACGGCAGTGAGAAGCCCGCGTACCGCAAAAAAAAAAAAAAAAAAAAAAAAAGTCACTTTTATAAAAATGTTATAGGAGAAATTTAATGACTTCCTACCTGTAGTGTTATTTGTGAATATAGAGGGAAATTCAAGCCCAAAAACAAACCAGGTCTGATTGTTGGCTCATGTAAATTGTTCAGGGCTTCCCTGGTGGCGCAGTGGTTGAGGGTCCACCTGCCGATGCAGGGGATGCGGGTTCGTGCCCCGGTCCGGGAGGATCCCGCATGCTGCGGGGCGGCTGGGCCCATGAGCCATGGCCGCTGAGCCTGCGTGTCCGGAGCCTGTGCTCCGCAATGGGAGAGGCCACACAGTGAGAGGCCCGCGTACTGCAAAAAAAAAAAAAAAAAATTTGTTCAGTCTTTCCGAAGTATACAGATAAAGAACAAACACCTAACATCACTTAACATGTGTTTATCTAATTTTGTATGAACAAGTTTTGGACCCATTCATTCTTTTCAGCAAATTTTACTGAGTGCCTACACTGTGCTGTTCATGTACTATTTAGGGGGTTAGTGGGAGAGTCAGCCTAGTGCTACCCTAACTAGTTTGCTCAACCTCTTTTAGATCTCCTGCACTGATGGGGTATTTATTACCCTTCCAGTGTAATCAATGCCATTGTTGAACTTTCCTAATGTCCACAGGAAACAAGTGGAAAACAGATTGCTGGAGCCACCCCAGAAATTCTGATTCAGCTAGTCTACTGCAGGACCCAGAGACCTGCAATATTAATATGCACCTCAGCTGACTCTGGTGCAGGTGCTTCCCATGTGTTCCACAGACTGTGTTTTGAAAACTATCCAGTGGGAAGGGAGTGAAAATCATGCTGCTAGACCTGATTTACATTGGCTCAAGGGCTGCACAAGACTGAGCCTCCTGCTGGTAAATTGCAGGGCTAGAACAGATCCCCCAGATAATATCCCTGGAATTTCTACCCACTGTCAGACATCTACCCTGTGGAGTCACACAGAAGAAGTCTTAGTTCATTCTCTCATCAACTGTTCATTGAATGCCAGTTATGTGTCACGCATGGTGCTTGGTGCAGAGGCTACAGCAAAGAACAAAACAGTCAGAAACCCACCCTTCTTGGAGCTTACATTCAAGTGGGGGAAGGACTCAGTTACCCTCCTCTAGCTTCAGGCATGCGTGCATTCATCCATTTCACAAACGTGGATCAGACTAGGCAGGGTGAGGGATGCTATGGCTGAGAAATAAACAACAATCCTACTTTCTAAGGAGCCTGCAGTCCGGAGAGGGAGACAGACAAATAAAACCCTATAAGAAAATTTATTAAGTGCAAAGATGGAAGAGTCTGTGGGTGTTATGAGAACTCAGAAAGGGGCAATCAAGGAAAGGTTCGCAGAATAAGTGACACTAGATCTGAACCTTGAAGGTCAGGTAGGAGTTCACAGCGGACACAGGCACATCTACACGAGCGGAAAAAACCAAACAGAGCTCAACCTGATTGAAGCAAGAGTGGGAAATGGAGAAGACAGAGAGGACGCACAGAGGTGGGCAGGGACCCTGACTATGAATACCAGGTATTACCCTGAAGGCCATGGGGAGCCATTGAAAGGTGTTAAGAAAAATGAGGTAACCTACTCTGATTTTTGTTTTAGAAAGATTTCTCTGGATTCAGTAAAAGGAATAGAATTAGAGGGGAGTGAGCAGCAGCATGAAGTGACTTAAGAACTTATTACAACAGAGCAGGCCCGAGTGATGAGGGCCTGAATACACAAAGGCCCTGTGTATGCGATGAAGAGGGAGACCTGCGTCTCCCTCTTGAGAGATATTTAAGAAGAGGAATTGAAAACGCCTGATGACCAATCAGGAGTCAGGAGTATGAAGGAGAATGAGAGCCCCTAAAATAGCTGGATGGCCATTATGCTCCCCAATTTCTCTTCATTAACCTCCCTCCATGATTAATAACCCAGTTTTCCATTTTTACATCATCCTGGTGCCTCCCACACATATTCACAATACGTGAACTGAATTAATGGGGAGCTTGACCGTGGTCTCTGTGGGACAACATACTCTAACTGAAACCACCTACTTAAACACTTCAGCCAAGTTTAAATTATCTTCCAAGGGTCAGATCAATTAATTTTAAAAAAAATGGTGATAATCCAAGGCAGAAAATGCAAAAGAACTGGAAACTCTTCTTGTTGAATAACTGAATCTAAAAGTTCATACAAACCAAATTATACCCTATGGCCTTTAGAAAATGATGGCAGGCTGAAAGTGATCACCACAAAGCCATAAGGGGCAGGGCAGGGAGGGGGTGAAATGCAATTAAAGAGGGGGTAACAGAGGACTTCCATAATAGTTATAACATTTTATTCTTATGCTGATGATGGGTGTTTACTTCTTCATCTTATGCACTATCTGATGGGCCTGAAGTATTTCAGACATGCCTGGAATCACGTTAGGGATCTGGTTACTACCTTTGTGATCTGGGCCAAAGCTTCCAGGAGACCCTTTGGAGGACCCTGCTTGCAAGTTTAGAGACGTTAGGAGGTGCGAACTCTTCCCCCACATGGGTATTGGTAGATTCTTGTTCATCTGCTGGGATCGTATGCGTGGAGAATTATGCCCACTGCTAGTTATATTTTGATTCCTTCTTGATATATTAATTACATGGGTCTAGTAAATAAAACTTTGAAAGTTAAAAGAAAAAGATGAAAGGGAAACGACAAAGGTAATAATTTCAGCCAGTTGATGTTATATAATATAACTCAGTGCCCTAGACACTCTTTAGAGGGAGAAGATTGAGTGACCCATGCTGGGCCTCCTACCCCAGCCATCCAGCAGTGCTCTCAGCTGACTGCATCCTGGCTTTCCTCTCAGTAGAGTATGTGAATGATGAGTTCTACAGTTTACAAAGGAAAAATAATCACTTGCTAAATAATGGATTTTGAAAACTAGAAATGTTAATTTCCTTCATCTCTTCCACAGCCAGAATTTAGACATGACTAGTTCACTGTATACATACACACACATACAAAATGTATACATATTCATATACACAGCTTATACACACACACACACATGTACACACACAATATGGTCAATGACCAAATGAACCCAACAAGGAAGAGCAATATAAAATTAGTGAATGGAGATCCCATTTTCCCTTTATTGGTCAAAGGGAAGAATCCTTTTTCTTCATATTGACTTCTCCATGAAGCCTTTTGTGATCATTTTATGCACCCTGAGCTCTCACCGAGCTCTCACTGAGGGCTGGTACTGGTACACGTTGTGTTTTTGCTTATAGCCCTGACTCGACTAAGCCCACAATTACCCCTCTGGGACTTGTCAAGTGAGCAAACAAATGAGTAATTAAAAATAAAAGAACAAAACAATAAACAAATAGATGAATGGTTGAACAGTCTGATCAATTAATTCACAAATAAATCGTGTCCTGCCCTCATTAAAGTTATGGGTCATCCACAATGTGAACACATACATAAATTTCTACACATGTTAATTTCACAGCCAGAATCCACGCCTGACAACATTTTCACATGTGAACACTTAGAGTCAAGGCAAAAGGGTTTTCTTAAACTAACATGATTACCCTTGACAGTAGCAGGATAAACAGACTCATGTCAGAAATTTGGTAATTATTTCTGCTGCTAACAGCCACTGTGTTGATCTGCTTTACCATGAAAAAGGTTTTTTGTTTTTTTGTTTTTGCGGTACACGGGCTTCTCACTGTCGTGGCCTCTCCAGCTGTGGAGCACAGGCTCTGGACGCGCAGGCTCAGCGGCCATGGCTCACAGGCCTAGCCACTCCGCGGCATGTGGGATCTTCCCGGACCAGGGCACGAACCCGTGTCCCCTGCATCGGCAGGCAGACTCTCAACCACTGCGCCACCAGGGAAGCCCCGAAAAGGCTTTTTATTGGGAAGCATGTTGGGGGTCTCCCATGTGGAAATCTACTACAATGCGAGCAAAGACTATCTAATTGCATACTTTTCCATCCCTTTTCTTTCATGAACAAATCCAAAGGCCAACAAGTCAGCCATAGTAATTTCCTCACTCAACAGAAAGAAACGAAGACCTAAAATTAAAATCCAATTCAGTTATTGTTGGTTGAGCACCTACCAGAAGAAGGACTGGACTAGATGGAATGGTAGAATGCAAAGACAACCTCAAGTAGTTGAAAATCTAGGTAGGCTTGAAGACATTTATTTTGTTTATTTACTTATTTATTATTTAGTTAACATCTACTATGAGCCAGGCACTTTTACTAAGCCCTGGCGATAGACATAAACATACTGGCATACTTCATGCCTATGCAAACAAGGGAGTTCACAATACAGTAGGTAAGACAAATATTAAGCAATAAGCATACATACAAATACAAAATCATAAACATTGTTAAATATTCTATAGGAAAAGAATGAGATTATATGAAAGAGAGTGATAGAAGAAATATACTTTAAAAGGAGAGAGCTCAGAAGTGACCTTTCTGAGAAAGTATCATTTGTGCTGCCCCCTACCTGTGATACTTATATTTCACGGCACAGTGTACATAATAAGGGCTAACATAAGATGCAGAATATTCTGTGGGCGTGTAGGTTAAAAAGACATTTACCTGCAGCTAAGGGCCTACTCCTGGTAGAGGCACCAGTTTGGGGTCTCGTGGGAGGATGGGCAGAGATCTGATATGTGCAAAAACGGAAAAGTAAGTGTAGGAAACAGCAAGTAGTTGAGTGTAACTAAGGAACAAGGTACAAGGGATGATCAAAAAGGACCAGATTGTGGAGAGCTTACAATGCCAGGCCAAGGAATTTCAACATAATTCTACAGGCAGTAAGTAGGGAGCCATGGCAGGCTCATGAGCAGGGTGCAGGGTGCCCAGACCTGTGCATTTCGAAGCTCAGAATGCCAATGAGTAGGGAGAGGATTGTATGGAAGGACACACTAAAGGTGGGCAGGACAACTAGATCCAAGTAAGATTAGCAAAGATTTGGAAAAGCAAACAAAATTGCCATGGTCCACGTGAGAATGCTGAGGGCCTGAAATGGGACGGCAGTGCAATTACAAGAGGGAGTAACAAACAGCAAATGTTGGCAAGGTGATTTGCCCAGCTGGCCATAGTCCAGTCCTGATTGGTCTTAGGAAGTGAGAGGGTGGTGTCTATTGTAACACTAAAATCATGAGACTCTGGGACTAGGGAGATGGGGGTGTTGCTAGCCAGACAGGGAATCAAGAAGGAGCAGCAGGTCGAGGAAGCGATGCTTTGTTTGCTTCGGGACATGTTGAGTTTAGGGACCTGCAGGACCCTCTGTCCAGCAGCTGTATCAGTGCAGGTGTGTAGCGCTCATGGTGGGATGACCAAGCCAGAGGATGGTGGGCTGACTCAGCAAGGTGACCTCAGTCAGGGCTCGGAGACCCAGGTCTATGTATGTGTTCTGTTTAGCCAGTGAGTTATCATGAAGTATTTACTGTACTCAAGCCTGGGCCTTCCTGAGAACAGGCACGGCCACACCTAACCTAATATTCTCAGGAATTATTACTGCTAATAACTCTTTACTGGGGAAATCAAATAGCTGTAACTTTTCACTGTTGTTGGAAAAGCTTGAGGAGTGAGTCATGTGCTACCCACAGAAGAACTCTGTCCACACTAGCCACATAGTAAAATTAAGTTCAAATAAAACGGTTTGGAAGCATGTTTCATTTCAGAAAGGCTTACCTTCTTCCTCTTACTGGAAGTGAGTGTTACAGGGCATTAAAAGGCTCTGTGTCCTACATAGTGTTTAATATAAGAGCTTCATTTTTTTTCTTTTATCTACATGATATCAATACAAAAATTCATAAGTAGTGAAAGCAGTTGCAGTAAACCTTTACATTTATTGCACTGTATCATTTATGAAACACTTTGGCCAATGATACTCTTCAAAACAACCCAGCAGGGTCAGTACTGCTGCCTGTCCTTTCCTTCAGAGAAACAGAGGCTCTCAGAGGTCACAGGAGGTGCTCCCGGCCACCTAACCAGAAAACATCAGAGCCAAGGTTGAGCCTTGAGCTTTATCATATTTGTATCATACTGTGTACTTATGTAGCATTTTCAAGTTTACAATGCACTTTCAAGATGACTTCTTAGATCTTCCCAAGGGCCATTGTTGACTCCCTCTAAGGCAGAGGGACCTGAGAGGCTGAAGGATTTGGTGACAGTCACAAGAAGAGTGGCAGAGCCCAGACTCCAGGCCTGGGCTCCCTCTATCTGCTCCCCACTCTGTGAAGACCTCCTTCCAGGACAACCAGAGAGCAAGGTGGACTGATTATCATCACTGGCAGACAACTAGGACTTTCTAGGTCCCATCCTCCAGGACAAAAATGGGCCCCCCAGAGTTCTTCCTTCTTTATGCACCCTTACTCTACATGTAGCACTGCAGAAGATGCCTACAAAGTGCTGCTCTTTCCTTGAAATTGTTCAGAGTTTCCAGATCTGAGCCCCGAATTGAACATCATCGCCTTTACCCATACATACTGCCACCAATTTCATCCCATTCACAAAGGCTACTGAGAAAAACAGCTCTTTGAACTCCAAAGCAAGTCAATCCAGCAAGCCAGATGACCATTTCCGTGGGTCTGCACAGTTCGTCATTCTGGGCAACACCCAGAGAACACATGGTCACCCTACCCAACACACAGATCCTCGGAAGTAACTTAAATAAACTGGCCACTCTCAGCCATTCTTATCCTGGAGCCTGTTGTCCATGGATATCACAAACCATGCTCTAAAAGCATTGATGTGTAAGATGGAAGCCTTTTACTAAAGGCTTCTTTAATGCAGCCGCAGTGGGAGGTTTACATTCCATGTCACAAAGCAAAACCTCCTCTAAATCATCCTTGGGAGTCTCTCTGGTTCCCCCAAGTTCTTTTCCCTAGAGTTGCTGCTACCTCTCTCCTCCTCCCTGCACCTTCCCTAGATTCCTTCCCCTCCTGTAGCCACTCCTACCATGCCCTCTGTCTCTCCTATTTGTAGAGCAATTGGCATCCCCATCCACCAATACCACTCAGGAAACCTAATAATACTCCTTGGGATCCACTCTCTTTAAATATTCAGGAACTTTTGGGGACTTCCCTGATGGTCCAGTAGCTAATACTCCACGCTCCCAATACAGGGGGCCCGGGTTCAATCCCTGGTCAGAGAACTAGATCCCACATAGCACAGCTAAGCGTTCACGTGCCACAACAAAGATCCTGCATGCCACAACTAAGACCCAATGCAGCCAAAAAAACAAACAAACAAAAAATTCAGAAACTTTTGAGAAGAAAGAGAGAGCTGGAAAAAAATTCTAAAACTATTGATTTAATTATTATTCCTGGCCCCAAATAAAAGCATAATAGCCAACATTTTCTGTCTCAGATTCTTTGCATACTTTCTCCCTAATTCTCAAAACAGCCCTATAAGGCAGGTATCAAGCCCCATTTTACAGATTAGTATACTGAGGCTTACAGGAATTAAACTACTTACCAGCTACTGTCAATCAAGTGCAGACCCAAACCTATCCGGCTGCAGAAATCATGCATCCAGTGCCAGACTGCACAGAAACAGCGGGCTGCTTCCCCTTTGGGAGCTGCCCTACCTTCTCCCCAGCCACCCAGCTCAAGTCAGCTGCAGCCCTCTGCCTGCTACCTCCGTGTTTCCTCTGGCCAGAGGCAAAAGGAAGCTTGTTACCTTTTCAGCTGATAGACCCACTTCCTGAGCCAGCCCTGGGTGCTATGCGCACATGGCCCAGCGCCCTCTTGCCCCGAGACCTGCTCACCAGCCTCTAGTCACATCTGGAACGTATTTGAAATTACCTCTAACCACAACTGCAAAGTAAGTTTTTTCGAGTCAAAGATTGCAAAAGATTAAGCCAGTGGCTTAGGCTCACTTGCTAAAGTTCAGCACAGGAGATCCGTATCCCCGCTTCCCCTGCTCTCACTGGCTCTGTTGGGGCAACTTAACATGGCAGGTTTGGTCCAGTTGTTGTCACTTGAGAGAATGGAACCCTTAGCTCTATTATGGAAGCACAGACTTTACTTGCAAGTGGGGAGCAGTGGAAGTGGTCTGGGACGAGTAGTGTTCAAGCACTCGGCTTTGAAACTGAATTGCCCAAAGTGTGAGTCCTCCGTCTGTCACCTACTATCTGTGTGACCTTGGTGAGTCACCTAAAAGCCCCAGACCTTTGTTTCCTCCCCTGAATAAGAGAAGGCTGTTAGGACTAAAGAGATAATGGCTGCACCTAAAACAATGTCCACAGTCAATGTAATTTATCCTTATTTTTATTTCCAACGGCAGCCTCAGCTCTCTCCTGACCTCCCTAACCTTGGGGCTGCCATGCAACCTCTGGGCCCCAAGTCTCCTCACCTGCATGGACAGATTCGGTTCAATGATCTCTCAGATCCCTTCCTGCATTGATTATCTATGAAACAACCTCTATTTTGCTTCTTTTTTCCTGCTTGTTGGACAAAAAAAAAAAAAAAAAAAAAAAAATCACTGATTCCCAAAACCTCTTGGAAAAAAAAAGGACTCTGCTTGGCATGGGCTTTCATAGGAAACAGCTCTTCTTTTCCAGAATTGGAATAAAAAGCATGTGTTGTTTACTGTTTGTTTGGGTTCAGAGGGAAAGACAAATAGTAGAGTAGCTTCACGTGACAAAGTCATCACAGGTTGCAGGGGCAGGTATAGTGAACATGTCACATCCACAGTCCGGGGCCCTGGAGGGTCTTCTACTCTATGGGTTTGACCAGAGTGCACACCTGTTGTGTGATAAAAATAACAAAATGGTATTCCCAGAGATCTCCACCCTGGAGTGGAGTGATCAGAACCCAGGGAGCGATGGTGGATGTTAAGAAGCACCAAGCAGGGGAAGCAGGGAAGTGATGAAATGACTGTTAGCCAGAAATAGAGGGGAGAATAAAACAAGAGAAAGAGAAATAGTACGATAATCTGGTCTCAAATCAGCCAGGTCCCTGCTTTTGGCCAAGCAAGGAGGCTTTGCCAGCAGTTTCCTGTATACATCCACGAACCCCATCCAAACTCCTGCCAGGAGGCATCATTATAGACAAATGTCTGCCTCAAGTCTATTGAGAACACATGAAAGGAAAGGCTTCTTACTCCCTCTTCTGAAAGAGTTTTGCCATTTGGACAGATTTTCAGGGTCACTTTCCGACCCATCTCTGGAAGAATAATAGCTATCAGGTCCCTCCTGACTCACTTGTAAATGGGAACAAAAAACATACATCTTTATTCAAAATACAGATGGATGTCCAGTCCTAGCCCTCAGGCTCTCTGAAGCACTTCTGCTACCTTGTCCCTTGCGTGTGCCCCCTACCCTTTGGCCACTCTTGGAAGGAAATGTCCTTCCAGTTAAGCATGCTTTGACTAATTAATTTATTCCATCTGTTCTTCCTCAGGAACCTTGACCATGACACAAAAGGTTCCGAAACAGATTTGGTTCTTATATTGATAACCAGGTCACCCATAATTGATGCAGAGTAGAGTATGGAGGGCTGATGGAAAGGGGCACCTAAGATTTGTTTCCCCTTTCATTTGCTTGGCTTTTATGCAAACTGCTGATTTATGCAGTAGGTTAAATGCACGGAGACATCTGAAACTGCATAAGAAAGAAGCTAATCTCTGCTTTGCAAGGGAATTTTTAAAACCTAACCCTGTTCAAGTCATTGGTGGAAGGAATGGGGAGGAAGAGAAGTAAACAAACTCGTGAATAATTGTGGAATGAAGGAACAAACAATACTAACTGAGCAACTACCATGAGCCAGTTCCTTTAGCAGGTGGCTTACATGTTTTTAATCCTCTGAACGAGCTTGTGAGTAGGTAGAATAATGCCTGTGTCAAAGGTAAGGCAACTAGACTTCAGAGAAGCAAAATAATTTGCCGTGGGTTACTCAAGCCTCGATTCAGTTTCAGATCCACTACATCCTCAAATCTACTTCTACCTAGATGCACTGGGAAACATGCATTTCTTTGTTGTGAGTGTATTTTCCAAAATTCTGATGACTCTGAGTCTTTAGCAGGACCCCATCCTATCTTCAGAGGTGGGGAAAATAAGCGAACATGACTAGTCTGGGTGAACTCTCCCTGACAGCTTTGGAGAAGCCAACGTGGCCTTACATGTGCAAGCTCCCTTCACTAAGTTAGTCGCCTTTATTTGACGTCAAATACTCTTTATCTGAACTGACAGCAGGTTTCTGATCAAATATTACTGAGTCTGCCTCTAGGTGAGAACATGGGTAAGTTCCTCTGTTCCCCCGAGGTTAATGCCTTGCGACCCTGGGTGCCAGAACAGTGCAGTTTGACTCAGCCTAACAAAATGTGACAGGTAACGTCCAAGGGAGAAAACAGCGCCTCTCCACTGCCTCCCATGTTCCCCATTTTTACATCGTGCACATCTCAAACCCAGCGTGCAAGGGACTTTTTAACTCACCAGGTGTTGCCACTTGGAAAGGTCACTTTTACATTTGCAGTCTTCGCATCCTGTCCCCTGCTATGGATTTATGGAGCAGAAAACAAAAGAGCCCAATGTTAGTGTATATTTGGTCCCTCCAATACCATATTGGAAGCGGCTGAGAGAGGGGCCGGGGCTGAGGGGGGCCAAGGGTCAGGGTCAGGGTCACAGGGGCTCGTGTAGGCTGATGTCCAGGGCGTCTCATGGAGTCGGGACAGATTCTCTCCGGTGCCAGAGCAATGGCCACTCCAGCCTGTAGTCGACTGAGATAACCTTGACAGCACAAACAATGAACAGCACATCATTTTCCTGAGGATACGTCAGTCCACGGAAAGATCTCTGCCAAAATTCATTCCCCTGCCAAGGCTTCCAGGTGTTCCTTTGTGTTTGCGCGGAGAACTAACATCATTTTTTCCTTCAGTTCAGAAGAGGTGGTCCAAAGTGTTTAAGCAACAGTAGTTGCAACATGTCAGAGTGGGAATTTATTATCTCAGCCCCAATAGGTCTTAATAAGCCTTACACAACTGTTTAGGCATTTATTCTATTAACGGCTGTTCATTCTGGTGGTTTCACCTGAATATTCATGATCTTCCTATCCCCAGAGCTTCAGCAGAGCAGCTGTTTGAAACCCACAGCAAATGTTCAAGAGAGTTCCACAAATATAAACACCCTCACAGCTGAGTGTTGCAGCCCCGGCCTCACAGAGACTAGCCATGAAACATTTATGTCAAGTGGTTTTTGGAGGGCGGCATGTACAAAACTTAAATAGTCCTCCCCCTTTGGGGAGCCCTGCACTCTAATTGGGACATGACCACTCGAACAAAGGGTCCAGGAGAGCCCACGTCCATGAGGTAACCGCCTCCTTCCTCGCCCCCTCCTATCCTGGGAGATTCTGAATTAATTCCAACTGGGAGTGAAGCTAGAGCCGCCTAGAGGATGGGGTGCAGGCGGGATGTGCAGTGCACACTTCAGGGAGTATTGCTGAGTTGGTTGTTTGTGAAAGTGTGAGGTGATTTGTACAGGGAATTGTTTTAGCATGAAAATATCAAAAAAGAAAGGATTGGTGGTGGTTTTCCAAAGGGATATAACTAGGAATGACAGGATTAAATTACCAAGAGGACGCTCTGACATGAAATTTGGTGAGATCTCCCCCTTGAGCTTATGTTTTGAGCCTTTCGACTCGGAACGCAAAGTGGGAAAAGTTCTGGCCCATTTTTATGATTGAACAAATCTCCTCCTAGGGCAAGTCCCTTAACCACTTTGTGCCTCAGCTTCTTTGCTTGTAAGTTTTGGGGTGGGGATGTTGTGTCAAAGAAGATGATTATATGACAGCATTTTATAACCAATAGATATTACTGTATTGAAAACACATTCCTATGGTCCTTATCGTACCCCAAGTAGACTTTAAGAACTAGTCTAAAAGCATAAAACTAAAGATGAATAAATATATTTTCTAGACCTTTTGTGGGAAACTAAGGTCACCTTGACCAGTGAGGACTGTAGGGTGAGCAAGGACTGGGGCTGTTACATGTGCTGTTTGCTGGAGTAGAAAGAACATGGGTTGTAGAGTCATAAGTCATACTGACCTGGGTTCAAATCCCAGCACTACTGCTGAAATTAGAGCAAATCTCAGCTTTTCTGAGCCTCAGTTCCTTTAACTGTAAAAAGTAAAGCATTTCTAACTTACGCTTCTGTCCCAAGGTTTGAGGTACTGTGATACACGGCACAGTGCCTGACACAGCTTTCACCACATGCAGGTCCTTTCTCTCACCTTCTGCCCCTAGAGCCCAGCTTGCTTGACCCCCGCCCCCCAGCCATTCTTCCCGCAGCTGTGGGGTTTTCAGTTCCGGGATCTGGATGAAGAGACAGAATAGCCCTGCCTCCAAGCAGTGACTGCTGTAGCCAGAATTCCACTTCTGTAAGCCAAGAATCAGAAACCAGGAGCAGGGCAGGAGAGAAGATTCTATCCCCTCCTTATGTTTTCAATGGCCTGGCAGGCTCATCCTTTCCTTGGGAACTGTATGAGCTGAAAGGGAAGGAGAGAGGTGAAGGCTTTATTGCAAGTTTATTCCAGGAGGAGACAATAAACTGAAGCTTCTCAAAGAAGGTGATCTTCCTTAGCTAAGTGTCCTCTTCTGTGCTTCGACAGAACTTACCACTTGCATTGTCATCCTTGATTTTTTTTTTAATCCATTTTCTTCAGTAAATGCATGCTTCTCAACCTTTTGTAAAAGCCATCTTTGGAGTCACATAAAATCCTCAAGTCCTCCTTTAGTGGTCTCTGGAATTCAAAATAAAAGAAAAATCATGGTTCAAATCAAATCAATGCAATTATAATATCAACATATTCTTGCAAGCTTCCTCCATAACACAACTCCCTAACCCGTGCTTGAAAAAAGTCGTAATAGAGAATGAGAGAACCAAACATGGAAAAAATGAATTAATATAACATGTGGGAAATGTTAGAATAGAGGATC
Source organism: Mesoplodon bidens (assembly GCF_964165515.1). NCBI lineage: Eukaryota > Metazoa > Chordata > Mammalia > Artiodactyla > Ziphiidae > Mesoplodon > Mesoplodon bidens. Next base: position 134,575,210 of record NC_138177.1, on the reverse strand, counting down.
AGAGCAAGTCCTTGGGAGGATGGCGGAGCAGGGAGTCTTCTGGCTGGGAGAACCTGGGAAAGCCAGGTTGAGTACAGGTCACAACTGAGTAGCCATTTTCTGGATGGAAAAGACAGAATAGGCATTAAAAGCACAGACAACTGCGTGGGCTGAGGGCCGAAGGTAGGAAGTGGATGATGTGGCAAGGAAATGGCAGAAAGTTCTTTGTGGCTGAAGCGGTTTAGTGGGGAGCAGGGTAAAATGGGTTAGGGCCCCTGGTGCAGTGCTGAGGACCTGGATGAAATCTTACAGGCAAGCATGGAGTAGCATCATTAACATTTTATTTTAGAAGAAAAATACATGCATGTTGGTGATGAAAGAAATGAGCTGGGACATGACAGATAGGGAGATCCTACGCTACTTATTTAATCCTCCCAATAACCCCAGGGAGGAGCTATTATTTCTCTCTAACAAGAAGTTGCTCACGGCTTGCTCTTTTGCTGACAAGTAACAGAGCTGGGACCCAAACCCAGGCCTTCTGACCTCAAGTGTATGATACTTTTCACTTCTCAGCATAATTCATTAGCCACCACCACAACAAAATGCAGACACTGGGTTGTTTTCAGGGGTTCCTAACCTTTCAGTGTGCTGTAGACCCATTTAACAGTCTGGTAAAGCCTACAAACGTCTTGTCAGAATAATTTTTTTAATGTATAAAAATGAATCGAACTACCAAAGATACCAATAATATTGAAATACAGTTATAAAAATATTTTAAATGTTACAATAATGTAAATGCTTCTTTATTAATGCATCAAAAAGCTAGCTCTATTGGAGGGACTAATCATTAGCAGAATTTCAAAATACTGGTAAATGTAAATCATGTTTCAAGATCTTTTCAACAACTGCTGTGCAATATGAAAATATCTGTGATTCCTACTGGTGACAGTCACGAGTTTTGCGAATGTTACTGTAACTTGCTTCTAATCATATTTAATAAAAATGGTGAATTTCAGTTATAGATTAGTGAACATAAAGGTGTAATTTTTCTCATCCGAATTCAAATATTCCTGAATAATATCCATGGACTTTAGTTAAGAACCTCGAGAAATGTTTCAAATTTAAGATAACCTATAAGAGCACTTTCTAAAATATTTAGAGATGGGGTCATTTTTTCAAACGAACTAAGAAGGAGAATTTCTTTTTCAGATTCTTTTCCATATAGGTTATTACAGGATATTGAGTAAAGTTCCCTGTGCTATACAGTAGGTCCTTGTTGATTATCTAAATATTTTATATATAGTAGTGTGTATATGTTAATCCCAAATGGATATATGTCTAGGTATCACTGAACCACTTTGCTGTACACGTGAAACTAACACAATATTGTAAATCAACTATACCCCAGTATAAAATAAAAATTAAATTTTAAAAAAGGAGAATTTCAATGATGAAATAGTTCAAAGCAGAAACAGAAGGAGTATGGAGGACTTGGAAACCGCCCCCCCACCGGGTCTCCTGGTCCCATCCTTTAGGCACTCCCAGTGAAGCCAACCCATGAGGTACCTCCTCAGAACCCAGGGCTCTGCAGAAAATACTTTACTATGGTTTCCCAACACGTGTTGGCAGTGCTCACCTTTCTCAAGACAGAGGTCTGGAAGGTTTTCCAGTGATAATAGCCCTTTCCACAAAACACACTGCCATGCCACTCTCAGGAAAGCTGTTTTTTCAGGGAAAGTTTCTGAGCAACCATGGATCTTCAGGAATATTCCAGAGGTAGCATTGTTCATACACAGGCTGCTCTCAGTGAACAGTAATGGTTTCAAGCTAATAAGGAAATAATCCATTTTCAGCAGATGAAAGAAGGGGGATCAGAAAGGTAACCTGAGCTGAGGGTAATAGCAGCGCCAAAAACTTATAATGGAAAGTATCTAAAGAATCCAAGACCCTTTGTTAGATATGAATGATTTCTTTTTTCTGCTGAAAAGTGTATGAAGAACTTGAGAAGAAGGGCCTGAGTGGATTTTATGAAACAAGCTCTGTGTGAGGAAGAAGGGCTCAGGGTAAGGTTGCAGCTCCACTGTATCCTTACGTTACGTAACAGGGAGGGAGTTGAAAGATGGTCAAAGCACCACAATATGATGTGCTCTGTCTTTGAACTCTTTCCTCCGGGTTTTAACTGTAAGTTCATACATGTTTCCTTGAAATACCTCTCTCACCAGGTGTGTGATATACAACAGAGGCAGAAACAAACTTAATTAAGAAAGAATTCTATGAGGGATGATACACACACCTGGTGTTCCCCACTCTGAGTGCCAAAATCTTCACTGTAATAATCAGGAAGATTCCACTTACTCGAGATATCTATATACAACAGTGTTTTAGGGAGTTTAAGCAGGATTTTTTAAAAAAACATCAAATATATTTAATGTTTCCATTCTGAAATGAGAACTAGAATCTTTTGGCTCCACTACCAAAATGCAAAGAACTGTGAAAGATACATAGTAGGCTATGATATTACTTTGTAGTTCCTTTTTTTTTTTTTGGCTGCATTGGGTCTTTGTTGCTGCGCGCGGGCTTTCTCTAGTTGCAGCGAGCGGGGGCTACTCTTCGTTGTGGTGCGTGGGCTTCTCATGGCAGTGGCTTCTCTTGTTGCGGAGCACACGCTCTAGGTGCGTGGGCTTCAGTAGTTGTGGCACACAGGCTCAGTAGTTGTGGCGCACGGGCTTAAGTTGCTCTGTGGCATGTGGGATCTTCCCAGACCAGGGCTCGAACTCGTGTACCCTGCATTGGCAGGCGGATTCTTAACCATTGCGCCACCAGGGGAGCCCTATAGTTCCTTTTATTATTCGTTTATGTATTTATTCAAAAACTATTTATTGAGTGTCTTTTATGGTTGATGGACTGAACTAGGTGCCAGAAATACACTGGGGAACAAGACATGATCCTTTGTCCTCATGGAATACATATTCTAGAAGGGAGACAGACATCAAGCCAGTACTTATTCAGTTCCTTCTGAAAGAACAGATTCTCAGTCTTCAACATGTCTAAGAATCACCCAGATTAGCAGATGCAAACTATTATATACAGGATGGATAAACAACAAGGTACAACTGTATAGCTAGGGAACTATATTCAATATCTTGTGATAAACCATAGTGGAAAAGAATATGAAAAAGTATATATATATATATATATATATAACTGAATCACTTTGCTGTACAACAGAAATTAACACAACATTGTGAATCAACTATACTTCAATAAAATTTTTTTAAAAAAGGAATCACCCGGGAAGCTTGTTAAAAAAAAATACATACTGCCAATTCTGCAAACCTGAAGTGGGGCTGAGGAATTCACATTTTTAATGAGCTCCACGGTGAATCTTATGCAGGTGGTTGGTGGACCAGGCTCTGAAGAATGTTGCAACTAATAAGTCTATAGAACAGGCTCTCTTTCCTGCCCACCAGGCTCTCATCCCACATTCTCCACAAAGGAATGCCCATTTCTTATTTCGGAGCCCTTATTCATAAGCCTTGGGCTTTGCCCACACACTTTCTTAGAACTCAGCCTTTGTAAATACTAGGCACTAAGTATTAAATAATATATTTCTGGGGAAAACTCTGATTCCCTCCAACATACTCAGTGTTTTACTGCAGCTCCCTGTCTATCTAACCTGAATCGTCTGCCTCTCCATTTTTAGGCAGCTGCATTGTTTCTGCTTTCTGTGAGCTTTAGCAGCAAGAGGAGGGTTTCATGCCCCTCTGGGCAGAAAGACTCACGTTCTGCTTGCAAGGCACTTGAGTCCTTCAACACTGTTAAATAGCCCACTCCAAACACTATTAAATAGCCCACTCCACCCACCATTATCAAAGGTCATGACTGTTTGACTTCCTCATGCTTCATAGCACAAATGCTCACGCGCATGCACTCACACACACACACACACACACACACACACACACAGATGTCCATGAGCATATAAATAGGTTTGCATATACAATCTATCTAAATAAAATCTTCCAGTTCCTTAGTGTCATCAAAAAGTATTAATTTGCAAACTCTCAGCTATAAGCCTAATACAGCTAGTAATCCATACAAGAATTTAACTCCTATCAATTCCATTTCCATGAAGTCACCACAAAGTGAAGAACTCCAATCTCCACGTGCATTGGCCCTTTCTCTTCCCATAAATGAGTGTTAGGATCATCCTTGATATGACACCGTGCCTGGACCATACTGGGACTCAGCCCATAACTCCAACAAATTAAAGCAAGATTGGCTTTCATCTTCCTCAAAAGCACAAATTGTTGCTGCATAATAATCTCTGAATCAATTAACTATATGCCAGTGGATTCTAAGCATAATAATTTTTAAAGTTAGTCCTTATATTTTTTTATTTCTTCTTAATATGGTGATACCTTACTAATAAAAAATTAATTGCTAAGGGCTGCGCTGAATTAGTGAGAAGTGTGAATTATAAATTGTTTTCTCAGAACAGTTTTGTTACTAGAAAATACAGTTAGATTAAGTAAGTGTTGCCAAGTAGAAGGCATGCTGCCCTGCCCTGCTTTAATGAGTAGATAAGAATAATTTGTAATTAGCATACGAAGGCTGCTAAACTGCTTTTTTAAATGTTTGTAGCATAGAAAGCACATGCTTCCACAGCACACATCACAAGAGTTATTGAAAGCTGGATATTTTTTTTGAAGTCCATTTCAAAACTTCCATAATTCTGTGATCAACTGAATTTTACATCTTTTCTTTTTAATTTGGTAAGATTCTTTTATGAATTATCATAAATTCCAAACTAGTGAAACCCAAATTGATAAATTTTGCTGAACCCAATTACTCTACTCATTTCCTGATTTTCATAGGAAAGTTAATATTTGGTGCCCTGTCAAGAGTGTCATGTTCTTGCAGCATTATTTACCATAGCCAAGATATGGAAGCAACCTAAGTGCCCATCAATAGATAAATAGGTAAACAAGATGTGGTATATACATAAAATGGAATATCACTCAGCCATTAAAAAAAAAAGAATGAAATCTTGCCATTCATGATAGCATAATACCTAGAAGGTATTATGCTGTGTGAAATAAGTCAGAAAGAGAAAGACAAATACTATACAATTTCACTTATAGGTGTAATCTAAAAAACAAAACAGATGAACAAATGTAACAAAATAGGAACAGACTCATAGACACAGAGAACAATCTAGTGGTTGCCGGGGGGGATGAGTGAAATAGGTGAGGGAGATTAAGAGGTACAAACTTTCAGTTATAAAATAAATGTCATGGGATGTAATGTACAAGCATAAGGAACATAATCAATAATATTGTAATAACTTTGTATGATGACAGATGGTAACTAGACTTATCATGGTGATTACTTTGTAATAGATAAAAATATTGAATTACTATGTTGTACACCTGAAACTAATATGTCAATTATACATCAATTTTTTAAAAAAGAAATTAAGTAAATAAATAAATTAAATTGAAATTTTTTTAAGTGTCATGTTCCATGGCATCTAACAGAAAAAAAAAGGGGGTGGGGGTACTGCACTCCAGAGTTGGAGAGAACAATAATAAAATTAGCAATTGACATAATGTATTATTTACTTCCAAGTGTACCCATATCTTTTTGCAGTCACAGTTATTCTAGACAAGAAGTCAGGATTGTTATTATTAACACCATGTTAAAGAAAGAGAACCCAAGGGTCTCTAGGTTCTTACAGGATTAAAATTCAGGCCTTCTGAGTCCAGAGCCTACCTGGTATGTAATAGAAGCTCAATATGCATCAGTTTAATGAATGAACAAATTGCTCATCAATCGATCAATAAAAATAATTAGGGATAATCTATCTAATTAAAAGAAAGCATTCCATCAACAGAGGAATGGATAAAGAAGATGTGGTATATATATACAATGGAATATTACTCAGCCATTAAAAAGAATGAAATAATGCCATTTGCAGAAACATGGATGGACCTAGAGATTGTCATACTGAGTGAAGTAAGTCAGAGAAAGAGAAATATCATCTGATAGTACTTATATACAGAATCTAAAAACAAAAATGATACAAATGAACTTATTTACAAAACAGAAACAGACTCAGAGACTTAGAGAAAGAACTTATGGTTACCAGGGGGAAGGGTGAGGGGAAGGGATAGTTAGGGAGTTTGGGATTGACATGTACACACTGCTATATTTAAAATGGACAACCAACAAGGACCTACTGTATAGCACAGGGAACTCTGCTCAACATTATATTGATATAACATAAATGGGAAAAGAATTTGAAAAAGAATAGATACATGTATATGTATAACTGAATCATTTTGTTGTACACCTGAAACTAACACAACACACAGTTGTTGTGTTAATCAACTATATTCCAATATAAAATAAAAAGTTTTTTAAAATAATAATAAAAAATTTTTTTTAAAAAGAAAGAAAGCATTGGTAGGCAAAGCAAGGCAGTCATTCAAAGACTAAATCTCTTTCAGATACTTAAGAAAACAGGGATCCTATCAGGATACATAGCCAGAGTTGGCCCCATCATTTGCAGAGCCTGGTGCAAAATGAATACTCAGGGACCCTTGTTCAAAAATCATTAAGAATTTTAAGACAATGACAACAAAGAATTAAACCAAGCACAGAGCCCTTCTAAGAACAGGGGCCCAGTGCAACTACACAAATCACACATCCATGAAGTCAGCCCTGCACATAACATTTTAAAGCTTAGAGTGCTGGTCCTTGGTGGGAATGATAGCATCCTGTAGAAAGCATTTTGGATATTGGTGGGGAAGTTCTTGGGCAGTGCAATGTTTGGAGACCCTGCTGGTAGACAGTGGGCATGGGCCAAAGGTTCTAGAGATCTTCAGTGTCAGAGATAGCCCAGCACTATAAAGAACTTTCCTGCTTCCCAGAGAACCTTTGAATGCCCCACCAGCTATTCCCATAGATTAAAAGTCTGTTTGTAATTATCTGAGCTTAAAAAATACCTTTGTTTTACATATTCTGAATTTTCCGTAACGTGACTATTCTGTCAATTCTGGAAAGACTGCATCCTGCTTGTTACGAACTTTATCATTAAAAATACATTCATGATGGCAACGGGTCATTCAAAGTGTTACTTGTGGACATATAAGCATCTGACTTCATCGTGCCTTCTCGTGGGGGCCTAGCCATGCTTTCACAGAAAGGAGCATGTTACTTTATCAAACATGGTTTTCCTTTTATATTACAGCTAGAACATTATATTTTTTCTAATTGGATGGAGGTAGGTTATACTATGGGAGCATTTCATTTTACGTTGGCAAAAGGGGATTTTAAAATATTTGCTACATAAAGTGGCTTTGGGTATGAAAGAGTTGAGAACCACAGGCTTAGAGGTATAAGATTACAAAATGTTTCAGCTGGAAGGAATTTGGGGGATTATCTACTTCGTTGATAGATAAGGAAATTCAGGCTGAAATAGATCACATATCTGGCCTAAGCTTACCCAGCAATTATTGGCAATGCCAGGCCTCGAACCTATGCTAAGTTCCAGGACTATATAAAGTAACTAACTCCTTCCTCTCTTCCTTCCTTCCTTCCTTCCAACAAACACAACTGAGCTCTTTCTGTATGCCAGGCATTAGGGTGGGTCCTGATGATTCGCAGATGACTAAGACATAGGTCCTGCCCTTAAGGAGACCACAGACTGTCCAGAATTCAGGGAAGAACCCAAATAACATGCAACATGCCTTAGAGTAGACCTATGTTCAAAACATTACAAGGAACAAATGACTGAGTCTTCCTCAGGGAGTTGAAGGCCTCCCAGCACAGGTGGAATTTGAGTCTTGAGGTGGAAGACAGGCTTTGCACTATAGGGACAAGGTAGCTTTCATTCTAGGCAGTTGCTCAGCATGCACAAAGACACAATGGCCAAAACAAGACCATCTGTAATCAGGTATTGACTGTCCACAGCCCTCAATAGCAAGGCGTGCTTTCCAGAAGCACAGGGTTGATCACTCTTCTGCCAGATATAGCCAAGCAGAGAACAGAGAGCAGGGGTGGCTCAGAGGACCTGGGACTCCCTGAGGTCATTGGGGAGAGGAAATTAAGGGGGTCATCTCTGCGCTGCTCCATGGGTGCCAAGGGCCTGATAAACCTTTGGAATTCTGTGGGCACCGGCCAGAGTGCAAACTAAGAAAAGAGGTCTTTGATTGCTGAAGTTACTAAGTGGATCACCTTATTGATTCTCACCTAGCTTGGAACAGACCACAGTAACCAATATCAAGTGCTTTAATAAGAGCAAAGGAAAGATTTACTGGATGCGAGTGGTTTTCATTAGAGGAGCAAGGGGAAATAAAACTAGCTGACCCACCAGCAAGGGGCCACGGCATGGCTCCCAGCCCGGTGACTGCCAACCAGACGGGAAAGTGAATAAGAGGAAGTCAAATGAGACAGCCCCTGGGCTCGTGCTTATCAGAAGTGTTAGAAAATAATTTCCACAGATTGCCAGATTGCCTGCTTCCCTTCTTCTCTTCCGCTCCACACTGCAAACCCTGCCACCCAGGAGGCTAGGACAAGGCAAAGCGGCCTCCGCTTACTGAGCCCCAAACCAGGCCCTGACTTGGCATTTTTCAGACATTATCTGTAATCCTCACCTCAACTCTACAAGGGATGTATAATTTTCTCCACATTATAAGGGAGGAAACTAAAACTAATGAAGTGACTCTTAAATGGTGGGACTAGGATTAGAACCCAGGTCTTTCTGGCACCAAGGCCTGCGCTTGACATTTTTCTCTTGAAAATAGGACTTGGCAGGCATCTATTTTTCCTCTCAAGGCTTTGAGTTGAATCCACTCTACCCCACAGAAACTGACCAAATTTTAATTTTTATTGAGCAATTACTCTATGTCAGATACCAATAAAATATTATGCCATTTGGTCTTCACAACCAGCCTAGGGAGTTGCCCTACTGTTATCATCCCCATTTCAGAGATGAGTTAACTGAGGCTGGGAGAGTTCCCAGTTAGCATGTGGCAAAGTGAGACCTTGAACACAACATTATCAGATTCCAGATCCCAAACTCTAACCAGCTACAACCTGGATGTTTCTTGAAGAAAGATTAAATGAAAGTTATAGATGGGCAATCTAAGTCAACCCAGAAAACACTCAAGGAATGCATCCATCCATTCAAATATTCAACAGATATTTATTGAGCTCTTACTTCAGCTCAAGCATTTTTCTAAGCTCAAGGGATACAGTGATAATTATGGGAATAACATTCTTTGGGTTGGGGGGGATTTACTATAAACGGGGAACAAATAAGATAAATAAAAAAAGTCCTCATAGTGATGAGGACAAGAGAGAAAATAAAACAGGGTGTGGTGGACACGTCTACTTTATATTGGGTGATCAGGTAGGTGTCACCTGAGCAAGTTGTTTTGTAAGTTGAGGCTTCAAGGCCAAGAAGGTTCTAACCATGCAAAAGTCTAGTTGAAAAGGATTCTAGGAGGTGAAACAGCTAGTACAGAGACCAGGAACCTGGTGCATCCACAGAAGAGGAGGAGGTCACAGTGGATGAGAATGTATGGAGAGAGGAGGGTAGGACAGGATGAGGTCCCTGAAAGAGGAGTAGCCAGGTCTCCTCGGGGCCACCAGGCTGTCATAGGAACTGGATTTTATTCTAAGTAAAGGCAGAAGACGTGAAAGTGTTTTAAGCATTTAAAATGATTTGCATCTTCAAAACATAATTTTGGCTGCTGTTTGGCAGAGACATGAGAGGATTCAGGGAGACAAGTGGGGAGGCCATGGCAGGAATCCTACTGGAACAGGAATGTGGTTCGGATTCGGTTTAAACAGGAGAAGTAGAGAAGTGGACACATCCTGAATATGTGTTGAGGGAAGAGTGGGCCTCACTTGGCACCTTGCACTTTCGTACATGGACAAGAGCTGCTACTTTCTTGATACCCCGGATAGTGCCCTCTGCCCACTGTTCTCATTATGTTTTGACTGGCTTTTGCCAAATGAGACTATGAAAGCTGAAAGAACAGAATGGGATGCCGTCATCGCCTCTGCTCACCCCAGGAGACGGTTTTATGAAGTCCCACCAAAAAACAGTGCCTGCCAGGAAACCAAACATCTCCCCTGACCACCACTCAACGTGGCCAAGACAGAGAGGAAAACCACTTGCAGAGAGCTCCCTGGTTATCTAAACCAGCCTCGGTGATGCTTTGTCCTGTTTGCTGTGGTCAAAGTGACAGTTACTTCAGAACAAAGAGAAAACAAGCTGGGCTAGAAGAAACCCGAGGTCACCATAAGGGGCCACCTCATCTATTTGAAAGCAATTAGGGAATGCTGGTTTTCCTCATGGCTCATCAGTGAAAATATGAGGAAGGTCTGTCTTAAAACTGCCCCCAACAGTTTTAAGTTCCCACTCTAGAAGTCAGGGGAAGTTTATCTGAAGGATAACGAAGAATGTGACAGGCAGCATCCCTTGTGTCACATTCTCAGGAGGAGAGACAGCCGGTGGCATGCAAGTGTCTGCAGGACTCCAGGAGACAGAAGATTGGGCACAAGTGAACTGTCAGGAGAAAAAAAAAAAAAAATGGAGGGAATCCTAAAGAAGACGGGTCTTGTACATAATTGATCTGACAAAGCACTGCCCACTCCATCATGGCAGCTGAAATATGGCCACTCGCCCATAGGGGAGCGCATTTGCATTTAAGGACACCAGACCCCATCTATTAAGGAAAGTGCTTAAGCAGGAAAGATAACATAGCTGTCAATCTGAGCTCGTGATTTTGGAAACCCAAACACCATGCCAGAGCATCAGAATTAAAAAGATACATACCTAACTCTAGTCTAAATCAAAAGGAAGTTTATTCATCAAACTAGGGAAGGGAGTAAGGGGCTTAGGAAAACTGTCACTCCTGACTTTTGGTTGGTTAATTGTATTCGGAGAAAAAAATGCTGGGCTTCCCTGGTGGCGCAGTGGTTGAGAGTCCGCCTGCCGATGCAGGGGACACGGGTTCGTGCCCCTATCCCGGAAGATCCCACATGCCGCGGAGCGGCTGGGCCCGCGAGCCATGGCCGCGGAGCCTGTGTGTCCGGAGCCTGTGCTCCGCAATGGGAGAGGCCACAGCAGTGAGAGGCCCGCGTACAGCAAAAAAAAAAAAAAAAAAAAAAAAAATGCTGTCCATTCTGGGGATCTTCACACAAAGTGATCCTAAGATTATTCTCAGTTACTCGGGTTTGCTTTCTTCCTAAGGGTAGGATAGCAGATGTTCATCGTTTCATTAACATGTATTTATTTAGTACCTACCATTTGTTCATCCTTCTGCTAAGAACGATATTAAACAAGACAGGACACCACCCCTGCCCTCATGGACTTTATAATACAGTCCGTTTTTAGGTCTTTCTAGATATTAGGCATATCTGTGACAGAGGGTTAAATTCAGTTTAATTGAACATACCTGTATTGAGCCCTTATTCTGACCACAGTAACATAAGGACAACTTAAGAATTATAAATTCAACAACTATTAAGAAAACAACATGTGTGATATACTAGATTGGCTGTTTGGAGATACACGTAGTTGATTTGGATGTAGATAACTGCCTCAGGGAACATGCTGTGTGGGAGCCACGATAAGACTTGTACATATAGATAACTGTCCATAGATAAATGTTTAAAAATGATAAATATCGGGGCTTCCCCGGTGGTGCAGTGATTGAGAGTCTGCCTGCCGATGCAGGGGATACGGGTTCGTGCCCCGGTCCGGGAAGATCCCACATGCCGCGGAGCGGCTGGGCCCGTGAGCCATGGCCGCTGAGCCTGCGTTTCCGGAGCCTGTGCTCTGCAGCGGGAGGGGCCACAGCAGTGAGAGGCCCGCGTACTGCAAAAAAAAATTTTTTTAATAAATAAATAAAAATTTTAAAAATGATAAGTATAATTGAAAAAGAGAAGTGTAGATAAAGAACTTCAGCAGGAAGGATGATGGGATAACCAACTCTGGGAGATGGGCAAAATCCATTCTCTGCCTCAATTTCCTAATTCATTCATTTATTCATTTACTCCACAAATGCAACTTGAATTCTTCCCACATTCTAGATGTTATTAAGGTCTGGGATGAAAATCAGATGAGAAAGGAGAGAGATGCCAGTTCCCTGGGATAAATACCTTAGTAAACACCTCCAGGTTGGGAGGAGATGTGGTGGGAAATGGAGGATGGAACTTCCAAGCCGGTTTGTGGTGTGAGACAGTTAGGGAAGAAAGGTTTTACCAAGCTGATGAGCTTTCTTTGGGGTGAAAGATAAGTGACCATCTCAACAGAAGGAAGAGGGAAGACACATTTCAAGTGAGAGTCATGCAGGGAGTTGAGGGTGCAGGCGGGAAGCAAGGAAGGCGGATGAGGACAGAGGCTGAGGGGTTTCTGCAGTTTTCCCAGTGAAACAGGATGGGAGGTTAACAGCTGAGGGATGAAAGCGGGTGCTCTAGGGGGACTGGAATGGCAGGTTATGCTCTAGGAGGCTGCTTTGAAAATGTGAGTAGCTTCTAATACAGAACAAGCAAAAGGCAGCTCTGAAGTATGAACCACAAGTGTGTTGTGGCATAAATCCACATAGAAACGCAGAACACTCCAACAGCACTGAGAGGCCTGGGCATAAGAGCAGAGGGAACTCGCCCTTGGACAGACACAGCAGGTGCGAGTGCAAGGGGACCAGGGGTGCAACGCAAAACTCAGATGACCGACCACAGGGTCTGGCCTGATGGGCTGAAAGAAAATGGGTCAAGTCGTTGGAACTGGAATGGTAACTAGTTTTCATCTTAGGTGTCAACTCCAATTGATAGAATCCTGGATTCCAAAGTTACCCCTGTACTCCATAGGAAATGGTGGCACCATCCTTTGGGAAGGTTCTCCAAGGACACAGAAAGAGTGGCAACAGCCAAGTATTGCCGTCTCTGGACTAACGGCCAGATGAAGCTGTGAGAGTGAAGGAGTGAGAGAGCCAGAAGAAAAGGAGGTAGTGGTCAGAGAAGATGCTGGAACTTGAGGTTTTCAAGGTGGAATTCTCACAGGAGATGTCCAGGTCTGGAACACGGCCATGGAAAGATCTGGCTGAATAGGGGACAAGGCACAATCTAGTGTTAATATGCCCAAATGCTGAAGAAGAGAAATGTCTTCAGAAGAGAAAGACACTTGTGACTTAGGAGGAAGAAGATGGAAAAGGCACTGGGCCATTACAAGGTGAATGGAAGAAAGCGTGGGAAGTCCTCATTCCTCCATCACCAACAGCCTCCAGTCTGATGTGCGTGGCCCACTGCTCGCTGCACACTTAGGCTCCCTGCAGACCCATGGCTCAGAATGACCCTGAACCCTGACCTGAGCTCTGGTGGAAGAATCAGCCACTAACCGTTTCCTCCAGGGGGTGGGCAGGTGGCGAGCCAACAACTACTCCTCCCATAACCTGATTTCATGACATTTTTTCTACTTGTGGCAAGAACACTTAACATGTGGTCTGCCCTCAACAAAAATCTTTTAAGTGTAAAATACGGTGTTATTGACTATAGGTGCCATGTTGTACAACAGATCTCTAGAACTTACTCATCTTGCTTAACTGACACTTTAGGCCCTCTGATTAGTAAGTCTCTTTTTCCCCCTCCCCCAGCCCCTGGCAACCACCATGCCACTCTTTGATTCTATAAATTTGACTGTTTTATATACCTCATATATAAGTAGAATCCTACAGTATTTATCTTTCTGTGACTGGCTTATTTCACTTAGCATAATGTCCCCAAGCTTCCTCCATGTTGTCACAGATGGCAGAATTTCCTTCTTTTTTAAGGCTGAATAATATTCCGTTGTATGTATAAACCACATTTTCTTTATGCATCCATCTGTCAATGGACACTTAGGTTGTTTCTACATCTTGGCTGTGTGAACAAGGCTGCAATGAATATGGGAGTGTTACTATCTCTTCCAGATCCTGATTTCAATTCTTTTGGATAAATACCAAGAAGTGGGATTGCTGGATCGTATGGTAGTTCTATTTTTAATTTCTTGAGGAGCCTCTATACTGTTTTCTACAGTGGCTGTACCATTTTCCATTCCTACTAACAAAGCACAAGGGTTCCAATTTCCCCACATCCTCACCTGAATCTCTCTCTGGGTTCTGGAGTGACAGTGTCTCAGGAGTTTCGTGCAGAAAAGACCATCCACCTCCTCTTCATTCAGTGCCATGGTGGAGGGCTGATCTCACAGTTCTGCACGCTTCCCAGTTTGCCAGCTTGCCCCGTGGATAAATGCAGAGAGGGTATCAGGATTGGCCAGAGGGGTGAATTCATGGCCCTACAGACCTTGTCTAAAAGCATCTGTCAAAAAAAGAGTTAATGACTGCTTCTCTGCGGGAAGCCCGAAAGAAATGAGTGTTCTGAAGTGTAGAACATTCGCTTTTACGGTAGGTGGTGTTATTGTTACATGTTCATACAGACAGTGTTAATTAACAATCCTAAAGGCCACATCATTAAATTATTTCTCGGCTTAAAACCCTGCAATGTTTAACGCACCCCACCAATTCAATTATATCCAAAACACTAACCCGAACGCCAGGCATTCTTCTGCCACTGGCGAAGTGCAATACACTCTTAAGAGTAGGTGAGCCTTAAAAAAAGAAAGAAAAGCATCTGATACGTTGCCTCTCTGTCTCTCTCCTTGACGTACATTCTAAATATTAAAAACAACAATAATCTTCAAAGAAAATTTAAAGTGGACCTTACCTTTGCCGGACAGACATGAAATGCACACTCTACCAATTTTTCTGTATGTGCAGATAGGAAAAATCTGATTAAGATTTTCTTAAAGTTCTCGCCTGAAAAATCAAAACATTGCCCTCAAAGGTACTTAAGGTCCATTGGGTTTCACTCTTTTTCCTCTGGGTCCTGCCACCCATCCTTTGTCATTTCTAACCACTGCAAATTGCATTTGGGGTTTGAACCAGGGGAAATGTTGTGGCTTTGGGCTGGGTTTTTCCTGGATGTATATCAGAGTCAGCACGGAGCACTTTGAAGAACACACAAAGTCCCTTTGTCTCCCACCTAGTGAAACATCTCAAGTACAGAGTGCAGGGAGAGAGGGCTTCAATCCAGCTTAAACACACACACACACACACACACACACACACACACACACACACACACACACACACCAAGCTCTTGCTTTTCCCTGCCGCCCCCAGCCTGATCCTCTCTGCAGCGAGACAGTTCTGCTCACAGGCGCAGTGCCTTGTTCAGCTGGCCAAGTGGCCTCAGTCCTCTGGACAAGATTTGGCAGGCAACACCATGACAGAACCTCCCGCTTGGAAAGTGCTGGTGCTGAGGCCGCATCTGGGAGCAGCACATATGTGATTCCACTGGTTTTCACACAAAGAGGCAGACTGTGCCAGTGGCCAGCTGGCCAGATGGGCACTTCTTTGTAGCCATAGATGCAAGAGTGGAAAAGCGACCCACCTGATTCTCTTTTTCATGGTCTCCCCAAATGTCCAGTCTTTGTAATATAAATCATCTCCTCATCACTGCTTCTCCCTAATACCATTCCAACAGTACCCTTCAAGGAGGCCCCACCCAACTCTCTGGGGCCAGGAGACTTAACGTATATCCCCAGATCCATGCCACAGAGCACAGTGCCTTACACAGAGCACACTCTGCATAAAGCTTTTCTGGATGGAGGAATGGAGAGATGGAGGGATGGAGGGATGGATGGACAGCCAGAGAGATGGATAGGGAATGGATGGATGGGTAGCTGAATGGATGATGGATGAATTATGGATGAAAAGATGTGTGGATGGATGGATGGATGGAGAATAAAACAAGCAAAGACGCTATTACGCCCCTCTAAAAGAACTGAGTCCTCTCACTGACAGCCTCAATCTGGACTCTAGATCTCCAGAGAGGTAGTACAGGCTGGTGTTAGCAGGGCCAGCAATGCACTTGTAGTGCTGCCAAGCCCCATTCGCTCACCCATGGCAGACATCACAACTGGCCACAGTATTCTTGCCAACAGATTTAAGACCTTTCCTCTCAACTTTCCCCAGTAGTTCTCCAGGCAGGTACTATTTATCATCAAACACGATGCAACCAATTTTCTGTCCCAGGGTTAGAATTTGGGCTTTGGGGCCTGACAGACCATTGTTTAAGTCCTGATTCAATCATTTTCTTACTGTGGAGACCTGGACAAAGCTACTGAAACTCAGATACCACAAAACTAAGCCTTTAGTTTTTCAACATGTATAAAGTAAGATAAAGAACTGAATTCATACACTTACTGTGTTGATTAATGAGAAAATTTACTAAGCACCTGATATAGTAGGTGCTCAATAAAAGTTAGCTGTTTTCATCCAGAGACTATGGATTATGTCACTTGCTTCTGTGAAAGGTCCTTTCCACCATTGTCAAATCTATTGCTCAGTTGCATCTCTCCCAAAGTGATGACAGAGAAAAAGCATCACACTGACTTTGGTCTGATGAAACTCAGACTGGACTTGGTACCACAAGAGGCAGCACCAGGTTGGACTGAGGAATCATTGTCTCTAATTTAACCAGTCTAGAATGATTCAGACAGGCATTGCTCAGAGGCAGAACAGATCTGGAAGAGAGGAGACTGGGTTCTAGTCAAAGCCCTGCCCACAACTAGCTGGAGAAATAGGGGGAGGTCACTCCTCTCCTATGGTCCTAGATGTCTTCTATGAAATAAGTCCACTGGGTTCTACAGATGCTTCAACCCCCAATTCTATGATTCTATCCAACTGACATCTTCTCACTCTTCGCTGAAGCCTGTCTTGAACTTTTCCATGGGAAATAAATTCTTCCCTTTCTGAGAATGTATAACATTCTACGCT
This sequence comes from Mesoplodon bidens, assembly GCF_964165515.1. Taxonomy (NCBI): domain Eukaryota; kingdom Metazoa; phylum Chordata; class Mammalia; order Artiodactyla; family Ziphiidae; genus Mesoplodon; species Mesoplodon bidens. The sequence goes on along the minus strand of NC_138177.1, from coordinate 134,558,336 downwards.
GAGAATCCAGAAATTAGTCTGGATGCACATGACTAATTTCTATGCTGTGCATCCAGAAGTTAGTCCACATAATGGCCTCCTTGTAATGATGGTGGTAATATACACTCATATCATACTAACTGCAGGACCAGGGGTTGTTCTAAGCTACACACACACACGCACACACACACACACACACACACCAGGGATTGTTCTAAGCTACACACACACACACACATGCACAGCCATTTAATTTTCATGACTCTCTGAGATAAGTAATATCAAAATCCCATTTCATAGATGAAAAGCTGATGCAAAATTTAAAAAAATGTAACTTGACCAAGGTCAAACAGCATTAAGTGTTGGGGCAAGTATTTGAACCTAAGCAGTAATGACCTGCCATCTTGAGGCAGTAATAGCTATCTTTGTCGTTTAGCATCTCCCTTCTCTCCCCAGGAGCCTTGCTGAGCATAGAGGCAGTGTGGTGCAGCGGTTAGGAAAAGGTCTCTGACCTAGCTTGTCTGTATCTGAGCCCCAGCTCTATTTAACTGCTTCGTGCCTCCATTTTCCTGTGCATAAAATGAGGATAATAACTGTACTTCCTCATAGGGTTGTTATGAGAATTATATGAGTTACTCTAAGTAAAGCATTCAGAGCCGGGTCTGGCCCACAGCAAGTGCTGGTCAGGCATTTGCTGTTACTGTGTCTAGGGTCCCAGTCTAAAGCATCTCCACACTCCCCGTGCCTTGCACCTAGTAGGTGCTTTTGTGTTGACTCAGTTGATTTAACCGAATAGCTCAAGATCATGGTATTAGGAGTCAAATAGACCAGTCCAGTCCCAGCTCAACTACAAATTAACTTTGTGACCTTGAGCACATCAAGTAACTTCTTCTGAGTCTGTGTTTTCTCAGTTTATAAAATGGGAATCATCATGCTGCCCTATGAATCCCACAGAATTGTTGTGCTACTCAATTCAACAAGATGGATGCATCCACAGTGCATAAACTATTGGATAAATGAAAGGGACATAATTTAGTTTAGTCTTAAAGAAACCACCTCCTGAAAGCCTCTGAAGACCTCTGCTTGAGGGTCATTCTCACCTTACTGCAAAAGCAGAAGAGACAGTTCCCTCCAAAAGAGCCCTGTTTGTAGAACTTTTGCTAAGCCAGATAATGTTATCATAAAAGCATATTGCAAGGGTAGGGGGGTTGATCTTATCGAACTGAAGGAACCACTGCTCTGTGTCTAACATGGGGCAAGTCATGAGTTTTCTGCTGTATATAGCTGCTCTCTATGGCATCCAAAGAATTTTGCCATCCATGACGTACTGATACCCATTCAGTTTGTTGCAAATTAAGTAGAACACAATATTACAGACCAGACAATATTCTGAAGAAGGCATTTACTTCTGTTGTTATTTCCTTGTGGAGTTAGACACATCTATGTTTCGCTGCCAGTTCAATCACTTACAAGCTATGAGACCTATTTAATCTCTTTCAGCCTCCCCTAGGACAATTGCAAGGATTAGAGACCTAGCACAGACCCTGAAACATAAGAGATGCTCTGTGAATTTAGTAGTCATTGTTGTTATCATTTTCCTCTTTAGTTAGTTGTTTCAGCCTGAATGCAGGAACCCAAGAGCCCTCAAGTTCTGACTTACCTGTTCCCCTTCAACCCACTGTAGACAAAGCTCCATGGTCTGAACCTTTCCTGACTTCTGCCAACAAACACTCCTTTGTCTCCCTCCCATCAGATAGGCCAGTTCCTGCTAAGACGTGTGCCTTCTAATGTGTTTCCCACCCAGGGAACATTTGCTAAAAGACACTAACTCACGGCAGCTCTTAAAGACTCTAATTATGATTATTCTCAATCACATGGTTCCAAATTCTCTTTAGTAGAAAGTTTTCCCTGGTTATTACTAAAGTCCTAAAAAGTCTTCTTAGGAACACTCAGTAGGTTAGGGACCAAGGTAAAACCCTCACAGATTAGAGAACGGAAGCAGCATCATGTAGAAGAAAACTCACAGGTTTTCAAATCAGAGAGATCTCTTTCCCTCAGCAGCTTGTGACCTGAACCTTTGCTTCGTAATCCATAAAGCAGGGATGATGGTAACATGTATCTCAAGAATTTATCATGATAACTAAAGGCGACTGCATGTCAGTTAGCTTTTGCTGCCTAACAAATCTCCCCAAAACTTAGTGATTTATAATAACAACTGCTTATTTAACTTGCAAGTCTGTGAGTTTGCAATTTGGGCTGGTTTCAGCTGGGCAGTCCTGCTGGGCTCTGCTGGGCTTTTGAGGCCTAGGCTCAGAACTCACACATCCTCCCCACCACATTCAACTGGTCAGAACAAATCACAAGGCCGGCCCAGATCGAGGGAGTGGAGAAACATGCTGCCTCTTGATGTGACTTGCTTCAAATTATTGTGGCAATATTGAATTCTACCATAGGTTATAAATAGAAAACTCCTGGTCCTCAAACTAAGTGAATAGATCTCTAGCATATTTTTGGTTCAGAAATTCTTGCAGTGGCCTTTTATATGAAACTAAAAAAAAATATTTGTTAAGCCTTTACTATTCAGCATTGTGCTAGATAATGAAGAAGAAGGGAGGATTTTTAAAATGTTTATGACAAAGTCTCTGCCCTCAAGGTGATTATAATCTAATTGGCAGGGGGGAGGGGGGGATGGTGACATGCATATACAAAGATGAATTACAAGACCAGAATGAAATATCAGTGGAAGGCAATAGTAGAAGAGGAGAGAGAGTGAGACAGAGACAGAAGTGTGTGGAGTCGTTGGGGAGCTTATCAAAGGAGGAAGGATTTAAGCTGGGTCTTGAAAGATGGTTAAATTTGGCCCAAAGCACCAAACTGACATGACTCCCTGACATCCATTTTCTATCCAGGCTCCCTTTCTAGGGACCCTTCCTCGGAAAAGACTCTCTGTATCCATAGCTTGCGTGATGAAGCCCTGTTTCCAGAGCTGTAGGAGGAAGAGGGGAGAGCTTAATCCTCAGAGCCATTAGTCAAAGGGAAGACCTTTCATGGTGATCATCAGAATGACATAGTGGGGGCTTCCCTGGTGGCACAGTGGTTGGGAGTCTGCCTGCCAATGCAGGGGACACAGGTTCGTGTCCCAGTCCGGGAAGATCCCACATGCCACGGAGCGGCTGGGCCTGCGAGCCATGACCACTGATCCTGTGCGTCCAGAGCCTGTGCTCCACAACGGGAGAGGACACAACAGTGAGAGGCCCGCGTACCGCAAAAAAAAAAAAAAAAAAAAAAAAAAAAAAGAATGACATAGTGGAAAGATTGTGGATTTTTTTAGTTCCAAAAGCTGGCAGTGTATATTTGCTTCTCTTCTCAAAGACTCCATTTCTTCATCTTTTCTTTCTAATGGGAATTGTTCCTACAATGGAACATCACAGAGGATTTGAATATAATGCTTCTGGCACATAGCAGACAATAAATAAAATTCAGTCCCTCTTCTCATGCTTCTCCATTGCCTCCGCCATTACATCTAACTTAGTTATTAAATGTTCCATTAAGAGTACTACTTATTAAATACCACAGCACTCAGCTTTTGCTGTAGTAGTTGTGCAGCAAAGCTCATTCCAGAAGACCCCAGTACAGCATCTTGCAAGAGAAAGGTGCTCAGTAAATATTTGTCCATCCTGCTTGCAGTTCCTGAATCTCATCGTGTTCTCTCCTATCTCTGTGCCACTTGTCCATGTCACTCTGTGTTTCTGGAATAGCCATTCCCCCACCCCAACCACCAACCTAGCCAAGGAGCTAACTCCCATTCCTCTCAGGCGTCTACTTACTCCTCCAGGAAGTCTTCCCCGCCCCTACCTCCCACCCATCCCCACTCTGGCTTAGGTATCTCTCCTAGCACTCCTACAGAAGTACACGGAACAGTATAGGATTTCAGAAAGTGGTTATTGGATGTCTGTCTGAATAGAAGGATGAGATATCACATCCTGAGATGTCACAAACAGAAATCAATCTGCCAAAAGCTCCTTTCACACTTTTGAGCCAGTATATAGGGTCCCTTGTGACACATAAAGTTCTCGAATAAGAGATGGAAGCTAAACTTTCTGTGAATAGGTGGGGGTCTGTGATTAAGACTCAGTCTCATAGGATAATAGACCTAACATGGAAAATTCAGCACGTGCACACTTAATACTCACAGGAAACAGCAGGTAAACACCATAATTAGAAGGAGATGCATAAACCCAAGGAACACACGCCATTTCCCCTGGAAATTTTCAGGGGCAAACTTAAGACAAGGTCCTTGGAGATGAGATTCTTTACCAACTGTCAGATCCAGTAAGCACAAGACCCCAAGCCTGACACATTTGGGAGGCAAATGTTTCTGTCCACAGAAACTGAAGTTAGTTGCTCTGAGATCCCTAACAGAAATCATTTTCATCCTGCCAAAGGCTTCAGCCAACAATGGGGCCAGGAGACCCCAGCTCTCAGCTTCCTAATCTCTACTTTCTCTCTCACCCTCCACAGAACCCTCACCACCCCTCTCTTCCACCCCATCATGCAATGTTTCCTAAGTGTCTTGAGATCAGAGGAAAATAAACATCATTCATCTAACTTGAAACACCATGAAAATTTTCTCTTAAAAAATTTGTACAACAAAAACAAAAAGCAATTGACTCAAATATTAAAACCATGGGGCTTTCCTGGTGGTGCAGTGGTTAAGAATCCTCCTGTCAATGCAGGGGACACTGGTTCGAGCCCTGGTCCAGGAAGATCCCACATGCCGCAGAGCACCTAAGCCCGTGAGCCACAGCTACTGAGCCTGCGCCCTAAAGCCCACGTGCCACTACTACTGAAGCCCATGGGCCTAAAGCCCGTGCTCCGTAACTAGAGAAGCCATCACAATGAGAAGCCCGCAGACTACAACGAAGAGTAGCCCCCGCTCACCACAACTAGAGAAAGCCCAGGTGCAGCAAGGAGGACCCAATGCAGCCAAAATAGATTAATTAATTAATTAATTAATTAATTTTTAAAAAAGAAAAATTAAAAGCATGAAGAACACACTAGTTGAATTTAATAAGCAAAATGTATATCATCAGTATACAATGCCTGTATATTTCCCCCCTCTGTTCTTTCCTTTCTTCTTCATATCCATACAAAAATACATTTACAGATTGTCATGTGCCTGGAAGTCTGTAAAACTGAAAAGGGCACAATCATTTTCCACAGTCTAGGCAAGACAGTGGCATGTAATACACAGTCACCATACAGTGTGAGGAGTGTGATGAGAGAGATATGTCCAGGGTGCAGTGGGGACACCAAGAAGAAACATCCAAATCAGCCTGATGGATCAAAAGAGGCTTCCCAGAGGAAACAAATCTGGAGGATAAAGGTGATTTTAAGGATAAGGAGGGGTATGCCAGGCAAAAAATAAAAAAGGATGCAGGTTCCACCCAGCAAGAATGGCAGACACAAAGGCAGAGCAATAAATGGGCATTTGCAGAAGCATACATCACTAGAGGAATGGGGTAGACAAAGCTAAAGAAATACACAGGATTGGATTCAGATCAGGAAATATCTTGTGTGTGAAGCTGAATTTGTACTTTATCCTAAAAGCTATGGGAGCTATTGAAGGGTTGTAAGCAAGCAATGCTACGATCTGATTTCCATCTAGAAAAGTGACTCCATCATAGGGTGGAAGATGGATAGTAGGGGAATGAAACTGGGAGCAGATAGACCATCTAGAAAAGTACTGGCGTAAACTGGGTGAGAAATGATGAAGGCCTGATGGACCAAAGTTAATGGCCATAGGAAAAGTGGTTGAGGGTCTTTTAATTATGGATGGAACCTTGTATTTTAATTTTTAGTTTATATTGGAGTAGAGTTGATTAACAATGTGTTAGTTTCAGGTGTACAGCAAAGTGATTCAGTTATACATGTACATGTATCTATTCTTTCTCAAGTTCTCTTCCCATTTAGGGCATTACAGAATATTGAGCAGAGTCCCATGTGCTATACAGTAGGTCCTTGTTGGTTATCCATTTTAAATATAACAGTGTGTATATGTCAATCCCAATTTCCCTTGTATTTTTGGATGAAACTTCCCAGCAAATAACATACTGTGGTAATCGGTATTACCTGTGGTTTCCTTTGCATTCCTTTTATATTTGTTTTCTGTAAACGTCTGGTTTAGGGAAAATATGTCTTAGCAATCACTGTGATCAGAAGCCCGTGTTCTTGTCCCATCCCAATCACTTACCAGCTGTGTTCTTTCAGGTGAGTCACTTGTTCTTTTGGAGACTCAGTTTCCTTATTAACAAAACAAGATCATAAAGCTTACCTCCTAACCCTGCATGATAATTAAAATACAATAATTTAACATATTATCGTTTAGCCAAATAAGTCTCAAAAGTGCAGTAAATCGTCACATACTGTACTGCATTAGGAATATTTTGGATGCAGAAAAGCCAACCAAAACTGGCTCAAGCTAGAAAAAGGGACGTCCTGGAAAGTCTGTGAGCAGATTTGGCTTCAGACACAGCTTGACTCAGGCTCAGATGACGTCACCAGGACCCAGATCTTGGCTCTGCTCTTCCCGTGATGGCTCCATTCTCAGGCTCACATTGTAGTCTCCTTCTCTACTGCCAGCAGCCGCAGACCCACATCATACCACCCAACCCTGTCTCTCCCAGTAGGTTCTTCCATAAGCCTCTCTCATTGGCCTGAACTGGATCACACGCCCACCCCTGTGACCAGAAGGTGGAATTCGTATATTGATTTATGCCCACGTCGAGTATTCCACCCCTGGAGGCATCCAAATGTACAGGACTGAAAATGAGGGAGGGAAAGTTCTTCCAAAGCAAAAGCGGCTCCACTCAAAGCCTCTGGATGCTAAGCAGCTGTATAGAGATGAACCACCTTTGCTGTTGTCGCCACCATTCTGAGAGCACTAGAGAGATGTGGCACTTCTTTCCACTGATGTCATAATCGGAAAAAGGTTATTTATTGTTAAGCTTTGAAGTATTCTTCCAAATGCTCTCATAACACCTACGAGCTATTCAGGGATCACCAGGCTTCCACACAACTCATTTAAGAGGCACTTCTAAAGGTAATAGGAGGCAGAGGGCAAGAGAGAGCTTCTAGCAACAAGAGAGGGCCTAATGGGCAGGAATCAGATAAAGAATCTGACAGTAATCAATAGTAATTGTATTTAAAAGAGGCATGCTCTTCCTCCTTGGAAAGTACCTTCTAGCCCCTGGGGACTTACCCATCTCTTTAAGCTTTAAATCATTTCACCAGTCTTTTGCATCCAGCCTCCTTGTGAGTGGACCCCAAGAATGAGTTTCCATTGTGCCCTCCATGGGAGAGTGTCCAAGGGCTGGGAAACACACAAAACCAACAACTGCCTGGCTATCAATAAAGGTGACCATCAACAACTTAGAAGCTGGATCCCATCATTTTTTTGGCTCTAGGAGAGCACAGAGGGGAAGAAGCTTTTCCTGTTCTGGAAGTGGCAACATTCACAAACAGGATTCCTCCTTGAAGGCTAAATCTCATATCCTTTAACTTTATTCCTGGATATGTCTGTAGTGCATTCCTCTATTAGAAAGCAAGCTCCTTGGGGGCAGCGGCCCTATCTTTTTCATGTCTTAACCCAATATTTACCACTAGGCTTGACCCGTAGTAGTTGTTTTATAAATGTGTACTGAATCAGTGAATTCACTTTGCTAGGCACTGTCAGATTCAAAGATCTGAAAGACAGCTTGGTTCCTAAAGTTCTCATAGCCTGGTGGGGCAAAAAATGTGAACATAATGGATTTGAAATAAGGTGAGGTATTCTAAGTGTACCCTACCTATACATGGGCCTTTCCTGTTTATCAAGCACTAAATCCAATCCATTTTTTATTTGATTTTCAGGGCACCCAGTGATATTGGCATAGAAGTTTTGCTAGCCTCATTTTACAGACATAAATCAGTTACTTGGGATGCAAGGGGTAGAAAGATTTAACCAAAGTTACACAATTTATTAGTGACACCCTGGACTGGCTCTGAATCCCAGGCCTGGGCTCTTCCAATGATGTCTTTGCAGTGTTCCGGAGTGAATGCTGGCTTGTTCAACTCTGAACACTACAGGTGGTGAAACAGGCTTAACTGTTAAAGATCAACCTTATATTATAAAAGTGCTTTCTCAGTCATTCTCTCTTCTAGTCACCACAATGAATTTGTGTAGCAATTTTATACATAAAAGAATAGGGAATTCCCCAGTGGTCCAGGGCTAAAGAATCTGCCTTCTAATGCAGGGGATGCAGCTTGATCCCTGGTCGGGGAACTAAGATCCCACATGCTGCAGGGTAACTAAGCCTGCGTGCCACAACTACTGAGCCCGCGCAAGGCAACTAGAGAGAAGCCTGCGTGCCTCAACGAAAGATCCCAAGTGCCGTGACTAAGACCTGAGGCCAAAAATAAATAAATAAATAAATAAATAAAAAGAATAGAGAGAGCGTTTAAGTGTCTCTAGTGTAGAAAAATGTAAAGCTAGTCAGCAAGTAAGTTAAAACTAGAATCTAAGAGTCCTGGGTTACCACTCCCCCTTTTGCCTTCTCTCTGGCTTTGGAAAAAGACAGTTATGGGATCCTTGGATAGTAAGGATAGAAGAAACATTATGTAGTGTACTCTCCCACCCCATGAAGACAGCTTCTCCTTGTACACTTCCAGTGAAAATACACCACTTCCCACACTGACATGCAGGCCATCCACTCTTGGAAATCCCTATTATTGGTCTTTATGTCATAAACAAACAGAACTCTGATGCCCTGCCATGTCCACTCATTGGTTCTGCAGTGGTTCAATTTTATTCTGTTTTCCTGGGTACCTACTATGTGCCAAGCACCCCATAGATAGACACATAGATAGACACATTATTACATCTTTTTTGCAAGCAAAGAAACTGGGACTTCGAGAGGTTAGAAAACTTACCCAAGGTCACAGCTGGGAAGAGGTAAGACCAGCTCTGCTGTTTTTAAATACAGTGCTGTCTGTGGCTTGCACTTAAGGAACACACAAATGAAAATGCATGCCATCCTCCAGACAGAGCAAATAGGACCCATTTTGCAGACATGGCTCCCTCTACACCTCTCTCCTGTTTTACAAGTCAGTAAAAATGTTCAGGAGCTCCCAATCCAACAGACGAGGTTCATTAATAATATGTAAAAGTTTATAGTTTATACAGTATAATCTCATAAACATTTATTAGTATGCTAATAGAGAGTAATGGCCATGGGAGCATAAAATGAGATGGGGGCTGAAGTGATGGAGCAAAAGAGCTGTCAGAAAATCTGCGATACCATTTTTTCCAGCAACGGTATTACAGGGGTGATCTCCCGACAGATTCATTTTCCTGGTTGCACCTCTGGATGACCGTGACAGAGTTGAAAGGATGCTGGGCTTGGGATCTGTTGATCTGGGTTCTAGTACTGAATCTGTCCTTAAAGAAGGAAAGGGAATTGACCTTCACTGAAACCTACCCTGTGCCAATGCTCTACTAGGCACTTCCGCAGTGATTTCTCCAACTGTTCTACCTGGGTGACCTCACGCAATTGCTTGGCACATTATGAATATTCAAACATATTTATTCAATTATGCTGAGTTGAAATCACTCCTCCCTCTAGGTTCAGTTTTCTCACTCTGACTCTAAGATTCCAAGAAAGTCTTCCACCATCTCTCCAAAATACATCAGGCAAGCGACAAAATTTAAATCATCCCACTTTTTTGAAATCAGTGCAGGCCAGTTTAGTGCAAGAGGCAAGACACCTGGAGTCTTGTCTGCCACTGCCCTCAGTGGCCACGGGCAAGTCACATTATGTAATGTACTACAGTCGGTTTCCTCATCAGAATATAGAGATAGTAAAGATGCCAAGACATGAGAAAGTCATGAACTATGTGGAAGTGTTTAGAAACACATATATGTGCATTTGGCTCTCTGCACAGCACTTGACTGAGTACCAACTATAAGCAAGCTCTCAGGCTGGGACATTGGGGACACAAACAGGACTAAGACCGGATTTCTGTATTCAAGAAGTTCACCATGTGCCTGTGATGGAGAATGAAGGGTAAGAAGTAATCCTTAAATAAAGTTGTAAATCAAGTTCCTGTAGGAAGAGAAGGAACAATTCATTTCATTTGGATGGGATTTTTCAGAGAAAGTTTCATTAAAGAGAAGGATTACAGGGGCTTCCTTGGTGGCTCAGTGGTTAAGAATCCGCCTGCCGATGCAGGGGACACAGGCTCGTGCCCTGGTCCGGGAAGATCCCACGTACGCAAAAAAAAAAAAAAAAAAAGAATCCGCCTGCCAATGCAGGGGACACAGGTTCAAGCCCTGGTCCGGGAAGATCCCACATGCCACAAAGCAATTAAGCCCATTCACCACAACTACTGAGTCTGTGCTCTAGAGCCCACAAGCCACAACTACTGAAGCCCGCGAGCCACAATTACTGAGCCCGCATGCCACAACCACTGAAGCCCACACGCCTAGAGCCCGTGCTCCACAACAAGAGAAGCCACTACAATGAGAAGGCTGCGCACCACAACGAAGAGTAGCCTCCGCTCGCTGCAATTAGAGACAAGCCCACGCGCAGCAATGAAGACCCAACGCAGCCAAAAATAAATAAATAAATTTATAAAGAGAAGGATTACATTTTTAACTTAGCCATGAAAAATGAGCAGACAATTTCACAGTTTGACTTTTTTTTTTAACCTAACATTATGTTTACAATGCACTTAGAGTTTTTTTTAACTGTTATACGGTATTTCATTTTCTGAAACCATAGCATATTTTGATTTGCCTACTAAGAGACAATTAAACTGCTACCATTTTGCACTATTAGGCTGACTATCCCTGTCCATGCCTCAGTCACTTTTGAGATCTTTCCCTATCGTAGACAATTGCGAGTGGAGTGACTGGTGTATATTCCTTACCAAGTATTGCCAAATGGCTCCCCAGAGGACATGGGCAGATTAATACAATTATGCAAAATATAAAATCACATAATGTTATGTATTATTTGTGGATACATTTGAACATAGTAAAAGTGCCTTGAGAATGATTATATACCAGCTTCACCATGGAGCTTACCTCCAGGGAAGGGAAAAAGGAAAAGGACTTCTACAAACGCCAACCTCTCTTAAAGCTGGATGATGCGCGTACGAGTTTCTGGTAAACAATTTCTGTACTTTCCTGGATGGAAATTTGAACTAGTTCATAATTAATCCCGTTTCAATTAGAAAACCCACATCAAGGTTTGAAATGGGGAGGAGTAGGCTTTCCAGGCTGAGGAAACGACACCACCACGAGCACAGAATAACGCAAGCATCGCGTGTCCCAGGAGTGGTCCCAGGTGAAGCACAAAGCATCGCTGTGACGGGTGTGAAGGATGCTGAGTTGGGAAAGACAATGGGAAAGGTCAGTGGGATCCAGCCACCCCAAGGTGTCTGGACTATGTTCTGAGACCAATGGGGAACGCAGAAGCTAGCTGAGGCCCTTAGGCCCCCAGTGCTTCTTGCAGGCCCCTGGCATTATCTGGACAGCCTCAAGGGGGCCCACCACCCACCCCTTCGTCCCTCCCCTCCTCACGCATCTCCGGACCTCTCCCGAGATGCTGCGGTCAGAACTACAGAGCAGGGCGGTGAGGAGACCCGGGCCCCCACCTCGGTGGAAACCTTTCGAGATGAGTCAGCTCACGGCCGTGAACGTGGAAAATGCACATTGTCTCATGCACAGGTGTGAGAACTGGAGGAGATGTGAGCCAGAGCCACCCTAAGCTCGATGAGAGTTCAAACAATCCCCAGAGCCAGCGAGAAGAAAATTGCCGCATAAAACTTCCCATTGAGTTTAGTTCGATCCTTATAAAGTCCATGGGGCCAGATTGCTTTTAGCATGATTATAGGGCCAGATTGCTTTTAGCATGATTAATACCCCTGCCTTCCCCGGGCTCGTTCCTGCCTGCCCTCTCTCCCTCCCTCTCTCTCTTCCTCCCTCTCCTCTCTCTTCTCTCCTCCTCTCTCTCTCTCTCTCTCTCCCTCTCTCTCTCTCCCTCTCTCTCTCTCTCTCTCTCTCTCTCTCCTCTCTCTTCCCTCTCTCTCTCTCCCTCTCTCCTCCTCTCCCTCTCTCCCCTCTCTCCCTCTCCCCTCTCTCTCCCCTCTCCCTCTCCCTCTCTCCCTCTCCCTCTCCCTCTCCCTCTCTCTCCTCTCTCCTTCCTCTCTCTCTCTCTCTCTCTCTCTCTCTCTTCTTCCTCCCTCTCCCTCTCTCCCTCTCCCCTCTCCCTCTCCTCTCCTCCTCTCTCTCTCTTCTCTCTCCCTCTCTCTCTCCCTCCCTCTCTCTCTCCCTCTCTCCCTCCCCCTCTCCCTCTCTCTCTCTCCCTCCCTCTCTCTCTCTTTCTCTTTCTCTCTCCCTCCCTCTCTCCCTCTCCTCCTCTCTCCCTCTCCCCTCTCCCTCTCTCTCTCCTCTCTCCCTCTCTCTCTCCCTCTCTCTCTCTGTCTTTCTCTCTCTCTCTCTCCCTCCCTCTCTCTCTCCCTCTCTCTCTCCCTCCCTCTCTCTCCCTCCCTCTCTCCCTCTCCCTCTCCCTCTCCCTCTCTCCCTCTCCCTCTCCCTCTCCCTCTCCCTCTCTCCCTCCCTCTCTTTCTCTAACACACATACACAGCCACACCGCACACTCACAGCCTCCGGCACACGTGCTCTCTGCCCCACGCGCTCAGACATCCTCTCCAGCAGGGACGTGAGCACACAGAGATGCAGTATCTCTGCCTGAGTGCTTCTCACACTCCTTCTACACAGGGTTAAATGTTTCTCTTGTCTGGGAACTTCGAGTCGGTTTCCTTTTGTAATGTGTTTTTCTCACTTATCTCAAATCTGGCTAGGCTTTGCCTTATGACCAAAATTTTCCCTTGAAAACACCCAGGCTTCACTTAACCCAGAGCCCTGGGCCCTCCATCAATCATGGGGCCCGATGACTGGTGGGTCGGCTCCACGAACCAAAACAAGCCACTCGGCAGCTTGTGCTTGGCCCAACGGGACTCCCCAGGGTTCGTGGGGGGTGGGGGGGTGGGAAGAAGACATCTTGGTGAGTCCACCACGCAGCGGGGTGCAGACCTGGGGCCCGAGGCAAGAAAGGGCTTCTCAAACTTACTCAGGAGCCCACAAAGCCCTCTCCTCTGTTCAGGGAAAGCTGGCAACCAGGGAGGGGCAGGTTACCCGGCACTCCCTGCAGCACCAAACAAACTCCAAATGAACTTACAAGCAGGAAATGGCTCCCGAGGATACAGTTTCCCAGCAGACGTCAGCCTTCAGGACTTGTTATTGGTGGGGGGGGGCCGGCGGCGGGGGGGGCGGGGGCACTTAGTGTGTGTAACAAGAAGGGAAAACATCCGTAATCATTCTCTTTCAAAGGCACACAGCTTAGCACAGACATTAGCTCACATTTACTACCATCTGGGAAATCCACTTCTCAATCAAGGCATATTCACTGCCAGGTACCACATGCTGCTGTTCCTCAAGCCTTCTCCCTCCCTTGAAGCTCCCCATCCTCTCTTCCAATCCTTTGCCTTAACCAATACCTATGAAAGAAGGAAGATTCCAGCTGGTAAGAGAGTACTTTGGAGAAGGCCAAGCTGTCCAGAAACCATATGGGGCCCCTTGAGCAGTAGAGACCAATGGCCAAGAAGAAGAGTCAGCAAGAGTTGGCTGGATGGAGTTGTGTAGAGAGGGAGTTCCATCCATCCCATGGTGCTTTGGAAGACTTGTGACTCCAAGCTCCGTCTCAGGCTCCACCTACCCCTGGGATGGCCATGGCCTCTCCACCTCATTCCAAACACCTGTGTCTTTAGTGACCTTCCCTTCTGCAGAGATCCTTTCTCCCCAGATGGAGTCGAGCGAATTTGAAAGCACAAACTTGATCTTATTCTTCCATCATCCCCACAGCTCCAAGCACAGCTCCCAGTACATGGTAAATGCCTATTAAATTGTCTGATTGGTTGAAGTTCTTCAAAAAGGAGGTGTGTAGAAAGAGATGGTCCTGGGATGTTTACCCTGTCTGGAAAGTTCCTATAAAGCCCACAGTCCAGAGTGGGGTTGTGTCAGTGAGCTAATCCCCCATCGCAGTAGCTCAGATCCAAACATAGTGACCCAGGGTGGACCTTCTCTGTGCATCAGTGGTGCCCCTGGTTGATACCACGGAACATCTGTGGGTCTTTAATGCTCTATCTCTTTTGCAAAGCAGAGAGGTTAAGAGCAGGGACAATGGGCATCAGGCTGCTTTTGGTTCAAATCCCAGCTTTACCTCCTACCAACTGAGTGACCTTGGGGCTCACTTACCTCATCGCTTAAATGGGGTTATGAAAAGTTTGTACCTCATAGGGTTGTTGTGAAATTAGGTGCCTTGTTACATTCAAATCAATATATGAATATGTATGTATATGTATATATATGAATAGTGGCTGGCATATTTATCTAACAATAAATATTTACCATATGCCAGGCACTACTGTAATTGCTAGAAATACAACAGGGAATAAAAACAACAGACAAAAAGAAAAATCCATGTCCTCATGAAGCTAATAGTCTAGTGGAGACATCACCCTAAAGAAATATCAGTGACCCTCATAGTTAGTTTATTTTTATTATTTCTGTAGCATCACCCTTTGTCTCCCCTACTGGCCTGTATCTCCAGGCCTGGCAAAGTTCCAGGCACACAATGGGTATTCAGTAACCAGCTTTTGAATAAACAATGACTAGATGAATCCGTAATTGTAACACTGCCATATTTATGTCAATTTCAAAATTATATTAGGCAACATGTACTGAGCCCTGATCTAGGGACTTAAACTAACTGAGGACTCAGGCCTCACAGCAAACCTACAGGGCCAGTACTGTTATCATCCTCATTATACAGATGAGGAAATTGAGACAGACAGAAGTTAGAAATCTTGCTCAAGACCACCTAGCCAGAGTTCACACTCATCTGCCCATGCCGTTCTGCCTCTCAGTAGAACAGAACAGGCCAGGTTTTTTAAATGTGCCGTGGACACTCTTCCCATGACTGGGAGGAAATCAGCCAGCACTTGGACAATTGTAGCCACCTAACTCACCCACCAGGTCTTGGTCCCACCCCACTTGCACAAAGCAGCCAGAGATGATTACCGTAAGTGACAGAGCTAATCTAGTCACCTGGTCACATCCCTGCTTGAACACCCACCACCACCAGCACCACCACTACCACCCCTGTGAGTCCTTGTTGTCTTTAAAATGTTCTTCAGACTCTTTTTTTAACTGTTATCCAGAGTAAGAAATACATTTCACACGGTAACCCACTACACACAAATGAAATAAAAGTTTCCCTGAACAGCACCTGGCCCTCTTTGGGCCATGTATCTTGTGCTGGGTATCTTCATTTCCTCTTCCAGATCCCCTCTACCCTCTCCACCCTGCCCTGCTCTGGCTTCAAAGTCTACCTCAACTACTTAGTGGCTTTGTGACTTTGGACAAGTTATTGAACCTCTCGAAGCCTCAATTTTCTTCCCTGGTAAAAATGGGGATGATAATCCTAACACCCAGCATAGAGGACGAAATGAAATTGTACATAAATTCTTAGCATATGCCAGCTTCTAGCCACACTCCAAGAAATGTTAGCTAGAGTTATGATTATTTTGAGTAGACACAACCGTAAATGTGCATTCATTTTCATTAAGGTGCTATAGTGCCTGGCCCTGATTTAGTGAAGAGGCCTCAGACATAGGAATTGTGCCCACAGTCTTGTAGCCACGTGATTAAAATGACTGTTTTAGAACAAAGACCACCACCATGTTGTTTAAGACAATTTTTAAAACAGATTCAGATCGATTGCCCTACAGATCTCAGTTGTCCCCAGTTGCTTGTTGGAAGACAAGTTTTCAGCTGAACAGCAGTTTCACCTCTGGTGGTGTCTCACTGTGCCCAGAGTCAGAAACTTTAGCCTGTGACAGTCTTAACAGACTCACTTAACCACGTGGTTCGGGGTACTGGGGAGTGAGCCACCTATAATGCAGGTCTCCCGCATGAGACTGTGCTCTTGAAGGAGATTTTTATTCTCCAGAATTAGGGATTATTCCCAAAAGGCAGACACCCAAGTTAACAGCCAAGTTCTACAAGGGGCCAAGGCATTCTGTTAGGAAAAAGAGAAAAATCCCAGCTTATAAGTCCCTTGGAAGGCAGTTTAATTATAAAATGTGTGAAGCTGAGTTTTAAATGTGAAGGTTCATACGGGCTGTTTCCTAGGACCCTTTGGAAAGTGTTAACTTGTTATCGTTATATGAAATTTATGAATGTACCTAGCCCAGGGCTATATATTATTTCCTAGGCTCTTCAATAATTCGCAGTTACAAGGAGCCGGTATTCTCTATTTCCAATGCCGACATCAAATTCAAGGCAAAGGCCTTAAATGAAAACATTTATATCAATAGTCTGATCACCATAAAACTCTTCGATCTTTGGAAAGTGTTTAGCATCCTTAGATAATATTTAAACAACTGCCTTCTTACCATGCCCCTCCCTCCTACAGACCAACAGCATGAACTTTCTTCCTATCAACCCAACACATGCACACACACAAACACAAACGCACGCACACACACACACAATTCCATTTTGAAAAGATAATTACTGCAGATAGAAACTGCCTGGCACAAGATGTGTTAGTGCAGAAGATTAGCCACGAAGTGTCCCGAAAAACTCCACCCCAACCGAAAACCAACTCCCTCCAGCCACAGTGGTGAGGATGGGATTACAGCCCTTGCTGCCACTCACCCTCTCTCCCCCTGTCACCCTGTGACACCAAGGGAAAGGGCCAGGAGAGGCTGGCAGATGGTACCAGAGGCCACCTTTCTATAAGCCCACATTCAAGTTTTCATTCTACAAATAGGCTGGGGCAGGGCAGCAGGGGGGAATGGAGAATATGCACCACCAAAGATGAATAGAAACCTCAACCTTGTCACCAAGCAGTAAGGGACACAGTTGATAAATCATCAACTGCAAAGAGTGTGGTGACTGTTGTATCAGAAGTCTGAACAGCCTCAATATGACAGCCTGGGAGAGCTGGACCCAGTGGTGTGCTGGTCAGTGTTTAACAACCAGCTGTCCAGGGGAGAAGTCCTTATTTGTAGCTCTTGCCAATTTCCGTGGTGTAAATACTCCCACAATGACCAATTTCAAGCTACCTCTGTCACAGAACAGAGAGTTGGGCAAAGATGCACAGTGGCACCCCAGTATGTAGTACCTCCACCATACAGGTACAATAGACGTAATAACCTCAAGACTCTAGATCTTAATAAATGTGAGCTGCGCAATCTCTCAGATTTCTGTGGCACACGGTAAAATGTAATAAAATAATCTGGAAGCAATGAATTTTGAGTATTTATTAACTCTGTTTTAAGTATCATATATTCTATTGCAAATTGAGATTAATTTAGGTTTTAATGGTGGTTGTGTTTAACAACCAGCTCACAAAATTCCTGCAGCTTTTAACAATTGGCTTTTATGGGTGGTTGCACCCTACTCCAGCGCACCGCTGGATGGACCTCACTTGGACGGAGAGCTGAGCAGGATCTCAGTGCCAGGGCAGGGGTACAAAGAGGCCAGATGTGCGCCAAGAGCTTACCTGAAGCCATCTGGAGTGCAAGAGCTAGGGATGCAGGCCAAGCCAACATTTCCAGGGAGCTGAAAGCCAGACACAGAGGAGACAAAGTACTGAGAGCAGACCAAAAGAGCCAGGGGCCAACTCCACAAAGAAAATGCAGTAGAGAGTTGATATGGGGCCAAGCCTCCATCGGACAGAAAACAAAGAGAACAGGTCGGGAAGAAGTGAGGAATGCACCAAGGAAATCTGAGTGATTGCGCAGCTCACATTTATTAATAAATACCCTTGATCATTGTTCATGAGCACTTAATAATCATTATGGAGCACTTAACATAGACGAGGGCTGTTGTAAGTGCATCACATGCTTTATCCCACTACTGGTAGCCCCATTTTACAGATGGGACAGACAGCCGAACTCCAGAGCCTGTGGTGACCTTAGCTTTGCGAAGCAGGCACATGGGTGTGCTGGGCTGGTTTAAAATGCTCTACAGAAAACAAGCAGTATGTGAAGAAATGCTCCAAAGTGGAATAAATAACTTGTTTCCCAGCCTGTGTTCACATAGTTGGTCCAAAATAATATCTGTGTTCAGAGGTATTACCACAGGTTGCCTATGGGGGAGGGAGAGGGTTAAGTTAAGCAGCGGTGGATCTTGCCTTTTGGTGAACCAGTTGCCCTGTGAGCACTCTGAGGAAAATAAAAATATAGTCCCTGGCCTCCTGAAGCTCCAGTTTTCACTCCTTCACTCCCACACTCAACACCTCGGATTTGACGCCACGAGCAGTCCTTGCTTCCCGAGTCTCCTTTCTCCAAACACAACTTTGGTGCCTCTTGCTCTAAGGCTAGTGCATGCAAGTCAGCCCAACCCATGCCCAGCACCAGACCCCAGCCCAGCCTGGGCAGAGCCCTGGGTCCTTGCCACAGACCGGAGATTCTAGCCTGAGAGCATCTTGAGATTGTACAGAAATTTTTCCCAGAGGACCTAGCACAGTGCCTGGGATGATAAATAGGTGCTGAACTGAACCCCAAGGCCACCAGAGCAGAGGGAAGGAATTCCCACTGTTCCATATTTATCAGGCCTTCTCATTTTACGAGTCACTGCATGGGACATGGGCCAACTGCTCCTCTTCCCTTAGGAAGCGGTCTCCTAACTCAGAATGACACAGTATTGCACATTCCCCGCTGGGAACCACAAAGACCTCACAAATGTCTCAGGCTGGCTGGAAGCTTTATTCTGAGTCCCAGGTAGTGTTTTCTCTGCTTTTGTCTTTGACCAGCTGGGGCACGTGAGGAAGCGCTATCAGGAAGGGCCAGGATCGTGGCTTCGGGAAATCATGGCTTCGGGAAAGTTTGGGATTAGGTCTCACCCACCGACCTGGGAAAGTCTTTATGAAGTCATTTTCCTCTCACCCTCAGTGATGCTCCATTGGCTAACTCAGACAAAGGGAGAGGTCTGTTTTCAATTAGACTTCTCAAAAAAGTGTTTTTCAATAGCCCGTAAAAATAATCCGATAGAGGCCATAGAGGTGTGAGGTGTTGTCATCATCCTGTTGGGAAAACATCACTCAGAATGCACCCCAAAGCGAGAGGGGAACGTTGTGACGTCTTCACATTTTTAATTGGTGAAGTGAACCTGCAGGATTCGTTGTCCCCCTTTGTGTCAGCTTTAACATGTCCTCCACTAGGGAAATCCGAGGCTTTGGATGATTAGCCTGGTTGGATCATGTTACCCTGTTTGGCTCTGCAGAAATCGCACTTTTCATTTTGCCTTTAATCCTAACAGTCACCAGGAAGGTTAGCCCCAAACACAAATGATACATTGTGGTCTTACTTTCAAACAATTATCAACTCATAAATCTTGGTCAGACGGTAATGAGAGTGCGAGAAATAATTGAATTCAGTCCAGATGAACAGGGGTGGAGGGAGGAGAAACTAAGGGGAGGTGAAAGACAGAGGGAGGGGGTCCTGGGCCCGGGAGCCAGAAAGTCTCTGTTGACTCCTGTTTGTCCTTGCTGAATCGCTGCATTTAGAGGCTCGGATGGATATGAGTAAGGCCATTAAAAATGGTGACGGTCCAGCAGGAGCTCGGAAAATAGAGGGTAAAATCTAAATAAGATTGATACTGGCTTTAAAGGTAGCCAGGAAGAGAGAGAATGGAAAAGGAGCCAGGGAATGGGGGGCTGAGAGTCCCAGTTCAGCAAATTTCCACACTGTGTGGCCCTGGGAGAGCCATGTGACTTCTCAGTGTTGGGAATGGGGCTGCCAGCCCCACTTACATCATAAGAGTATCATAAGGATCACATGAGATAATACACTGAAACATGTAAAAAAATCCTCAAAAGAGACCATATTCTTGAGCTTCCCTGGTGGCGCAATGGTTGAGAGTCCACCTGCCGATGCAGGGGACACGGGTTTGTGCCCCGGTCCGGGAGGATCCCACATGCCGTGGAGCGGCTGGGCCCGTGAGCCATGGCCGCTGAGCCTGCGCGTCCGGAGCCTGTGCTCCGCAACGGGAGAGGCCGCGACAGTGAGAGGCCCGCATACCGCCAAAAAAAAAAAAAAGAGAGACCATATTCTTAAGCCATGTTAACTCCATTTAATTAGTCAACAATGATTTGGAGACAATCCTATTGGCTCTATATTCCAAACACATCTAGAACTTATCTACTTCTTACCAGCTCCACTGCTGCCATCTGGGTCCAATCCAGCATCTGCTTTTCCCTGGATTATTAGAAGAGTCCTCAGTAATCTTTCTTTCCATGAGTGCCCCCTCCTCCAAAATTCATTCTTTACCCATCATCTAGTCATGACCCTTTCAAATATGTCATGTTACTCTTCTGATCAAAACCCTCTAACGATTCTCCATTCCACATAAGTGTCTTGGTGGTAAAGGAGAGGAAACTTTGCACCATGGTGCCTTCCTAACCAACCTGGCTTGCACCCCTGAGAATCTGCTACAAATACCTACTAAGCTGGCAGCCCCCATAACAGAAAGGGAAGGAATCAAATTCAGCTTGAAATAACCAACATTTTTGTTTTCAACACCAAGTATTGCCAATTAACACATCTTACCCAGTTATAGCACTTTATAGTGTTTTTCCATATAGAGATTTATTTCATTCTTATGCCAACAGGGTAGGTGTTTTTGTTATCTTTTTACCATCGACAAAGAAGCAGATTACATAGTGAATCTTTGGCAGAGCCATGTCTCTTACACCTTCTTTCAGTTGTAAGTGAATCTAGCTTAGCTGGTATAAACAATGACAACAGATGCTCCCTGCCTGATGTCCTGCACTTTAGAATTTTGCTGCCATGATGTCTGTCTGTCTTGCTTCCTCTGTTTCCCAATTAAAGTGAAGGCGATCAGAGTGCAATGACCATGTCAGACCTCCAAGGGGCTTGCCGGCTTCTTGGTATGAGGTTGTTTTGCAATAGTAACAGAGGCTAGAGTATGAAGTCAATAAACAAATAACTCAGTAATTATAAGCCTTATGAAGAAAGAAACCAAAGGGATGCTGAGAAAGAGAGTAGTTTTGATGAGGATGATCTACTTTGGATAGGGTAGTCAGGGAAGTGTTCCCATTTAAACTGAGAACTAGAGGATGACTAGTTGCTCCTTGGTGAAAGCCCTTGGCAGGACAGAGATAACTAGTAGCTCCCTGAAAGCTTACCATGTGTAGGAGCAAAGATTGTGGACATCCTGAGAACAGGACTTCTGTAAAAGAAAATGGGTAGGGCGGTGGGAATGGAGCCACACATGCTCAGTTTTTCCTTTCATTCAAGGAAAATTTGTTGAGCATCTACTATGTGCCAGGCGGCATGAGAGCTATGAACAAAATTCATGGAGCATGTATTCTAATGGAAGAGACATAGATGATTTTTAAAATAATGTATTAGATACTGAGAAGTGCCATAAATATAAACTAAAAAGGGGATAGAGAATGATAGAAGTGGGGGTAGGGAGAAAGTTTGACAATTAGGTAGGGTCAGGGTAGCCACACTCAGGAAGTGACATTCCCATAGAGACCTGAATGAAGGGAAGGAATAAATAACAAAATCTGGGGAGAGAAGAGGGATAGAAAATATTTTAGCAGCAGCAGCAGCAACAAATGCAAAGGCTCTGGCACAAAACTGTCTTGCCATGTTCAAGAAGAATTCAAGGAATAATAAGCAGCTCGGTGAGGCTGGAGAGGGTGGGCAGGGGAGGAGTAGAAGGAAAAGAGAGGGGAGGTGTTGCCATGAGTAAGATCACGAAGGGCCTTATCCTTTCATTGGGAGTTTGGATTTGACTTTGCGCACTGAAAACCCATTGCCTGCTTTTGATCAAGGGAGTAGCATGACCTGATTTATGTTTTAAAATATCATCCTGGCTACTGTGTGGTGAATGGCTTGCCAGAGACAAGAGTAGAAGTCAGGAGAGAGGCAACAATGGAGGTGGTCCAGGTGAGGGGTGATGGCGAGAGAGACTACAGACTCAGGTAAGAGTGGAGGTGCAAAGAGGTGGACAGGTGTGGGATGTTTTTGGAGAAAGCGGTCACAAACTTGTGTATGACTGAAGTGGGTGATGAGAAAGAGAGAGGAATCAAGGGCCCTATTAGGTCTGGGCCTGAACAATGGGGTAGATGGCAGTGCCATTTCCTTAGATAGGAAACCAGCAGAGGCCCAGGGTGTGGAGGACCATGTGTGAAGTTTGGTGGCGAGAAGGGAGTCGAGTGAGATGGGTGTGCTCCCTTCCTTCTCTTGGTGTCTCCAATCAGGTCAGTCCTTAGGAAGGAGGACAAGAGATGCAGATCCCATACTCTCTCCTCCTAGAGAGATGAGGAGAAATTTCATCATAGGCATGTAAGAAAATGCTTACAAATGCTCACCCTAAAATTATATTTTGTTTTCAGTTTAATTCACCTGGGGAAAGGAGCAGAAAGAAGGGGTAAATTAGAGACAGAGAAACATGTAAATAACTAATACAATCCAAACTGTTGTAAAGTGCTAGAAGGATCCTTGGATTATTTATGTCTGCATCCCAACACCTACTACTGTGTCTGGCACAAAAACATTTGTTGAATTGAATTGTCATACAAAGTATGAATGAAGAATAAAAGATAATTTTGCATGGGGGGTGGGTCAAAGAATGCTTGGAAGAGGATTTAAAGTCTTAATTTGGAATTTTCTCTAAGTTTGTTGTTTCAACTGATAGCATTACTCAAACACAGAGTAATATTATGGTCCTGGTACTATGAAGACCTACTTCAACAAGTCAAGGCTCTGCCCAAAGATCTTGGAGTCTGAGAGTGTATCAGCCCAGAATAAGTTGAGACCTCAGACAAAGTTTATAAAAATTAGTACCACAGTAGAAAGTGATTAAGTACACAGATTATAGATTCCCGTATCTCCTCCACTGGTTTACTTGCTGTGTGTGCTTCAGTTTCTTCATCTGCATAACAGAAATTTTAATAGTAACCATCTCAAAAACTTGTACATATTAAATGCGTTAATATGCATAATATACATAGAGTAAATGCCAGGCACATGGAAAAAATATACTACTACCAATCCTATGCTGCTACTAGTAGTAACTCGTATTACTACTAGTACTAGTAAGTACTACTAGTCCTACTGCAACAGCAGGTCTAACAAACTTAAGAGTCATGTAATTTAATCTAATCCAAGATGCACATTCTTGGAAATGATTTCTTAAAACAGGAGTGTATAAAGGATTAATATTAAGAATAAATGGTAAATAGGAATATATAAGCCAATAATTAAGTATTCTCTTCCATTAAAGCTATTTCTAAAATCAAAAAAAAGCAAGCATACTTTTTTTTTCTTCTAGTATCCATGAACATTGAAGGTTCTCCCTAACCTATTTGACTGAACAGTGTGGTTTTTTAATGGTATCCAATATGGAAGTTTTAAGAATAAAAATATGGTTTTATAAAATTAGTACCTTATGGATAATAACAATTATTGGTGAGGATGTGGAGAAATTGGAGCCCTCATACATTGCCGATAGGAATGTAAAATGGTACAGCTGCTTTGGAAAACAGTTTGACAGTTCCTCAAAAAATTAGCATAGAGTTACCATATGACCCAGCAATTCTACTTCTAAGTACATATCCAAGAAAAATTAAAACATGTATTCATATAAAAATTTATGCATGAGTGTTGTTGCAGTATTATTCATAATAGCCAAAAAGTGGAAACAACCCAAATGTCTATCAGCCATGAATGGTAAACAAAGGCGGTATATCCACATTAAAGAATGTTATTTGGCCGTTAAAAGAAATGAAGTACTGGGCTTCCCTGGTGGCGCAGTGGTTGAGAGTCTGCCTGCCGATGCAGGGGACACGGGTTTGTGCCCCGATCCGGGAGGATCCCACGTGCCGCGGAGCGGCTGGGCCCATGAGCCATGGCCGCTGAGCCTGCGCTTCCAGAGCCTATGCTCTGCAACGGGAGAGGCCACAACAGTGAGAGGCCCACGTACCACAAAAAAAAAAAAAAATTAATTAATAGATTAGAGTTGTTTCACAAGTCTCTATTTGAAAATTTTTTTTATGTAATTATCTAGGATGTAAGACTGTGGGGTTATTTCATGAGATAATATATGTAAAGCACCTGACACAAGGAAGATGCTCAATAAACCTGTAGAGCTTCTATCATTCTGAATGAGGACAGGTCATATATTCAAAAGTTACCTGGGCCCCCAGGCTCCATACCACTCCAAGGACTTGGCCCATAAGGTCCACCCAGCTGGCGATGGGAGTCAGAATCACACTGTGGGGAGAACTGGGACAAGGGGTTGAGGAGCTGGTCTGAGTTGGGCTTTGCCACTAACTGAGTCTTTGACCTGAGTCTGTGACCTCATTGCTGTGTCTCAATTTCCCACATGATAGTTTGAAAAAATCTTTTCTCCCACCTCTCAGG
This sequence comes from Mesoplodon bidens, assembly GCF_964165515.1. Lineage (NCBI taxonomy): Eukaryota > Metazoa > Chordata > Mammalia > Artiodactyla > Ziphiidae > Mesoplodon > Mesoplodon bidens. The sequence goes on along the minus strand of NC_138177.1, from coordinate 134,533,784 downwards.
ATTATGAGCATCAAGTGAAATCAAGTATCTGAATTGACTTTGCAAGGTTGATGTAGGGACTTATTAACTACAAACGAAATATCTCCCTGATGGAAAAGGGACCTTACAGAATGATGGCTAACATCTTGTAGAGGGCTTGCTCTGTGCCCAGCACTGTTCTAAGGGCTTTTCCAGGAATTAATTAACTCACCTAATCCCTACAACAATCTTTTGAAGCCTGAACTATTATTATCTCTGTTTTTCAAATGAGGAACTGAGGACAAGGAGATGAAGTAATTTCCCAAAGTCATGCAGCTCGAAAGAGGCAGAGCTGGGACGCAGACCTAAGAGCCCTGGCACCAAAGCTGGCACGCTCCACCTCTAGCCGTGTTCAGTGTATCCCCATTTTACAGATGAGGAAACTCATGAGACCATACACATAAGACAGTGGGAGGCAACTGATATAGACCAGGAGCTTACCATGTGCCCAGCCATTCCTCATGCTTCCCATGTGCTCTCTTACTGCTCGTGGCAATCCCATGAGGCAGGTACCATACCCATGGTACTGTTGGTGAAGCCCAAAGCACTTAATTAACATAATTAACTTGCCTAAAGTGACCAGCTTAGTAAGTCAGAAAGCTAGGATTTCAGCCCAGTCCTTTCTGACACCAAAAGCCCTGCTCCTTCTATATGCCACGCCTGGGTAAAATTTACCCTGATGCCCAGAATAATTTACACACAGCATAATGATGTGGTACACTTCTGCCAATGGGTTCAAGGTCTCTTCTGGATATTAAATTGCAATGCATTTCTTGCCTCTCAGACCAGAGATGCTGATACACCAGCAAATACATTTTTTAGCCACTGAGCAGGGATAGGCCTATGCCATGATGAGTTACACATCACAGAAAGACAAAACCCTTAATGACAATGCTGGCAGAGTCAGCCCTGGTGGAAGTAGGAGCAGGTGGTGCTGAAATAAAAGAGTAACTGGAAAGCAGGGGAAATTTGGGCATACTTCATTTGGACTGATAGGCAATCTTTGGTTCACTCCCATGGAAATCACTTGGGGATAACCTAGCAGTTATTAAACACACGAGGATTGTGGAAAGACCCATTCATTACTGAGTCCCTTCATCAGAGCTCCTGCTTAGCAAACTGTCAACATCACAGAGCCTGATTTAAGCCTAACACAAGAGGCCACAGTAAATCCTGTCATTTAGCAAAAAACAAGAGAAAACAGAAACTTCAGAGAGATATAGCGGGGCTGCAGATGCGGCATGCCAGTGCCCAGAAATATCTAAATATGGAAAATTGACTGAAGTGACTTAGTTACTCGTATTTTCCAGAAAGGAAGGCTTCCTGTAATGAAACTGCAAACCTTAGGCCCTGTAGTGGGAGCCACATGGCCATGATGCTACTCCCCGAGCATCCGCTGAATCTCCTGAGCCTCTCCTTTGGTCCCCTTGTCACACCACACTTATACAAAATCTGCTGGGGATGCTGACAAACAGGTTATAGCCTCAGAAGTCTTGCCCATATCAGTCAATGGCAACTCTGCCATTCCACTGCACGGGCCATAAACCTGGGAGCCACGCTTGGTTCCTCTCTTGCTCACAGTCCACATCCAATACAGCAAGAAATTCTATTACCTCTGCCTCCTAAATATGCCCCCAATTGAACCACTTCCCCCACTTTCACCCCATCCAAGCTGCCATCATCTCTCCCCTGAATTAGGCAACAGCCTCCTAACGAGTCCCCTTGCTTTCGTTCCTGCCACTCTACAATTATTTCTCAACACTACGGTTGGCACGATCCTATTAAAACCTGAATCAGATTATGTTGTGTCTGTGTTTAAATCCTCCAGTGGCTCTCCATCTCAATAAAATTGCAAGGTCAGGTGCTTACACTGGCCCACGATGCCCCTCATGGTGTGCCCTTCATTGCCTACCTCACCATGGATCTCCACGCCCCTCCCCACCCTCTCTGTACCCACTCCCCTGGCTCCCCACTGTTCCTCGGACGACCCGGAAGTAGTGGGCCACAGAAGCAGAGCCCACCAGGGCTCTGAATGGGCAGAGCATCTGATGCACCTCGAGGAAGTCCAGTCTAATGGGTGGGACACGATCTGTCTGGAGTAGATGCAGAATGAGAATATGGGGCATTTGGAGAGAGCAGGGGAATTGAGCACAAGTTCAGGTCTCAGCAAGCCTGAGTAGGCAGCACTGAAAGGTGACAATGAGCGTGCCGATCTCCTAGTGACTCTCCATCTAACTTTTTTTTTTTTTTTTGCGGTACACGGGCCTCTCACTGTTGTGGCCTCTCCCGTTGCTGAGCACAGGCTCTGGACGCGCAGGCTCAGCGGCCATGGCTCACGGGCCCAGCCGCTCTGCGGCATGTGGGATCCTCCCAGACCGGGGCACGAACCTGTGTCCCCTGCATCGGCAGGTGGACTCTCAACCACTGCACCACCAGGGAAGCCCCTCCATCTAACTTTTAATCCCCTAGCTCCGTGCACAAGGCCCCTCCTGCTCTCTCCCCTACCTTCCAGTTCTGGCATCACACCCTCCTACGTCCCCTCCTGGGTCCCCTGACTCCATACCAGGCTGCTAAGAGTTACCCAGACTGTCATGCCGTTCCACACTCGAAAACCTTCACCTTTACTATTTCCTCTGTGCAAAACCCCGATCCCTCTCCTTCTTCACCCACTCCCTCAACATTCAGAAATCAGCTTGTGTCAAGGTTGAACTTTCCTCCATCTCCGCATGCCTCCCGCACCCCCAGTCCACACACATGCACGCACACACATATATACACGCTCCATGTGACCTCAGGTACTCCTCCTCTCTGCTCCTACAAGGCCACGTGCTCACACCTACCACACCACTTCATCCTCTGTACTGTAACGGCCGATTTATCTCATCCCTGCCGGACTGTGAGTTCTTTGTTGGGAGGGACACATTCTTGTGCGTTTCTGCTTCCCCAGCATCTAACACAGTGCCTGGCACACGGTAGGTGCCCTCTCAGCTCCATACACATGCACTGAATGAATGGAGAAGGGTGTCCCATCAACGTAGAGAAGTTTGATAGCAGGTATAGAGCAAGACACATTCACAGGTCTGGAGGGCTGAGTCAAACCTTGAGCATTTGGGAGGCTGGAGAAAGCAAAGCAGGTCTGGTCTTACAGGAAGTAGGACTTGGACAGTTCATCAAAGTGGACACTTGGATACAGGAAGAAGTCGGGGACTCAGGTACTAGAACTGGTAGAGAAGAGTTGGGGTTGGTCTCAAGAGCACGACAAAAGACCCCAAGATAGGGATGATTTCTGATAGCTGATGGGGCAGCTGAGGTAGGAGGAGAGGTAGTGGATGGAAAGGAAGCCAAAAACCCCTGTTAATGAGAACAAAAAGGCGCAGGGAGCGTGGTTGCTCCTTACATTGTGCAGTTGCCATGGTGTCTTGGTCAGCCTTCATCCCCTAAACCTAGTAGCAGGACCGACGGGACCATCCCTGGCAGAAACTAAAATAGGTACCATTGTGTTCCCACATTTAGCCTTAACAGCTCTCTCCCTCTTTCATCACTTCTTTTCCCCAAAGTACAAGGGAAAAAATGCAATCACCACATTCATATTTAACAAAGTTCTTGGGTCAGATTACTTGAGTTTAAATCCCAGCTGTGCCACTTGTTCCCTATGTGATCTTCAGCAAGTTGTGTGCTCAGCTTTCCCTTCTATAAAGTGGGGATGATAATCATAGTACCTACCTCACAGGGTTATGTGAGGATGACATGAGACGCATGAAAAGCATTTAGCACAGTGCCTGGTGTACAGTACTTAGTGGCCTTTCATAGCCATTGTCATTCGTATCGTGCTATTATTGACGGCATAGTGACCATGAACACAGACAACGGAGCCAGACCATCGGGTTCAAATTCTGTCTCCACCTCTCACTAGCCCTGGGACATTGGACAAGTTACTTACTTCAGGCACTTACTTCAATTTCCTCATCTGTGTAATGGAAATAATAGCAGACTTGCCTCAGAGGGCTGGCAGGAGAATTAAAGTAGTCAATAGTTGTAAAGCATTGAGAACAGTGCCTGGGTTATATAATAAGTGCTTTCTAAAAATGTGTAGAATAAGTTAATTATTGTTATTAGGAACCAGTGATTTCCTGTGTCCCCCCCCTTCCTGAGCTACAGTGGAGCCTCAGTATCCGAGGATGTGGAGGACAAACTATATCCATTATACTACAGCATGTTATATAAGGGACTTGAACATCCTTGGATTTTGGTATCTGCAGGGGCTCCTGGAACCAATCCCCCACGGATACTAAGGGACGACTTCACTTGCAACTTTTCAAAAGGCCTAAGGGCAGAGCAACCCTATGTGTCAGTGGTCAAAACCAATGGCTATGGGCAAAGGTAATATTGGAGTTTCCCAGCATCTCCCAAACTGTGCCCTGAGAGCACCAGCCCTTTCTCTCTGCTATACATCTGGCTTCACAAGACCCAAACCAGCCCCAGGCCTGCTGGGAAGTTCGCCTGAGTCCTGATAATCTCTGACAAAGTGACAGGAGGGAGTGGCGCGCCCACAGAAAACAGCTGACCCAGTGGACTGGCTGCTGTCACTGGATCTATTTCCCAGCATCTTGGAAGTTGCTGACTTCAGCCTTTCCAGAGTAAAGCACTGTCCACGGTCAGAGACAGCACTGAGGCGAACACGCAGCACAGCCGTAAATCTGCAAGCCGTATTATTTAAGAGACCTGACTTTCTTGTGTTGCGATATTAAAGCAAATCTGCCTCCTGCTCATAAATCAGCAGGGCTATTTCCATCCTCAGCCACTCTGCTCAGCTGTCTCCAGATGCACACAGCCTACATTTCTCTCACTTGGGAGGTGCAGGTTGAGAAAGTAAAGGAAGATATGTATTTACCCCTCCCAAAACTGTCCTCACGACCCTGCCTGTGCACTCCTTCCCTGTCGTAGGATCTTAGATTCCCAGCATCTTCTGGAGAGTCACAAAAAGTACAGCACACACCCCTGGATATTGATATAGCAGGTTACCTTCACAGCACTCTTGGTAGATAGGGTGGGTACAGTTAATCCCAATTTAGAGGTCATGAAACTGAGTATCAAAGATGTCAAGTGAATCTCCTGAGATCACACAGATAGTAAACAGGGGAGCCTGGGATAACTCATGTCTCCTAACTCCTGGTCCACTGCTCTTTCTACAGCATTAAATGTTTCATCATGAATTACTTCACATGCATAAAGCAAAGATGTATAGGGATGCTCCTGGGGAAAAAGAAAAATGATGTCAGTTCAAAATTTTGAATGAATGTTGACTGAGAGTGAGCTATGTGCCAGGTACTTTCCAACACATCAGCAAACTTTATCATTGCACCAGAACTTTCCATGGCTTCCCATCACCCAGAAGGTAGCCCAGGTTCTTAGCATAATATACAAAGGCGCTCGTGATCTCGGCCCTGCCTATTGCTTTGGCTTCATCCCCAGAGCACAGGTCACAGGCTTCACTTCATCCTTCTGGCCTCCAGGAAGTCAGCTCTGACCCACCCACCCCTCATGCCCTGGCTGAGCTGAGGCTCTTCCTCTGCAGTCCTCTAGCTCCTGTGCTTGATCTCTCTTCAGTGTTTTCCTCACTTCATCACCAGGCTCTGTTTACTTGTCACCCCCCTCCTCAGACTGTGAACTCCTTCAAGGTGGAGATATTGCATAGTTGCAGGTAAAATGGTGGGTGCACAACCCATATTCCTGGACTGAATCCTCACTATCATCCCATCCAGTGAACACTGTTATGCTTGTTTTTACAAGTGAGGACACTCATTTGTAAAAATGAGGGTGGACATTCAGACACACTGCAGGACTGCTCAGCATCAGCCTTTAGGAGGGGCCCCAGCTGGGCCTGAAACTCAGGTTTCCAGCCCATGCCCTCATCTCCTTCCCCTCCCTGCCTTATTCAGTCTTGGATGCTTCAACTGATTTCTGCTTTTCCAACCTGAGTTAGTACACAGAATTAGCCCTGCCTTTCACTGCCACTGAGGCAGAAGGAAGAAACATGTGTCCTGCCTGGCTTCTCCCCACCTCCAGTCAGCATGCCTCAACCAACCCTTGAGAAACGAACCTCATGGGTCACCCCTAAAGGAATGTTGTCCTGTGGGCTTCTGCAGAGGGCTGACCAGGACCAACAGGTAAAAACCAGAGGGAGGAATATTCTCATGAATTCACAAACACTGGGCGCTCACTATGTGCCAAGCATTTCCCAATAACTAGATCTATCAGAAATGAAAAGAGACTGTTGGCCACGCCTGGAGGGTGTCCACTAGAGGTAGGGTGAGCACCTAGCAGCAATGTTAAAAGCATAGACAGGGCTTCCCTGGTGGCGCAGTGGTTGAGAGTCCGCCTACCGATGCAGGGGACACGGGTTTGTGCCCCGGTCCAGGAAGATCCCACGTGCCGCAGAGCGGCTGGGCCCGTGAGCCATGGCCGCTGGGCCTGCGCGTCTGGAGCCTGTGCTCCGCAATGGGAGAGGCCACAACAGTGAGAGGCCCGCGTACCAAAAAAAAAAAAAAAAAAAAAAAGCAGAGACAGAAGCATCTGGTGGGGATGGGGGTGGCCTGAGGCGACTCCCATGCCCTCTGAATTTGGAGCCCTGGGCCCATAGACCTTGGGTCCCTCTCTCTCCTACCCTCCCAACCCCAGCCCCTCACCAGCCCTCCCGAGCACTATAAAAAGCCAAGGCTTTGGAAATGTAGCTAAACTAATTTTGTGAAAGATTCGAAAATGTTCTTTAAGTATGGCTCTAAGTGATTTTATTTCCAATACTTGCCGGCAGAAAAATATTACCCCTGCATTTCAATGCAGAGGAAATAAACAGGCTGCATTTGGCCAAATTCATGTATTTAAGTTATTTCCTAAAGTGAGTGTAATTTGGAAATCGCTAGTATTATTTTCTCCCAGTGCCGGTTAATGCCTTATCTGTGGCCTCTGGAAGGGACACTTCTTGCACCAAGAGTTATTAGTTTTTTATTTAGAATGTACTGTATGGGTGATTTGTGGGTGTAACAAACCTGAATAATTTAAAGTAGTCTTTATTTGCTGAGAACTGCAGGGTTTTTTTAAAGTAGATTTTAAATCTTTAAACTTTCAGAGATTAAGAGAGATTGGCCGGGGGATTTATTTGTAGCAGGAATTTCTTTTTCTTACGCTTGCGTCTTTCCCAGCACCCATTCTTCTTTCCTGCCTCATTCTAGAATCATGTAATGTCAGCGCTAGAGGAGACTGTAGACAGCCATCCTTTAGAGCGGTAGTTTTCAGACATCTTTTATGGCCAAATCCTTTATGCAAAGAAAAATTTTAGCCCCACTAGCCATGAACCAGAGCTGCTCTGGTGGGGCCTCTTTCTCTGCTGACCTCTCCACCCTCATGCCAAGCCTCACAGCACCCCTGGGGAACACACTTTGAAAACCAAGACCCCTCTTTTTATAGTAAGAGAACCGAGACCAGAGGGTAAGGAATGACTTATCCAAGGTCACTCAGCAAGGACAAGGCAGAACCAGGATTAGAACCGTGTCTCCTGACACAATCTACGCACATCCCACCAGCTCTAGCTGCCTCTTGCACTTGGCTTGCCATTTTAACACAGATCTGTCAACCGTCTTTCAAATTCCCATCTCTTGGGAGGAGTGTAAAAAGGCAGCTCAGCGCAGGAGCACAGCACAGAATCACACTCATTCATGTTAGTGACGGTAATAATGGTTGTCCCAGGCCACAGTCTCCGGGCAGGAACGTCCTCAGGACGTGCCTGCACTCAGCAGCCATCCTCCGTCTCCAGCAAGGCTTGGTGGCTCGTCATTTCTAAGCAGGGCACGTTTTTCTGCAGTCCCCTTTCCATAGAGCAACTGGTGACAGCAGCCGGGAATGCAGAGTCAGCAGAAGGGAAGCCGCTTTGCCTGCAAAGGCCCTGCAGAGACCCCGCACCCTTTGCCCCTCCTCATTATACCTGGAAACCCAGATCTTTTTCCTGGGGTCTGGGGTACCCCGTGCCAGCCAACACCCACCAAAGGCCTCATCTCAGTCCCATACCCAACACAGATTCCATATGGAAGCAAGGGCAATTTGGGTTTGTCTTTATGCTTTTCATTTCTAAGGAGAAAAGCACCTGTTACATAAAAGGTCTTTTGCTCTGCTAAGGACCTTGATGAATTTAGGTCTGAACTTAGGGGGTAAAGGCTTAAGAAAGCTCAACTTCACTGCATGAAAGGGACGAGTTTATTTTCTTTTGTTTGCCAGAGGTGATGGAGTGGACAGGAGAGAGATGGGGTGGGGTGGAGGCTCTGCCCCCGGGCGGGAACCTGGAGTCCAGTGTGTCAAACTGACTAGAGGGATTTTAAAAGCAAAAATCCCTAACATGAAATTTTAAGTTATCTCTGCCGCTGCAATCAAAATCCCTCCCATTCCTCTGCTTTCAAGAAAGCCTTCTATACACTCAAATGCCATATTGTGAGTGGCTTTCCTGGCAGAAGTCAGGAGAAAGAGCTGAGTTCATATCTCGGTTGGTGAGGTGGGGAATCAGACACATGAGCAGGGCAGTGAGAAAATCCCTAAAGGAGGTGATTGAATTAAAACTGGAGCTCAAAGCCAGAGCCGACTGCAAGAACAGAAGACTCTGGGCAATGCTCCATCATCCTGGGGAGAGTTTACTGCTTACACACTCCATGAAATGGGCGTCTGAGTCTGCCTTGTTTTCATTTTAATTCGTGGGGAGATACCATCTGGTGTTCAATTTATATATCACCTAACCAGAGCATCTAACACTGTAGAAACACAGATTTTGTCTGTAATGTCAGGGCACTGGGAGAGTTAAGATATAGTAACAGTCGTTAATTCAAGCTGGTAATGTTTGCTGACTCTGGCTGCAAATTAGACACATTGAGAGTAACTTTCCTTCTTTCTGTTTGGTATATTTGTGCTTGCCTAGGTTTGAATACTCCAGAAACCCTTTAGTTCCAACTGCATAAGCTTTCACAGGACCACACATGATTAGTGGTGTCATGAGGTCAAGGGAGAAAGGTTGCTTCACTCCAAAGCAAAAAGAATAAAAGAAGCTCACAATATTTAGCCTTTTTGATCTTACTATTGATCAAGAACAATAGCAATAATAAACATTCTCATTCTTTGAAAAAGATCATCTGAGATGTTGGAAAGTCCTAGAGACACACACAGGTCACTGCTGGGTGGAAGGTCCCAATCAGGTCCAATCTGAAAGATAAGGAAGAATTTGAGGAAGTTGCACACCCAGGAATTTGGGGAAACAGAGAAAGGACCTTGGTGTTCATCTTCTCCAATGTCCTGGAGGTTGGGAGATAAAAGGCTCCCCTGGGGAGAAGACCTCAGGGTGGAGGTGGAGAGGGGTTAGCAGGTGGCTAGGATGAGAGTAGGGGAGGTACATATTTTCTGGGAAGATCAAAGTAATGAGCAGGTTTAACCAAGCAGGTAGGTCCCCAAAGGGTGGCTAGTTTGGAGCATCCCAACCTTTATCCCTTTGTTTCACAAGGTTTCTTCCAATAGGAACCCAGTTTCCCTACCTACTACGGCACGTCTCTAACTTGTGACACCTCTAGATGGGCAACCCAGGGTCAAGGCCAGAGTGCTAGCTTTAATTCCAGAGGTTTGGATTCAAGCCTCAACTCTGCCCTTCTCCAATTGTACTACCATGAATAAGGTCAGTCAGCTATTCAAGCCTCAGCTGGGGCATTATTAAATCATGAGGTGTCAAATGCTTTCTCTTTCAAGGAGCAGAACACTTTCTTCAAGTAAAATCTTATTCAGAAGCTCAATATACAAAAGAGATCAAAGCAGAGTTGGCTGGAAGAAAGTGAAGGTGACCGTGGCAGGCCCTAAGTCACCCACAGACACACAGTGCTGCAGAGGCACTCCCTACCTGGCGGCCCACGTGGGAGGTACCCCCTGGGGTTGTGCAGTAGAGCAGTACTAACTTTAAAGTTCCTCAGAGCACGGTTCAAACAATCACAGGACAACCTAATGCCCTTCCAGTTCCAACAGACTGTGGGAATACGCTTACTCCAAAATAGACCAGTCACAGGGCTAACCCCAATTCTCTGCCTTTGCCCCAACTCAGCCTGGTTGCCCCCCCAGGAGCCTGGAGGCTGGGGAATTTCAGATGAAAGAAGAGAATAAAGAGGAGCAGTAAAGAGAAAAAAACAAAAGCAAAACGATGCCCATTTAAGTGCTTGGTTGTGTATACTTCGATCTAACTGTAAAACACACTGAAGGAGGAAGTTGCCATTGTAAACAGAATGAATCTTTTTTTTTTTTTAAATTGGAGTATAGCTGATTTACAAAGATGTGTTAGTTTCAGGTATACAGCAAAGTGAATGTCATGCATATACATATATCCACTCTTTTAGATTCTTTTCCCATATAAGGCATTACAGAGTATTGAGCAGAGTTCCCTGTGCTATACAGCGGGTCCTTATTAGTTATCTATTTTATATATAGTACTGTGTAAATGTCATTCCCAATCTCCCAGTTTATCCCTCCCCCCCCTTACTCCCTGGTAACCATAAGTTTGTTTTCTATATCTGTGACTCTATTTCTGTTTTGTAAATAAGTTCATTTGTACCATTTTTTTAGATTCCACATACAAGTGATATCATATGATATTTGTCTTTCTCTGTCTGACTTACTTCACTCAGTTTGACAATCTTTAAAACAAAAGGGTGGGGCTTCCCTGGTGGCGCAGTGGTTGAGAGTCTCCCTGCCAATGCAGGGAATGCGGGTTTGTGCCCCGGTCTGGGAAGATCCCACATGCCGCGGAGCAGCTGGGCCCATGAGCCATGGCCGCTGAGCCCGTGCGTCCGGAGCCTGTGCTCAGCAACGGGAGAGGCCACAACAGTGAGAGGCCCGTGTACCGCAAAAAAAAAAAAAAAAAAAAAAATTGGTGCCCATATAAGTGCTTGGTTATGTATGCCTCGATCTAATTGTAAAACACACTGAAGGAGGAAGTTGCCATTGTAAACAGAATGAATCTTGACCCAGGGTAAGGAAGTCTGATTTCTCAGGCCAGTTTTGTCACCTCCTAGCTGTGCAACTCTGACAACTCATTTGTGAAATGGAGAGAAAAGAATGTCTGCCGTACCAGTCTGTTTCGAGGAACAGAAGAGAAATATGTGTTAAAATACATGTAAACCATAACATGTATATGATTTAAGAAATTATTGTTCCCTTATTATTTTTTAATTTAACTAGCACCTTCCTAGAGGTGCCGCGGATGTTAGCCCAATCTTTACACCACTGAATCTCAAACTGTGATTCAGTTGATGTTTCAGGAATTCTGCAAACAATGGAATCACATTTCAATTTTTTAATAAATTCAAATCTTTTTAAACTATGATTCAGTGCTAGAAAAGTACAGGATGCCTGGAGAACATTCAGTGGTGGGAGAGGTTGGGATTGGTGGAGCAGGGAAGGTTTGCTGAAAGAAGTTATGTTGGCACGCTAAAGGATGCAGGGGTGTGGGGAGGCCAAGGGAAGAGCATGAGTGGAGATCCTACCACGGGAAAAAACATGGAGTAATTAAAGAAGTAGAAGAGGGGCTTCCCTGGCAGTCCAGTGGTTAGAGCTCAGCACTTCCACTGCCGAGGGCATGGGTTCGATCCCTGGTCGGGGAAGTAAGATCTCGTAAGCTGCAAAGTGTGACCAAAAACTAAATAGCTAACATTTAAAAATAAAGAAGTAGAAGAAAGAAGGCCAGTGTGGCTGGCAGGAAAGGACAATGGTGAGAGTCGAGAGATGAGTTTAGTGAGGGAGGCAGGTAGGAGACAGACCAAGCTTTTATAAGCAAACCAAACCTTATATAGGATGCAGAAATTTTTGCTTCTCACTTTTTTCTCATTAGCTAATGTATTTTCCTTCTTTTGGACACTAGTGAGGATGAGAAATAAAAATATCAAGATATTAAGGCACACTGGCCAACCTGACCAAGCACAGCCATAAGGCAGATGTTATACCTGAATAATTCAGAGCAGCAGGACGCAAGAGGGCCTAGCACACTGGGATGTTGCAGGAGCATTTGTTACATGAATGAATGACTGAAAGAATAAACAAGTGACCCTCAGTTTAACCATTCATTTATCGATAATTCTGCCCAAAGAGCTAGAAACTAATTCATTAGGCCCTCAACCGTGGGCTAGACCTTCACCCACTGACAGTTACCCACCCCATCCCATCCTCCACAGCAAAAACTAGATTCCTAGGCTTCAGTTTTTGTCTTTCATTTTAACTTGCTTTCTCCTATGTCATGCAATCAAACACCCACAAAATTTTTCTAAATTAGGAGAGACCTTTAAAAGCACATCGTCTAGGGGCTTCCCTGGTGGCGCAGTGGTTAAGAATCCACCTACAAATGCAGGAGACATGGGTTCAAGCCCTGGTCCTGGAAGATCCCACATGCCGCGGAGCAACTATGCCCGTGTGCCACAGCTACTGAGCCTGCGCTCTAGAGCCGATAAGCCACAACTACTGAGCCTACGTGCTGCAACTACTGAAACCTGCAAGTCTAGAGCCCATGCTCCACAACAAGAGAAGCCACTGCAGTGAGAAGACCATGCACCACAACGAAGAGTAGCCCCTGCTCGCTGCAACCAGAGAAAGCCCGCACGCAGCAATAAAAACCCAACGCAGCCCAAAACAAATAAATAAATAAATAAATTTATATTTTAAAAAAAAAAGGCACATCGTCTAAAGCCTTCACCCTGCCCTCTCTGATCCCATACTTAAATCTCTTTACCCTCCCTACCTACGGATTTCTACTCTCTTCTAACAACTCCTCCTGCAATGGGCATTTTTTTGCCTCTCAAACAACTGTAAATATCAAAATGATTCCTCCTTAAGCCAAAACCTACCTCTGAAGCATCCATTCATGAATCTCAGTTCTTCTACTCCTTTGAGGATACACAGATTAAGCCTCCTTCCTTTTTCATATAAGAGCCTCTCAGAAATGTCTTTCCTCCATTTGCTGCATGAAAATCATGTTTCAGTTCCAGATCAGAAAATTAGAGTTCTGTGCCCACTGCAGATTCTAACATCCCAGGGTCGTGGGCACAAAATACAGCACCTGTAGATGGTGTCTCCAAGAACTTGTTGTGTGTTTTAGGTCTTCATATAGGGACTTCAGTAAAATAAATATCGGGGCCTTTGGCAACTAGGGCTAAAGTTTGAGTTCAGTTTGAAGTCTCCTGTGAAATATGTTGGGTGGCTTGAACTCTGACACTTGTGAGTATTAGATCACACAGTAAAACTATCATGACTAATTCAACCCAACTGGAGGAAGTTATTGGTGGGATGCAGGGTAACAGGGGTGACTTAAGACGTTGCTTTTTGAGAAAGGAAACTTGCATGAATGAAGACTGAAATGATTTGTTAACCCCCAGAGAAGGTGTTACATATAGGTCAAACCTGAGTTCTTTGCCGGGGCAGCTATGCTAAAGGGCTCTGGCTATAAATTCACCTTCTTTCAGCATTTATAACAATGGGTTTAAGAACTTCGAAGAGTGTACAAAATAATTTAATAAAGCTTATTTTTGTTATATGGGTCTACTTGAAATACGGCCATGATCTTTAACTTTTTTTTTTAATGACTAACCACTACACAGAACAATTCCTTGCCTTAATTGTCAGAAGTAAGATCCTCCTCATTGTCTCAAGTGGACTCATGGAGCAAGAGAAGGAAGGTTCCGTGACCCCTGGAAGGCTTTGGTCAACAGTGTAGCACACCATAGCAGTAATCTCTGGGCCACCATTTGGCTTAATGAATCCACTTGACTTTAATTGAAACCCAGATGTAATCTTTTATAGCTTAATGATTTGTTCTCCCAGGCACTCTGATGAAATATAAACAATTCTCTAGAATCCAGTGAAAATAGTTTCTATTCCTCATTTCTGTTTCTAATTAATTGTTGAGCAATTAGATTGAACCTTGATCTGTGGCAGTCACTATAAAATTGTACCATGGGCTTCCCTGGTGACGCAGTGGTTCAGAGTCTGCCTGCTGATGCAGGGGACACGGGTTCATGCCCCGGTCCGGGAAGATCCCACATGCCGCGGAGCGGCTGGGCCCGTGAGCCATGGCCGCTGAGCCTGCGCGTCCGGAGCCTGTGCTCCACAACTGGAGAGGCCACAGCAGTGAGAGGCCCGCATACTGCAAAAAAAAAAAAAAAAATTGTACCATGGCAGAGAGTCTTATAATGATCTGCATCACCACAAAAGTAAGATGTTCTGGGAAAAAAAAAAGAGGAAAAATATTTTGAGGGCCAATCTTTCTTAATTCATTCAATTAAAAATATAATAACATTTTGTCCTGAAACAATACCTCTTACCTGAACTAATGAGGTCTTTCAGCACCCTGGTGAATGAGACAGATACAGAAAGACAGATATGGAAAGATGCTGAGGTTAAGTGACTAACTGGTGGCTGACACAATGGAAGGCCATGGCAGAACTCAGCAGGGGACCCCTCTTGCTAACTATCATAGCCCAAAAAAGCCAACAGTCACAATCTAAATTAAACACCCCTAGCCCAAGAGAGTCGCAGAGATGTCACGATCATACCGGAAAAATTACAACCAGGGCTTGCCTCAAAACTCCAAATGCACATCAATGGAAAGGCATATTGTTTCTGCCCTCCCCCGCCCCCAATTTCCTCCCTTGGAAAAATGACGGCAGTGCCATTTCTAATTCAGTGTTATGCTGGGGAGGTTGCAAATTAATTACAATTATGCCTTCTTTGTGCCAAGTGATAATTTACTGCAATTAATTATCAAAAGATCTACTGCTGTCAATTACGAGACTTGCTCTTGAGCGGGGAGGAGCTATTTGCGAGCCTCTGAAATCTGTAACCAAGTTATGTTTTGCCCTTTTTCTTTTCCATTTCCAATTAAGCTATTATAATTTGTTTTCATTATGCCAACACAATGGAAAAACTAACAATGTTACTATAACCTTTTTCTTAATCTAAACATTTTCTTGACTTTCATTGAGTCAACACGCCTATTGTTACACCTGCAAGTCGTACATGGAGGGAGGCATACTTCAGAATTAATGAGCGCAGCTGCGGTCTCTCTTACATTCAGCACTTGTAAAATAGACCTCTTTAAAGTGCCATTATCACAATATTGATAGAGTTATTTATAGCCTTGCAAACGCTCCCAGTCATAACAGAGAACTTGTTATCCACAGCAAGTTCATGCTGCCGTCATCCCCTGGCCTCTATCCAGAGCTGGGGAGCAGGCACCAGGTGGACCATCTTTCAAAAATAAGCTCCAAAAAGACATCCAGAAAACTTTTTTCTCAAAGTGAACCTGATCGCCAGAAGTAGTTCCAGTGATGGAGTGACTACCTGTAGGAAACATAGGAAGTGGGCCAGAGTCCAGGCATATAAAACATGGCACCTATGACCCAGCCCAACACAGTTCTGCTGGGAAATGGGAAACCTCAGGTGCAAGGCTTGTGCCATTTCTTCATAAGTCAGTCAAAGAGATGTCATTGCAGAAGGGCACTGTCACGAGAATTGGTCCATCTCCATACCCTTGCTTGTGCTCTTCCATTCAACAGATGACCACCCTTTCTTTTCTGTGAATGGAACTCTTTCTTTGCATCTTCTCCCCCATAAAATTTAAGTTCATTGTGGATTAAGCATGCAGCTTATTTGTGTTCTGATTAGCACAGTGGGAAAACACTATATTCTGTAATTAGCACTCTGTAGATTTATTTAAGAATCCTTTGTCATGCACCACGCATGTGTTAAGCACATTATAGGTGCTATAAAGCAGTATAGGCCCTATATAAGTCATAATTTCTTCTCTTAAGAATGTCATAGTCTAGGAGACAAGGGTTCTTTTTTTTGAATTTTTGAATTTTATTTTATTTATTGTTTTATACAGCAGGATCTTATTAGTCATCCATTTTTTTACACATCAGTGTATACATGTCAAACCCAGTCTCCCAATTCATCACACCACCACCACCACTCTCCGCCGCTTTCTCCCCTTGGTGTCCATACGTTTGTTCTCTCCATCTGTGTCTCAATTTCTACCTTGCAAACCGATTCATCTGTATCATTTTTCTAGGTTCCACATATATGCATCAATATACGATATTTGTTTTTCTCTTTCTGACTTACTTCACTCTGTATGACGGTCTCTAGATCCATCCACGTCTCTACAAATGACCCAATTTCGTTCCTTTTTATGGCTGAGTAATATTCCATTGTATATATGTACCACATCTTCTTTATCCATTCATCTGTTGATGGGCATTTAGGTTGCTTCCGTGACCTGGCTATTGAAAATAGTGCTGCAATGAACATTGGGCTGCATGTGTCATTTTGAATTATGGTTATCTCTGGGTATATGCCCAGTAGTGGAATTGCTGGGTCATATGGTAGTTCTATTTTTAGTTTTTTAAGGAACCGCCATACTGTTCTCCTTAGTGGCTGTATAAATTTACATTCCCACCAACAGTGCAAGAGTGTTCCGTTTTCTCCACACTCTCTCCAGCATTCGTTGTTTGTAGATTTTCTGATGATCCCCATTCTAACTGGTGTGAGGTGATACCTCATTGCAGTTTTGATTTGCATTTCTCTAACGATTAGTGATGCTGAGCAGCTTTTCATGTGCTTCTTGGCCATCTCTATGTCTTCTTTGGAGAAATGTCTATTTAGGTCTTCTGCCCATTTTTGGATTGGGTTGTTTGTTTTTTTAATATTGAGCTGCATGAGCTGTTTATATATTTTGGAGATTAATGCTTTGTCCGTTGATTTGTTTGCAAATATTTTCTCCCATTCTGAGGGTTGTCTTTTCATCTTGTTATGGTTTCCTTGCTGTGCAAAAGCTTTTAAGTTTCATTAGGTCCCATTTGTTTATTTTTCTTTTTATTTCCATTACTCTAGGAGGTGGATCAAAAAAGATCTTGCTGTCATTTGTGGCAAAGAGTGTTCTTCCTATGTTTTCCTCTAAGAGTTTTATAGTGTCTGGTCTTACCTTTAGGTCTCTAATCCATTTTGAGTTTATTTTTGTGTATGGTGTTAGGGAGTGTTTTAATTTCATTCTTTTACATGTAGCTGTCCAGTTTCCCCAGAACCACTTATTGAAGAGACTGTCTTTTCTCCATTGTATATTCTTGCCTCCTTTGTCATAGATTAGTTGACCATAGGTGTGTGGGTTTATCTCTGGGCTTTCTATCTTCTTCCACTGATCTATATTTCTGCTTTTGTGCCAGTACCATACTCTCTTGATTACTGTAGCTTTGTAGCATAGTCTGAAGTCAGGGAGTCTGATTCCTCCAGCTCCGCTTTTTTCCCTCAAGAGTGCTTTGGCTATTCAGGGTCTTTTGTGTCTCCATACAAATTTTAAGATTTTTTGTTCTAGTTCTGTAAAAAATGCCATTGGTGATTTGATAGGGATTGCATTGAATCTGTAGATTGCTTTCGGTAGTATAATCATTTTCACAATATTGATTCTTCCAATCTAAGAACATGGCATATCTCTCCATCTGTTGGTGTCATCTTTAATTTCTTTCATCAGTGTCTTACAGTTTTCTGCATATAGGTCTTTTGTCTCCCTAGGTAGGTTTATTCCTAGGTATCTTATTCTTTTTGTTGCAATGGTAAATGGGAGTGTTTCCATAATTTCTCTTTCAGATTTTTCATCATTAGTGTATAGGAATGTAAGATATTTCTGTGCATTAATTTTGTATCCTGAAACTTTAAAAAATTCATTGATTAGCTCCAGTAGTTTTCTGGTGGCATCTTTAGGATTCTCCAATGTATAGTATCATGTCATATTCAAACAGTGACAGTTTTACTTCTTCTTTTCCAGTGTGTATTCCTTTTATTTCTTTTTCTTCTCTGATTGCCGTGGCTAGGACTTCCAAAATTATGTTGAATAGTAATGGTGAGAATGGACATCCTTGTCTTGTTCCTGATCTTAGAGGAAATGCTTTCAGTTTTTCACCATTTAGAATGATGTTTGCTGTGGGTTTGTCGTACATGGCCTTTATTATGTTGAAATAGGTTCCCTCTATGCCCACTTTCTGGAGAGTTTTTATCATGAATGGGTGTTGAATTTTGTTCAAAAGCTTTTTCTGCATCTATTGAGATGATCATATGGTTTTTCTTCTTCAATTTGTTAATATGGTGTATCACATTGATTGATTTGTGTATATTGAAGAATCTTTGCAGCCCTGGGATAAATCCTACTTGATCATGGTGTTTGATCCTTTTAATGTGCTGTTGGATTCTGTTTGTTAGTATTTTGTTGAGGATTTTTGCATCTATATTCATCAGTGATATTGGTCTGTAATTTTCTTTTCTTGTAGTATCTTTGTCTGGTTTTGGTATCAGGGTGATGGAGGCCTTATAGAATGAGCTCGGGAGAGTTCCTTGCTCTGCAATTTTTTGGAAGAGTTTGAGAAGGATGGGTGTTAGCTCTTCTCTAAATATTTGATAGAATTCACCTGTAAAGCCATCTGGTCCTGGACTTTTGTTTGTTGGAAGATTTTTAATCACAGTTTCAATTTCATTACTTGTGATTGGTCTGTTCATATTTTCTATTTCCTCCTGGTTCAGTCTTGGAACGTTATACCTTTTTGAGAATTTTTCCATTTCTTCCAGGTTGTCCATTTTATTGGCATAGAGTTGCTTGTAGTAGTGTCTTAGGATACTTTGTATTTCTGCAGTGTTTGTTGTAACTTCTCCTTTTTTTTTTTTTTTTTTTTTTTTGTGGTACGCGGGCCTCTCACTGTTGTGGCCTCTCCCATTGTGGAGCACAGGCTCCAGACATGCAGGCTCAGCGGCCATGGCTCACGGGCCCAGCCTCTCCGCGGCATGTGTGACCTTCCTGGACCGGGGCACAAACCATGTCCCCTGCATTGGCAGGCAGACTCTCAACCACTGTGCCACCAGGGAAGCCTGTAACTTCTCCTTTTTCATTTCTAATTTTATTGATTTGAGTCCTCTCCCTCTTTTTCTTGATGAGTCTGGCTAATGGTTTATCAATTTTGTTTATCTTCTCAAAGAAACAGCTTTAAGTTTTATTGATCTTTGCTGGTTTTATGGTTTTGTTTCTATTTCATTTATTTCTGCTCTGGTCTTTATGATTTCTTTCCTTCTACTAACTTTGGGTTTTGGTTGTTCTTCTTTCTCTAGTTCCTTTAGATGTAAGGTTAGATTGTTCATTTGAGATTTTTCTCATTTCTTTAAGTAGGCTTGTATTTGTATAAACTTCCCTCTTAGAACTGCTTTTGCTACATCCCATAGGTTTTGGTTCGTCGTGTTTTCATTGTCATTTGTCTCTAGGTATTTTTTGATTTCCTCTTTGATTTCTTCAGTGATCTCTTGGTTATTTAGTAACATATTGTTTAGCCTCTATGTGTTTGTGTTTTTTACATGTTTTTCCCCGTAATTCATTTCTAATCTCATAGCGTTGTGGTCAGAAAAGATGCTTGATATAATTTCAAATTTCTTAAATTTACTGAGGCTTGATTTGTGACCCAAGATGTGATCTACCCTGGAGAATGTTCCATGCACATTTGAAAAGAAAGTGTAATCTGTTGTTTTAGGATGGAATGTCCTAAAATATCAATTAAATCTATCTGGTCTATTGTGTCATTTAAAGCTTGTGTTTCCTTATTAATTTTCTGTTTGGATGATCTGTCCATTGGTGTAAGTGAGGTGTTAAAGTCCCCCACTATTATTGTGTCACTGTCGATTTCCTCTTTTATAGCTGTTAGCAGTTGCCTTATGTATTGAGGTGCTCCTGTGTTGGGTGCATATATATTTATAATTGTTATATCTTCTTCTTGGATTGATCCCTTGATCATTATGTAGTGTCCTTCCTTGTCTCTTGTAACATTCTTTATTTTAAAGTCTATTTTATCTGATATGAGTATTGCTACTCCAGCTTACTTTTGATTTCCATTTGCATGGAATATCTTTTTCCATCCCCTCACTTTCAGTCTGTATGTGTCCCTGGGTCTGAAGTGGGTCTCTTGTAGACAGCATATAAATGGGTCTTATTTCTGTATCCATTCAGCAAGTCTGTGTCTTTTGGCTGGGGCATTTAATCCATTCACATCTAAGGTAATTATCAATATGTATGTTCCTATTACCATTTTCTTAATTGTTTTGGGTTTGTTTCTGTAGGTCCTTTTCTTCTCTTGTGTTTGTCACTTAGAGAAGTTCCTTTAGCATTTGTTGTAGAGCTGGTTTGGTGGTGCTGAATTCTCTTAGCTTTTGCTTGTCTGTAAAGCTTTTGATTTCTCCATCAAATCTGAATGAGATCCTTGCTGGGTAGAGTAATCTTGGTTTTAAGTTCTTCCCTTTCATCAACTTTAAGTATATCATGCTACTCCCTTCTGGCTTGTAGATTTTCTGCTGAGAAATCAGCTGTTAACCTTATGGGAGTTCCCTTGTATGTTATTTGCCATTTTTCCCTTGCTGCTTTCAATAATTTTTCTTTGTCTTTAATTTTTGCCAATTTGATTACTACGTGTCTCGGTGTGCTTCTCCTTGGGTTTATCCTGTATGGGACTCTCTGCACTTCCTGGACTTGGGTGGCTATTTCGTTTCCCATGTTAGGGAAGTTTTCGACTATAATCTCTTCAAATATTTTCTCAGGTCCTTTCTCTCTCTCCTCTCCTTCTGGGACCCATATTATGCGAATGTTTTTGCATTTAATGTTGTCCCAGAGGTCTCTTAGGCTGTCTTCATTTCTTTTCATTCTTTTTTCTTTATTCTGTTCTGCAGCAGTGAATTCCACCATTCTGTCTTCCAGGTCACTTATCCATTCTTCTGCCTCAGTTGTTCTGCTTTTGATTCCTTGTAGTGTATTTTTCATTTCAGTTATTTTATTGTTCATCTCTGTTTGTTTGTTTAATTCTTCTAGGTCTTTGTTAAATATTTCTTGCATCTTCTTGATCTTTGCTTCCATTCCTTTTCTGAGGTCCTGGATCATCTTCACTATCATTATTCTGAATTCTTTTTCTGGAAGGTTGCCTATCTCCACTTCATTTAGTTGTTTTTCTGGGGTTTTATCTTGTTCCTTCATCTGGTACATAGCCCTCTGCCTTTTCAGCTTGTCTATCTTTCTGTGAATGTGGTTTTTGTTCCACAGGCTGCATGATTGTAGTTCTTCTTGAGGCAAGGGTTCTTTACCTTTCTTTGAAGTTATAAGATCCTTTGTTAACCTGCTGAGGTAAACACTTTGGGATCTCCCTGTAGAGAAAGCAAGATGTCACTCAAATAGACTCCAGGGCCAGGGCTCTTATTACACAGCTGCCTCAGAAGCCATCTGTCAGCACAAGGGGGAGGGTGCTGAACTCAGATATCCAGACCTTTTTACAGGGGTCGAGGGATCCCCTCCATCTGTCCTTGGATGCAGGTGGTGGGGCTGAGGGAGAGGACCAGCAGTGACTTACAAGGCCTCTGCAAAGTAGGTGACAGTCTCCCTGGGACCCTCTGAGAAAAGTGACAGTTTTCTCTGCAACAGATGGCCTGATTCCCTGTCACCTTTCAGGGTGCCCATGTGGGTGGGAAATCTCTAGATATTGCACCCAATTTTAGGGAGTCACAGCCTTGTAAAGCCCATCCAGGGATGACCCCCACCCCACTCCACCTTGTGACTAGTGGCAATGAATTGCAAGAACTGTGTGTTGGTTGAACTTAAAAGTCCCAAGGGCAAGGGCATACTTTGGTCTGAGAAAAAGGCTGTTTATCAGCTCTCCTCCCAGAAACATATTCTCCCTCAACTGGTAGGCCTGGCTTGCTTGAATAGTGAGGGCCAGCCAGTTATCCCATGTTTTTGTAAGTTTGTTTTTGGATGTGTGGATTTGATTTCTTTTTCCTATCTGTGTTCTGATCGAAACCAGCCTCCTACCCCACCCCACCCCTCCCTCCCCAGGCTCGCTCCTGGCGAGCAAGCAGTGAAGATGAGCACATGCAGATCAAACCTGCCAAGCGAATAGGTCAGCCCCTTTGCCAGCCTCTGCCAGAGAGCCCAGGGATAAGAGAAACCCAGCTGAGAGGGAGAGATAAGCCCTGATGCATAATCTTCCCCACCCATCCACATCTGAGTTTGCAAATAAGCATTCAAAAGTGACCCTGGGGCTTCCCAGGTGGCGCAGTGGTTAGGAGTCCGCCTGCCGATGCAGGGGACGCGGGTTCGTGCCCCGGACCGGGAGGATCCCACATGCCGCGGAGCGGCTGGGCCCGTGGGCCATGGCCGCTGAGCCTGCGCGTCTGGAGCCTGTGCTCTGCAGCGGGAGAGGCCGCAGCAGTGAGAGGCCCGCGTACCACAAAAAAAAAAAAGTGACCCTGGGGCTTCCCTGGTGGCGCAGTGGTTGGGAGTCCGCCTGCCGACGCAGGGGACGTGGGTTCGTGCCCCCGTCTGGGAAGATCCCACATGCCGTGGAGTGGCTGGGCCCGTGAGCCATGGCCGCTGAGCCTGCGTGTCCGGAGCCTGTGCTCCGCAACAGGAGAGGCCACAACACTGAGAGGCCCGCATACCGCAAAAAGAAAAAAAAAAAAAAAAAAAAAAAGTGACCCTGGTTCTGAGGGTTTTCACCATACTTTGTTCTCCCCAGCCAAAGCCTGCCCTGAGTTCCATTCCACACACACCTGTCTTTCACCTGCAGGGGTACCCTAAAGGGAGACACGTCATGTACCCATCTCAGGGGAGTAGCCGGTCACTTATCTCAGGGTACAAGACCAAACTGTTGCATAGATTGCAGCAACCTTCCCTCTGAACCCCACTGCCTGCATTTATTGCTACTAAAGGGGAATCTTCCCCTTGCAGAGGGCAGCTGGGGATGGCTGTTTCGTGCAACCCAGGCACACTATATTCACAAAGTGCTTCTCTGAGAGGGCAGCCCCTGTCGTAGGAAGAGCCTGGTGAGGTAGGGACCCCAAGATTCTTGTCCTAGCTCTGCTGTATTATAGTCACTTTTCCCTCCAAGTCTTAGCTTCACCCGTCAGCAAAAGGAAGGTGTCAGCCTAAATGAGAGGTTGGAAACTCAACCGCCCTCTGGGACCAGGCAGGTCACATAGCTGACAGTAGCAGCCAACCGGGAGTGTTCAGAGCCATGGTGAACAGAGAAAGCCTGCACCACCTATAAAGGCATTTTTATTCCAAAATTTTAAAATATGCTTGAACAGCAAGATATGTCTGCAATCGAAGACTGTGACTGCAAGTTGTGAGCTCTAGCTATTGATTACAGCCAAAGCAAAATGATGCTACAAGTATTTCAGTACTTATTTTATTTAGTGGCCCTTTATCTCAGAAGTATTTAGGATGTTTTAAATAGAATTGGTGAAATTAAATAGATTTCAAATATGAAATTTTAGCTGAGCCTTCCTTGGCCATTACTGGTTCTGCTGCCGTCTCTGACATCAGTCCCTTCTGCCTGGGGCAACTTGGAGTGACTCTGGGTGATGGAGTAGGTCCAGGTGGGTTCTGAACTCTCCTGCAGGGTTTAGCGCCTGAATGCAGCTTTCAGGACCACTGCCTCTGGGCAGCGCCTCTGCTCTGTCCAGGAGCTCCTAACTGTAGCAGCTTTTATTTCTCTCCCATCTGCCCAGGAGAAATGCCCCTGCCTGCAGCCCACCCTTCCTCTGCTTGTGTAAGACAGGAGGTAGGCAGAGGTGCAGAGTTCCATTCAAAGCTAGCTCTCCTTAGGAAAAATTGTTGGTGATATTATTCAATTTCTTCCAGTCCCATGTCGAGCCTTTGTGCCTGTGTGGAGGGGAGGAAGGAAGTTCCCCTGCTCCGTGTTCCTCTGGCTGCCCCTGTGCTTACCTCTATCACTACACTTTTCATACTACATTATTATATTTTATTGTTCACATGTCTGTTTCTCCCACTAAAGCTATAAGCTCCTTGAAGGTATTTTTGTGTCCCCAGTACCTAGCACAATGTCTGACATACAGTAGACTCCACACATTTTTATATTATTCCTTACTTCTTGTTTATTGCAAGGATGTTAAATTTAATAAACAAAATAAAGAAGATAGGGCATTCTGGGTTTGGGGGAGCATAAACATAATAAACATAATCTATAATTATTTATATTTGTGATGGATATCTGCCTTTTCTACTCCACTGCATTGCCAGCACCTAGCACAAACCCTGACATATAGTGTGTGCTGAATTAGTATTTTCTAAGTGAATGAATGAGGGGAGAAAAAGCATATTTCTGTCAGCCTTCCTGGAAAAATTGCTTTGGTTTCCTTGCTTTCTTGAGCTCACCTACTAGACTCTCCCCTCTTAGGTATTGTGTTGATAACTTCTTTATGACTTTGTGTTGGTGGAGGGTCTAGAAATCTTGAAAGAAAACCCTATGCAGAGCTCACGTACATACATGATAAACCAGACTGCCAGTTAAATCAGAAAGGCTTTTTCATAATTTAGTTAAACTCACTTAAATGTAGACATTAATCAAGGACAACTTTATTGAGTATAATTGCATATATTTTCTTACACTTTACTGAAGCCTATTTTTCAAGTCACTTGAAAGACTGCCCCCATTTCTGAATAGGCATATGCCAAAACGAGGTTTTAATTCATTACCTTTTGGACATACTGTCATTCCCTGGCTAGCACCAATCCGTTACAGAGTGTGATAGTGTAATTACTTATAGGACTCCCAACCCACCTTTTCACAAGAGTTAGCTACTAGAAAATCCTGAAGATCTGTCTGCCTTTCATTCATTGATACAATCAGTCATTCAACAAACATTTACCAAGTCTCAACTATGTACTAGAAATACAGCAATGAATGATGCACAAAACTGCTCTCCAGAAACACCCAGTCTGATGGAGGAGGTTGATGAATAAATAGTTCATTTAGCATAATGTACACAATGAACTAAGAGATCTGTATAAGACACCAGGTAGCCCAGAGGAGGATGGGGTGATTCATGGGGGAGAAGTCAGGGAAAGCTTCACAGAGTCATGTGTGAGCTGGGTTTTAAAGGGGGTAGGAGTGCTTTGGACAAATAAAGTATGGTAAGGGTGTTCCAGGCAATGTCACACCATAGCAGATATATACACAAGAGGAAGTAAGGAGTAGCTAAGACACTGAGTGCCTGAGGTGGAGGAGTAGCCAGTCACCCCAGAGAAGGAGCTGGGGACCATGAAGAAAAGGCCTTCTGAGGATTTGGGTCATAGTCAACTTGACACTTCAGAAAGATGACCCTAGCAGCTGCATAGAAAATGGACCACAGGGACTTCCCTGGTCGCGCAGTGGATAAGACTTCACGCTCCCAATGCAGGGGGCCTGGGTTTGATCCCTGCTCAGGGAACTAGATCCCATACGCGTGCCACAACTAAGGAGCCCACCTGCCACAACTAAGGAGCCGGCGAGCCGCAGCTAAGGAGTCCGCCTGCAGCAACTAAGACCCAGTGCAACCAAATAAATAAAAAATAAATAAATACAAATACAAATAACCATGCTCTGGTGGAGCAACCTTTAGAAAAAAGAAAAGTAAATGGACCACAGGACAGTAGACTTCACGCTTCTAGCTGAAGCCAAACCTCTCCAGCACCTCGTCCCCCAGGTTTCTATGGACCAGCAGTGAGAATCCATTCCTTGCCTATTCTGGTGACTAGAGGCTACCTATAGCCCTTGGTTCCTGGTCCCTTTCTGCATCTTCATGGTCAGCAGCATTGCTTGTCTCTGATCGTACTTTCATCCTCACATCTTCTCTGACTCTCCTTTTCAGCCTCCCTCTTCCACGTTTAAGGGCTTTCATTATTACACTGGGTCTACCTGGATAATCCAGGATCATCTTCCCATCTTAAAGTTAGCTGATTAGCAACCTTAATTCCATCTGCAACCTTAATTCCCCTTTGCCATGTCAAGTGACGTATTCACAGGTTCCAGAGACTGTGACATCCGAGGGGCCATTATTCTGTCACTACATGGAAGAAGCAGACAGAATGAGCCAGTGTTGAGGCGTTTCTGAAGAGGAAAGCATCTAGTGTGATGGAAAGAGCCCTTTCCACTGTGGCTTTGAAGTTAAAGACCTGAGTTACATTAACAACTGGTCCACGCGCTCACCCATGAATTTGAACAAGTCAGTTGATACCTCTGAGCCTCAGTATCTTCATCTATCAAGTGGGGATAACAATAATTACCTCCCAGAAAAACTGAGGGAATAAAATATACTTTAAAATTTAGGAAACAGGGACTTCCCTGGTGGCGCAGTGGTTAAGAATCCGCCTGCCAATGCAGGGGACACGGGTTCCAGCCCTGGTCCAGGAAGATCCCACATGCCACGGAGCAGCTGAGCCCATGCGCTACAACTACTGAGCCTGTGCTCTAGAGCCTGCAAGCCACAACTACTGAGGCCACGTGCCACAACTACTGAAGTCCGCGCGCCTAGAGCTCATGCTCCGCAACAAGAAAAGCCACCGCAATGAGAAGCCTGCGCACCGTAGCGAAGAGTAGCCCCCGCCCGCCGCAACTACAGAAAGCCTGCGCACAGCAACAAAGACCCAACACAGCCCAAAATAAATAAATTTCTAAAAATAAACAAATTTTTAAAAATAAAATTAAATTAAGGAAGCAGTGCTTGGCCAAGAATAAGTACTCAGCAAGTGAAGAGGAAGGGGTAAAAAGCTGGTTTCAGCTAAACCATTGGGAGCTAGCAGAGGAGCAAAAGAAAACAGAGCTGGAAAAGTAAGCAGGATTCACATCATGAAGAGCCTAGAATGCCAAATTTTGACCATGAAATGCTATCAAAGACACTGTCTGGAACAACAGTGAATGGCTTAGAATATTCACCAAGCAAACAAGACTGTCAGATGAATTAGAATAAGTAGTTTTGGTATGAAGAGTCCCTCAGGACAGGTAGGCTAGGCTCCCTCACAGCTAGATTTCACATCTTAAGCCAATAAGCAGAAAATAAATCCCCCAATTCTGCTGCTGCCCCTGGTGAGCAGCATGTTGCCCTCCAAGCTCTTGGTTCATGTTCACACATAATTTTAATTCTGCTTTAACTTCAGATTCACAGATTTCCAATTTATCCAACCTCTGGAACACCAAGGGCACTGGAAAAGCCTTTCTGGGAGCCTGCCACTTAGACAGTGGTGCCTCAATAAACATTTGTTGATCAAAAACCGCAAACATGGGAAAAAGAAGATTTGGAAACTAAAACTAGGTCTTTTGAAGTGGAACAGAATTTGAAGAGTTTAACTGTGACATATTGAAAAGCATATTTTGCAAGTAAGCAAGTGGAGAAAATCATCAGCTAAAGTCAGCAAAAACATTCAGAAGAGAAAAAAGAAAATCTAGAATCTTTATGCATGTGAAGGGAACGTTTTGGACTTATTTCCTTTTTGTCACGATCATATGTGTACACACACATGACCTGGGACAATGCCTAATTACAAACATCAAGCAATAACTCTGAACATTCAGAAAGATTCTTCTAAGCTTCTATGACTATTATACCATCAAATATCCCTAACTAATATTTGTTAATCAACAATAATAATTTGTTTTGTAAAATTTTTCTGCAATCCACGATACACTTGTATGGCATTTCTAGTTATTTGGTTAGTTAGCTAGTTCTCTATAAACGGATACATTTCTGACATTGAAAATAATATTTTTGAATGAGTGTTTTCCTCCTGATTATAGGATAACAAATGAACACTGTGCTTATTGCACTAATCTCTGCTGGTAATATGAATCATTTTAGGGCATGTGTAGTGACCTCTAAATGTGTCGAATTGGCTTCCTGATTTAGAATGTTTGTCATAGACCAATGTCACCATGTCTCCAGAAGGTTCCTTTTAAAATGTAGATTTCCTCCTGAGCAAAGGACAAGGGAGGCAAAGCTAATGTTTGCAGAACTCCTCTCTGAGCTGGCCCTTCAAGGACATTATCTCACTCAGTCCCCACTGTAACCCGGTGGGCGAGTAATTATGAGTCCCATTTTATAGATGAGAGTGTGAACCTCAGAGAGCATAATATCTTGCCAAAGTTCTTTCCACCAGTAAGTGGCAGAACTAGGATTTAGACCCAGTTTTCTCAGCCATCAGTGGTGCTAGCTTAACTTCCAACTGCTAAGACAATTGGAAAGTTAAAACATAAGTCACTGATGAACCACAACGGATGCTAAAACCTACAGGATGGGGCCTGAAAGAGAATCATCCTCACTCTCTGACTTATGTTAAAGAAAACCTCACTGAACTACGAATTACTAGTTTGTGTGTCTCTAAGAAGAAATCAAGGAAGATTTCAGTCAATAGATCAGCCCCAGGGTGGCAGTTGAAAGCATGGCAGATAATAACAGCCAAAGTCATGATAATATTTATTCAGTACTTACTATATACCAGGCCTTCTTCTAAGCACCTTAAGAGATATAAACTCTTTTAATCCTACAGCATCTATGTGAGGGTGGTACCGTTGTCATCCCATTTTATTGATGAGGAAGTAGAGGCACAATGAAACCACAAGGTAAGTGACAGAGTTAAGAATCAGCCCAGGAAGTCTGGTTTCAGCACCCATGGTCTTAGCCACTAAACCTCCCTGCCTCCGTAAAGGGGATTCTGGATCATATAATATCAATGAACACAGAATCACACTGATACAAGAGGGTCTTTCAGCCACAGAAATAATGATGCCTGCGACTTAGAAAAATAACTGATTCATTATCATTCATATCATTCATTCACCATTCATTATCTCAATTGATTCTCTTAAAGGAGCCTGAATGTACATTTTTTTATCCACACTGTACGGTCCTTTCATTCATTCAGCAAATTTGTATGGGGTGAGCACTTGTCTTTAGCAAGCTTTGGAGATAAAGAAGTAATCAAAAAGGATCTCATCCTTGCCTTTATGGAGTTTACAATATAGTGAGCAGGACATTCTTTAATAAATAATTGCATGAATATGTAATTACAAATGGTGCTAAGAGCTTTGAATGAAAAGTATTGGGGATTATATGAGCATATAATAGAAGATGACCTAGTCGGGGATTCAAAGACTCGCTGATAGATCTAGTCTGGAAGACATCCCTGAGGAAGTTAATTTGCACTAAATTCTAAGAACAATTGAGAATTAATTTAAATTTTACCATGTCAGTAAAGACTTCTACCCTATTCATAATTACAAGCATTTTTCATAAACCTTACTCCTTTCTGTTCCTTCCTATCAATTATCATCTTCTAACGTACAATTTACTTATTTATTATGTTTCTTTTTGGTCTGAGTACCACCCTCTCCCCCAACTAGAATGTAAGTTCTATGAGGGATGCAAATCAGTTTCATTCACTCAAGTCTTTGGCACACGTAGACCCTCAATAAATACAACAAAGGAACTAGTGAAATGGGCTTGGGGATGTAGGAACCAGCAATAAGCGGGGGGGGGGCGGATTTCTCAGTAGAGAGATCCCTCTCTCAAAGTTCCTGGAGTAGGAGGGCATATCGATTTTGAGGGAACTCAAGAACGCCATTGGGCATGTAGAGCAAGGGAGAAAGTGGCAGAAAATGAGGTGGAAAGGGAAGATTAGACCATGTTATGAGGAAATGGACATTCAGAGTGAACGATCCCCAAAAAGAGAGCCATGTGTGTATCTCAAGTTAGATCTAGCCTACCTTGTCATCTCAGAATTCTTTAAGAGGAGTAGAGAGCTACTCGCTCTTCATACAAAAACAGCCAAGCTTAAGCAGATGACAGGGAGCCGCAGAATACTCGGATTGGGTGAATATTTAATAGATGGTTAAAATACGGTCATTTAACATGCTTGAGGCAGAAAAGCTTGATGGATATGGTTGACTTATGAGCAGCTGGATCTTAATACGCAGGGTATCAAAGTGTGTGGATTTTGTAGAGTTTCCTAGTTCTGCTTTGTTAAAACATAATATTTAAAAAGTGGTATCCTAGATCATTACTGTCTCAGCTAGAGATAACTGATATTGTGGCAGATAACCAGCATTGTAGGAGGAAAGAGAATGTTTCAGGAGGCCAGCAACATGAGACATCCTAGGACCCACTGATAGATCCCTACCTGCCTGTCCCATCTTTGACCTCTTATAGGAAGGAGCAAAGTCTTCCTTAGGACAAGATGGTGGATGGTGGGATCCTTTATGTCCCTCCACCTGGCTCAGAAGAGAGAGGTTTGTGTCTTTTAATTAAAGCAGATCTTTGTCAAACTATTGTTCTTATTGGAAGCTTATTTCATACAGACTCCCAGGTTATGCCTAATGTGTGGTTAAGACTCGTGAACCCCTGCGGCACAGTGTTACAGGAGGAGCTTGGGGCTTGCTTCTGTCAAACAAGTTAAATGCCTTCACTTTATACACTAACAAGGCCAAATTAAACACCCGTCAAAGGGGAGATGCCTTCCAGTGTGCAGTGCCTGCTGCCTCCTTGACACCAGCTAGCTTTCCCAACCAATCCCAGACTGTCTTCACTGGATACATGAGGATGGCATTTTATCTCCTAGGTAGTCGTTTCTAAGATTTAAGTCTTCCCTAAAAGGGCGCCTCTTGTTCCAGCTACTCTGAAATTCTAGTTAGTACATGAAAGATCTTAGCCACCATAGACAGTTCATTCTTACAAATAAACGTTGCCATAAGTGTCAGCGATCTGTCTTGCCCAGAAGGTAATTTATAGTAAATTAGATGGGACCACCATTCCAGAGACTCTTCCCAGAATGTGTGGCTGAAAGTCTTTGAGAATGACTACTTGCAAACTGAGCTATGGTAACTTACTCTGTGATTCCATTTTCTGACATGGTCACTGCCAATTCTTTGGTTGCTGTAAACTAGAGACATCCAGCGGCCCATTTAGATGAAAATCTAGATAAAACTAACATAAGTGTGTCTGGCTGTGGTTTTGCCAGCCAGCTATTGACCTGGGAATTGCTTTAAGGAAGTAGAACCTGGCTCTAAGTTATTTCCTGACCTTCCCCTGTCTTTATATTAATTCTGGAGTCTTACATGTTGAAAGCTAAAAGAGACCTTGAAAGAATATTTGGCCAAGTAATTCTCAAAAACAAGTCAAACAGCTGCATCAGAATTACCTGAGGTGCTTATTAAAAATACAATCTTCCAGGTCCCACCCCAGACCTACTGAAACAGAAGCTGTGGTTGTGGAATCTAGGGATCCAGGTTAATAATAAGTTCCCCAAGAGATTGTGGTCTTTAACCACTACATTTAGAAATGAAAGTTCTATTCCTCCCCTCATCTCATAAACAGAATGATACATAAGCTCTCTTAGCAGAGAGATATGATAAATAGTTCCCTCTCTTTTTATTGTTATTTAGGAACAGAGAAAGGCCTCAAGTTATCAACATTAATTTCACATCTTCATCCTATTTTCTGGGTTGGGTAGGGCACTGCATTATAAGGAAGAGTAATTCAACACTGGTGTCAGTATACAAACGGCTCAAATCTAGTGAGTGCATTATAGTGGCCGGAGGTTCCAGGCAAAGTTATAGTCAACATCATGCACCTGCTACATCTAGTTGGAGTAGGATTCCTGCAAGTAGCTGCTCTCATAGGAAACAAGTCCAAGACCATCAGGGGAGGGGGCAACCAAAGTTGGGTGAGGACCTAAATCAAACACTTCCCATGTATTAAATAATTTAATCCTGACTGTGGCCCTTTTACATAGGCAGTATTATTAACACCATTTTAACAAGTGAGGAAACTAAAGCACCGAGGAGTTAAGTAACTTGCCCAAAGTCACACAGATTGTGAGTGGCTGAACTGGGCTTCAGAACTGGGCAGGGTAGCTCTAGAATCTGCATCTTTAATCATTAAACCCCACTGCTTCCTCAGAAGGCTGATGATAATGATGCTCTAGTCAACAGGGAAGTGGAGCACTCAGAAGGAAAGACAGTCAGAAGCTCGGGTGTAGCACAGGTCAGCCTACCAGTTATTTAAAAAAAAAAGGCTGCTTCTTGGTGACCACCAGGACACTTCAGGCACAATGAGTCGTAGACCATACAGCAGCCAGACTAATTCCAACCAACCTCACCCCCAGGGATGGTGTAGGGGCTCCTTCTGTTGCCCCTACTCTAGAAGGAACTGGCTCAAGAAAGAAGGGTGTTAGACATTGCCTTACCTTGGGGGCTGCCATAACACTATGCCTTAGGTGGCTTGAACAGCCGAAATATCTCTTCTTGCAGTTATGGAGGTGGGAAGTCTGAGATAAGGTGCCAGCGTGGGTGGGTTCTGGTAAGAGCTCTCTTTCTGGCTTGCAGGCGGCCTCTTTCTCTCTGTGTGCTCGCATGGCCTTTCCTTGGTGCCTGTGCATGAAGAGAGAGATGGCTCTCTCTTCCTCTTTTTAAAAGATCACCATGGGACAAAGTGAGAGAGTGGCATGGACATCTATACACGACCAAATGTAACATAGATAGCTAGTGGGAAGCAGCCGCATAGCACAGGGAGATCAGCTCGGTGCTTTGTGACCACCTAGAGGGGTGGGATAGGGAGTGTGGGAGGGAGACGCAAGAGGGAGGGGATATGGGGATATATGTATACGTATAGCTGATTCACTTTGTTATACAGCAGAAACTAGCAGACCATTGTAAAGCAATTATACTCCAATCAAGATGTTAAATATATATATATATATATATATATATATATATATGATATAGCTCTGAAGCCTGCCAAAACAAACAAAAAAATAAAATAAAATAAAATAATAAAAATAAAAGGTCACCAGTCCTATCAGATAGGATCCCATTCTTATGATCTCATATAACCTTAATTACCTCCTAAAAGCCCTATTTCCAAGTTCAGTCACATTGAGGCGAAGAGGGGCTAGGGCCTCAACATATGAATCTGGCAGTGATGTGAGGGTGACACAAAATTCAGTCCACAGCAAGTATTTAGATATTATGGGAGAAGGCCCATCCAACACAAGCAATGACAATACTGATTCCTGCCACTGAGGTCTCCTATGTGCCGGACACTGAGTTAAGCACTTCCTGTGTATTATCTCATTTGATCAGTGCTCCACAGGCCCAGGATTAATGAATCCATTTTTTAGATGAAGAAACCTAGGGTCAGACATTTGGGGAACTTCAGAGTTAATTAGTAGCAGAGCCAGGCTCTGACTCTGCTCAGTCTGACTCTTAATTCCTATGCCAGAAACGACACTCTGGATCATGGATCCTTTTGAAAGTCTGAGTCAAGTTGTGAACCCTCTCCTTAGGAAAAAACACACAAACACAAATTTTTGCATATAATTTAGGGGGCCTCCCAGCCATCCAGAGGCTAAAGTAAGTGGAAACATAGGATAAACATGGATTTTTATTTTCCTAGAGAATCAGAATCTCAAGAAGCCATATTATAGAGCGAAGACAACTTTAACATAATATTCTAAGCTAAAGCACGTACATCAGAGAAACCTGTTTGTTACACAGGCTGTACTGGGCTAAGCCCCAAGGCAGCAAACCCACAGTCCCCTGACTAGGGAAAACAAGGCTGCACCAGGCTCTTTTTTTTTTTTTTTGCGGTACGCTGGCCTCTCACTTTGTGGCCTCTCCCATTGCGGAGCACAGGCTCCAGATGCGCAGGCTCAGCGGCCATGGCTCATGGGCCCAGCCGCTCTGCGGCATGTGGGATCCTCCCGGACCGGGGCATGAACCTGTGTCCCCTGCATCGGCAGGCGGACTCTCAACCACTGTACCACCAGGGAAGCCCCATGCACCAGGCTCTTACTCTCTCTCTTTTTCTGGGAACAGCCTTGATGGGGGAAGAGGAAAATGGCTGTTGATGAGGTACCAAATGAGTGGAGCAGGCTGAGGTCACCTGAGAGCAGGAGTCTAGAATGCAGATACAGCCAGGGGTCAGCAGATAACAAAGACTGAAGCTGGTCTGGTATAATAGGACAGGAGCGGGCAGCTCTCATCCTAAGGCACCTGCCCACAGCAGCTCCTGTCTACTTTCTCCATGAGGAATGTGGCTTTGGTGGGGACACATCTTCATTTTTTTAAAGCAAAAATATCCAGATTTTTATGTAAAATTTCCCCATTTTCAAACATCTACCCGTAGAAGACATGCAGTCTTAGAAGAATCTCATCCTTTATGACCCTTACTCTCTCCATCGGTAACATGAGGATTATAGTAAAATGAGTCTCATAGGATTTTTTCAGAAGATCAAATGAAATAAGGTATATAAAAACGCTTTATAAACTATAAAGTGCTATATAGGTGTTAACAGAGAAACCCATAAAAAGCAAATTCTCTCCAGAGGTAGCGATGGTATATTTAATAGCTGGGCGTCACACACCTATAGAATCTGAGCAACAGCAAAAGGGACCTTTTAAAAATGTAAATTGGGGCTTCCCTGGTGGCGCAGTGGTTGAGAGTCCACCTGCCGATGCAGGGGACACGGGTTCGTGCCCCGGTCCGGGAAGATCCCACGTGCCGCGGAGCGGCTGGGCCCGTGAGCCATGGCCGCTGAGCCTGCGCGTCTGGAGCCTGTGCTTGGCAGAGGGAGAGGCCACAACAGTGAGAGGCCTGCGTACCGCAAAAAAAAAAAAAAAAAAAAAAGTAAGTCGGATTATATCCTCCCTCACTTAAACTCTCTAATGGTTTCTCATCCCACTTAAAGTAAAATCGAAGCTATGCATGACCTGGGTACTGTCAACCTGTCGGCCTGATCCCTGACCTTTCCCTCACTTAGGATGCTCCAGCCATGGCTTGTTTCTACTCCTCAACCACAACAAGAGGATTCTCCTCTTAGGGCCTTGGCGCTAGACAGCTCCTTGGCTGGAACTCTCTAACCCTGACCTTCTGCATGGTGTCTCATCATTTAGGGCCTCAGATAAACTTCCCCTTCTGAGAGAGGCACCCCAATCCAGAAGGGCCACCTGATCACTCTCAACAACGACACTTGAGTTTATGCTCGGCATTAGCCCTTCTCACTGTCTGATATGGTTCTTAATTTTTATTGGTTTGCTTATTTAACAAATGTGTCCTCCCACTAGATACAAGCTCCAATTAGAAGGATCCTATATAGTCTTTTTTTTTTTTTTTTTTTTTTGCGGTACGCGGGCCTTTCACTGCTGTGGACTCTCCCATTGCGGAGCACAGGCTCCAGACGCGCAGGCTCAGCGGCCATGACTCACGGGTCCAGCCACTCCGTGGCATGTGGGATCTTCCCGGACCGGGGCACGAACCCGTGTCCCCTGCATCAGCAGGCGGACTCTCAACCACTGCGCCACCAGGGAAGCCCCTGTATAGTCTTATTCACCACCATATCCACTAGCCTCTGAGGCAAGTCTGGTACATGTTTGGAAGTACAAATATCCATTGAAAGAGTCTTAAAATGGGTATTATAGTAGAAATTTTAGTAGAAGAGCAAGAAGCACTTTGAACTGAACCAATGCCATTTCCCGGGTCCCACTCAGATTTACTGAACCAGAATCTCTAAGAATGTGGTTCAAGTATCTGGATTTTGAGTAAACACCTCAGATGGGTGATTCTGGTATAGGTGACCGCAGAACACATTTTTTTAAAACACTGAATTTAGAGGCCAAAGACTGAGTTCTAGATCCTGGTTATTTTGCAGGGTGTTCATGAGGCCTCAAAAGACAAAATGGCAGGTAAAGTTCTTTGCCTACACCCAGACTTACAGAAATACAGGCCCAAAGAGCCATTCTTCCCTGGCTTTCCTGTCACGGGCTGCAATGTCCACATTCAGGGACAGAAGCTTGCTGTGCCCTTAGGCAGCTCCTTCCTTTCATGGACCTGAGCACGTTCTGTGCTTTCTTCCTCTTGGTACGTATTCAAGGATTTAAGACAACTATACCAGCTCCTTTTAGCATTTCTAGCTGGTTAGCCATTCTTAGACCATGGCAACCCAGATATATTTCAGTTTGTCCACGCCATTTTTAGAGTATAGATTTTTATAAATTAGTGAAATAGTCCACTCTGGTTTGTTCAGTGTAGTTACATGATATGAATATTATTTTAAAAACAAACAAACAAACAATGACTGGAGTTCCAGGGTCAAACATTCAGGAATTTGATTTTTTTTTCCTCAGCTCGTCAAAAATGAAACAGAGTTTTGCAGAAAGAATCATCTGCAGAATCTCACAAAAGACTGATGAAAAAACTAAAAAAGTCAGGGTATCAACCTACCGTGAAGAGAAAAATAGTAATAACTAACACGTATGAACCCCAACTCAGGGCCAAGCGCCATCACACACTATCTCATTTCATATATACAACCCTGTAAGGAAGCATCATGATTCTCCCCATTTTAGAGATGAGAATTGCCCAGCATTAGTAACTTGCCCAAAATGGCATAATTAGAACTTTTCACACTTGGTTTAAGAGCCCAGGTACCTGGCTGACCCAAGGGCCATGTACTTATCCACTGACTACACTGTGTGAAAAGTTCTTCTCTTCTGAAACCAGACCAATCTGTCTGCACAGGCTCTTTATTTTCTGTGTTTCACTCTGACCAGCCAGTTCTTCTCACTGACATCTTCTCTTTTTAGATACAATACCATCGATTATGCCACAGTCAAACTCCATTTGCTTTTCCAGTTCCTCCTCTTGAAGGTGCTTCTGTACCTACCCATTATATGTTGATTTTGTAATTTAAGTCTTTGGATTTTGTTGGAGGCAGGGTTCTTTGCTGATGCCTGTAACTTTCTTCAATGACCAACTAAAACTCCTAAATATTTTTCCAGTATACTGGTCTAAAGCTAGGCTTGTATACTTGTGCCATTGATTTTTTTTCAATCTAAATACAGAACTTTGCATATATCCCTATGGGATTTCATCTTGTGGTTCTGGACCAGTGTTGTAGCTTGTCAAGATTATTTTAAATCTTGATTCTATCATTTGTGGTATTAGCTACTCCTCCCAGCTTTCTGTCATCTGTAGATTTTATTAAATGAAACATCTATTCCTCAGGCAAATAAGTGACAGAAATGTTGAACTGCACAGATAGTATGACAGGAGGGATTTAAAAAAATGAGTATAATACTGGACTGAGCATGAGGAAGAAAATTTGGTCCCTACAATTGATCCCAGATGCACTATTGAAAAGAGTGTTGTTCCATCTTTCTCCTGATTTTCTCCAGAATGCCACATTCTGGCAGGTGTGCCAGTATCATGATCACCACCTCTGATGTACCTTTACATATACTTCCTTGCCCTTTATAATTTACTGCCTTGATGAAGTAAAAATCTCTGTGCATATGTGCTGAGGTTACAGAAATGAGGAAAATAGGCAATTAAGTTGATCACCTGGGCTCTTAAACCAAGTGTGCAAAGTTCTAATTATGCCTTTTTGGGCAAGTTACTAATGCTTTGGCAATTTTCATCTCTAAAATGGGGAGGATTGTGATCCTTTCTTACAAAGTCGTGCGTATGAAATGAGATAGTGTGTGATGGTGTTTGGCCCTGAGTCGGGGTTCATATGTGTTAGTTATCAATATTACTATTTTTCTCTTCGCTGTAGGTTAATACCCTGGTGTTTTTTTAGTTTCTTCTTCAGTCTTTTGTGAGATTCTGCAGATGATTCTTTCTGCAAAAGTCTGCTTCGTTTTTGACGAGTTGAGGGAAAAAAAATCAAATTCCTTAATGTTTGACCCTGGAACTTCAGTCATTGTTTTGGATTTTTTTAATAATATTCTTGTCATGTAACTACACTGAACAGACCATAATGTACTATTTTATTGGAGAGATGATATGGGAGAAAAAGAGGGAGACACATTACTATGATGAGAAATCAAGAAAGGCTCCCTAAATGAAGGGGTACCTGGGTTAAATCTGAAGGTCAAGTGTAAATTAGCCAAACAAGGAGTTGGGGGTGGAGAGGTTGTCATGAGCTAAGGTCACAAAGCCCCTACGCCATTTTAGAAGACTGGATTTTATATTAATAGTGTTAGGGATTTTCATTAAAGACTCGGTCCATGAAGTCTTCCCCATACACTTCAACTTTCTCCAATCCCTCCTGCCTTGAAAATGTTACAGCAGTTTTTCTCCATCCCAGGGGCAGGTTGCTCCTTTACCATATACTCATATTTTTACCTC
The DNA here is from genome assembly GCF_964165515.1 of Mesoplodon bidens. Lineage (NCBI taxonomy): Eukaryota > Metazoa > Chordata > Mammalia > Artiodactyla > Ziphiidae > Mesoplodon > Mesoplodon bidens. The sequence goes on along the minus strand of NC_138177.1, from coordinate 134,495,690 downwards.
ATTAACATGTACATGCATCTTTCATCCCTCAATTCGTGGAAGGGCATTCAAGACTGAAACTATGGCTCACATTTTCATTCTGTCCACAGTTCTAAGCACCAAGGTGGTAGTGAAAAATTTCTTGATGAATTGAATAGAGACAGCAGCCATGACTGGCAAACAACAGCAGTGGAAGATCAGAGGGGAGGGTGATAACCAGCAAAAATGGCACATATAGTGAGGGGCCTAGAAGACAGAGGCAGAAACTCCATGACGGCAAGGATCATATTTGTGATGTTTTCTCTTTATGCCACGTGACCAGTGGAGTGCCTGGTTTTATCTCTTGATAAAATAAACCAAGAAAATCTGTTCCACCCATCTTAGAAGAACTGTAAGTCATACTTAGTATTTGTATGTTCAGTCCTACTTTCCAAGGACAGAATATGCCTTTGGAGTCCTTTGTTAAGGTCCCTCAGTCTGTGAGCTGGCATTAATTTTATGCACAATTTCTTTATATATGTCAAGATATAGTGAGTTTTGGAGGGTATGCCAAGCTCATACACAAACCGGTCTGATTATTTTACATTACCTGGTAGGTCGGGGTACATAGACAACAGATGCAAAATAGATTGGAACTTCCATGAGTTCTCTCTCTTCCGTTCTCTCCAGTGGTCAGGTTGGTTGAGAATAGCTGGCTGGGCTCTGTGGGAAAATGAGGCCTAATCTATTGTTCATGTCTATTGGCCACAGGTGAAGGATGTGGTGATTGGGAAACACAAGGGCTATACATATGCCATCCCTGATAGGTGTTGCCTTTAATGTGGCTTTTTAAAAGATTTTTGGGGGCTTCCCTGGTGGCGCAGTGGTTGAGAGTCCGCCTGCCGATGCAGGGGACACGGGTTCGTGCCCCAGTCTGGGAAGATCCCACATGCCACGGAGCGGCTGGGCCCGTGAGCCATGGCCGCTGAGCCTGCGCGTCCGGAGCCTGTGCTCCGCAACGAGAGAGGCCACAACAGTGAGAGGCCCGCGTACAGCAAAAAAAAAAAAAAAAAAAAAGATTTTTGGGGCTTCCCTGGTGGCACAGTGGTTAAGAATCTACCTGCCAATGCAGGGGACAAGGGTTCAAGCTCTGGTCTGGGAAGATCCCACATGCCACAGAGCAGCTAAGCGCGTGCGCCACAACTACTGAGCCTGTGTTCTAGAGCCCGTGAGCCACAACTACTGAGCCTGCATGCTGCAACTACTGAAGCCTGCGTGCCTAGAACCCATGCTCCACAACAAAGAGAAGCCACTGCAATGAGAAGCCCGCACACTGCAACCAAGAGTAGCCCCCGCTTGCCACAAATAGGGAAAGCCTGCGTGCAGCAACGAAAACCCAAGGCAGCCAAAAATAAATAAAGTAAAAAAAAAAAGATTTTGGGCACAATCTAAATGCTCAACGTCATCCTTCACCTTATAAACTGTGGTGTGCATTTGATTCTAGCCTTTTCTTTAACCTTCTTACTATGAAATAAAACATATCTAAATAACATATCGATCCAAAACACATTACTAAACAAAAATATATAAGATATACATATACAGCTCAACAATCTGTCCAGAGTGAACGTGTGTGATACCACCACCCAGGTCAAGAAATAGAACAAGATTGGTCTCTTACAAACTCCTGTCTTTTACTCCTTCCCAGACATTACCCACCATTGTCCTGATTTTGAAGGCTATCATGTCCTTGCTCTCTTTTATAGTTTTATCAGCCAAGTATGTATCCCTAAGCATCATAGCTTGGTTTTGCTTTGTTTCTTTTTCTTTTTGGTACTTAATATAAATCAATTCATATGCTATACTTTCTTTTGCGTTTTTTTAATCCATATTATGTTTATGAGCTTGATCGATTTTGCTGCAGATAGCTGTAGCTCATTTATTTTTCACGGTTGTATAGTATTAAAAAGTGTGAATATATGAGTTTTATTTATCCAATCCACAGGTGATGAATATTTAGATTATTACCAATTTTTAATTAGTTTGAATAATGTTGCTATGAACTTTTTTATACACAATTCTTGGAGCACACATTTCTGTTGTGCCTCGAGAGTAATTGTTGAGTCATAAGGTATTCGTTATGTTCAACATTAGTTGATAATGCCATATGGTTTTCATGTGCATATATGGTTTTCATAGTTGTTGCATCAATTTCACTTCCACCATCAATGTTTGAGAATTTTAGTCCTTCTGATATGTGTGCGATATTTTATTGTGGTTTTAATTTTTATTCCCTGATGACTAATGGGCATCTTTCATATATATTTTGACCATTTGAATACCCTCTTTTGTGAAGTGACTGTCCAGGCCCATGTGCCAGATTTGTCATTTCCTTTTATAAATTATAGGAGTTATTTTTATCTATTCTGGACACAAGCCTTTATCAGTTATATCTGTTGCAAATATCTTCTCCTATTCGGTGGTTTCCTTTCCACCCTCCTAATGGTGTTTTTGGAGGAAAAGAAGTTCTAAATATTATGTAGCTCATTATTATTCAATATTTCTCTTTAAATTTGTGCTTTATGTTGTCCAATTTAAGAAAAATTTCCCTAGTCCAAGGATGTGAAGATATGCTGTATTATCTTCTAGAACACTGATTATTTTATCTTTCACTTTTCGAACTACAGCCACCCTGGAATTTGTTTGTTTGTTTGTTTGGTCTGGTGCAGAGCAGTAGTCATTTCATTTTTTGCATAAGGATCACCAACTGATGCAGTTTTGAAAAAGACTGCTCTGAAGCAATACCTTTGCTTTGAATCAAGTGTCCACATATGCATGGGTCTCTTTCTGGAATCCCTATCTTATCATTATTCAGATGGCAATATTATACCAATTTCTGCAGTCTTCATATCCCGTGGAGCACATCCTCCCTTATTCTTCATCAAGTGTCTTGGCTAGTCTTGGCCACTTGCATTAACATATGCATTTAGGATAATCTTTACAAGTTCCATTTTAAAAATCTTGTTGGGATTTTAATTGGGAATACATGAATCTATAGATCATTTTGGGGAGAAGTAACATATTTATAATATTGTATTGTCCAATTAGGAACATGGTTTATCCCTCTTTTTATCTAGGCAGTTTTATACAATATTATTGTTTTCTTGATGTTTATTCCTGAGTAGTTGACAATTCCTAATTGTCCAGGGTTTTTAAAATCATAAATGGATATTGAATTTTACCAGATGCTTTTTCTGCATATATTTAGATGAGCACATGACTTGTCTCCTTTATTTAGTTAATGCAGACTTTTTGTTGAGTTCTGAATACCAAACCAAACTTGAATTCTTGGAATAAACCCAAATTGGTCATGATTTATTATCCTTTTACATATTGCTGATTTTTTGTTTAGAATTTTTACATCTATGTTCACAACAGAGAGTAGCATACAATTTTATAAACTGTCCTCATCAAGTTTTGGTATTAAGGTTATGCTGATAAATCATAAATCAAATGGGTAATATTCCCCTTTTTTCTATTCTCTGGAAGAGTTTTTGGAAGATTGGCAACATCTCTTCTTTAAAAGATAGGTAGAATTTACTGGGAAAGCCACCTAGTTCAAGATTTTCTTTATAAAAATGTTTTTAAGTATGGATTCAATTTCTCTAATAATTATCAAATTATTCAAACCTTCTCTTTCTACTTTTATCTATTTTGAAAGTTGTATTTTTTAGAGAATTTGTGTATTTCATCCAAACTTTCAAATATATTTGCATAGAGTTATTCATACTATACTTTTGTCAAAATTTTTTAATGTGTGTAGTATCTGTAATCATGTCCCCTTTTCCATTTGTGACATTGATTATTTGTGTTTACTGTTTTCTTTTTCTTTTTTCCCTTAATCAGCCTCATGAGGGATTTATCAATTTTACTAACTTTTTCAAGTTAACTTTTGGATTTGTTCATCCTTTCTACTCTTTTATTTTATTTCATTTGTTTCTGTGCTTATCTTTATTATTTCCTACCACATATTTTATTTGACCTTAATGTTCAGCTCTCTTTAAATTATTAAAACAGATGATTAGCTCACTGATTTTCAGCCTTTTTTTCTCTTATATGCATTTGAAGCTATAGATTTCCCTCTATACATAGCTTCAGTTGTATCTCACAAGTCTTTTTTTTAATATTTATTTATTTATGGCTGCAGCAGGTCTTAGTTGTGGCTTGTGGGCTTCTTTCTAGTTGTGACATGCGGGCTCCAAAGCATGTGTCACACGGGCTCTCCTGTTGCAGCACACAGGCTCAGTAGTTGTGGTGGTTGAGCTTAGTTGCCCCACAGCATGTGGGATCTTAGTTCCCCGACCAGGTTCCAACCTGCATTGGAAGGCAGATTCTTAACCACTGGACCACCAGGGAAGTCCCGTATCTCATAAGTCTTGATACATATTTTTCATTATTTTTCAGTTTAAATTATTTTCTGAGTTTTGTTGTCATTTCTTCTTTGAACTATGAGACTATATAACTATATTTATTAATTTCCAGATATTCAGGGGTTCTCCAGTTATCTTTCTGTTATTGATTTCTAGGTTAATTGCATGGAGGGAAATTTTTTGAAAAGTTTTTGATACTTTATGGTATAGAAGTTTTGCATGTGCTTAGAAAAAAATGTGTATTTTGCCATTACTGGTTGTTTTATTCTATTTATGTCTATTAAATAAAATGTGATCGTATGTTGCTCAAATTCCCTATATTTTTACTGATTTTTGGTCTGCAGTTTCTATTAGATATCAAAAGTGACTCTTAGGGCTTCCCTGGTGGTGCAGTGGTTGAGAGTCCGCCTGCCAATGCAGGGGACATGGGTTCGTGCCCTGGTCCGGGAAGATCCCACATGCCGCGGAGCGGCTGGGCCCATGAGCCATGGCCGCTGAGCCTGCGCGTCCGGAGCCTGTGCTCCGCAACGGGAGAGACCACAACAGTGAGAGGCCCGCGTACCCCAAAAAAAGTGACTATTAAAATGTCCTACTATGATTATGCTAGTCTATTTCACCTTTTTGTTTTGTTAATCCTTGCTTTATATATTTTTGTTGCCTGTTATCAGGAACATACAAATTTCCTGCAAATTAAATATTTTATCAGTGTAAAGTGTCTCTCTCCATCTCTAATAGTACTTTATAATGATTTAAAGTGCATAACTATAACAGTTAAGTTTGGCTAGTACTTGTATTATGTATATTTTTACTCTCCTTTCCTTCAAATTTTTGTATTTTTATGTTTAGGCATGCCTTTTATAAATACTTTAAGCATCATAATTTAAAATTTGTGTCTCATAACTCCTATATCTGAAATTCCCATGGGTCTGTTTCTGTTGCCTATTGGTTTTGTTAGTTTTCATTCCTGTTGTCTGGTCTCCTTATATTCCTACTTATTTTCTTTTCTTATTACATGATGGTCATCCTGTTCAAGAATGTGTTTATAGAATTAATTTGAGACCTAGGATGAGGTTATCTTCTCCAGAGAGGATTTACATTTGTCTCTGCCCTCAAGCCCTAATCACTTCAATCCAATTTAAAGATGATTCAGAACTGGTCTTAGTCCCTGCTGGGCCTCTCTATTTCTGGTCCACCCACACTCCCAGGGCTCGTACCTGTCTAGGATCACAGCCAGGACTCCCAACCTGGGCAGGTCTTGATTTTCAATCTCTCCCCCCCTTGCCCTCACCCCTCAGCCGCCCTCTCTAGACCTGATATCCCCCTAGTGGATAAGTAGGTCCAAATGAGGAGCTTACCTGTTCGGCCTCACTCTCCTCTAGATCCTAGCTAGGTCATTCTTCACTACCTTGTTAGTCCTCCAATGCCTTAAAGCTGATAATTTTATATTTTCATCAGTTTTTCTTATTGTCCTCAGAGAGATGATCATTCCAAATTACCTGATACACCATAATTAGATAGGTGTAAGTGTCTGCTCTCCATTTATTTTATTTTTTAATGTAAATAGTGATTTACGTTCGTTTGTTGTTATTCTTTCTTTCTTTCTTTCCTTTTTTTTTTGGCCACGCAGCTTGCAGGATCTTAGTTCCCAGATGGGGGATTGAACCCACACCCTCTGCAGTGAAAGCACAGAGTCCTAACAACTGGACTGCCAGGGAATTTCCTTATTATGTTTTCTTATTATGATTGCTTTTTTATTCTGAAAGTTGTACATTTCCACTGTCGAAAATTTAGAAAATACAAACACAAGAAGGAATAAAATTTTAAAAATCACTTATAATTCCCTATTTGTCTTTTTTCTCATATATACAAACATTTTTAACAAAAATGAGATCACACTGTAGTTATTTTACAACAGAATTTATTCATTTAATATATCACAACCTCTTGATAGCTTTATGGTATTCTAGTACATGTATATGCCATAATTCATTTAAACAATTCTATAGAATTAGATATCAAAATTTTTCCAATTATTCATCATTATAAAACCACTATCACAAACATTATTTCATCAAATATTCTAACAGTTCATTATTATCTTCTTAGGATAAATTCCTAAAAGTGGAGTTGCTGGTCATAAGATAGAAGGCATTGTATAGGTTGCCAAGTTGTCCTCCAGAAGAGCATTATCAATGTACACTTCTACCAGCAGCGTTTGAGAATGATAGTGTTCAACTCCTAAAATCAGATTAGAACTTCTGAGCAATTATTTCCTTACCAACATAGGTGAGATTTACCATTTTAAAACAAATAAAAGGGGCTTCCCCGGTGGCGCAGTGGTTGAGAGTCCGCCTGCCGATGCAGGGGACACGGGTTCGTGCCCCGGTCCGGGAAGATCCCACATGCCGCGGAGCGGCTGGGTGCGTGAGCCATGGCCACTGAGCCTGTGCGTCCGGAGCCTGTGCTCCTCAATGGGAGAGGCTGCAGCAGTGAGAGGCCCGTGTACCGTAAAATATAATAATAATAAAAAATAAAAAGCAAAGTAAGTGAGTAGAAAACTTCTTTCTGGTAACTCAGAAATTAGTATAATACCTAAGCAACACTCTAAAATAGACAAGCTTTGGTTTGAATTCCCCGGTACTAATGAAGTCCAAACTCCTTAACAGATCTTTTGAGATCTGCCCTGTTCCCCACTTCTCCCGCCTAGACTTTCTCCTTTCTAACTTTATACCTTAACAGCCAACAATACTGACTTCCTCTTAGTTCCTAGATAGAGCCATGCTTTCTCTCTTCTTCTCCCCTATACCATGGATACAGTGTCCTTTGCATGGAATTCTCTTTTTCTATTCACTATCAACTCCAGTTTATCCTTCAAAATTCATCTCAGATGTCACCTCCTCATGGAACTCTCCCATGACTCCCACATCCTGGCTAGGAGTAACTCCTGTCTTGTAGGCTTTTGTGTTCATCTCTATCACAGCACCTATCACTCTACACTGTATTCCTCTGTTTACTTGTCAGAGTCACCCGACCAGTTAAGAACTTGTGATGTCAGGGACTATGTCTTATTTCTCTTTATAGTCTCAGCACTGCACCTGACAATGCTCCTTAAATTAAGTCTGCACCTGAAAAATTCTCCTTAAATTGTCTTTCCTTCCCTTACAGATATTCTTTCACTCATTCCCCAAATCCAGGACTTTGTTTCTATTAAAGAAAATACAACCTAAAAATCTCATTCCCACTAAGGTAATAGTGGGATGTAGGTGCATAACATTCTAGAATGATAAAACAGGGAGGGATGTAAGTAGTCATAAGCCAAGTTCTCTATTTTTGCGGCAAAGGAACTGAATTTCAGGGAGATAGAGTGACTTGTCCAAGATCATACTGCAAGTTCATGGCCAAACTAAAATGTGAATGCCAGTCTTTTGATTTCTAGACCAATATGCTTCCCAGTAAATCAAGGATCTTAAGAGCAGCATCTTAGAGGAGATAGTACTTGACCCAGAAAAGAATCTCTGCCGGTGGGATTTCAGATGCTATGGCCTCCATACTAGGGAAATAGCTAGTATCTCTCATCTTATGCCACATACGTCTACCCAAAGTGAGGAAAGGGAAACCCTGCAGTATTAATATGGAGGAAAAAAGACTATGTTTCACAATATACTTAATAAAGAGGATTTTGTTCTATGTTCATTATTATATATCCTCTTTAAGGTGTTGTAAAGTCTTTTTGAAGATGAAGAAATAGAAACAGGAAGCCACACATGCTTTTTAAACTAGATGTCGATGTAATCAAAACTGAGTTTCAAAGGTTTACTTTGCTTGGCTTATTTACTGTTCTACTACTACCTTATGGAAAATAGCAGATACCTGTTTCTGAAATGTATTATAACTTAAGTTGACAAGTTAAAATCAATTATGTTATTTTAGTTTATTTCTAAATATTAGTAGAACATAAAATAGTAAGAAATATTATGTTAGTAAAGCCCTGGCTTAGCCTGTGGGGCAGTATAATATAGTGGTAAACAGCATGGGCTCTGGAGCCAAACTGAGTTTGGATCAGTGACTTCGAGCTAATTTTGAGCAAACTACTTAGCATCTCTGCCTGGGCTTTTTCATCTGGAGAATGGGGATGTTAATAGTGCACATTTCAGATGGCTCTTTTGAGGATTAAATGAGGTAATACCTGTAAAGTGCTTAGACAAATGCCAGGCACATGTTAAGGCTTAGAATTAGTTATTATAGCAGGGGCTCTGTAAAGAAATGTAAGCTGAAAATAATCAGCAGATCCATCTGGGTGTGGGAGTTACCTGTTCCTGCTCCAAAATACAAAGCTCCTGCTATTGGAAATAATTTTAGAGAATGGAACGTATGCCCATTGACTCCCTATAATATTATGCCACAGGAGACCCATGAAAGGAAACTTGATAAAATACAAGCAGTAAATGTTATCCCATAACTATTCATAATTTCTGGATTTCCACAAAGCAGTTCTTCCGAATCGTAATTAAAGGTTTGAAAGTCAAATGATTTAAGTGCTAGTTTTAATTACCGCTTGGTGAACTTTAGTGTGTTAGAATTGTCACAACTTTCCTTAAGGATTACTCTGAAGCCAGGCGATAGTGGGAAATTATTAACTCCTACTTTGGTACAGCAATTATCTGTATTACAAGGTTTATGCAATTAGCTGTTTAAGATGTCATTATATTTTGCCATCTGGTACACAGGAGTTTATGCATATGAACAGGCACGTGCTGAAGTGATTTTCACTATATGACTTGTTCTCAACCCAAGTCATCTCTCTAATGAGGGGAAGTTACCGTGCACCGTACATTAGTGGCAGGTGCACACTATCAAGCTTCATTTTCATCGAAGACCTTCATTTTTCCATTTTAAAGTATTCTGCACAAGTGTTGGAAAATTAATTAGTCGTTTGCCATTGAACTACGCCTGCAGACATGTTCCTTAGCAGTTAGAGGGGGGCACGGCGTCAGTGAGGGGCCGCTCCTCCTCCTCCTCACCCAGAGGGCTGCGAGGAACCCTCCTTCGGTGAAAAAAGCCGGGGCGTGAACCACGCCAGTAGACTGCCTCTCGGGGGCAGGGAAGGGGGGCCGGGCGGCGGGGTCCGCACACCTAGCCCAGCTTTCCACCCGAGGGAGAGCGCGCCAGGCGGAGGCGGCGCGTCGGTTCCCAGACCGCGGCTCCCGCCGTACTAGCGCGGGTCCCGACCGACGCGCATTGGAAGGGCTCCCTCTGCCGTCGGCTCGCCGCCGCCGGGTAAGAGGAGAGGCTTGGAGCGGCCGGCTTAACCTTACAGCCGGTTCGCACGCGGAAAGCCCAGCTCTCCGAAGGGGCTAGCAACCCTGCGCACGCGTCGGGCGCGGACGCCGCAGTCGGATGCACCCGGGTCGCGCGAGGACTCAACACCCCGCCCCCGGCCTCCGTGTCCAGGCCGGGCTCCCGCGCTGCTCCGGCCCGAGTGCAGGCACCCACGGGCGGCCTCGGTGTGGAGGGCCAGGGCGGGCCCTGGGCTCCGAAGGCTGGAAAAAGAGAAGCCCCTGGTCTGGACGGTGGCGGGGTGCGGGGCGGCTGGGGCTCCGGCACCCCCGCCCCGGGAGGTGGGCCTGCGCCGACCGCCGCGGGGCCTTTGTTGTTCGGTTCCGTCTGAATCGCCGCGGGGCCCAGCCGTCCCCGAGAGGCGTGCGGGCACCTCGCCGAGGCCGGCCCCGCGCTGCCATTGAAACGTGACACTGACGAACGAGCTGGGCCCGAGGCTTTCTTTGGGAGAGTTGGGAGTCGCCCGTCGCGAAGAATGTGGCTCTCAGGTTCCCTAGGAAACGTTCAGCCCCCTCCGTTGCTGCTATCTCCGGTCTCCCCCCAAATACCCCACAGCACGCACGTGTTTCCTCTTTCCCAGTCCGCGTGCCTAAGTTCACTCCGAGAGTTGGGAAGAGAAGGAACCCTCAGAGCACGGGGAAGCGTGGGTTTGTTGGGGCCCAGGCAAGAAGGTAGTTCCTTGAGGCTTTTGTTTTGAGGCTCTGACTGTGGAGGAGCCTTTTACATTTGGGGCCTGAGGATGACAGACGGCAAAGGGGCCAAGGGCCAAGAACCTGGCTGAACCTGTCCCTCCTCCACCCCGAACCCCCTTTGTCATCCTTCTGCACCAGCCTTTTTTTGGGGGGAAGGGGGGAGTGAGGAGTTGGATTCTTACAAGCAACCAACACATATTTCTAGATAGACAACAATGTGTGAAGCACTGAACCAGGGACCAGCAGTTACTGAGAAAGTAGGAATTTGCAAACTGATGAGAGAGTAAAATTCAAAAAAGGGATAAATCGGTTTCATTAAATATTCAAATGGTGCAGCCAGGCTGGGTATACAGATAAAGCGTGGGTAAAATTAGAATTGGCTATTAGAGTCTCAGAACTTCTGTACCTGGGCATCCCTACAAGTGAATTGCAGGTCAGAGGTGATTCTGTGTCAGCAGGAAACAGATACTTAATAAAGTTTGACATAATGGTGCCAAGAAAAAGAGGCAATCCCTCGTGCTGGAAGAGAACGCTGGACAAGTCAACCAAGGCCAGATTGAGAAGGCTGAGGGGCCTGGATTGAGTGGATAAAGTAGGAAAAGCTTGTGCTTTGGAGCCAGACTAGATCACCTCTCATCTGTGCCTCTTACAAATTGTAATTAGGAGTCTCTGTTCCCCTCTGTGAAATGGGGTAATTATGCCTTAGTGCTGTCATGATTACACAGGGTTATATGAGACAATGTCCTTGGTCCTAATACATTAAGTATCAGTATAACCTCTTCTTCCCTTTCAACTATTTCAAGTGTTCCCATGATCCCTAGGCTTCTTCAAGGCATCTTTAAAGGTTATTCAAATAAACATGTGGCTATGCCCCTCTTGCTTAAATTCAGTCAGCTCAGTTGCATCCAGACACTCGAGTCCATGCTATACTGCTATCTTTTATAGTATCCAAATTCTTTGAGAATACTGAGTATTTACCATAAGCTTTCTGAGCAGCTATCCCATCAGACTGGTTCATCTGATGCCAATCATGTGTAACATGGGTTTATTAGACCTTCACCAATGGCTTTGGCTGAAAACTCAATTCTCCATGAGCAGGAGAAGCAAGCAGTTCAGTTTCTCAAACAACTCCCATGGGGCCATTTCATTTTTATTAAGTATCTGCCTTCCCAGAGCTGGGCCTACACAGAACAACCTCTGACCTGCAATTGACTTGGGGAGATAGCCCACATTCAGAAGCTCTGAGAATGAGACTTGGGAAGGTCAAGGCTCTAATTCAACACAGGTGATGTGAAGAATACTAATGAGTTTCAAAATGACATATAGACTGGCTCCCACTCTGCCCTTTCATTACTAAAAAGAGCCCTGGATTGCCCATTGTTGGGGAAAGGTACAGAAAAGTAGTAGCTAAGATCTCCAGATATATGCCCACACACACACCAACCAATATGTGTTTCCATGACATAAAAGCACAATTACAGGGGACTTCCCTGGTGGTGCAGTGGTTGAGAGTCCGCCTGCCGATTCAGGGGACACGGGTTCGTGCCCTGGTCCGGGAGGATCCCACATGCCGCGGAGCGGCTAGGCCCGTGAGCCATGGCCGCTGAGCCTGCGCATCCGGAGCCTGTGCTCTGAAACGGGAGAGGCCACAACAGTGAGAGGCCGGCGTACCGCAAAAAAAAAAAAAAAAAAAAAAAAAAGCACAATTACACATCAGAGAATAAAACAGGTGTCTCCAAAGTACAATGCTGTCTCTTATAAAATGTCTTATTATAAAATGAGGCCATAAGCTATAGTGCCCACCTTTTCTAAAGTCTTCTCCATTCGTTCATTTATATAACTATGCGTGAAGATGATGAAATGAGTAACTAAAATTCTAGGATAAAGGTAGTAATTGCAGAAGAGAAACATGTCAGCTCAATGTATGAGGTGAGATCTGTATTCTTTGAACATTAACCCCATCACTTTATTATGGCAGAACTAAGGCATGGACTTAGGGACAGGGAGAGAGGGAGAAGTTTCTACCTTAAAGTTTAGAATGTAAACCCCAAGAGAGATACTCCTGAATTTCTTCATATCTCTGCTAGCACCCAGAACAGTGTGGAACACATAAAATAAATTCCACAAATATGTGTTGGTTTCAACTGGTTTTTCTTCACAAAGCCCTCTTACCTAATTACTAACTGGTCCCCAAAAGCTGACAATCCAAAGCCATCTGACCTTAAATTTGATAACTTTATGGTGTTTGTTAGTTACACAGTGAGGTTTTCCTGCTAATGAATCTCCTATGGCATCTGTTTCAAAACGAAAATCTATTACATTATTAGACACATTCCCAGTGTACAGAAGCTGTATAGAAGTGAAATGCAGCTGAAGTCTGAGCTCTTGACATTGCATTGGCAAGCAGAAGCATCAAGGCTGGACCCAGTTAAAAAAAAAAGAAAAAGAAGAAGAAGAAGAAAAAGAAAGTGGGATGCACACATTTACATCCAATACCCCAACCCAAAGCCTTCTTTAACCCTCCTTTTGATATGTTGAGTTATTCTCAAAAGTGAAAAGGAGGTGTTCTGGGTAGAATGCTGGTTTGATTTGGTACTTAGGAAGGTAAGAAGAAGGGGAATTAATGAGTGTTTCACAATGGAAAAACAAAAACATTGAAAGGACTATAATTTTCCTGCCTGAATAATCCAGTCCTTTCACCACAAACTGTTACTATTACATAGATATAGACCAGCAAAAATATTTAATGTGCAACAATACTTATTGTAAATAATTTTTGTAACCAAATCAACAAAGAACCATCACGATAGGTCAGATGCCAGGATTTGGCAATAGCTACACTATACCAAATTTTTCAGTGTGATAGTATGCTAAAATGAGATTTGGTTGGTTTGGTCATTAAATAAATATGTTCTTCATATTTATAGAAGTATAGATCAATTCATTCTTTGGCTTCTCCCAATGCACACTTGCCCCCTTCCTCCACCATTAATACTTCCTTACGAAACGTTGTAATACTCTACCATTACTAAAGGCTATAAACACCATCTTCTACCACACCTTCAACATGGCAAAACCACCAAGGTGCCCACTTCTCCAGGTGACCTTTCCCAATAACTTGTAAAAGTGCCCCAGAGTTAGTTGGGACTATGCTAGGTTGTGGTGTAACAGAAGGCACCCAGATGTATAATCAGAAGATCTGGGCTCTCCATGACCTGACTCCACCACTTCTCTGTAGGACTTTAAGTGAGCCCCCACCCCGGATATCCTTGAACCAAGGTTTCTTCTTCTGTGAAGAGAAAACTTGAAGTCCTACTTCACAGAAGTGTTATGAGAATCACATGAGACCTCAGAGGTAAAAATTTTAATATAGTAACCAAGCACATAGTAGGTGCCTGATAAATTGATGTTAAAGGTAGATTCTGAAATATAGATCTGGGTTGCTGACATAGGAAAATTTCTTTAAAGAAACAAAATGTACCAACTATGGCTTCTATCCCCATGTCTTTATTTCCTCATATTCAAAATGAGGATAACATGTAAGGTGATATAAATTAAATGAGGTAATAGTAAATAGCAGTAGTAAGTGATCCATAATATAATATGTTATTATTTGTCTGTGAGGAGGGGATTACCTAGAGAGAGTAGTTATCAAAACTTCCACTAACCTGTCCTTCTATCCTATTCAGACACTCAAACCTCTCTGGCTCTCTCTGCCCTCTTCTAAGGCCCTAATCTTCAAAAAAACAGAAAACAGCTAGGCAAAGTCTTAAAAGTTAGATTTATTAGGATAAAAGATGGTTTTCTCATATTAGAAATCGATGAAAGCTCACTCTAGAAGGCACCTATAGTTTCTCATCTACATTATCTCGTTTAATTCTCGCAAGGATCCTGTCAGACAGGTACCACGATTCCCCTTTTAAAGAATGAAGAAACCGAGACTCAGAAAGATCAAGCAACTTGTCCAAGGCCACACAGCCACTCTTCTCAGTGAAACAAGCTGCACTCCATGAGACCGGCCTGGAGGAGGGACGTCTTTGGTCCTTAAATCCCCCAATTCCTGTATTTACTCCCCCAATTCCCCACTCCCCAAAAGTTCATTCTCAGTGCCCTCAGGACTCATGCTGCTACCAACAGATCCGTAACTTTGGAGCTCAGAACTCAGACTTAGGAGCTGAGAGATGGCCCTGGACACAACAGGGCCCTGCTTCCCCTGGGTCGCCTTTCTGGGCCAACCTTCTCCCCTTCTCCCTGCTGCTATCTGGAACACGCCTGTAGGTGGCGCCCTGATTCGCTCGGGGAACTTGGAGGGCTAGGACACGGGTCACCAGCTGCCTCCCCTCAAGTCCATTTTAAATAGTCCCTTGGCTGGAGCTCAGCACAGGAACCCTGGTAATGTGGACGTGCCCCCCTGCCCGGTCTCTCTTCCTCTCCCCCACCTCGCCCCTCCCCTCCCCCGCCTGGCCCCTCCTCTCCACCCCCTCTCCCCACAGCGGCTGGTGCGGCGCGGAAGCGGGGGCCTTCCTGCGCTTCCCCCGAGGTCGGACTCGGGAGCAGATCTCCAAGCCCTCTAGGCCGAGCCTGGCGCTCCGGGGCGGTGCTTCGGCCCCAGAGCCTCGGCCTGCCAGCCCCCGCCCCTCCCCGCTCCCTTCCCGCCCCCTCTGGTGCCGCAGCTGTAGCGGGGGTGGAGGGATGGGGGGAGAGTGTGACCCGTGAATGCTGGGCGGGGCGGGGCAGCTTAAAAAACTTCTGAAAGGCCAAGTTCAAAGCCTCCAGGGACCGAACTTGGGCCCTAAGGCGGTTTCCACCGAGGGGCCTACAAGGGGGCGGAGGGTGCACCTGTAGGGCTGGGAGCGCACTGCCTGGGAAGAGGGTCTGGGTACCCGCGAGCCCTGAAGCTCCGACCCCGCACTCGCCACCTGGCCTCAGCCTCCTCCGTCCCAAGCCCTCGCCCCCTCCGGGAACCCGCGGCCCCTCCCGGGACCTTGGCTTTCATCCTCCCCGCGGGACAGCAGTGGGGCGGGGTGGGAGCCTCTTTGGGCCGCGCGTTCCCCGCAGGGTCTTCCTTCCCTCTGGCCCCTCCTTAGGAATCCGAGATTTCGCAGCAAAATTGAATTCCCGGATTTTAATTCCAATCCGCCCGGGTGGGAGGCGGCCGAGGAAGTGGGCATCGCGAAGGAGGAAACGTTCCCATTTTACCTTCTACCCCATAAAAATCACTGGGGAGGGTAAGAAGGAAGGGAAAGCGGGAGGAGGGGCCCACGCTTGTGGAGGGGAGGGTGGCGAGGGTCGCATAGTGGCGGATCGGATAGTGGTCCCGGCGGGCGGCGTCTGGAGTCGCCGATATCGCTGTGCGCCCCGGTTGTGCCATCTGGGGGCACACGGGGAGGGGCAGCCGCTGGCCAGGGCAGCTCTTCGACAGAGAGCGGACGCCGCCCCTCGCGGAGCAGAGAGGGAACTAAAGGGATTTTCATTAGTACCGCATTTTGAGGTCATCAGGCCCCAAAGTCCTTCCTATAGAGGCTCTTGAATGAATTAGGTAAATGATTTGCTCCACTGGTAGTTTCTGAAGAAGACATTTTTTCTCAGATCTTCTGAAATTGAGCGCTTTAGCTGGGGAGCAAATACGGGGAGGCTCCTCGTAGGACGGTTTCCACTCCTGCGGTCTCTCTGGGTGTGAATTGATGGGTGGGTTAGTGGGGACACGTGGGAAGAGGTAGACATGGAATCGAACAAAGCTGCGTGATTTAGTTAAGGAAGAAAAAGCTGCTGAAGATAGAGTCGTTTAAAAATAAACTACGTAAAGTTTATTGTTTTGCTTGGAGTCCTTTTCCCTGATCTGAGAAAGTAAAATAAGTGAGAGTTGAGTTATGGTTTTTTCCAATTAGCGTTTATTACACTTTCTCAAAGGCCTTGAAAGAATTATTTTAGCAAAGTTTAAGAACAATAGTTGCTGGCATTACAGACAGCAGAGATGTGGCGAACAGATCGGTAGACGCCAGGAGAGTTTAGTTGCAACATTAACTCTTCAAATTTAGTGTCGACTTTATGTATTTTTTTAAATAAGGCAGTGTTTTTATTAACTTCTAACTTCAGGAGGTAGGGAACACTAGGAAGGAAAGAGACGGAAGAAAAAACAAAGCAATGGAAACAAAGAGAGAGACGAGATTAATTGTAACAGCCTGGTCTTCAATGAGTCCCAAGTCGGCATCCTAATGCAGTGCACATTTCTGGTAGCGTTAACTTTACCCGGAATATTGGTGGGCCTTGTCTCTAAGCGCTTCCTAAGAAAGAACAGGCTTAAGCAAAATGTGTTCCCTTTTGTGAAGGTCTAGCACTTGGTCAATGAAGTTGCCCCCAATGGTAAAAGTGGTCCTCCTGCTCTCGGTGGCCTGAGCCGATTTCGCTGCTGCAAAATCGGCAGGTGTGTGCAGCATCCACGGTGCTAGAGCCGGGACCTGGTGAGACAGAGAAACAGATGACCCGCCAGCAGTGTCCTGAGTACCTTGCCCTGGCGTTTTAGCAGACAAGAACTGGCATGTTGAAGCTGTCCATCTGATGGACAAAAGCTAAGCGATCGGGTTTCTTATAGACTCGCCCACTTTGCGCCCAGCATTCTCCTGTATACAGGGTGAAAGCAACATTTTTATCCCTTAAGACTAAAATGTAACGTTTAAAACAGGTTGAAAGCATGGTCAAGGGCTCAAAGGCAAGCCTGCATTCCACACAGGGCAAGTGCAACTTATCAGGGTAAAGAGAAAGAAACTTTGTAAAAGTTGGAATCACCATTCAAAGAGATAGATTACTACAATAGGTGCTACAAAATAATGCGGTAACCACAGAGGACCAGAAATACTTGGGTGTGCATTTGTGTTTGTGAAGGGGGGTAATTGAGACTTGTTATGCTGTTGTTTGAATGATTTGAGGTTTACAGAAAGCAGTCCTATTCTCATGAAGCTGGGAGGCTATACTTTCTGGGCAAAGCACTCTTGGTGATTTCACCCTCAGAGTTATGGGATCTAAGACCTTTGCAAGCACTCTTGACCTGAGAAATCACACAACTAGCAAACTCTGCAACTTTTCTCTTGAGTTCATTATACAAAACACACAAACCTTGATGGCTAAATAATTTAGGGGGTGTTTTCCCCCAGAAAGAAACTGCAGGGAGAGTCTCTGGAGATGAGGGCTGTGTTAGAGCCTACTCCTTAGCAGTGGGTCAGGGGGGCAGACAACAAACTGGCACAAACACACATCTTCATCTGCACTGGCACCCTCATTCCCAACCTGGGTGCACACACTGCCAGCCTAAAGAACAAGAGCTTATCCACCCCAGGTGTGTAAGGAGCAAGGCTTAATGCAGAGTCCAAATACATGCCCACAAAACACAAAAGGGGAGCTTAATTCTGGGTGTTAGGAAGGGCTATCTTGAAGAAGCTGGGGACTTCCAGCAAGCAGTGAAAAAGAGCCCCAGAGATCTGCAACCTGTCAGCTCCAGGGGCAGTCACGGCATCCCACCAGTCCCACAGTATCAGTACTGTGGTTCAAGCTTTGGAAACTGCGGTTTTTAATTGAGGCTGGGTCCTGCCTCCCACCCTTCCTCTTCAGCGGCCCCTCTCTGTAAGCGGATTTGCTTTTCCATGCATCGCTGGCAAGTCACTTTTAGGAAACCTTGCCTCCGCAGAACGTTTTAAACATGGTAATATATTGCAGTCTTACTAAGTCCCCCTCCAGAAGTGCGTGAAAGGGGCTCTGTTTTCCTGAAGGATTCAGGAACTTTACTATCTGAGCAAAGGCTGGCTCAAGGAAGTCTTGAATTGACTTCATATCCACTCACGTGAAGGCAGCATGTTTTGTTTTTGGTTTTGTTGTTTGGTCTGGTTTTTAACACCTAGAAGATTTTAAATTCACACAATACTCCCTCGGAAAGGGGTGGGGGGAAAGCATTGAACTGGTTTCCTTCTTTACAAGACATCCTAGAAGTCCGTCTGAGAGAAGAGGCTGCTGAGTTGGTAGAACCACCAATTAATATGGAAAACTAGGTTGTCTGGGCCAAGTTCCCCGGGTATGAAGACGCGGAGGGGAGGGGACGAAAGTCTCTCACAGGTCGCCACTAGGAAGGGGGTGGCAGAGCCGAGAGCCCCTTCTAAAGTTCGGTTGTGCTGGGCATCCGATCTGCCTTCCAGGACACCTCGCCAGGGAGCCCCGCGGGTTTCAGCTTCCACCTCAAAAGTAAGGGTTGGTTCTGCGGCGTCGCCCCCTCCCCCCTCCTTCCCCTAGGGATGTGTCGGGACGGTGGCCGAGACCCGAGCAGCGCGGGGTCAGCCCCGGGGCCAGAGGGCGGCGCCCGGCCACTGCGCGCCTCGGTCGGCAGCTTCGCGGTCGTGACCTTGTCGGGCAGCTTCTGCGAGTCCCGCTTGGTTCCCCCAACCGCCCTCGCCCCCACCCCCTCTCGGGGCCTGGAGCGGAGGATCCGAGACCTATCGTCCGGGTCGGTGATGATGGAGGGTAGAATTAAATTTATTTATTCTCAAATTCCCCCAGTACCTCTGCAACTTGGAAAGTCTGCGGGCCACTGGGGACCGTCCCC
Organism: Mesoplodon bidens; assembly: GCF_964165515.1. Classification (NCBI taxonomy): domain Eukaryota; kingdom Metazoa; phylum Chordata; class Mammalia; order Artiodactyla; family Ziphiidae; genus Mesoplodon; species Mesoplodon bidens. Next base: position 134,476,686 of record NC_138177.1, on the reverse strand, counting down.
GCGGGGACTCCTTGGAGGTCTCCGAAAGCTCTGAGAGGCCAGGTGCCCGCGGTTTCTGGGTGCCCGGTTGCTGCGGGCGCGGAGGAATGAAACTCGCCGGGGTTCCCACCTTTGGCTCCGGAAATTTTTTAAAGTATATAGGTACCTTCGGTTTCCTTTCGGCACCTTACAGCGCCTCTTTAGAGGGAGTGTGTGCATGATGGAGAGGGTGGGAGTCCCCACGAGCGAAAGGGAGGAAGGCAAGCAGGTGTTGTGAAGGGCAGCTCACCCTCTTCTATTGATTTACTTATTTAGGAGATTGTGTTAATCAGATTGACAAAGTGGAGTCGAGCTCTCACGCTAGCGCTTGGAACACAACTTTTCTTCCTGCGCTTTCAGCAAGACGTTGTCTGGCTAACGGAGAACTTAACCTGGTGCCTGCAGCCCCCTCAACTTGGGGTTGGACGTCACCCCGGGCGCCCCAGGTCTGCCAGCCCTGGATGGGGCGGTCTCTTCACCAGCCCATGGTAGAACAGTTAGTGCACCTGGGGCTTCAGGTGCCGTAGGAGGAAAGAAGTGGGACCTTACTTTCCAACCTGCAGTGACCTAAGCCTGCCAGTTCTGGAAACACCTAATCTCCACTTCCTCTATAAAGCTTAACTGCAGCTCGCCTCCAATCCCAAACTGCAAACACTATCGGGATTGCTCCCTTAAGCATTCCTTGCCTGTGACCCTTCCTAAAGCCTGGTTCAAGTCTGCACTCTGGGGGTCATTAAGAGAGGAGAAAGAGTCAGGATGTTGCTTTTCCCCTTTAAACTAATAAATGACACAAAGGGAGCACGCCAGAGATTTGTGATTGTTTTGACTCCATAATTCAATGACAGAGATTAGGCCTGAGGTAACACATTGTGTAGGAAAGAAAGTATCACAACAGGAACAGGCAGGAACTGATGGCTTGGAAACTTCTCTCCAAAGAAAACCTTGGCTTCCTACCACCTGGACAGTCAAGACACACATTAATAAGTATTCACTCAACATACAGACCCAATACTACACATTTGCATTGATCTGGTCAGGTGGAGAATTCTCCAGCTTCACAACTACTGAATGTATGGGAATGGAGTTCTGGTAGATAATGTTCTGGCCTATTCTTAATAATAATAAAGACTGCTGAGCTCCTTGCTTTAAGCTGACATCATAAAAGCCCGATAAAATAAAGTGCTTAGAGGCCTTAGTTGAAATCCAGGAGCAGATCAAAGATCCCTCTATTATATCTGACCTTGCTTTCCCTGTGTTTACACTGGAGTAAAAATAACCTCTAACATTTATTGAGCTGTTGGTTACATGTGCCATGCTCTGTTCCAAGCACTTTAATATGATAACTCATTTATCCTGACCACAGCGCTACGAATTAGTTGCTATTACAATCCCTATTTTATAAATGTGGGAAACTGAGGCACAACTAAACTAAATAATTTGGCTGCGATTACTCAGCTAGTGCATGTCAAAATTAGTTAGTGGTTTGGTTCTAGTGCCCACACTCCTGACCAGTTACTATACAGATAAGAGGAGTGTCAAAGAGTGGTCTCTGCCTGCGACCTTTGGAGTTGTTTTCTGAAAAAAGTAGACAGGGAGTAATTAATCCCCTTAATTCAGTCAATCTTGACAGCCAATCTGGCACAGAAGAACTCTTACCTACTAAAAACTTATTTTCTCTGAATTATCCAAGTAATGTAATGCATTTCAGAAACAGATTATAAACAAGAATATTGAAGATTGTTCCAATCCCAAAATCCTTTTGGCTGATCCTTGAAAAGAGTCTCTACCCCCCAAAATATAATTACAAGATTACATTGTCATTCTCAAAGAGCATTCATTGTATGCTATACATACTTCAGAGCTGGGACAATAGCAGCTCTTAATATAGACACAATCTTTATTGTTAAGGACGCAGGCATACTGGATTCATCACTTTTATCACCACCAGTTTATACAGATGCCACCTGAAGAATGTGACCTCTTTTTCTCTCTACATTAAGACCTCCTCCTGGCCCCCCACCATCATTCCCTCCTAGCTAGAATCATGCTGTCAGTGCAAAAAAAGACCTTAGAAAGCATATCATTTACCCTCTGCGATTTTTACAGATGACAAAAGAGGGCTATAGAAAGAGACCTGCCCAAGCTTACAGACCATCCCAATGTGTGGGACCCAGGACTCCACTCCCAGTTCAGTTCTTCTCCCAACCTGAATTCATCCTTAGAGTTCATAAAGGTATTTACACTGAGAGCACACTCTTTTTAAAAAGTTTTAACAACACTTTTTTGACCCAAGATATATAAAGAAGGGGCTGTCTTACCCCTTTCTTCCTTTCAGATGTGTTCCTGGAATATCTTCACCAGATGTTTACCCAAGAAATTACAGTCGCAGAGTCTTCAACATGTGCGTGTATTTTCAAAGCAGCATTTTAGATCTGAACCCAATTAATGATTTTCTTTTCTTTGTTTTATTATAAAAGGGGGGGGGGAGAATTTTAGTTTTGCCTGCAAGTGATCCGAGTCTTTACAGAGTCTGCGTTAACGTCACTCACTTTCACTCTGCGACGTGCTAGTCTCACAGTCTAGTTTTGTTCAGACTTTATTTTGCTCCAAGCTGCCTTACAAGCCACTTGTCCACGCTGCAAAAGGTGGGGGGTAGGGGTTGGGGTGACTGGCTCTTTTGCTCTTTTTTTCCCCCTTCCTATATATGAAGCAATCTGGAATCATTCCACTTGGCCCTGCGCGCGGACACACACGCGCACACACACGCACACACGTGTACCATGCATGGGTGGGCGCCTGTGGAACTGTGTAGACGCGCGTTTGTGATTTAAAGTGGCAGAACCAAGAGCCGGACTGTAGCCGTGAATTATTTTGCGTGATAAATCAGCCTGATCGTCTGCTCACTGTACTGGCATTATTCACCCGAGTGCTCGGCTGTTACGGCGGACGTGCACTGCGGCAAAAACGCCCTCGGAGCCGCTAATTCTGTGGCCACGGCCGCGGCCGGGGCGGTGGCGGCGCGGGGGCGCGAGCGCGGATTGATTTTTCAAGATCACGTCTCCTTCGGTGCGGGTCGCCAAATCGAATCCGTTGATTCCAGAAGCCTCGATGGATGCAAGCGGATTGGGTTTTGTACCTGAGATTGTTAAAATACTTTTTTTTTCTTTGGAAGGAGGAGCCCAGCTGTTAGTGCAGGAAGGGAGATATACCTTTTCTGTTCTATTTTCCTTTTACGTTTGGGGAAAAAAATGAAAATGGCTACCACCGCTTCCCGAGCACAGGGGAGGCCAGACCTTTGCAGACAGGGAGATGATGCTTGAAATCCTTTCTTTCCTCTCTTCCTCCCTCCTTCGCCCCCATCCTCCTGTCTGCTCTGCGACAGCCCAGGGAGAAAAAATGGTCCTAGGCACTTGTGCGTGTCATCTGTCCTCACTCTCGCTCTTTTGTTTCGACAAGTAGTTATCTTTCTTTCTTTCTTTTTACAAACTGATCCTTTTCACCTGGTTTCAAATTTTTAATAAAAACGTGTCCGGAACATATCTGATTTGTCTTCTGCTTAAGCACCCAACATTGCAGCGGTTGAACAGCAGCGGGGGTGGGGTGAGGGCAATCTCCGGACCCGATCTGTAGAGATCCCTTGGGGCAGACACAGCCCAGTGGTTACCTATACCTTTTGGGGGGGGGGTGTTGTCTAATTAACAAATTAGTTACCAGATGTGTATTGATGCCTGCGAGTTTTTAAAAAGCACATTGAGAATTTCATTTTCACGTGTTCGTGATTGTATTGCTCTTCTCTACAGCCGAGCATATGGATCCTACCAGACTAATCATTTACATTTAAAATGTGGGATTCCAAAGACTTGGGAGGCGGCTTCGGCGTCCCACTTTGTTTGCAGGAGAAAACCTGAGTATCTTTCCAGAGGGTAGGAAACCTTTTCCCTTCGTGAAGGTGGCACTGACATTATTTATCCCAGATTTTTACTTCTCCCGAAGCTGCCTGCAAAGCTACGATGGTATTTGCCAAATTGGGAAGATAATTGCAGTGTCTATGTGTAATGACACAGTGTTGCATAATAATAATTTAAGCAACTGTTTTTGTTTACTGTGATGTAACTTTCCCGAAGTTTGTTGGTAGCTTTAAAGGGTTTAAGTGCAGAGCAGCTTGCCAGTGAGCAGCTGCCCTGAAGAAAGTGAGCGTGATTCAGCCCTCCCACCTGGGATCTGCAGTTCCCATCTTTAGCTGCAATCCCAACCTGTAGGTCCCAGGAGCAGGGTGGAAGGAAAAGGCCAAGCTAATGACTTGGCTTTACCTGAAAAAGTCTGCCTGAATTGTCCATGACTTGGAAGAATACTCCTGTTCAAGGCAAACTAAAATGCCAGAGGCAGCAGTGCTGTGAAAATCCAGCTCAGTTAAATGGGAGCTGAAATACAGCTTTTTAATGAGCGTGTCTCAAGTAGTAAAAATGAGTGCAAATGAATTCAAAACCAACCACTGTTTTGCTCCACCATTTCAGACATACTGAGTCTGTCATGTGTTCAGGCTGCTGTTTCACAGCCCATGATGTGTAGACAGTGCACAATTTACATGTTATAATGACTTGGAGATAAACGAGTGTTTTAATTCAGTCGTTAGAGACAAATGAAAGTAAGTTATACATCTAGGTCCACAGAAAGGCGGCCTAGCAACTCAGAGGAAGCCCACACTCTCCCAGGCAGCAACACTTCCACTGTCATTTTTTCTTAGAGACCAGATTCCAGGACCTCAGAGTTGGGCATGAATCTGATGTATAACTATAAAAGTGATATACCGAAATGTATTAGTTCACACATGGACATATGAAAACTAAAAAATAAAGAACTCTTTGTTGGCCATTAGGCAGGGCTGTAAACTTAGGAAATGCTTCCCTAAAGTTTATCTGAACTAATACTTTTTTGTGATATCTTCTGTATAACCGTGATTTGTCATTTACAGAGACCCTATTCAGGCAGGAGAGTTAGCTTTTTAAAAATTTTGTGGTATCAAAGTTTTTTTTTTTTAAAGGGGAAAAAACTCACAAACTAAACTTTCTTGTTACTGGAAAAGTTTAGTAAAATTCTTAATGTGTTGCTGCTTTAGAACTAATGTGAACAGGCATTTCCTTTGATGATAATAGTAAATATCTGAACACTATTAGCATTAGTTATGGTATTTTCTTAGTTAATTGATCATGTTTTTTATTTTCAAAGTAACTATTTCTGATAGTGAAAAACTTCAGATTATCTCATATTGGGATTGTGGGATTGCTCTATCAGTGAGGTGCTTTTTAGCTTTCAATTTAGGATTGTTGTGTTAAACTTTCGTATAATAAATTGTGAAAACAGAAAGGTTTTTTGTTTCTTTTTGTTTTTTGATTTCAAAGTTAATTCAATTATTTTATCTACAGTCCATGGGAGTCTATTACTACTGTACCTAGCAATTCATTAAGACTAATAGTAAGTAATGTTATATAATACATTTTTTAGAAAAATTAAAGCAAAGGATGTGAGCAAATTGAGACAACTAGAGTGATCAAGTAACAATATCAAAACAATACAGACACTTGTAAAATTATGTGTTTGAGTCATTATTTACATTCAAATTTACAAAAGAAAAAGAACAAGGAAGATGAGCTTTATAAGCCTTTCCAATTAACACTTAGCTTGGGAAATAACAGGTGTCTGTATCACTGTAATTATCCACTGAGAAAAACTCTTTCCTGGTCATGCTACATGCCCCCCGCAAAATTCAAGTAGTATTTTAACTAGCACCGATATTGATATTGCAATGAGTCTTTCTTTCAATTATCTGTAATATAAAATTCAATTGTATTCTCAAATTTTGACTTTGAGAAACTAAACTGAACATGAATCATTATAGTTTTAACACACTTTGAATCAAGTATCATACATATTATATTTTCAGGATTTACTCAAATATTATACCTCCACATAAGAATGTAGGATTTACTACAATCTGATGTTCAGATAGAGACTTTCAAAAGTTAGTCCTACTACTGTAAGGCACTAGATTTGCAGGGAGAGCAGTGAGGTAGGATGTGCCTTATTATTTGGTACAATGTCACGTGTCATATGTTTTAACTCACCTGAAGAACGTATTCTACGCTGGCCTTCTGGCAAATAAGATAACCCAGCCTTGCCTAGAGTCACTTGCCTCTTTGAAGACCAGATCACCACTTACTTGTCCTGCGTCCCCAGAACATAATGTAGTGCCAGGCTACTGCAGCATCCAGTAAATGTTTCCCAGCCTTGAATTTGTTTGATAGTTCAATTTTTTCTTAATTTTTGACAGTGAGTGTAAATTTTGCAAGTGGATAGGGCTAGTAGAAATACTTTGGCAGAAAACCAGTTGGGAAAATTTTGTTTCTATCTACTATCTCATGACAAATTAAAATATATTTGATTTACTGTCAACTTTATAGCTCTTGGGAGGACTAGCAAACTAATAGGAATAATGTTAAAACCAGAAACACTTACCATTCTTTGGCTTCGTTCTTGAAGAAGCACTTCTTTTTTCAATATACTAAAAACATACCACGTACCATACAAACTTTAATTGTTCGGCTCTCAGCCTGGACCTTCTTGCTACAAGCTGGCCATTTCAAGCATCCTCGCCAGACTAAAGCACTCTTTATAATTGGTTCTCCTTGCTCTCATTTTGGTTTTCTTTCCTTGGTAAACACAAAGTAAAAACTATGCCAAACTGCCAAAATTTATTGAAGGCAAATGCCACCCTTTTCGGCATTATTTTACCAAACAAGGCATGAATGATTAAATGAATCTTAATATCTGCAGTAAAGCAAGGCATTATTCTTGCATACTAAAACTCAGAGTATTTTTCCAAACAACTTGGTTCTGCATTCGTGTGATCTAAGATAGAAACCAACTCTTTTTCTTCACCCATTAAAAATAATGGTCTTCAAGGATCATTTGTTGTTTTCATAGGTATACAATCTGCTGATGCAGCACAACTCATAACTTTCTTAGTAAAGAAAATAAGAGGTATATAAAAAAGGAAAACAGCATCACTGTATTTTTATGATTTTAGAATACTACATTATCTATATAAAGAACATTATATAAAGCTAGAACTAGACTATTTGCATCCCAATTAAAGAAAAACTCCACTTAATTAAATATGAATTTTCTTAAGTTTTCTCATAAAATATAAGGTGTTATATTAATATGTGATATTTAATTTTCTAGCATTACAGATAAAGGGATAATAATTTCCTATCAGAACTTCTTTAAAAATTGCTTTAACGTCATAGTCCTAAAGTATTAATTGGCAAACTAATGACCTGAAGACAATAATACATTCCCAACCATGGTGAATAGTTTTCACAGTTTAGGAAAAACGGTGGCCAAATATTTTTCAGTGTAAGGAGAAGTACAGTACAGTATTATTTACCAAGATGAAATAAATTTGATCTAAATGTCTTTCGTTCCAAGTTAGGCTCTGGGACACCTTGACTAATTTTCCCACTTTCAAAGCAAAAGGAAAAAATGAGGCAAGGGAGCAGAGAAAGAATAGGTTAACTTGTTTTGAACCCCTGCAATCTGTTCTCCACATTGTTGTCAGAGTGATTTTTCTAAACAAAAACTGATCTTGTTACCACCTTCTTTACGCCCTTCAGTGGCTCCCCATTAATGTCAGGATAAAGTCTAAAGTCTTAAAATTTGGTCACTAGGCCTGGAGTGTTCTGACCCATACTTACCCCTTCAGCCTCCTCTTGGTACCTGCCCTTCAACTAGCTTGCAGTTCATTTTATTTTTTCTTTCAACTGTTACCCCAGCCTTCCTTCTCCCCATTCCCATTCCCATTCCCCTCGGATAATTCTTACTTATCTTTGAGGGGAAAAAAACCTGTTCTGACATTCAAACAGCATTTCCAAAATGAATGAATGAAGAAATGAGAGGATGAACTCATATACCAAAGAGAATATGCAGAATTAGAGACCTTTAGAATTTCAAAGGACCTTGGATATCAACTAGTTCAAAGATATCATTTTTCAGATGAGCAAACTGAGAGTGGTCCTGAAAATTCAGGTGGCTTTAAAGATCACACAGTTAATAGAAGAACTGAGAATAGAATCCAAGATTCCTGATGCTCATGAAAGCAACTCTGTAAATGAAATGTCATTAAATAATTTGTTGAGGGCTTCCCTGGTGGCGCAGTGGTTGAGGGTCCGCCTGCCGATGCAGGGGACATGGGTTCGTGCCCCGGTCCGGGAAGATCCCACATGCCGTGGAGCGGCTGGCCCTTGAGCCATGGCCGCTGAGCCTGCGCGTCCGGAGCCTGTGCTCCGTAACGGGAGAGGCCACAATAGTGAGAGGCCCACTTACCGCAAAAAATAAAAATAATAATAATAATAATAATAACAATAAATTGTTCAATTTTTTCCCAAAGCCAAACTAAAATTGCCATTTCCTCTCAAAAAATTAAAAATAGAATTACTATATGATTCAGCAATTCTACTTCTGATTATATACCCAAAAGCATGGAAAGCAGGGACTCAAACAGATATTTATACCCCATGTTCATAGCAGCATTATTCGCAATAGCCAAAAGGTGGAAACAACCCAAGTTTCCATCAATGGATGAATGGATTAACAAAATGTGGTATATACTTGCAGTGGAATATTATTCAGCCTGAAACAGGGAGGAAAATCTGGCACATGCAATAACATACATGAATTTTGAAGACATTATGCTAAGTGAAATAAGCTACTCACAAAAGGGCAAATACTGAATCATTCTACTTATATAAGGTACCTAGAGTAATCAAGTTCATAGAGGCAGAAAGTAAAACGCTGGTTGCTAGGGGCTGGGAGGAGAAGGGAATGGGAAGTTACTCTTTAATAGATACAGAGTTTCAGTTTGGGATGAAGAAAAAATCCTAGAGGTGAATAGTGTTAAGGGTTGCACAGCAATGTGAATATACTTAATGCCACAGAACTGTACATTTAAAAATGATTAAAATGGTAAATGTTACGTATATTTTACCACAATTAAAAAAAAAAAAGATTGCCATTTTCCTAAGGGTTCTACCAGTACAGTGTCAGATTGTGCCCTATCTCCCTACCCTGACCCACATAGGCATTTTTTTTCTGTAATGTTTTTGGTTGGCTCATAATCGTGATTCTTAGCCTATTAACTGGGCTTTGAAGCAAGCTACACACTTGTTACTGCTAGTGTATCCAACACAATAACAACAACCCCAATTCTATAAATTCCTCTGCTGGTGTTCCCTTTGCTGATCCCATTTTGAGTCACCTTATGAAAGAGAAGGGGAGGCTGGAGAGCTGAAGGATTGAGGATGGAAAAGAGAGTCTGAACTTGCTGCCCATGCCAACTGGGTTGTCCAGTTCCTGTTTCCTTCCTATCCATACTAGTTTGGGGGGAGTGGGATATCATCTTATGAATATTAGAGTAAGTGTGGGGAATTCCCTGGCAGTCCAGTGGTTAGGACTCTGCACTTTCACTGCTGAGGGCACAGGTTCAATCCCTGGTCGGGGAACTAAGATCCCACAAACTGCGTGGGATGCAGCCAAAAAAAAAAAAAAAATTAGAGTATGAAAAACCCCAGGTCCATAGGGGTCAACGTCAACTGGTTCTCTCCTTTCTTTGTTGCTGATGTTCTGGGCCCTATAGTCACTGCTGTCAAACCAATACCAGGTACATTCTAATTTAGTGGTATCTGGAGCACTAGTACCACTAGCCCAGGGCACTCAAGCTACAGTTGAGGAGTTCCTAAATTAGTCATTTTAGAAGATGCCATCCTTCCTACTTCCTCTGTCCTTATGCTGGCTGGAATCTCATCCAGTGATTGAGTACATGGTTCCATGCCACATAGTGAAGCTTGTCCTCTTCAGGACAACCCGTGTCTGAGTGTATGTATGGCAGCAGTAGTGATGGTGGTGGTGAAAGGTCATGTATTCAACTTTGCAGACCTCAGAATGTCTGTGTTGCTTTTGAACAACCCTTCTTCAATTTGCATTTTATAATCATAGGAATATTGTATATTTCATAGGTTTTTACCTTTCCTTTTTTTAAAAAAATAAATTTATTTATTTATTTTTGGCAGTGTTGGGTCTTCGTTCCTGCGTGCGGGCTTCTCTATTTGCAGCGAGCCAGGGCTACTCTTCATTGTGGTGCGCGGGCTTCTCATTGCGGTGGCTTCTCTTGTTGCGGAGCACGGGCTCCAGGCGTGTGGGTTTCAGTAGTTGCAGCACACGGGCTCAGTAGTTGTGGCTCGCGGGCTCTAGAGTGCAGGCTCAGTAGCTGTGGCACATGGGCTTAGTTGCTCCGCGGCATGTGGGCTCCTCCCTGACTAGGGCTTGAATCCGTGTCCCCTGCATTGGCAGGAGGATTCTTAACCACTGCACTACCAGAGAAGTCCCTACCTTTCCTTTTTAAAGTTGATTAGAAGGAAACTCAAAGTCAAAATGGCAAGCCAACTCTAGAAAAGTACATAGGATCTCACTGCGTGTATTTTGGACACTAACCTTGGCTTTGATTTTATCTTATTTCTATCTTAATAGTCTCTCTCTCTCTCTCATATATATATATGTGTATGTATATATACATATGTGTATATGTATATACACACACATATATGTGTATACATGATATATATGTGACTATATGACATATATATGACCGGTATGTGTCTGTATGTGTATAGCTATAATTAGACAGATAGAGATAAATAGACACAGATACATATATACAAACACACACATCCCCACTCCAAAACATTTTTGAGTAGAGGCAGGATAAATACGACCAACTAAATATCCATGGTCTTGATTCTGTGCTGGATGATAAACAACTGTTGGTGGTATAGGCCTTCACAGAATAGAAACCTAAATTGTTGTACAGTTTTGCATTCATGATTTCATTGAATCCTCACAAAACTTCATGATGTAAGCGAGGCTGATGATATTCACATTTTACAGAGAAGGAAGCCAGAGGGAGAGGTTGAACTGCCAGGGGCCACAAAGAGCAGAGAATGGAGAACCAGATCCCTCACAGCTCTTCACACCAAGTTGCAGTTGCTGCTCTCACCCCCATCCTCGTTTATTTTTCCTCAAAATTATCCTTGAACTGTCTGAGCACGTAGAGGTAAATCTTTCAGGTACCTGTCTGGATTTTATAGCTGTCCCTTCAATTTAGATAATTAACCGTTTTCTTTCTCTTATCAGATTCACAAACAGTATTTCTTCACTTTCCCAGGCCTCTTTTCAACTTTGATAGCAGAGATAGTTATTCACTCCTTTCCCATTCCTGCAAAATATCCCTTGCATGATGTAATGAAACTGGCACTGAACTGGGGATTAATTCTTTACCAGCTGTGTGGCCGTGAGCTAGCTACTTCACTCTGCTAGTTTCAGTTTTATCATCTGTAAAATGTGGTGGTTGGAGACTTCTGAGGTCCCTTTCAGCTCTTCTTCTGTGAATTGGGAACTCGTACTTTGCTACCTTCACTTTAGTCACGATACAGATTTCCTCTCTCTGGTTGTCCTAGCAGCTCAGTTGTGCACCATCGTCTTTGGTCTTGAGGAATTTCTAGTTTATTATGGTGTGTGTCTAAGATAAGAAGGATGGGTCTGGGGGTGGGGAAAATGGGGAGTTGTTATTCAACGTTATTCATCAGCTCTGCTTGATGAATAAGTTCTAGAAATCTGCTGTACAATTTAGTGCCTAGAGTTAGCAATACAGTACTGTGCCCTTCAAGATTTAAGAGGAGAGAACTCAAGTTAAATGTTCTTACCACAAACAAAAATTGGGGTGGGGGACAAGGAAACTCTGGGAGGTGCTGGATATATCTATTACCTTGATTGTGGTGATGGTACCATGGGTGTTGGTATATGTCCAAACTCATCAAACTGTATACATTAAATATGTGCAGTTCTTTGTATATCAATTATACCTCAATAAAGCTGTTTGTTTTTTTTTTAAAAAAAGGATGGGTCCATGTGTTTGCCTTTGATTATGATTAGAGCCCACTAACTGTTAAAACAGTACTTAAAAAAATTGAAGCCTGAACTTTTTCCCAAGTCAGACACATCATAGCTAGAGCTCTGGGACGGAATGCTAAACAAATTGAATTCTATTCAACCACTCACTATGTGGATGACCTTGAGTAACCCCTACAGTTTCCTGAGCCTTAGTTTCCTTGATTGTGTGGTGAGAATGACAATAGCTGACTTATCCAGAAGGAAAGGTAAAGGTGAGAACATATGTGGAAGGCCTGTGACAAACTCAATGTCCTACTATTTTGATACTTAAAATTTCCACTTGGTAATAATGCCACATCTTGCACGAGCCACACTCCTGACCCTGTATTTCCTCAGACTACAAGGCTGGAAAGCTAACAATTTGTTCATCTATTCATTCACATGTGAATTTGCCCAACATTTACTGAGGATCTACTATGGCACTTTGCTTGTAGTTATACAAGGATGAATGAAGTCATCACACTTTCAAGGAGCTCATAGTCTAGCAGACAAATGGACAAATAAATAACTAATATACAATGTGTAGAGAGCTGTCCTAGAGGTGAGTATAAGACATTATCGAACATGCAGGAGGGACTGATGGATTCTGCCAGGGGAGTTGGGAAGTAGCATTTGGTTCTCGAAAAAAAATGAGTGGAACCCATTTTTTAGGGATTTCTGGACAGAAAAAAAGCACACAAACAAGGGAAGAGACGAATTAACATGTATGGTATGTTCAGAAAGTGATGAGAAAAGTGAGTCATTTAGTGTGGATGGGACGAGGGGATATCAGAGAGAATTGAGGCAGAAGGAGAGTCTGGAAAAGGAGGGTGATAATAAAACCAAATGTGATCTGTACCAAGTTGGGGGAAAACCATAACATTTTAGAGAGAAATCCAAAGGTATCATGAGACTATTTTATAATCTTGACTATTAGTTATACTAAAGGCTAGGCTGCTATATCAGAGGCCTCAGAACACAACAGTTTAAATATGATCTAGGCTGGAGGAGCAGCTTTGCTCCATGAGGTTGTTTAGGGACACAGGTTCTCCTACCTTGCTGCTCTCTTGTCTCCTAGGGCATTGTCCTGGTCTTTTTCACTGAAGTTCAGTCTCTAACATAGCCTCACCGCAGTCCTTAGGTCAAAAATTGACAACAAATTTCTTTTAAGCAAGTGACATGGAGCTTGGACTCAGAAATTCTGCTCCCATTCTATTGAGAAGAACTTAATCATGTGTCATGCCTATCTTCAAGGAAGGCTGGGAAATATAGGCTCTAAACTGTTCATCTATGTCTCCAAAAATAGAGAACAGATTTAGGGGAGACAATAGTCTGCCACAACTTGCTTATTTGGAAGCCTCATCAAATCCTAGATTTAAATTTGCTTCTAGTATTTATCCTTTATATTGCCATGTTAGATCTCTAAATGCCAGTGTTGATTACTTAGCCTAAAAAGTACTTTGGATGATCTAGGATTTACCAAGCAAATCAAGAAAATGTGAAATATATCTGTGTGTTCAACATTCAACTTAGTTTGGAAATTTAAATTTATTATGAGAAAAATATTGCAATTCTGAATTATGTTTCTAATTCTGTAAGACTCTGATGTTCTAGTCTCCATATCAATGCCCTGCAAGAGGATTAAGTTTTTATTTGGGTCAACAAAGCAGAATTCCTGGAAGAGCCTACTATTTTCAAGGCATAAAACAGGACTATGTGGAAACATGAGGCTCTCAATGGGGATGACGACTCAAAATCACCCTATTCCATGTGCAGCTGATTTTCAGTGGGGCTGAAGTTACTGGAACACAAATTCAGGGTGTGGGAAGAGCTAATAGAGAGTAAACAGTCAATCTATGTGAGCTATCGTTATGGTTACTGTTTCATTTTAAATTATTTAATATTTGTAGGTTTAAGGATATAGAAGTGGCAATTTGTGGGGTAAGGAGAGCCTCTTTCACTAATAGGTCTTATTATACATCGGGTGGATATTTGGACTTCGGGGAGAGTCTGGAAAAATTGCACTGTTAAGTTGTCCCTGTTGATCAAGGTCCCTAAAGTGAATGTCAATGGCGCGTCTCCCTTGCTTCCTCACCTCTCTCCTACCCTCTACTCTTCCCTTCCTTTCTCTCTTGCTCATTCATTCCTGCTATGCTATATAGTTCAAGACTTTATCTTCTCTCACCTTTTTCTAACTGGTCTCTTTGCCTCCATTGCTAGCATGATCTTTCTAATTTGCAAATCTTACCTTGTCTATCTTTTGATTAAATACCTTTCATGCCTCCCCGGTCCCTCAAGCAAAAGTTTAAATGGCTCGCAAGGTTCTCCACCATCTTGCCTCAGTCTGCCTTTCTAACTACATCTGTAGTTACTGTAAGCTAATACTAGCTAGAGCAATGAGCCACAATCGAACCCATCCCCATTCTCTGGCCCACTGCATACACTGACATCTCCGTGCTTTCCTGGACAGGAGTGCCCTGCCCCTCGATTGTTCACGTGGCAAATTCATACTTTTGGCCCAACACAAATGTCATTTCCTTTTTTTAGCTTTTTATCTGTACATCCAGGCAAAATCAGTCATCTGTGTTCCCACTGCCCTTTATGTATATCTAAGTTGGACATAGCACTTATTACATTACATTGTTATTTACCTTTATGTCTTATCTCTGCCATTGGACTGAAAGCGTCTTAGAGGCAGGGATAATATCTTATTCTCTGTATCCCAGCTAGCACATTCAATGTACCTAGAACATGGTACATATTAAACAGTAATAATATTATTATTATAGCTACCGTATATTGACCACACATAATGTACTAGGTGATTTACAAATGTTCTTAATATGTCCCATTTTTCAGATGAGGAATCTAAAGCTTACAGAGGTTAAATAATTTGCCTGGAGTCACATAGTAGGACCACATTAACACCTAAGTTGGACTCCAAAGCCTATAGTATGTTGTTAACTAGATGGAGATATAAAAGTTCACTTTGGAAATTGTACTAACCTACCACATTAGACTAAGTTAATGAACTACAGACATTGTACACAAAACTCACTGTTACCACTTACTGACAAGGCCTGGCTTGCTTAGCATTGGGAATTATTCAGACCATGGCCTCTACAGAGCAATGAAATACAAGGTGATACCTCTTGTGCATTTCAAAGGCTCTTAGCTCTTGACAAAACAGACCTCCATTCTCACAATAGGTCGATGTCCTATTTTACAGGTGTTATGTAACCATCTCAAGATCACACAGCCCTAGCACCAGCTGAACTAGGCTTAGAACTTTTCTGATTACTTAAAAAATTATTTTTTCTTTTTACTTAAGCCACTACATCTCATCAAGTGTATTTCTAGGGTGAAAGTAGTATGCCAAGTGGAAATGTATGCTCAGTGGAGGAGGCCAGGATTAAATGCCACAGACTTTCTAGAGCCAGACAATATCTGAATCTATCAGCGGCAGACCAGAACAGCCAAGCTTGCTTAACACCAAGGGCAGCCACAGTACTAAACCTCCCAGCAGTGCTGCATCAGTTAGCTAGTTGTAAAGTGCAAGCCTACAGCCAAAAATGTGGTTCAAAATAAAATAGGAGGTTTCTCTAACCTCTAATTTAACTGTGCAAGGTCCTGTTATTAATTAATTAGGTACCTTCACCAAGGACAGTTAAGAAAATCAGACAACTGCCAGGTTGCTTCCTATTCCTCTTGACTTCTTATTGGATAATTTTTATCAAGTGAGCTAAGTACACATTTTCACGTAACTCAGTTATTCAGCAAAACGTCCTAAGCTACTTAACTGATGTAAAGCAAACACATTAAAAAAAAACGCAATAGCCCGGTTGTGAAGCTTTCCAATTAAAGGGACATTCTCCCAGCACCACCACTGCATCAATGGCTAGTTTGTTGTTTAAAACAAACACATGAAAGGTGGACATTGAAATATCCTGATTACATGATCTTAAAGAGTCTGGATTAATAAGATGAATCAGTGAGATGAAGGACTTAATATTCCAATAATTGTGTTTTAACCCCCCTCCCCCTTTAAATGTCGAAATTCTTACAGCTCTTCTTTTGGGGGGATGGGAGGTAGAGGGGTGCATTAAACTTTGTGGAACCCAGGTTTTGTAAGGATATTGACAAATCAGACAATTGCAATTAAGTTAGAATTTCACTGCATCTCCTGCTTTAAAGGAAGAGCTTTATTCTTGAGGGAGCGCACCTAACAATTTTGTCAGCCATCTGCAGAGAGCAGAGTCATTGCTTTTTCCTTTCTGAACCTGGAGCCGAAGCTTTATTTCACTGCGAGTTCTCTGTGACATTTTGCACTCTCTTGATTTAATGAACCAAAGAGGATCTTTTAACTCTTGGTCTACACCAGTGCAAATAAAGGTTAAATCTCTCACTAACCATCATGAACTAGCCTAATAACTCACGAGAGGTTGTGGAAAAAGAAACCGAGAAAGCAGGTGTGCAGACTTGATTCAAACGTGCAAAACCCGCACAACCGCAGGCAAAGGTACTATATCCTCACATCTCCCTAGCACCGGCTGCGAGGTCCGCAAGCCGGGTATCTACTACTGCGCCAAAAACACCATCCTGCGAGCGGGGCCTAGTAACACAGGGGCTTTTCTTCCGAACGGTGTCCCGACCGGAGCTTGCGCTGAATGCCGGGGCTCCTATTGGCCACACGCCGTGGGGGAGGAGGAGACTGGCGGGGAGAGCGACAGGAGGAAGGGAGAAGGGGGCAAGGCCTTTTCCCTGCCCCCTCCCTGCCCCCTCCGCAGGCAGCCGCCGGCGCCTCTTGCGTGGTTACTATGCAAATTGCAGCGATTGCGGAAATAAACAAGGGAGTAGGGACGGGAGAGAGGGACTGCGAATCGATGGCAACTTCTGCAAAGTCTCGTACAATCCAAAGCACACAAGGCAAAACCAGAGAGAATCTGAGAACCAGCCAGCCGGGGTTGGATCGCTTTCAAAAGAGGAGAGAGAGACAGTGAGAGAGGCAGAGAGCGCGCGTTGCAATTGCAAAAGCCTTCTGATTTGGAGTTAAAAAAAAAAAAAAAAATCTCCAAGAAGCCTGCAATTGGCCAACAGCTTAAAAAAAATCTCTTCCGGGTTTTCAACGGTTCCAAGTTTATTTAGATATCTTTTCTCATGCAAAAAAAAATGGGAACAACAAATGAAGCAATTCGTCCGAACATTTTAAAGTTTCTCACGTACTCTTTTTACATTGCAGTGGTACGTGGTACATCTTTAAACTTTCTATTTTGCGTTTATACGATAGGCGTTTTATAAACAACAATAATGGTAGAATGATTTTGTTTAATGGCTAAGACTTTAAAATTTCTCTAGCTTGCATATGCATTGAAGTGACTGCTGGGTAAATGTCTGTTGTAATGGTTTTGTTTTAAAAAATGTAGCTTTGTGGATGGCTTTTTTCTTTTTCTTTTTTGCTATGTGCATCAGGGACCGGGTTTCCTTTCTTTTTTCCTCCCCGAGATTTGAAAAAATTGCTGAGCTTGACAGATTTTTTTCCTCCTAGCGCTTGCTCGGTTCCAGAAGGGGGAAAAAATCCTGTACGTGCTCTGTTCTGTAAAAAGACTTCTGGCCTCAGCAGTCAACCTAACCCGAAAAGAAATGTCTGGACCCGGAGAGTAATTGACGATTCGATCCTCTAATCAATGGGACAACATGGGAGATTGACAAAAGCTTTATCCAATCATATCCAAGCTTGGGTGTACAATGGCTCGCAACAGCCAGAGGGGGCCGGGCAGAGAAGATCTGAAGTTCTCTGCGGCTCTGAAGGGGATGGTGCGGTTCAAGCTGTCAAAGCTACAAGCTCTTCCGGATTTAGCAAGCACAATAGGAAAGAGTTTTCGAGTTTAAGAAAAAAAGAAAAAAACAGCGTGGGTTTTGTTTTGTCTTGTTTTGCGTGAATTGTATGCCTTCTTCATTGCCTTTTGGGAAAAGTTTTTAAAAATTCTGCTAGAGAAATCTTTAACTTTGCATGAGTTGTTATTTGTAAATTCAGGGAAGCTGTTTATGGTTGTGGAAGGTGAGGTTCAACTTTTAAAAATGTGTGGCTTGAAAACTGGGACTCTAGTGAGCTTTGGGAAGTAATATATTGCACAATTAGCCTTGCAAAACGTCTTACTCTGATTATCTTAGAAGCTTTGGCTTTTCAGGTACTTTGAAGGAATAGGCAAGCCTCTCTTGAACTCTAAACAACAGTTTTAAGGGAGAGGGACTGTTTCACAGGTGGATTGACAGCTGTTTTATACATTTGAAAGGAAGATGGGGAGAAAGAGAGTGTTGTTCTTGACTTTTCTTGAATTCTGTTTAAATATATGGTCAATAGCGAATAGGATCTTGAGACTGGCCAAGTTCACGTTTCTTCTTGTTACCACAACAACTCCTGTGGAGGGTGTGTGTGGAAGATTGCTGACTCGCTAACTCTTAGCTGGAGTCTGGCCTCTTGGACAAGTCTTTGACACCAATCCAGTGGAAACCAACTGCGGTAGCTTGTCTTGGAGACAGTAACTGGCAGCCTCTGACTAAAATATATCCATCTCTTCCTTCCCTCTGAGCTGTGTAGACACCTAATTCTGTTGGGAAGTGAATGGAAAATAATATAGGCTCTTTCCCATCTTTGGCTTAAATTCCCATTGAGCTATTTCCCAAGGCTTTAGGCCTTCTAATCAAATCTGGCCTGGAAATCTGATGTAAGAATCCACTTGGATGCTCAGTTCAGCAACATGATTCAATTTAGGAATATATGCATATAAGAAAAATCTGCACACAAGTGACTGTAGGTCAAAAAACTAGAGAAGAAAAATGTTGGAAGATGCTAGTAATAAAGTTAGTCTTGGTAGGAACTATAGTAAATGGCGTTGTCACTTATGAACCCCAATTTTACCTTCATTGCTTTGTACATTAAAATCTAAATCATATTAATAAGATCTTCCTATTAAGTAACCTCCAAAATGAGAGGTATTTGAGATGTACATATAAGTGAAACCTTATTGACATAATTTATATATCTAAGAGGATTTCACTAAAACTGGCAAGGTAACATTTCTGCAAATAAAACACAGCAAATGCAAGGCTGGGCTCTCTGCCAGGGAGAATATGGATAGCAGAGAGCATGACAGGAGCCTCCTTTGCGCAGAGACAATCCCATTTCAAGGCAGCCGCCTAGCACTTGCAAAATAAATGACTGGAGTGGTTATTTCCAATAAGGGATTTATCCTTCCTAACAATGGGTCACTTATATGATTGCAGTAAACTAGTTTTTGTACTTCACCTGTGTTTCCTATACTGTTCTCTTTACTATCCTTTCTTTCTTTTCTTCGCCCTCCATCCCTGTTCTCTTTCAAGGGTCTTAGTATCTTTGTGAACCCTGGACAAGGATTTACTTTTGCAACTTGGGACGTAGGGGAGAGGGTTGGAAAGGTTTTCTACCCCCAGTCTGCCCTTTGAGGAACATCTGTTTCTTTGTGTGTTTAAATTTATGCCTGTTGGAGAGAAAGTTACCAGAAGCCTCTCTGTAACTGTAACTCTTCTACTGTATTTTTCGCAGTCCTGTTTCCAAAGGCTGTAGTTGGAACTGTGTTTTGTAGTGTTTCCCCTGCCGGCCCACCCCCTCCCCCCACCTCCCGCGGGGGAGGGAGCGGGAGCTGGCGGAGGTAGGAGAGAAAGCAGGAGCGGATGTGCAGGGCTTTGGTGCTGAACTTGGATCCAGCCTTTGCCTAGAGGGCGCAAACAATCGTCCCATATCCAAAAGTCTTACGAAGGGCGCCAAAAGTTACTTAAGATAATATTGCTAACCGCAGAAAGCTGGAAATCGCGGGCACATCCACTGCTGCAACAAAAGAAGTTTTCAAAGTAGAAATAGCAGCATTAAATTACTTTTCCCCATTTTTTTTTAAACCAGGGCGACATGCCAGCCCTTTCTAAAAAATTATTTTCCTTTTTCTTGAGATTCAATTAAAAGTCAGCATCTTTGCTGTTTTGGGAAGAGGCAGATGTGAAGTCTATCTTTTAACACACCAAAAGAAAGATTTTAATCTGCTCTGGAAGAAAGCTTCCCAAGAGTACACACTCGGAACAATAACTTCTCACTGTGCCTCAGTTACATGTTGGAACCGTCAGCCAGAAACTTCTATCGAGGAAACTTGGAGCGCGTTGAAGTTATAGATCCCAGCAAGGGTTTTCGTGGCCAGGGATGTTGTCTCTGTTATTCGGCTTGCCTTTTAGGACGTTTCTCCCCTACTGATAATCCAAAAGGAACCAAGGAAAAGCAGTTGTGTAGTTTGGGAAGACGGGGCTCTCTCATTAAAGGTTTAAGTCATTATTTCCCCTCACCCCTTAATAAATAATCAGAGAGTTTTCCAAGGAGATTTAGAAGCGGGGGGGAGCGTGTGAAAATGGTCTCTTGAGAATTCAGGAATTATTCTGGCAATAAAGTAACTGGAGAACAAGCATAAAATCACGTTAGAAAGATGCAGAATATTTCAGAGAACTTTGTTTTCTCCAGTAGCATATTTCTTGCTCCTTACTTTTAAAAAAGGGGTGGGGTGGGGGAGAGTCTGAATGAGAGTGGCCTTAACATGTCACCTCACCCTCACATGCTGAGTGGGCATTCCTACAGGAATTTCCTCTTTTCAGAGGCTCTCTAGCTGTGTAACCTCTACCAAGGTGCAGATTCCCCTGTCTGTGTGCCAGAGCCTTTCAACGTGATACAGTCGTCTTTCCTTTTGGAATCTTGAGAAGGATTAGAAAATGCAGCAGGCTGCATACTAGAGTGAGGGAGATGAGGAGGAAGAAATGGGATGGGGGTTTGGAGGAAGGAGGTATACTTTTTTTTTTTTTTCTTTCCCATCAGTGAAGAGAGTCTAGAGAGAAAATATGAGGTTAAAAAAAAACTGGAAAAGCAGGCTTATTGGCAACTTGCCAAACCCTAAAAACCACCCCCTTTTTTGCCAAAACAATACTTTAGCAAACCTAAAATAATTGCAGGAAGCTCTTTTCCATTTTAAGAACTATTACCTGGGGGAGGGAAAAAGAGGGGATTCTTAAAAGGCACCCTTCCAGAGGTGTCTCAGGAACAGGGACAGTAATGATAGCATGCGTCCAGTTCTGGGCACGTGTTTTTGGACCAGAATATCTCCCTTCCCTAAGGGGACATCCCTTTCACATTTTTTTTTCTTCCTAAAAAGAGAAAGATGTCATAGCTAAACCACTGTTGTTTCTGAACGTGATAGAACTTTTTCTATGGCGTCTGTGTTCAAACCCACTAGTTTCACAGTCCTAGGAGGGAGAATGCTAGTTAATCTCCGCCTCCCTTTCTCCAGACACCACCCCCCCCAGCCCCCAAATCCGGTGAATCTTCCTTGTGAAAATTTCCCCCACCACCCCCGCTTCTGGAGGCCATAGGACTGAAGCTGCACAAAGTTTGCAGGATTTTGTGCATAATTACCTCTGCCGACGATCTATTCCCACAAAAAGCTTCGTTGGAGAGACTACAATGCTTTGAGCCGTACCGCATTTCAGAAGGGAACAAAAGTTACCTAGGAGGTCTGATTTTTAAAAATATTTGCATACATGCAAATTTGCCCCCCCCCCGCCTTCTTCGCGGTTCTCTACGTGCCCACGCAGCGAACCGAGGGGTGCAGGGCAACCTGGCAAAGTTGCCCAAGTCCTCCACCGAGGTCCGCGAAGGTCTGCGGCGGGGGTTGGGGGATGGGAACGAGGAAAAGTAGTTTTGTTTGCTTAAGCACATCCTGTGGCAGCCTATAGCTGCCCGGGAGTACAGACTGTAACTGCTCCTCACTGCGTTACCCAGTAATGCGCTGAGCGGGGACTGGGGGGGCGGAGGGGGGTGCCGAGCGAGCGAGCGAGCGAGCGAGCCAGGGAGCGAGCGAGGGAGCGAGAGAGGAGCGAGCGAGAGCGGCCGCGGAGGCTCGGGACCCGGCTGGCCGCGCGGCGCCGCAGCCGCCCCCTCCCCCACACCGCCCCCCCACCCCCCCGCGGCGGCGCGAGCGGGCGGCGGCCGTGCGGTGCGGTGCAGAGCGGAGGCGGAGGCGGGCGCGCGGGCAGCTCGCGGGCACCCGGCCGGCGGGCGCGGGAGCTGGAAAGGGTGCGCTATGCCTTTAACGCCCGCGTACAGTAGACATGTATAGTGGAGTGTAGGGAAACTCTAGGCGGGGTTAAAGTTCAGCTCATGGAGCGGCAATAGCGCTGGCTGGCTGCAGTTGAGCCGAGTTGGAAATGTGAACGCAAGAAGCAGGCTTGATTTTTTTTTCTCCCCCCTTCTCTCTCTCTCCTCCTCTCTCCCTCTTTCTCCTTTCTCACCCGCACTCACGCACACCTCCAAACCGCACACCCAGACGCACACGCACACCCCACCGCCGGGCAGTGATGTATTCTCCGCTCTGTCTCACCCAGGTAAGCAGCTGTTTGGATGCGGAGGGGCTGTGGGGGTCGGAGTGGCGGGGGCCGACCTGGGGCCGGGCCGGGAGTGCCGGGGACCCCCGCGCCAGCAGGGCCCGGGACATGTGTCTCGGGGTGTGCCCGTGTCTGCGCGTGTTTCGGTGTGTGTGTGTGTGTGTGCGCGCGTATGCTCGTGGAGGGGGTGGTAGTGGAGAAATACAGCTTTAAGAAAGTAACTTTGTTTCCATGCGGGTGCATTCCTCTTGCACGGCCATTTGTGTGGGCACATGGCTAATGGCGCCCTCTTATTAATGCGTTAATTAATATCGGGGCGATTGACTGCGGAACGGCGGTGTTTTCGGACGCCCCGCACGTGTTTCGGCGGGGTTGCAGCCCATGACACGCTGAAATCTGGACTCAGCGTTTCTGCAGGCGCGAGGCCGGTTTCTGTAGTTAACGCGGCGCCCGGGGAGGGGGGCGCTGACGGAGCCCCCAGCACGCCCCGCACTCTCGGGGCCGCTGCACCCCTGGCTGCGGGAGAACTCGGGTCCCCGCGCCCGCTGCCCGCCCGCTGAGCCCGCGCCGCAGCAGCCTCCCCAAACTCTTACTTTTGTTTATTGTTTGTCAGCCTTTGGGGTCCGGCCGCGGGAGGGACGCGGGCCGGGGCCCCGGGCCCCCGCCGGGACAGCGCCCCTTGGGCACGGGCGGGCGGCGGCGAGCCGGTCCCGGGGCTCGGCGGAGCGGAGCTGCGTGGCCCCGCGTCCTCCCGCGCCGGCCGGGTGGAGCCTGCGTCCTCGCCGCCCGTCGCCCGCTCGCTTTCCCGAGCGAAAGTTTCGGTGCCGGGAAGAACCCACGCTGCGCGGGTCGGCGAGCAACGGAGGCCGCGAGCCGCGAGCCGCGAGCCGCGGGCCGGGGCGCGCCGGGCGGAGTTGGGCTACCGGCCGCGAGCCTGAGCGGCGGCCGGGCCGGACGCGACTCCCCCCGCCCCGTCGCCGCCGCCGCCGCCGCCGCCTCCCGCTGCTGCCGCGCGACTCGGGCCGCCCCGCGCACCGGACGGGGGCAACTTTTCCCTCCGACCTAACTCGGAGCGTGGGTCTCTCTCGCCCCAGCGCCTCTCCTTTCCATGCCCTCCCTTTCCATCCCTCCCTTGTCTGCACCACCCCCAAGCAAAATATTGCTACTTCACGGCCCCAAGTTTGGTCCCTTTTGAATATATTATTTATTTTCTTTGAGTAAAAGGCATGAAGGTAAAGTGATTTTGCGCTAAAATTTTTTTGAAGAAAAGTGTGAGCCTTCATACTGTTTTGGTACATTGCGATCTGACCATTAATCACCTAGATGAAGTTTGTATGCTTCATATAAAATGTTTATTCACCACTCCCTTCAAAAACCTGCTACCACCTCTTGCTTTCATTTAGCAGGAGATAACGGTTTAACCGGAATACTTTCTGGAAGACTAAAAAGTATCCATAGTTTCTTCTCTCTTCTCTAGTTTCTGGATTTATTTCCCACATGACATGCCTTCTTATTGCAATATCTAACAGTCATCTACCGGCTATTTGATCTCAGAAGACTCTTAAATGCATCTTCTATGTTGAAATGGTCTGTTTGGGATTTAGGCCTAGCATTAATAATGGATAGCAGTTGCTTTTAGTTATTGTAAAAGTTTTTTATTTTTCCCTAACAAACTTCCAAAGTTCCTATTTTAGTAACTCGTGGAAGTATGGAATGAAACTTTTCCAACCAGTTTTGGCAAGGTTCACAATTGCATATGGATAAGATGCAAAGTGTAAGATAATTTGAATGAGTTATGACTACAGTGAAAATGCTGAGATTCAAAGGCTGAAGTTCTAGCTGGCAAAAGTTTGCAACACGTAGAACTGGTAGATAATACCAGTGTGCTGCCCTAGTGGGGAAGGACCTTAGCAGACACATTAGCGTCTTCGCCAGTGAGCTCTCAATAGATAAATTTGTGTTTTGGGATGGTGCATACATGAGGATACCTGTGTACCTATGCAGGCCCAGGGCATAGTCAAGTATTTAACAAAGTTGGATTCTCTTGGTTCATGAACTATTATCACATTAAGAAAGTTTTTTTTTTTTTAAACCTATTTGGCAGTGACATTTAGTAGGCCTTCTTCTGGAAACACCACTAAGAGAAACACTTACTTAGTGTAACAGTTTGTAAAGAAAATGTACACTAAATAGTGAATGAGGGCCATATATTTTATGAGTTCTTCTTTTAGAAATTGATTCACAATTTATTTAACTTGCCGGAATATTTATAAAGCTTTAGAGCCAGTTTTAAAAAGAAAAACTTAGGTAATTTATTGGTCGTTAAAGAAAGTCCAGTAAAGCGCAGTGATAAAAATTACTCTAAATGAAAGAATAAAATCCATATACGTGTGCAATTTTTAAAAACTTTATCAGGAAAATTCCAGACATCGTATTTTAATCCATGTGGACACATCTTAACCAAATCATGTACCTGGTCATAGAATGGCAACAGTAGAAATTTATAGGTGAACCTTTGAAAGAGGTAGTTCCAAAAATATCAGCATTCTGTGGTTCCGAAACTTGGCTTACTTACAAACAGATGAACGTTGAAGATGCTGATTCAAAGTCCTACCACTTTTGAAACAGGTTTTCAGGTTTGTTTTTATTGGTGGCCCATAACTTTCTCACTGAGTACATACGTAAAATATTCTTTGTTTTCTCTTGAATATTTTGAAATATTGTATAGCTTATGGCGGTATGTGCAACAACATGCTTTATAAGGGCATACTGTTTTGTTTTTAAACTAATTTATGCTGTGCCTGGGCATTTCCTGCAAGTGAATGATGTTCTTTAGTTTTGATGTTCTGGAATATTTCTAATTGTGCATTGAGAAATATAACTAGCACTTTCCTTGTGTATGTGAGTAAGAGTCATACAAAATATTGTGCACTTTTATTGGCACATTCTTAAAACCTTTGGGGAGTAATAACTTGTAAATACTTTTGATGTAAAACTGGGGACTTAGATTATTCTTAATGATTAGTTGAGATAGTTGGCCTTATTTAAGGATTTTTATGATGAGATATATGGGCAGTTGGTTGGCAGGTAAACAAAATCCTTTTGAACACGAATGCACGCAGTTCGCAGTTCTCTGAGAAGCATATTGGGAGTATCTTCGAACACTTAAATGTCACATTAGAAGGTTTATTTTAAATGTTTATCATCATTAATAAAGCTCTTTAATAAGACAAGGTTTTGACATAAATATGAATTGTTTGGAGCTAAGTTATTCTTTGCATTTTAAAATGGGGCTGAGACTTTAAAATGAAATCCTCATTTTGGTGAAAGCTCACTTTGTAGTTAAGGTAGACTCCGGGCGTTCTTTGCATAATTCCACAGAGCCTTGGTCCCTAGCATGTCTTGTGTATATAAGAAAATCAGTCAATGTGAAGGACTGTTTCAAACCCCAAATTTATGTATTTTAGAGCATTTCAAGGATGAGCTCAGAATTTAGTAATGTTTAAATGCTTTGCAGTTTGGCGTATACCTTATAGATAAACTGTGACTTGAAAAATGCTCCCCCCACCCCATTTCTCTCTTCTAAAGTACGGCAATAGGAAAGATTCTCAAACATCAGAAATTTTAAAGTGCTAATGGTGTATGGGGAAGAATAATAGAATTCTTGTATTTTTCTCTGTTTTTTTCTCCACTTAAAGAATGCACATGTGTTGTGAAAGCTGACTTCTCTTTTGGATTCTTTTATTGAAAAAGAGCAGTTTTCAAACCTAAACTTGAAATACGGAGCCTGAAATTTGTTGAGAGAGGGAAAAAAATGTTGATTATTGAAATGATTTAGTGTGTATTATATTAATATAACCTTACTTTAAAAAAAAGTCATATGTAGTGTTTAAGTGATTGATTATAGCTTACAATATTTTAACAGGCTTGATAAAGTATTTCACCAATTTTAAGCACTCAGTTTATATTTGAATGTTTAAAAATTAATAATTGCTTTAATAGTAATAATATTTTGGACATTACAGTTACTTGTGCCTCCAAAATATATTTAGATGGATATTACAAACCAAAAAAGAATGCATTTTATATTTGTCTGTCCTACACCCTTTTAAAAAAAGTCATCAAATATCCCTTTGGTTTTCTTATCCTCATTTATTTAAAAGTAAATAATTTATCTTTTGGGGGGAGGGTTGTGCGGTGGAGAGAAGTTAAGATTAGTAAGATTAGTGTGGGGTTGGTTAATCAAAAGTTAGATGTACTCAGAAAGCTTTGTGGAGTTACTGTTTAATTTTTCTTTAATTTTATATTTCTATTTCCTAAGAAAATGTCAAGTAAAAGAATCAAGCATTTTCCATAAAACAGTAAGAAAAATTTAAATGTTTTAAATTCAATTTTATTTTCAAATTACTTGGATTTTAAGAGGCAACCATGAGGGTTTTCCGGGAGTCTCGTAAACATTGAATATACCAGGTTCCCTGTTTCCCTGTGAGAAAAAGCCTGAAATATTATTTTCAAAATTTAAATGAGTATTCTGTTTTTTCGGAATGATTATTACTGAAGGTATTTCACAATCAGATCAGTAAATTGAATGTGTTTAGTTGCAGCCGTGTTGTCACAGTGACGCATTCTGTTTACTATCTGGCTTGTATGCTTTTCTTTGTTTTTTTTTTCCTTTTTTCCCTGTTTTGTTTCATTTCTATAATATCAGCAATTATGTCTTGAACATAGATCTTTTATTTTAGTCCGATCAGTATCAAATCCATCTCTTCTTTTGTATATGGACCTGCCAAATTTTTCTAAGTTTTTGACTAAAAATAATTGTGTGTAACTAATACTTAGAAAGGAATTAGATGTTACCAAAATGACTAAGAAACAGATCAGAGTCTACATCAGAGTCTACTTTTAGAGGGGAAAGTCTTTGTTTCCATTGATCGTGGAGATGATTTTTGCTCCTAGACTTCCATAAACATTGACTGGCATCTAAATGTTTAGGATTTGCCAATCTGGCCGCCGAGCCCTGGCTGTACTACAAGTAGTGAGGTCAAGGCTGGAGCAAAATTAGATATGCCTTCCTTGAAATAGGGTTAAGATTATATGTTGTTATAAACATTTCGATAAACTTCACTTACTGTCTAAAGAATCTGGGACCTAGGCCTGACAGTAGAACCTGGTACACTTCTGTGAACATAACAAAACATTTTGTACTTTTTAACGGTTTTCTTCTTTAAGATTGTGAGACATGATACCGATGGTTTTTTTTCCCCCCTCTTGGACTTCCCATAGGGATCCCATGTATGATTTTGGTAACGTAATGCTTGAATCAAATTTCAAGTGAAATAAGGATATATTTTTTTAAAGGTGAACACCTGAAGAAGTGCTGTTGCCTTTTGTTTTCATTATAGTTATCTTTTTGTCTTCATTCATTTCCTCAGGATGAATTTCATCCTTTCATCGAAGCACTTCTGCCCCACGTCCGAGCCTTCGCCTACACATGGTTCAACCTGCAGGCCCGAAAACGAAAATACTTCAAAAAACATGAAAAGCGTATGTCAAAAGAAGAAGAGAGAGCCGTGAAGGATGAGTTGCTAAGTGAAAAACCAGAGGTCAAGCAGAAATGGGCATCTCGACTTCTGGCCAAGTTGCGGAAAGATATCCGACCTGAGTACCGAGAGGATTTTGTTCTTACAGTCACAGGGAAAAAGCCTCCGTGTTGTGTTCTTTCCAACCCAGACCAGAAAGGCAAGATGCGAAGAATTGACTGCCTCCGCCAGGCAGATAAAGTCTGGAGGTTGGACCTTGTTATGGTGATTTTATTTAAAGGTATTCCGCTTGAAAGTACTGATGGCGAGCGCCTTGTAAAGTCCCCGCAGTGCTCTAATCCAGGGCTCTGTGTCCAGCCCCATCACATAGGGGTTTCTGTTAAGGAACTCGATTTATATTTGGCATACTTTGTGCATGCAGCAGGTAAGTGCAATGGTGAAAAGTCGGTCCACTTTCTCGCGTGTGCTTTTTTTCCTGATGACCTCTGTATGTGCTGGGCCATTCCCGAGCTCCCTACGGCAGGCCATGTCCACATGGATGGTGTGGTGTCCAAGGTAGACCAACATCGGAGTAGCCAGATCCTCCATTGTTTGAGGTTCCACCTTCATTCAGGTGGAGAAGCATAGCTTGGAGAGCATTCTCGCTAAGTTTAGTTCTTTTGTCAAGTAGTGTTATCAGAGGTGTTGGTCATCAGTTATGGGATATGTGTAAATCACGTTTTTTGATGAGGGGTGAGAGAAGCCTCATAAAAACCCTTGTAAGAAAGCGTCTATTTTAACTGGCAAGTGATCTAGTTAAAAAGCGTTTAGTTTGGTTGTGAGGCAATATTTTTAGTTGCTTTTCTTCTGGGAGTGTTTTTATCTACTGGGGTCTCTTGAACCCCCGGCTAATTAAGAAGAGGTTGGAGGTAAGATTGCTATCAAATCGCTGATCATTTATGAAGGAAAAAGAAATCACACTAGTACAAACTTAGTAGCTTTGTATTAGGAATACTTAGTGTTGTTTACAATAGCTAAAGGAAAAAACAAACCAATTCTTTAAGTAACTGATGGAAAGATTAATCTGAAAAGTAACCAAACCTGTATAGTGCATGAGCACATCGAGAAATGGATATTGATAATTGATTTGGTGAGTTGCGTGATTTGTAATAAAATTCTTTATTGTTCCAAGGCTGTTTTCAAGGCGTGCTTTACCTGTGCATATTACAGCATGTAGAGTAGCATTCAGGATAAAACTATTGAGGACTGGATAAAATAATGCATTTTTACTTTGTTCCTCTCATCTTGTTTTGGACAAAAGGCTCATTGTGTTACGTGAAAGCTCAGGTCTTGTGAAACTTGTTGACTTTTTATATGTACATATCGGTCTTGCTAGATTACCTTCATGGCAGTTACTTGAGCCAGATGGAAGAAAGAAGGTTGTGGAATCCTACCAGTAGGTTGTTTTGGGGTTCATGTATTTTTTTTCATAAAGAACAGAGAAGATGTTACCTGTAAAAGCGATACTCCATTGTTTTGCAAAACATTTTCAATTCTAAAAATATGAGCTCTTAGAAGTCACCTGATATCCTATTCTGTATTATTTTTCTCAATATATGTTTTAGAAAGAGAACTTTTGTTATCCCTCTGTCCTAACATAAGAAACTGGAGAAATTTACTTTGCAAGCATGTCACATCATCATTTGCATTCTGTTGGCAGGGGATAAATGAGTATTTTAGAGGATGTGATCTGTAAGTGTTTCAAATATTTGGGTTTTTGAAAATGTATACTTAATTATAAGAAGTGCCTGTTGCTTTAGCCAGTTCTGGGTAGCGAAAACGAAAAGGCAGCACCTTTCAGATGACCTCTAAACAGGAACAAGGGGCCCTTAACTCCCTGTTAACCCTATTGTTGTTACTTTATTTTGTCTATTGAAAAAGCAGAGTTAAAATTTTTTAAAAATTTATTTGCATATATAAGTGGAGAATCTACTAGGACAAGGTGCAAAAAACAGTTGTGGGTATTATATGCTTTGGGGGAGCACTCTCTAAAAATCTAGTGTTTCATCTCTTGGATATTTGGAGAAGTAAATAACTTACAATAAATGCTCTAACGGACCAATATAAGAAGTTGCAGGTGTCAGTGGGTGATGCCCATCATGGTAGGTGCTTCCTTACAAGGTAACATCAAAGCGAAATACCTGTTATGCATTTATTGGTGTGAGCAGCATCCCTTCTAATTTTTAGATGTGAACGTTTCCCTTAGATTCACAGAGACGCGGCCTTCCTCGCTCTCGCCGTTTCACGTTGGATTCTCTCTCGCTGTTGACAGTTTGTGCCTGTGCTGTGGCTCCAGATCCCTTGAGCCATCATAGTTGCTGGTGGTTTCAATGACCTGAAGGGTGATGTTGGTAAAATGGCAGGTAGACTGTTGCTTAGGAGAGTTAGCATCCTTATTGCTTATGAAAGATTTATTGCCAGCACTGTGGATCAGACTACCTTTCGGTTCGGTTTTCCTGCGCCTCCCAGAATCCCTCGGTCGCCTGAACGGTGGCCAAGTACAGGCCATTGGCTCTCCCTGCGCAGCCGTGGCGCCTCTGTGCGCACCAGGATGGGTCTGAGGGATGCTCAAGGCCTTTTGTCTGAAAATATCTCAAATGTGATTTAAGAGATTTAGAGACCTGTTATTTGTGGAAGGGAAGCTGCCAATACAAATAGGAGGTGGATCGGTCAACTCACATACAACTGATTTGACAAGCATCTGTTATAATGCTGAAGATTTGTAAACACTAAACAATGTTTTTACCTCCTTAAAAGTTTTGAGAACTTGCCAGTATTGGCAGGAGGCAGAGACTCTGAAATGTGCTTCAAGAAACATGCCAAAACCATTGTGGCCTTTTCACCTATAGTCTTTTTTTTCCCCTCTCTTTCTTTTACATGTATTTTTTTTTCTTCCAAAATGCCATTTTTCCCCCTTGATGGCCACAGGAAGATCCTTTTTTTTCTTTCTAAAAATGCATATAATAATTATTGCTTCATGCCTCGGCCTCTTCTTGGGAAGGAAGTTGAAATCTTAGAACGCACATGTAAATACTGGAAGCTACTGCAGAATCAATTGTTTTTTAAAAGCGGAGGTGATTTTTCTAAGACTGATTGAGATGCTAAAATACAATACATAAACTGCATTCCTTTTTCCTCTCTAAATCCAGGGGTATTAGAACTGTGTGAATTCTGTGGCTGATAACCAGTAACAAGTGTAATGAAATCGGAGTGATTCCATAAGCCTGAGAATTTCATCTCATTAAAAGTATAAAAGAGTAAAACCATTTTATGCCTTTAATTTGGTCTCTCTTTGAGTCGTTCTTCCCATGGATCATATGACAACTTTGAGATATTATGGTATTGTGGTAAATGGTGTTCTTTGTGGGCGTGTAACAGTAAAGCTAATTTATGACCAATCTTTACCAGATGATCTGTATCAGAATCTACAATATACCCGGCACGTGGCAAGGTCACAATTTAAGTTGTTAAGGTCATAACCTTAGCCACCAGGCATTTGACCTTTTAGATAAAGTTAACCTTTGTTCATTAGTAGGCACTCAACCGAGAACTTTCTGGAGAGTTTTTTTTTTTTTTTTAACTGCTTCTGTATAACTTCTGGTAATGTAATCAGATTCTAGAAAGATTTTCAGTTGAGTTAGTTAAACTTTTAGTTAGACTTTTGAAGGACTCGTCTCTTGGATAGAGGTAGGTTGCTGTATCTAGGCCATAAAATGACTTTTTATAGTTATTACCTGCTGCGGGTAGAATGAAAGCTGAGGTAGCTGTGTGGAGATGTTTAAAAACTAAAATTAAACAAATAGAATTATGTTTAATTCAACGAAGGCCTTTGCTAATTTTTGAATGGCATTAGGCCTCAAAGATAAATCACAATGAGCATCTTCACTTTTTGCAGATGAGGGATTTTTTAAGATTGGAAGTATTTTTAGTTACCTTAAAATTCACTCTGAAAGACTAATACATAACCAGAATTTGTCAGGTAGTTGCTGTAATTGCTAATTAGCCAGGGACGGAGCGAATTGAACTTGTCCTAATGGTAGCAGGAGTACTTGTTAGTTTCAGGGTAGAAAGTGAACCCGTTTGCACAGTAGTGTTTTAGTTTAATAGTTACAGATTGCTTCCATGGTCTCTCTTTACTACCTTTACTTAGTGTTGCTCGGCAGGAATAGTAAAGGTCCCATCGCTTACTGAAAGAGTTGCGGTGTCTGCGAAGCCTGGTGCCTGTCCTGGAAACCTGACAGCGGTGTTACTGATGCCCACATTACCTGTACCATATTGTTCACTTAATTATGCTGTCCTGGGCACTCATTTCAAATTATTTACATTATTTACATTACTACTAGTTCTACTCTACTCTGATAGGCCACGTATTATTCCATTTCAGCAAAGAGAGAGAGACTCCCATTCAGGTGCGTTCTAGTTGTATTTTGGCTTCGTGATTGCCATTCCTTCATATAGTAATAGAGAAAGCCGTGATATGCAGATAGACCAGATGGTCATGTTGACAGATTGAGAATTCACTTCCTGCTGCTTCAGAGCAGGTGTAAGATTAGGAGTGTCTGTGTAGGAACGTGTGTGCGCTTCGTGTGCATGTGTGTGCACATCCAGGCTGCACACAGAGTGCTGGTTAGAGTAGGGGGAATGATTTCTTTTTTAAAAAAGCTGGTACCTTAAATACAGTGTAACTATCTGTGTAAGGTTATCAGTGCATACAGAATAATAATTGTAACAAAATTTAAATTGATAATGTTAGATTGTTATAGTTTATAATTTTATGCCAAATTAATTATGATAATTTTTAAAGTTTTAGGTAACTTACCATGTTAGTTTGTGGCAGGATTGTATATCTGAAATATATTCAATGTATTCTATTAACAGGGGTTTGTGTGTATGTGTGTTTACACTCAAATCTAAGACTATACATTATTGAATTAAACTTCTTCACTACCTTAATAAACTCCTTAGTAGAAAGTTGTGTAGTTAGTTTCTGTGGTTTATAATAATAAACCCTATTTGGAAAAAAAAAGGGGTAAGATTAATATACAGCGATATTTAATGAAGACAGTAAGTACCACCCTATCTCAAACTCTAACCTTAAACTAAAGGTGGATTTTGTGGCTGATTGATCTACTGTAACTTATTGGTATATGCACACAGTTACAGAAAATGTCATTTATCTTTCTATTTATCTTTTAATTCTTTAAGGGAGATAGCACAAACAATCAACAAACTTGAGATTAAATATGGCTTTTATATCCTTGAGTATTTTCTGCATAACTTGAAGATTGTATCAATATCCTCTGTTTAGAACGTATCTAGAATGCAGTGAGGAAGATGGAAGTTGAAGGGTAGAGAGTGTAGAGGTATAGGGAGAAAGGGTGTTCTTGAGTAGAAGGGAGGTCAGCTCATTTATGGCTCAGAGGTTTGAGTGTTGGTAAGAAATTTCCCAATGCTGCTGGCTTGGATTTGCCTTGTCTGCTTTTCCACCCAGTGATGGATAGCATTAATTTGAACCTATTTAGGGCTAGTGTGGGAGAAACCACAGCCTTTGTTGTGGTCACTGCTATACACAGTAGGACTGGTTGTTTTACTTGGTTAAGGCCTCAAGCTGCTTCCAGAGGATGCAGAACAGCCTGTCGGTTTTTAAAAACTTGCACAGAAGCAGCAACAATTCTAATTGCTCACAAATGTTAATATAGATTATTGAAAACAATTTTGAGGTTAGAATAGAAGAAAAAACATAAAATACAGATTGCATTCATTGAATGTGCTAAACACCAGTTTGTTGTCATTTCAGCAGTTATTTCCCCATGGTCGTTTAGAGGTTAGATCTTGCTTTTAAATTTATTATAAATTGTAAATCCTTGGAAGGTGATGTCAGGGGAAGGAAGAAGTCAGGTGGAGGAGGAAGAGAATGAATAAACTGGCATGCTTTGTTAAGAGAAACATAAAACCGTGAACTTAATTGAAATGGAGATGCTCTAAAAAGTGTTTTGGTTTAAGTAATGACTGTAAAAGGATCCCAAGCAGCAAGATATCTAGTGGAGAATTTTATAATCCATCTCACCATCATTTTTTTGCATAGTATGCTTCAGACTAAGAGACCTACTGGGGGCTTTGGAGTTTCTATTCAGATTGTTAGAAAGAAAAGTTTTGCAAAAATTCTTTGTAGCGTTTAGGGGTCTAGTTAGGGACACTGTGGCATGCATAAACTTGGAAAAGGGGCTATTGAGATATTCATTATTATTACCATTTTGCTTTTTAAGGGGTAACCTACAGTGTTGTCAACATTTTAGCTGTCTCCCACCAAGGCAACTGTAAGATAGAAATGATTGCTCCAAACTTTGGTGTCCCTGAACTTATCAGAATTCTCTACCTGCTGCTAAGATAGAAATGGCTTTTTCCCTAGGCATTTCCTAAAATATTAGAAAACAGTGCTTCATGTTTTGCTATGATAATTCCACAGGGTAAAAGTATATTTTATCTAATGGAATTAGTCTTCTTATTAATACTTTAGTGAAATAAACATGGCTTATGAGCCAAAGGAATAAGTCCACAAATGACAAATTGCTGCTACTTTGTAGCAGAGGATATTTTTGCCTTTCTGTTTGTAAGAGACACTAAATGAGATAAGATTGAGAGAAATAAGTTCATTTGTGTTATGTATTTTGGCGAGCGTTGTTCTGTGATATATTGCTAATCTCAATCTCAGAAATGATCAGGATGATCATAATAACTGGAGTTTGAAGTGGAATAGCTTTAATGTTTTTTGAGAACTTTAAACTATTTGTCTTAAACTCTTTGTCTTCATGTCTTACACATATTTTCCTAGTGGTAAATTTTGGACCTAAATCGATTGAGAGTAGAGAGAAGGAGATGGATGGAAGAAAGAAAGGAAGGAAGGCAGGCAGGCAGCCAGGCAAATAACTTTTATTGAGTGTCTATTTTGCAGCAAGTACAGTCCTAAGTTTTGCCATACATTGTAGCTTTCTTTTATTTTTTTCTTTAACTTCACAGGAGTATTGTAAATAAGTAATGCACTGTCCATTTGGACAGGTGAAAATCACCAATCTCAGAGGTGCCAGGGGATTTGTGCAGAGCAAGATTAAACCCAGGCCTCCTGATTCCATATCCTATGCTTTTAAAAACAAAATTCAGATCCATTCTATATCCCTCTTTATATCCTGTTGTCTGGCGTTGGATGTCACTTAAATGGTATCACACACCCACCTTGAGTCAAAGGGGAAATAAAAAGTCAAAATCCAAACCTTTCCCACGGAGATATTTTACTGTGGAGTTTGGTTTTAGCCGCAGAATGAAGCCACACTTGGTTAGAAGAGGGAGAAATGGTCTCATGCTTGTTACTGTTGGGGTCAAAAATCTGGAATGACTTGTTCTTTCTTGTTTTTAGAATGTAGAAGTTTAGTGAATAGAAGCATTATAACACAGGTTTAAGAATTTTTTTTTTTGTAAGATGAAGTTAGATGAATTGGTTCTAGATGCTTTGGTAAGCCATTGAGAATTAAAGCAAGCATTATTTTAAAAATCAGAATTGCATGTAATATTTTACTAGGTAAATTTATATGCATTTTAAAATATGCATAAGAAATATGTATTTCTAACGTCCTTTGATGATTAGATTTTAAAGTTTTAAATTTACTTTGTTTCCAAAAGTTCCTGTGATTATGGCTGTGTGTAATTATTTAAAAGAAAGCAAAAATGGAATTTTATTGTTAAAAAATTGTTTTTTAACTTAAAAGACAAAGGAAGAAAATTGAAAATAGGGAAAAGTTTCATTTTAATGCCCTTAAATGACTGATTTATTGATGGATTTATTTAATGCCCTTATTTTCACTTCTTTAAACTTCGGCAAGATTAGTTCTTAATGACTTTAGTGCAGAAGTTCAAAGCCTCACTCAACATGAATTTTATAATTGTAAATAGAAAAAAAGATTATAATTATAACATACTACCTCTTTTCATTTTATGTATGAGTTCTTCTAGTGTTTATTTTTTTAAAAAGCTGCTGAACTGAACTTATATTGAATAAAATAGAAATGTGACTTTCTTTTTAAGTTTCTTTTTTTAGAAATGCTAATAAATCTAAAAGTTAGGGTGTGGAGTGTCAGTCACCCCAGAAAGGGAAAACTGAGGTGTGTGATAAAAGTGATTAAATTGGAAACAAAAGAGGATTGCAATAAAAAAAAAAATAGGACTCACACCCCATTGTCCTCTCCATCAGGTTCCATACTGCCTACCTTTGATGTCTCTGGTGAGTGTTTCTGGTGGTCCCAATAGCTTATGAGTTTCCAAACAGAAACAATTTTCAGAGCATATATATTGATGTAAATATTTTAATGGCTATTTTTGAAATATTCTATGGGTTATAAAAGCCAGATGAAATAAAAGTAGCAATAAAACATATTTTAAAAATGAATAAGATTTAACAACTTGTATGTATGTCTGTGTAGCATCTGCCATTGTCAGGCTGTTGTCTTTGTTGCTATGGTTTGGGTGATTTTATTTCCTTTTGTAATTTTGCCAGCCCGTGATTGGCTAATGCAACATGTTCAC
Organism: Mesoplodon bidens; assembly: GCF_964165515.1. NCBI lineage: Eukaryota > Metazoa > Chordata > Mammalia > Artiodactyla > Ziphiidae > Mesoplodon > Mesoplodon bidens. The sequence continues at coordinate 134,440,027 of NC_138177.1, read as the reverse complement.
ACTGTTGGGGAAGATGTATCTGTGGTGAGTCATATAGCTTTATCCGAGGGGTAATTTTTGGTAGGGAAAGGTATTTGTCAGTGGATAATAGGAACTGTGGTGCTGTATCAATTGTAATTGGATTTTTAAAATTAGGGACTATTAATATGGGAAACTCAGAACTGTCTCTTCTGTGTTATTTGCCTTCCTCTTTCCTCTTCCCCTATTGGAAGCGTTTAGAATTCTATGTATTTTAATTTTAAAGGGATTAGTTATTTAAGTTTAAGGTCCCACATAAAGTGAATATTGTATGTACGGGATCCCATCATTGTCACTTTCAAATATTCCATTGCCTTTCAAAGGAGCTGACATTACAAGTCCTTAGGTTGACAAATTCTCATCAACTTTTGTGAAAATTTTGGCTGCAGAAGGAGTAAAGTCAAAAGAGGGCCATAGACAGATGGATTTCAGTGTTAAGATGACATCAAGCCCTTCTTGTGGCATTTTTAAACATTCCAAATGAATGAGGAATGGAGATGCTTACAGAGCTTACTGTAGAATAAGTAATTAAGATACTGTGCATCTGCATGTAAACCTTCATAGCATACTATTCAGCAGAGCTGTATGGGCTCAGATATAATAGATTAACAATGAAAATCGTAAACATCTTTTATACTGAGTATAATTCATAAATAATATTAGATATAAAAAGTGTTGATGGAAAACAGTGTATACCTGAGAATATATTTTTAGCATTAAGTAATTGGAAGTTAAAGATAAGTTGGGTTACAAACACTTAAGATGAAGTAAGGATTCTGGATAAGAATTCGGCAAAAGCTTGTCTGCATCTCTGTAGGACTGTGGCATGACTTTTGCATGGGTGTCTTTTATATAAAAATTACTGAGTTACTAAAGTTTCTGATCGATTCATTTAGTTGGCTTTTTCTCCCCTTCTTTTAAATGGTGGAGGTTCTCTTTGGGAGAGTAGTTTCAAGTAACTTCTGAGAATGAAGTCTTTGTAACTTGATGCTGTTCAACAGCATAACTATTGTTGTATGTTCCTGTCAGGGAAAGATAGTCATTGCAGTACTTTTATTGTATGGCCTCTTAATATGTGACAAGGACTTTTATTAAGAATTCTTTTTTCTTTTAAATGTACTTTTAGAAGTCCCTTACCCTCCTGACCCAATCAGGGATTACAGTGGTTTTTAAGAAGATTCAAATGAATTTTTATTATTTTCTTGGCTCATTTACTGTACAGACAAAAGTCTTATTTTTTTTTTTAAAAGGCTCTGGAATCATGTATTTTAGATTTTCTGTAAAATAAAGTAGGAATAGAAATTAACAGAAGAGTGCCGTCTCATTGGGCCCAGGATGTATACAGTTCTTGGAGAATGAGGATATTGCAGCCTGAAATTTTAGGGTTGAAGAACTAATTGTTCTGAAGATATTTGCCCCTCATCTCAGAAAAGACGGCAAACATGCGAAATGGATAAATGTAATCCTTTGTACTTTTACCACCTACATTTTTAAACTACAGTGACTGTGATTTCTCCAGAAAGGTCAGAGGTTTCAGACAGAAAGCTTTGTGATTCTTCAAAGAGAGACATTTTCAATTTTGCTATCTAATGACTGATTATGCATAGCTTTTAACTTTATTTGCAGTTGAGCCTCAGAGGTGATGGGATGGGGGTGATGCTGAGTAAGTGAGGCCGGGTCATGAGACAGCAGAACTGGAGGGAGACAGCTAGATTGGAGAGGAACGTAGATGCACATTTAGGGATTTGCATGTTTGGCCCTTTATTACTGACACCTTTTAAAACGTGAGAACAGAGCAGCTGCAACAGTACGTTTTGCTTTGTGCTAGAGCATTCTGTGACAGACTCTTAAATACTTTGGGCACTTGAAGGAGTTTACATAGCTGGGTGCCATTTTTTAGGATTGGCTTTGTTGGTTTTCTGAATTGTGGATATGGGTTTCTTTGGTTTTATGTGGGTTTCTTTGTTTCTGTTTTGTTTTCCTTTTGGACTTCTCCAAGTTTTGGAGAATTTTTCATGTTGGGTGGTAGGGGCGAGTGGAGCTGGTAGATGGCTTTTGTTGTGGTTTACTCCTGTTATTCAGGAAACAGAGGTTCAGAGAGTGCTCGTAGCTCACTCAAGGTCACGCCAGTGGTAGTGGCAGAGCCAGGATGAAAACCAGATCTGTCAGACCCCAGACTAGTCTTGTTAACCTCCATGATATTTAAGTTGGTTCTTATACATTATTTTATTAGCTCTTCCTATAAACCTTACCTTTTTGGTAGGGGAGCTTTTATAATTGCCTTTATGCTGCTGAGAAACAGAGAGGCTGAGTAATGTGTCTATGGTACATGGTTAGTAAGTGGTTAGGGCTGGTAAGTAGGTCTGACCCTTTTATGGCCTGTTTTTCTCTCTCAAGTGTTTCCCAGTATATCATACTCCCTAAGCTCTGCCTTGGAATTTATGGATGGGGCTAAAACTGTTCTCTGGGAGTACATTATAGTGCTGAAAGCCATTGTTTTCTCTAAAGTTCAAAAGGTGGTGAGCAGCTAGACCTTGTCCTGGTTTGTTAATAGATTCAGAATTTTATACCTTGAAGGAAACTTAGAGGAAACCTTCATTTTGCCAGTGAAGAAACTGAGTCTATGCATCCCAGGAGCTCTGGAGATAGAAAATTCTGTATAAGTTGAGGAGCAGTTGTGGCCTGTTGTTGTCATTTGCATCAAAGTGGATGCTCTTTGGTTGGTGTTGGCATAGAAGATGTATTTTGGTTGCCTTTATTGACAGTTTCCACCATGTCCTTGGCAACTCAGTTCAGCAAACGTGTTTTGAGCGCTCACTACTTGTTAGACACTGTGTTAGGTGCCCAAAATACACAACTGAAGAAAATACTGGGAGATGCGTTGTTGCTATCTTAGATGAATTTTCCTCAGAAACTAAGATTTTAAGGCTTTCAATGTCTTAAAATTAGGATTCTCCCAACTAATAGCCCATTAGAAGTTTTAGACATTTGCAGAACCGGTTGTTGATACTGCCTTTTCCCTGTACAATTGGTGTACATTGAGGAATTGTATCATTTGGTGATATTACTACTAAGTGTTAACTTTTTGGTTGTCTTATGTCAGAAATATCTATGTAAATGGAAAGAAAACCTAAGCAGACACAGAACAGGGTACAGGTGGTTTCTATTATTTAATAGTTCACCATAGCACGTCTTCTCTAGAGAAAGCTGGTGCACAAAAAAAAAGTTCTACTTTTTTTTTTAAGGACATCCTTTGAGTAATGCTGAGGTATAAAACAGTTATAGGCAAACTAAACAGCAGGAGAATGAGGGAGTAGCAAACAGAAAGGAAGGGAAGGCCTTGAGAGCAAGCTATGGTGATTTCATTTGGCAGTTGGTAGTTCCTAAAACACAGCCAAGTCCCAGTAGCATAACCACTTAAATTCTCTATTTTGCTCCATCTCCGAAGAAAGGTAGCGATCTTGAGACTTTGACGTGGAAGTGGATTTTAAGTTGTCCGAGTTCTCAAGCTGCTCTGCTTTTCTTTCTCTTGTGAGAAGAAAACAGATAATGTATTAAGGGGTCCTCTGTGTACGAGTGTGTGTTAGTGTGGTAATGGGGCAGCTGTGAGGGTCCTTTGGGACACTGTGTACAGATGGTGATAGAAAGGAGAAGAACTACTGCATGTCTGATAAGTGAAATACAAACAGCGACAGCACCAACAGCAATCTGGTGGTCCCAAATATTGGAAATTTTTTGTTCTGTGCTATCTCTGCTTGTTGTTTAATCTGAAAGTGAAATCTGTTTCTGCAACCATTAATATATGTGCTTTTCTTTGTATAGAGTGCAGAACAAATGATTTGTTCTGTAAGCATTTTCAAAAGGCAGAAACTTTGTGTGTAACATTGAGAGTGGCATGGGATTGTCATAGAAGCTCGTTCTGAACGCTGTAAATAAAAATGGTTGGGGATTAGTCACGGTGACATGGGGGACATCATGGAACGCAAGACATTGTTCTTTGTTTGACAGTATGAGGAGTGAGGCAACCTTCATAGGGTTCATGGGATACAAGCAGTTCATTTCTTCCAGGGAAAACCCAGTTGACTTCAGATTAAGTAAACCACCTGGATACAAACATCAGAATGTACCCGATGAGTTGTACAATATCTGATGTTTCCTTTACTTTAGGAATGTCTTATTTCCAAATAATGAAAGTTTAACCACTTTGAAAATCTCTCTGTTTTTACTACTAATCTTTAGAATCACCCTGTCTCTTTCCTCCTTCCTTGACCACACTTTACCCACTTGTAATCCTGCATGGTATTTTTACGCATCTGGCCTTAATTCTGTTTTCTTTGGTCTTCCTTTTTTTTTTTTCACGAAATATGAATAAAACTGAACACATTAATGATAAACCACTTTCATTAATGTTATATATTTTTAATTATATATATTCAGGTAGAATTATGAGTCTATAATTATGAGTCAATATAACACCGTTTTCTGTTTTTTAATCGGTTGTTTAGAGGGAAATTGTCTGAGGGGATACTCATTGTCTAAGTCCAACATCTGGAAAAAGGATTGCCCATCTTTAAATTTGGAATGAATTCCCAATCGCAGATTCCCACCAGGGTGATGTTTCAATAAACTCTGATGTCTTAGCCTTGGACTCTTGAACTTTTGGAGGTAGGGGCTGAACTCTAAGAAGGCATTTCAGGACTTAAGGAACTTCCTATTATGGGGTGACTTGTGCTTCTGACAAGGCTCCTTTCACAATGCTGTGTGTTATTGAAGGGTCTTATTTGTTATCAAGATAATAAATGCAATGTTTAAATAAGGGCAAGGTGTATGAGACAAATGTGGGATAATTAACACGAGTAAATTACCTTTCTGGATTGAGTGAACCAGTGGACATAACTAACCTTGAAACTGGAGAGAGCACATGCAAAGACATAAATGAGAATTTTGGTGCATGGAACATATAGGGGCAACCTGTCTCCTTGCCAAGTCTCTACCCACACACACACACACCACACACACACTCTCTCTCTATATATATAGAGAGAGTGTGTGTGTGGTGTGTGTGTGGTGTGTGTGTGTGGTGTGTGTGTGTGTGTGTATATATATATATGTGTGTATATATACATACATATATATATATGTATAAGTTAATGGAGAATCTGGGTTGAACAAAACCAAAAAATGTGAGAAGCTTATAACGTGAATTTTAAAACTAGGTAACATATAATACAGTGTTTAGGTGTTCACTTCAGGACTGAATTTAAGCCTAAATTTTTTTGGTCAGAATAATTTTCCCTTTTCACTCTATCATGTTAACTGATTCTGATTTTTCACCAAAATCCAAAGCTTCATGTTAACCTAAAAGTTATGACATGTGAATAATTATAATTCTGAAAATAAAGCTTTGGTGATGCTGGACATTTATATAAAATTATATAGGCTATTTCTGTTTCCATCTGAGATCCTGGTCTTGACTTTTATCCAGACTGTTTACCTAGAAAAGATGATTTGGGGGTGATAGAGTAATATAGTCATTGCTCCAGCTTATGTGTGAGGAAATCCATCTTTATACCAATAGCCATTTATCAAGTACCTACTATGTGCTAGCTACCCTGCTAGGAGGGGAAAGAAAAGATTTTAATCTCATGCTGTTGAATTTGTGAAGAGCACAAGCTTGATTAAAAAGGAAACCCTCTCCTCAGGATGGACACACATTTCGTTTTGAATCACATACTGTCCTGCTCTGCAGGGAAAGTGTCTGTCAATCATAGCCTTATCTCTAGTGAGTATTCGCAGGTTTGTTTGTCTATCCTCGCTAAATAGGGTAGATTTCGGCATGGTTACTTATCCTAAGTTGGGAGAGGCCAAGGGCAGTAGTGGTAGAAAAGGTAAAGATCAGAATTAAGGAGCTGGGTCCAGTTATATGTGATGAACTCATATGTTTCCCCCTCCTATCCAATGCTTCACTCTCATTAAAGCTGTTAGACCAATTTCATTAGCTCCAAAATGCACCAGCATATGTAAATCTTCTTTGTTTAATTGGAGACCTATTGATTGTAGGTAACATAAGCCTCTCTAAGGGAAACAGAACCCAACTGAAGATAAGAGTTTCTTCCCTCAACACATACAGCATTCACGATTTTATTTCTCTAGGCATGTTCATTATCAAAACCATTCCACTGCAGACTTTCCCAGAAAGTGTTTCTGCCTGGCCCTGTTTTCATATCTAAAAGCTCCTACTTGTTTCAGCAAAGGATAATGGGAGGATTTTGACAGAATATACATTTCTTTCTTTTTTTTTAACTAAAACTTTAATAATAAGGAGAAAGAAAAACTTATAAAATCATATGAAAATAATTTGCTTTAAGGAGACTGAGAATAAGTCTTCTTTTGTGTTTTCATAGACTGCTAAAGGGGACCGAATTCTGGCCGTCTTCTTTGGTGAGCAATCACCAGCAATATTCCAGTGGGGGATGGAAACTAGAATGTAATTTTTCCCCTTACAGTCTAATTGGATCTCAGAGTTGCAGAGAGGATAGTGTACCAGCCCACACTTTGCAAAGTGATATAAAGTATGGGATTTTCCCAGTGCGCTTCATATGATTGGGACATCTTATAAATGTTTAAACTAATGAGAAAACTGGCATTTACTTATATATGTTCCTGCAATTCCACTTTATTCCTGAAGTGTAAGATTCAGATCAAGGTCAGTGTAGGGCTTATAGGGAAGTAAGAATCTTGGGAAGGAGAAATATCTGTTCGATGTTGTATTCATACAGTAACTCAAAAATTATCTTTAAATGACAAAAAATAAGGTGTTGGAGAGGTAAATATATCTACTTTTCCTTCCTTAAAATTATACTAAAATTATGTTTAATATTAAGCACTTGAATTAAGAAGTGCTCTAAGTTTTCTATTCCTTAGAGTATTATTGATCTCTAAAGGAGATAATTAATTAGTGAAATTACAGCATCTTGGAAAAAATTGGTTATTTTCTAATTTCATAAGGTAGCTGATGCTATATAGCAATGCCTTCATGGCCTTTCTTGTAGCGTTCATCTTTTTCCTGTGTGGCTGCTTGAACACCTCTCAGGTGGTGAGGAGTATATGTTTAGATGGCATAGAGTAGAGATATCTTGACTGGTAGTGAGTAACTTTATATCAGCCACTATAATGCTTATCAGTGAAATTCTAACTCATTTAATTATTACTTAATTCTCTGATTATTTTTTTGTATCTGAGAGAAGATGATCGCCTTCATTCTGGGAAAGTATGGATGGACAGATGTTGCTATTGCAATTTCTTAATTCACTACACCTGGAAAGGCGTTTTGAGGTAGAACACCTTTTTAAAGAATAGTATGTCTGTGTACCTACAAAATGGTTGTGGTGAAATTCTGACTGGGCTTGTGATGAAATAGGGAACCCTCCAGTTCAGTTCAGTTCATCTTTGAGTTCTGCATGCCACTCATGTTCGGTCAGGTTTCTAAAAAATTTCTTTTGGAGAGTATTTATAGAAACTCAGATCTATAACCAGGTATTGAATGTTATCATTGGAAGGAGGCTTTGTACTCATCTATCATTTCCTCTCTGCCAAGCCACAAAAATCCCACCTTGTTGATTTCTTCTTATATATATGATATATGACGTGTATGTGTGTGTGTGTGTGTGTGAGAGAGAGAGAGAGAGAGAGAGAGAGAGAGAGAGAGAGGGAGAGGGAGAGGGAGAGGAAGAGAGACAAAGACACTGCCTAGCTATTTACAGCAAACCTGTATCATCATCCTTTCTTAGCCCCTTCCCTTCCCAGGAATAGAAATTTCTTTGAAACCAGGCATAATCAGGAAATGAAATAGAATGTTAAAAGACTGAATGATGCATTTTAAGTTGAACAGAAATGTGGATTATCTGCTGTTCGGATTTGTCCATACTGGAGTTAACCTCCTATATCATTGTGTCCTCCCCTTTAGCATGGGAAGCGGAAATTACATTTAAAATACAAATTATTCACACCAGTCAAGTAAAAAGGAATGAAGATTTTTTTTTCTAATTTGATTATTCATATATTTTCTTGGAGGAAGAAGCATTATTAAAATAATTCAAAATAGAAGTTCAAATCTATTTCTTTTAAATCTTTTCAAACCTGTTGCTGAAAGGTTCTAGGATATTGTGAAAAAGTTTTGTTTTAATAAACATTACTGGTTTGATTTCTTATTGATTTTCACTTTATTTTTCAGTGTGAGAATATATGTAATTTATGACACATAATAATGAAGACCTATGTACCTACCACCCGATCCAAGAAAGAGTACATTACCAATACCTTGTATTTACTTCCATGTTCTCTAAAAATATCACACTGAAATTCCCCCCATTATCATGAGGATTGTGTTTATCAATCCCCTTCAATAATAGAAATTTTTTATCACATATGTGTACTAAATATATGTTCAGTTTTGTGTGTTATTAAATTTTATAAAAGTTGTGTACATATATATATACATATATATATATATATGTATGTGTATATATATATATATACATACATACATACATACATATGTGCTTCTGGAAATTGCATTTTCACTCAACATCATGTTTCTAATATAACTACATGTACAGTTGACCCTTGAATAATATGAGTTGAACTACTCCAGGTCCACTTATATGCAGATTTTTTAAAATAAATAAGTACTACAGTACTATAGGATCCAAGGTTGGTTGAATCCAAGCATGTGGAACTGTGGACATGGAGGGCTGACTGTAGAGTTTTACGCAGATTTTCAGCTGTATGGATTTCAGTGCCCCTACCCCCGTGTTGTTCAAAGATTAACTGTACTGGAATTTCTTCATTTCTTCTTATATAACATGCCATTGTGTAATGGATCGATGTGGTGTTTTCAGTTTCTTATTATTAGCAAGTTTTATGAACAGTAGCATGTCTTCTGGACCATGTGTGTAAGAGTTTCTTTAGGGTATATGTCTAAAAGTAGAATTGTTGAATCATAGGGCATGTAAATGTTACATTTTTAAAAAAGACAATGTTATTTTATTAAATAGTTGTACCTATATACACTCTCACTAATAGTAGCAGTGTACAAAAGATTCTGTTGATGTACATCCTCTCCAACACTTGGCATTGTCGAATTTTTATTTTTTGCCATTCTAGTGGCTATAAAATGATACCTCATTGTGGTCTTAATTTTCATTTCTAATTTGTTTGCTAGTGAGATTAAGTATCTTTTTGTATATCTGTGAGCCACTATCTTTTCTTTTCTGTGAAATAAATGCTCATTCCTTTTACTCATTTTTTCTATTTTGTGGCTTATCTTTTTCGTTTGTAGGAGTTCTTCATATATTCTCAATTCTCTTCCTTGTGTTATCTGTTTACAAATATCTTTTCATAGTTTGTAGCTTGTCTTGTTTTCTTTAAGGTATCTTTGATGAACAGAAATTCTTAATTTTAATATAAATTTTATTAACACTTTATTTTACAGTTAGTGCTTTTGTATCTCGTTTAAGATCTTCTTTACTCTGAGTTTAGAAATACATGGTATTTCTTATACATCTTTAAATATTCATCTCACATTTAAGGTTGTATTCCATTTGGAATTTATTTTTGTGTATGGCATGAGGTGTAGGGATCCAATTTCATTTTTTTCCATGAATAATAGTTTTCACTATATCGTTTATTCAATAGTTTCTCTATTCTCAAGTGATCTTCAGTGCCATCTCTGTCATTTATTAAGTTTTCATATTTGTGTGGTCCTGTTTCTAGACTCTGTTCTATTCCAGTGATCAGTTTGTCTACTCTGTGTCAAAAGCATGTTGTTTCAGTTGCTGAGCCCTTATACTTAGTTTTGATATCTGGTAAGGCAAATCCTTTATGCTTTATTTTAAGGAGTGTTTTTAGTTATTCTTGACCAGTCACTGTTTCATATATATTTTGGAATCATCTTGTCAAGTTTCATGAAAAGTCCTGTTGGGATTTTGTTTAGAAATGTATTGAATTTACAGATGAATTTGAGGGGAATTGGCATCTTTTTACTGTCAAATCTTACTACATCTATGAACATGGTATGTTTCTCCATTTATTTACGTCTTATCTTTCAATAAATTGGATGTTTTTCACCCAGGTCTTGGACATTTTTGTGAAGCTGATTTTGTACATTGTGTTTTTAAAAATATATATATTTCTGTGTTTCTAGTATAGAAATGCAGTTTATTTTTGTATAGTGATCTTATGTATAGCTATATTTACATATTTTTCAGCCAATAATTTGTAAATTATTTTGTGTTTACTGTGTACATAATCATACATTTTCACTTCTGCTATTCTAACGTTATGCTTTTATTTTCCTAACCCTTCTCACTACACAGGCTAGTACCTCCAATGCATTGTTGAACTAACCTGTGAGTGTGGGCATCCTTGACTTTTTCCTTGGTTTCCTATTTATTTTTTATTCATGAATAAGACTGAGTTAATGCCTTACTATTTAAATATTACATTTGCTGATCACATTTTAATTAGAGAAAGGTCAAGCAAGACCTTACCTAGTTTTGTTCATTTTTCCCCAGTTTTTCTTACTAGGTTTGCTCTGTTATCAGTAATTGAAACCTCAGATTCTCCTGGCAAATTACTTCTTGTCAAATGAAGTAGTATAAATTATTAGGTGAGTGGTGTTTTGAAGAATGCACTCATCTAAAATTTCAAAATGATAGACCAACTTGTATATACGTATCATTCTAGATATTTCAGTGAAGACAAGTACCATATTTTGTATTGACTTGAGATTCTTTGATACTGTGGTGTGTGGATCAGCTTCTTAAGTTTGAATTTGAACTATAGAATCCTTAAGGATAATTTTTTACAATTTAAAATGCCTGATTTGGATGGGTTTACTTTTTCCTTGTTTCCTCATGCAATTTTTGTTAAGACTTGAACAGATTACTCCTAATCTTGTGAGCAGACTGCAGGAAGACAACTATTAAAAGTAGAAGGCTATTAAGCAGTCAGGGGTTTATTATGCTTTAGTGTTTTGTTTAAGTCTGTTCTTAATTGGTTGATTAATGTACATGAAGTCCTTTTCCCCCCTCCATCTCTACAGATGGCAAATGGTAAGTCCCAACTGTCATTGTTCGCAAAAAAGGTTATGGTTCAAAGTCAAAGATTCAGAGATAACACAATAATCAATCATAGGAACTTGTCTCAGAGTGCCCAGCCAGGCAAAAGTTAGGCAGAGCAGTAATATTTACTCAGAATCCCTTAGGAGCAATTTTTTTTTTTTTTTGGTGTGTTCTTGATTTTATTTAGAAAAGATTATTTAATTAATAGGAATGTCTCTCTGAATTTAGTGTCAGGGATTTAAATAAATGTGAGAAATATGAAAAAGGATGGTAAAGAAGTTTTATGTTTACTGATTATCAAATATTGCTGGAATTTAGGTCTACTGTTTAAAAATGAATAGAACAGAGAATGTAACATTCTTAATACATTGAGATTAACAGAAAACTTTCAGAGGAATACCTTTTTTCCATTTTCATGTGAAGATGATTTATAATGGTTAACTTCCTTTTTTTTAGGAGGAAGAATAGAATTATGTTCTGGTATTGATCCATAAAGAGGATTTGCATTTTATTCATACTATAAAAGTACCTTTAATGGATTCATTGTGGTAATTGAATCTGTACTGTGTATCACTATCAAAGTATCTTTTTAATTATTTTATGTTATATAATTCAGTAACTAAATTGAAGTCATGGGGAAGGAGATGACTATATTACATCTTTTAAGTATAATGTATAGCCTTTAATATTCTTAAAGTGGATGGCAGTTAAGGACATTTGTAGTTGAATGCAAAAGAAAGAGAGAGAGAGAGAGGGAGGGAGAAAGAGAGAGAGGAGAGAGAGAGAGGGAGGATTCCATTACATTCAGCGCAGTATGAAACTAAGTCAAAGGAGTTTTGTTAATTAAATTCAATTGCCATCCATTAGACCAGTGGAATGAGATGGCTCTGCCAGGACGCTGACACAGCACAGGTATGCAATTTGGCTAAATGGCCATTTCTAAACCATAGCAGACATTCTCTACTTGTTCACTCTTTTCTTTTTTTAAGTGAGAGTTTTTACTCTTAAAAAGTCAAAGAGTAACCAGTGCTTGCTGAAGGGTAAAGGTATCATTTTTATGCAGTCTGTTGAGAAACGAGTAGTTTGTTGACTTGGAAATGTGTGGTTCACACGGAGACTCTTTGGGAGAAAATGGCTTTTTAAAAAGTATGCAGTATCCTCAGGCACGCATACTAACCTGTATAACGTGTTAATATAGACGCATGTATGTGTTTTAAAATTTAGCTGTCTTTTAATCTAAACCTATTTGACTCATAATTATTCCTTGAATTTTTAAAAGCATCCTAGATTTATAAACTTGATTATAACTACAATTGAGATATATAATTAGGGGATGTTATAATAATTGTGGAAATTATAAAATGAAATTTAGGAGGTGGGTAAATGTATCTACATTTTGGCATAAATCACTACTTTTAGAGGCTTTATATGTCAGACTGATAAGTTTCTTACCATGGTGAAATGACAAGAATACCACTCCGGCATTGGCTGACACATAATTTTGACAGCCAGCAAGATTGCAATGTTGCTGAGTGCACAGATTTCCACTTCCTGCCAAGAATGAAATTGGCAAAAACCAGAGAGGATATTAGGGATTGTCACTTTAAGAAAAAATAACATGTTAATGTTCTGCATTTGCTTAAGAAATATAAGGGTGATCTCTTGAACCATAGTCTGTTGAATTCTATGAGTTTGCAATCAATAGAAAAGTTTGATTAGTGTGATCATCAAAAATTAAATAAAATAGGTTGAGGTTCTCTGACATTTGTGATAATACGGCTCATTATATTTCCACTAACTAGGACATTTTAATTTTTCTTCTGTGTAAGAATTCTTCACAAAAACTGTAAGATGGGTTTCCCAACAGCCCCTGGAGAACAAAGGCCTACTTTAAGTTTGTGAATTTGAAGACAGAAGGCCTTACTTCCAGAATTCTTTGATTTTTTTTCCTGTATGACCAGATGGTTTTTCTTTTTATAAGCTGCCAGATCTTCCCTATAACAAGAAATCCCATCTATTGAGAACCTACTATGTGCTGGGTTCTGTACCAGACACTCAAATCTTCCATGTTTTTTTCTTACTTAGGAGTTTTTGTTTCAGTGTAGGCATAAAAATGGAGAAAAAAATGATATCCTCTGTTGTGAAAGAGTCAGACTCTGAAATCTGCTTATACTTTGCTATTTACAGTAAGTACTTTTGAAACAGCTGTAGATGTTCAAATGAAAGTAGCAATGTGGAGTGGGAAATGTGGGAGCATTCATTTGTGAAGACTTTGCATTTCTCCAGCTTTATGGCCAACAGAAAAGGAGATTGTTGTGCATTCTATTAAATACTGCCAGTATGATTAATTTAAAGGGTTACATTTTATTGAACCCTGGTGTAGATGTTCTTTGTCAACCCACATTCACAGCTAGTTAGAGTGTGTGTAGCATTTATCAAAACTTTCTGGAGCCCCTCTCACCTCATTAGCATCTGAATCTCTATTCAGCAGTTAATGTCCGTTACTGCTAGAGTGCTCAATTCTTGTTTTCAATAAGCCAGTTGTAAAATGTCAGACTGTCACTTACAATATAAAAAACCAAAAATGATGGTATTTGTAAAAATGTTATCACCTCATAAAAACAAATTGTAAAGACATGAAAGTGATCTTGCTATGCTGGGCTTTCAGAAGGGGGTTAGTACAGCTACTTTAAATACCAGTTGTGTAGATTCCCACACTTTTCTACCAATGGAGAGGTTTACACAAGCATAATTTAAGTTACAATTATACTAATTAACATCTCATTTGCATAAATTGTTGAAGTCAAAACAACAAAGAATTGTCTAAGAAGCTTAATCCTATTTGTCCAAAATAGAAAGATTTTTTTTTTTAAAAAGCCATGCTCTAAAAACTGGCAGCTTGAGTATGTCTTTAGTATGTTGAGCTGTGCCGTTTAAAAAATAAATGCTTTATTTGTTTAAGAATATATTTCTCTATCCTTTTTAGAATATTTCATTTTTAGTATGCTTTGAAAATTAAAAAAAAAAAAGCCCAGTACACTCTGGTTCCTAAATCAGTGATAACGAGATTAAAGTCAAGGTACAGTATCATTTATATGTAATAGTGTAGAATTACATGACTCGTTAGATGTATGATGAAGAGTGTGTGTGTGTGTGTGTTAGGAATTTAAGTGTCCCTGTAGATTATCAATGGTCAGTTAAAGTTTTTAAGTCTTGGCTGGTCTCATTCAGATCTGTCCAGGTGTTTTCAGTGTCTTGTATTTGCCTTTTTATTGTTGTAGATTAAGGATATGTTAAAGGTAGTTTTTACCCAGGTCTTCTACATGTGTGATAGCTCACACCTCTAGTCCGAAAACTTATTTTTTAATGGCCACCCAAATGCAGTTAGCTTCCTGGGGGGTGACTTAGTACAGTAAACTCTCTTCTTCTCTACGATTCATTTAAAATTAGGGACATGTTTGCATATAGTGGATTAATGAAGTTTTCATACTAACCCACAAAACTCTGCTGTACTCTCCTTTGTAGGTCTAACATTCATTTATTTCATATGCAATTATTGTTGCCATTGAGTCTGCATTAATTACATTGTGCATATATGGAAATAAAATGTCACCAGCAAGGTTTAGGATTTTTTTGTTGTTAATTTTTATAGTAATTTTGGGTTGAGGAATTAAAAATTAGGCTGCGTAATTAGTATTTCCAATGCTTTACTAGCCCTAAAAATGCGACGAGCTCAGGAATAACATTAGAATGAAAGTTTCACTTTAAAACTGTATGTCTTGAAAACATTTTGTTTATAATACATAGTTTATCCTAATTTAGTTATAGGTACTTTAAATATATTCTTTAATTTGATCTTATAAGGTCAAGTTTATAAATTACTATCTTAGAAATAGTTAATTTACAAATATGTATTGAGTGTCAACTGCATGTGAGCCATTGTGCTGGGTTTGGTGAGGGATGTAATCTTATATATACATATATAATGTAGTCTTTGCTTGTATGAAACATACATTCTTCTTGGGGATATGTAAATAAATAAATACCAAATGAGAACATGTTTTGTAGAAATGTAGAAGAAAATTCATGAAGAATGAGACAGTATAGAAGGCTTTTGTATAAAACTAAATTTGACTTGTGGATTGAAGAATTGTTTGGAAATGAGTTGGTGAGGAGGGGTGATGGTAGGAATTAGTAGAGAGAAGACCTGGAGAGCAAGGGAAAGGCATGAGTACAAGTGCAGAAGCAGAAATATGCAAGATCTTTTCCAGGTCAAGTAAGTGGACAAGTTTGGGGAGGGCACTGAGAGATCAATTAGAGATTGAGGCAATAGAAAATCTAGTAGGGTTTTTGAACAGGGACATGTTTTAAGAAGTGTTTTGGCAAAATTAATCGTGAGGCTCAATACAGGGAGCCTTGAAAAAGAGGATGGAGTGAAGTTGTGGACAGTGAGCTTATGTAGTTGTCCCAGCACAAAATTATAAATCATAATATTTTTTATTTCCTATTCCCTGAGTAATATAATGAACTAAATAAATAAAATGGCAAGGGTGCTTTAGAAAAAATAAATAATTTCTGACTCTGGGTGGTACTTAAAACTAAAAAGATATATTTCTGTATAATAAAACATTTATTTTTATTATTTTATTTTTTTAAAATTTATTTATTTGTTTGTTTGTTTGTTTGTTTGTTTATGGCTGTGTTGGGTCTTCGTTGCTGCAGGCTTTGTCTAGTTGCCGCGAGCGGGGGCTACTCTTTGTTGCGGCACACAGGCTTCTCATTGTGGTGGCTTCTCTTGTTGTGGAGCACAGGCTCTAGGCAAGCGGGCTTCAGTAGTTGTGGCACGTGGGCTTAGTAGTTGTGGCTTGTGGGCTCTGGAGTGCAACCTCAGTAGTTGTGGCGCACGGGCTTGGTTGCTCCGCGGCACGTGGGATCTTCCCGGACTAGGGCTTGAACCCATGTCGCCTGCATTGGCAGGGGGATTCTTAACCACTGCGCCACCAGGGAAGTCCTCTTTTTATTTTTAATATTAATTCTCTCTATATGTTTAGAAAGATAGGTATGGAAAAAATGAACATTATTTCCATTCTCCTTTCAAAGGAAAATTATTTCCAGATTATTTTCCCATCTATTTTTTAAAAAGTTGATTTTAAAAGAATAAAATTCTGTTTCTTGGAGTATGGCCAAATTGTTTCATTGTCAATATTTGATCTTTCTTGAAAGTTGAGGGCATGTCAGAGTTACTCAGGAGAATGTTCTGGACTTTTCTTCATATCTTTTAAAGGCTTATCTTTGATAAGGCTGGACACGATGTGTACATGGTGATTTTTATCTTTCTTCTTGTCACTTTTCTATATTTACCTTGTTCTTAGTATGTAATCTGAGAGTGCCTTCAAGAGACTAGAAGAGACTTGACCTCAGACACCACATTTTGGGTATTTTAATGTAATCAGGAGAAACTAGGGTATTATATTCCAACAGGAGGGTAGAATGCATTGGCATTGGTAGAAGTACTCATCTTAAGCATTCAACAAATATATATTAATCATTTACTGGAAATAAGGTAATGTGGTGTATGTTGATAGAAGAATAATAGAGAACATCGAGAAGCTGTCCTTCCCTTCCAGATGCTCAGAGCTTGGTAGGGAAAGAGGCAAACATGTTGAGTGCTATGTTGAGTGTAGAATACAAAGGACCCACGTGGCCCGAGAGAGGACAGCACAGGCACACCTCAGAGATCTGGCGGGTTCAGTCTCAGGCCACAGAAATAAAGCGAATATCACAATAAAGCAGGCCACATGAATTTTTTGGTTTCCCAGTACATATAGAAGTTATGTTTGCACTATGCTGTGGTCTGTTAAGAATGCAGAAGCATTATGTCTTAAAAAACAATGTACCTATTTTAATTAAAAAATCCTTTATTGCTAAAAAAAATGCTAACCATCATCTGACAAGCAGGGTGGCCACAAACCTTCAACTTGTAAAACGTGCAGTATCTGTGAAGCAGAATGAAGTGAAGAGCAGTGAAACAAGGTGTGTTTATATTGATTCTGAGTTGAGGAGAATGAGGAAGACTTCTGTGAAGGAGGTGGCATTAAAGCGGGGCCTTGAAGGCTGGCAAGGGACGTGAAGGGACGGAGCATGGGGCTTGTGTTCTGGAAATGGCAGGTGGCTGAGGTGGAGCTCAGGGTGCGTAGGGTATGTGGTGTCTTCACTCCTGTCCTCAGTTATTCAGCAAGCACCCATTGCTTCCCTTGTGCCAACTGTGGAGCCAGGCTGCTCGTGAGGAACTCACCAGCTTCTTCCTGGACAGAATGGAAAGAGTTTGTCCAGTTGCCTCTGCCTCAAAGCGGGAGAAGTTCCATGCATGGTGCCTTTCATGTATTATCCCTTGGCATAGTTAAGAGTTTGGTTCAAGTGTGAAAATTTTGAACCTATAAAAATTCCCTTAGCCAAAGTGTGAAAATTTTGAACCTATAAAAATGATGGTGAAGACCATTGTTCTCCCTCTTCTTTCCCTTCCTTCACCTGCAGCCAGATTCTGCCTTGCCTCCAAGCGTGACCTGAGGAACATCTGCCATATCTTCTGTCTTTCCCTTGCTTTAAGGAGTCCCCTTTTTGGTCTCCCCTAAGAGAGTCTGATGCTGATTGCCTCCCATTCCAAGGCTGCCCAGTTATAAGAGAGGTCAGTGGTATAAATGCAAGGCCCAAGTTAGAGATCCCAAAATAATGTTGGAGAACTCTTCACTTATCAGTAGAATTGTCTTTTGGATTTGAGGAAGTTTTGTATACAGTGAAAGTGAGACCCTGAGTTAATTAAAATAACTTCACAGTACATATCTACCATTGCCAGTGCGTCTGCAAATATTTGCAAAGTTAAGGAGTTTTGGTAACTGCAAATATGAAGAAAACATGTATATTAGAAAGTTTAGACGACTTTAATGAAGAAATAAAGTCGGCTTTGGAACTTTGCCTAGCAAGAATGAGGTTTTATGTATTTGATGAACACTGTCAGTGGTTAAGGCATCTTCTGATAGGTGAAAAGTGGTTTTTTGATGCAGTACAGCCTGGCATGCATCTTCTCTATGGTCGGTTATCTTGGGGGAATGACATTCGTTAAGTTGGTATCTGTGTGCCTCCCACCCAAATAAAGAATGTTTCATCAGCAAAGTGAATTGCCATGTAGTCATCAGACTCTAGAAATAAATTATCAACCATGACTGCCGTGGGTGAGGCTGTTTGTTTATCAGATCACTTGAGAACAGAGTAAAGTGAGTTTCATATTTTCCTGAGTCTTGAATTCTCATTTTAGACATCTGTTCGGAAGCTTTCTAAGCCATGGAGTATTCTAAATGAACATTTTGTTAAGTGGATGAAGGAAGACTTAGTTTTCCATTGTTAGGTGAAACCTAATTAAAAATTAAATAATGACCTTGTGTTGGCTTGCAAATTCCTTATTTCCTGAATATGTGAATGTATTTTGTTAGAACATTCCATTTTAAAATATGCTTTTTTTAAATGACAAGAAATACTTTATTATATTTTTTAACATCTTTATTGGAGTATAATTGCTTTACAATGGTGTGTTAGTTTCTGCTTTATAACGAAGTGAATCAGCTATACATATACATATATCCCCATATCCCCTCCCTCTTGCATCTCCCTCCCACCCTCCCTATCCCACCTCTCTAGGTGGTCACAAAGCACTAAGCTGATCTCCCTGTGGTATGTGGCTGCTCCCCACTAGCTATCTGTTTTACGTTTGGTAGTGTATATATGTCCATGCCACTCTCTCACTTCGTCCCAGCTTACCCTTCCCACTCCCCGTGTCCTCAAGTCCATTCTCTACTTCTGCGTCTTTATTCCTGTCCTGCCCATAGGTTCCTCAGAACCACTTTTTTTTTTTTTTTTTTTTTAGATTCCATATGTATGTGTTAGCGTACGGTTATTTGTTTTTCTCTTTCTGCCTTGCTTCACTCTGTATGACAGATTCTAGGTCCATCCACCTCACTACAAATAACTCAATTTCGTTTCTTTTTATGGCTGAGTAATATTGCATTGTATACATATGCCACGTCTTCTTTATCCATTCATCTGTCGATGGACACTTAGGTTGCTTTCATGTCCTGGCTATTGTAAATAATGCTGCAATGAATATTGTGGTACATGACTCTTTTTGAATTATGGTTTTCTCAGGGTATATGCCCAGTAGTGGGATTGCTGGGTCGTATGGTAGTTCTTTTTAGTTTTTTAAGGAACCTCCATACTGTTCTCCATAGTGGCTGTATCAATTTACATTCCCACCAGCAGTGCAAGAGGGTTCCCTTTTCTCCACACCCTCTCCAGCATTTATTGTTTGTAGATTTTTTGATGATGGCCATTCTGACTGGTGTGAGGTGATATCTCATTGTAGTTTTGATTTGCATTTCTCTAATGATTAGTGATGTTGAGCATCTTTTCATGGGTTTGTTGACCATCTCTATATCTTCTTTGGAGAAATGTCTGTTTAGGTCTTCTGCCCATTTTTGGATTGGGTTGTTTGTTTTTTTGATATTGAGTTGCATGAGCTGCTTGTAAATTTTGGAGATTAATCCTTTGTCAGTTGCTTCATTTGCAAATATTTTCTCCCATTCTGAAGGTTGTCTTTTCGTCTTGTTTATGTTTTCCTTTGCTGTGCAAAAGGTTTTAAGTTTCATACAAGAAATACTTTAAAAATACTATTTGCTTTTGGAATTACTGTAGAGTAGCAAAGGATAGTCTTTTTGTTGAGAGTGAAGAGGGGTGGAAGGTGTTAGAGGCATATAGCTTTAGGAACTGGATGGTCTATGAATACAGCAGAGTTAGTTTAACTGTTCACAGAGGCACCGCTATTTTTGTTATATTAGGAATTCTTTATAAACTTAATAAATGAAAATGTTTTCTCCTACAGGCCTGATTCTCTAGTAGACTTCTGGTGAAATTATGTGGATACCTTCCATTAATGTTAATGGAGGTATGGATATAAATCCCTCCATAGTGATGGAAGAATGAGCCCCAGAGGAAAGAATGCTAGCAATGAATTATTGGGTTGTGATACAGGATTCACTTGTTCTCCCTAATACCACTTTTTTTTCCCTCCTAAAATTTTAAGGTCTTACATTTAGGGACTAGCCTCTCTCCATCCTAATCCTTTGTCGTCAAGTCTACAATAGTGTTAAGAACAGAAAAAAAAAAATAGGGATTCATGGATAGACATAATTTTTGTGTTAGGTAATGATATAGTGTATATATATAATTTTGTGTTTTATTTAATATTATTTGGTAGACATAACTTGAATGTTTTAAGAGGTCTAATATTCTTCGCTAATAAGCATTGCTTAATAATTCATTATCCTGACAGACTGCAATTTATCATTTAGGTATTAAAGCTCTCAAATATGTTTATTGACTACCTACTGTGTATAAGGCTCTGAGCTTAATGCTTATGGCATAACCCTTATCTCAGATTGCCTAGGATCTGATGATAAAAGTAGACCCCAGTCCCTAAGGCACTTTCCCATGGGACACAAACTATGAAACTTGCCCTGATTCAAGAAAGGGAAAGAAGTTCAGAATCAGTAATATCACTTCGGGGGATCTGGTTAGAGAAAATAATTCTATATGTAATGATGTTTTCAGTCAGTATTGTTTTAGGTAGTTCATCTTTTCAGCTAACTACTATTGTCTGCCCACTGTGTACCAGGCACTGTGCTAGGTACTGGGAGTGCACCAATGGCCGAGGCAGATAGAGCCTTGCTCTCATGGAGTTTACAGTTTGGGGTGGGTAAACACATGTGGTAAATCTCTAAAGGAAACACATAGGGGTAGAGAAAAAATGAAGGGCCTGCTTTAGATGGGGATGTGGAGGATCAGACCATGGGCACCTGAGCTTCTGAGTAGAGAGATGATCAAGTGCAAAGAACCAGGTGGGGGATGGAGTGATTATGTGTGTATGTGTGTGTGTGTGTCTCCTAGGGACTGAAGCCAGGAAGGCCATTGTGGATAGTGGTGTGTTAGGGGAGAGTGGTCTAGAGAGGGATAATGAAGTTCCTCCAGAGAGGAAGAGCAGCTTGCCACAAGATCACATAGCGAGTTAGTGGAGGTGGAAGTAGCATTTAACTCAGGTCTGTCTGACTCCAGACTATGCTGGTGTTCTACCACATGTTGTAAGCACCAGGGAGTAAGTGCCAAAGAGTAGTAGAAGAGATAATCGCTACAGGCATTCAGACGAGAGGAAAATCACTTTGATCTGGAAGATAGCTCAGGATTCTCTTTGCAAAAATGTTGGGGCTTCCCTGGTGGCGCAGTGGTTGAGAGTCCGCCTGCCGATGCAGGGGACGTGGGTTCGTGCCCCGGTCCGAGAGGATCCCACATCCCGGGGAGCGGCTGGGCCCGTGAGCCATGGCCG
Organism: Mesoplodon bidens; assembly: GCF_964165515.1. NCBI lineage: Eukaryota > Metazoa > Chordata > Mammalia > Artiodactyla > Ziphiidae > Mesoplodon > Mesoplodon bidens. The sequence continues at coordinate 134,418,460 of NC_138177.1, read as the reverse complement.
CTGAGCCTGCGCGTCCGGAGCCTGTGCTCCGCAACGGGAGAGGCCACAGCGGTGAGAGGCCCACGTACTGCCAAAAAAAAAAAAAAAAAAAAAGTACAGAATGTGAAAGATATTGTGGGACTTTTCCTCCTATGCTATAATCAGAAAATTATTCAGGCTAACGTTCCAATAAACTATTATGATCTCTAGCTGAAAGAAATAATGTACATAAACCTTTTTTTTATTAGCTAACCTTTTCCCATGAAATCTTAAATATTTGTGCCTGTAATTTGGTGATTTTTTCTTTTATTTAGGTATTTTTCCCCCTAGTGACACTTACAAAATCTTGCTTACACAACTCCCAAAGTCCACAGCACTAGTATACTCTCCAGCCTCTGTTCCTGGGCCAAGCATTCTTCCTTTGTTACCAGGTCCACACAATTAATGGTTTTATCATATGAGGCAATTCAGTTACTCAGCAAAACAAATGATATACACTTTTAGAAATAGCTCTAGAAAGTAAACTTGAACCTAAAAGTGTTTAGCGAGAGGAAATTTCTGTTTGTCTTTAATTAAGAGAAACTGTATGGAAATGTAAGCTAAGGATGCATTAATCAGAGAAGTTGGCATTGCACTGTGTTCTTCATTTTACTTGGCATAGATTGCATGGGTGCTCATTAAATAATTTGGCTGGAATAACTCTTGTGATATTTCTTGCTAAATTTTTGCATCTATTCAGACTAAAACTCTGGAAAGGGAAAAAAATTCAATCTTTAGGTTTGAAGGTTTGAGCCATTTATTGTAACTGAAAACGTTTATTGTGGAAATATATCCACTATAATATTTGCTTGCCTCATTGTTGGGGAAGAAATGTATATTATGAGAATATATATAATTTCAATGAAAAACTAATTCTCTTACAGCAAATTTATAGCTGGTAAGTAGATATTTGTACTTAATGTCTTTGGATTTTAACAACTTTGCCTCTGCTCACCCTCTCTGTGAACTTGTTAATTTCGATATTGTTTTCAAAATAAATGTTTGAAAAAATAAAAATAAATGTTTGAAGGAGAAAGTTTGCATGTTTAGAGGGCTGGTAGGGTATACTCATATCTCAGAGGGAACCTGATCTTTAGAGATAGCATATTTGGATCTTCAAGGCCAAGGAAAAGGAATTTCCCCCTCCACTTTAATTTTTTGGTTCATATAGATCAAACCAGGATTCTCTGGCCTAAATCAGGTGGCCATAGGTTTGGTTTGGGCCCTGTAATATTTGTAATTATGTGAGATGAGAGGATTAAATTAACTTAGTTGTAGAGTTTTACACAGTGTCCTTACCAACTTCCTAATAAAGTAATATGAAATTCAGTAAGTAATGCCAAGTGGGACAGTGCTCCACTCACATAAGCTTCGTAAACGTGATATATTCTTATGGCGCTTCTCCAAAATGTAGAAGAAACACATTTATCTAGGTGATTAGTATTCTTTCTGTCTGCCAGATTTAAGGATTGTTTGGAAATATTGTTAGAATCAAAATCAACATTTGTTGCTACACAGGGTTGGGCATTCCAGGCAAACTCCGGTCGTTTTTAACGGTGTTACTCTCATGTCCACTCATTCCACATCTGCCATGACAGTGACAGTTTTCAGTAACACAGAGCTGCCATCAAGAGTGATAAGCTTGTAAGTGAAGCCTTTGGGAAAGTAATAAAGTCATTTCTGGCCCCATCTCAAAGGACAGTATTGAAAATATCTTTAAAAAGTGATCAAGGTAGCACCTACTAGGCCCTGTACAGTTCAGGTTTTTGAAGTCACTAACAATCTGCACTTAACTCCATTTCAGACTGAAAAGTGGCTGTGGTACCAGCTCTTTTTTAAACACGTAGCTGGTTCTAAATTTAAGGAAAATGAAAACATCAGAAATTAATAGTCAAAGAAAGTTCTTGGGCAGAAGATGCTTTTAAGTTTGTAACTGCCCAGATCAGATTTAAAACTTGAACATGGCAATGCTTTGCATTTTGTGATGGCGAATTAGTGCCTGGTAAGGTATTTTGTTCATAGTATCCATTAGCTGTAGTACCAGGTCCAGTTTTTAAAATCTTGAATAAATTTACAATAAATGTATTAACAAATTGCAAGGTCTTACATCGACCTCCAGGACATTAGGAAATCAAATTTAAAGCGTTGCATTGTCTGTTACTCAATGCAGTGCACTGAGGACAGCGTGTGACTTGTGTACTAGGAATGATGCAATTGCTAAATATTCTAGTGTGAGTTAAGGTTGATTAAATGATCATCTTTAACTCTGCTGTTCCCGGGGCTTTTGGACTCTTGTTTTTCAGGTGATAGTCTATGCTGTATTCTGTTGTTCTTTTAAAAAAGTGTTCTCTTTGAGGCAAGAAAACATTAAAGCTCTCTTGGATCCTGGATGGAAATTAGCAACCTTAGGCACAGAGTGTAAATGTACACTGTGTTATCACAAACGGACCCTCCTCCAAAAAAAAATTCCAGGGAGTAAAATATAGAAACAAGAAACCAGAAATTGATCTACAAAGTTATAAATTTTTAAAAAACTTTTAAACATTTTTTTCCCTGGAATTAATTTTCTGTGAAAACGAAGACATTTTTCTACTCATCTGGACTCAGTTTTTACCCTATTAGCAGGAAATGGTGAATATACATTCAACACAAATAGAGTTTGCTTTAAGAGGCAAAGAATTTGCACTTCATAAGTAGATGTGTACAATAAAAGACTCTTTCTGCTGTTGTTAAATAGCATTGTGAAGGAAATTATAGCAGTAGATACCATCATTCAGGTAACTTTCAATGGTGTGATTTCCCCCCCCTCCGACCCCCGTAAATCCAAAGAAAGAATTTTTGACCTGTTGGGAAGTATTTTAGTGCAGTCTTTAGTATATTGGTAAAATGAAATGTTCCCTAGCTGGCTCTTGGTGGTGATAGCATGTGGGGCTGGGGTAGGACTCTCTTTTCCCTTTTCTTTTGATCTTAAAGTTACATAACTGTGTATTCAGCTCAACTTGTGTTATTGCAGTAGGAAGATGTGTAGGTGGAAAGATATTCTCAAGGGAGGCTAAAGCTACCTTCCCTGACAAGAAGAAATTCAAGTGAACAAATAAAAATAGACTCAAAGAATTATAGAACGTTATAGCTGTAAGGGACCTGAGGTTTCATTTAACCCAAATTTAAGCTTCAAGGTCCTAGATAAAATTTATATTCTGTGTTGTGAATGGGACTTTTCTGTTTTTAAAAGTTAAATTAATTAATGTGTCCACTTGTTTACCATGATATATTTGTGGCTATTTTTTTATATCGCTAATGGGAACATTCTGTATTATTGCTTCTATGTATTTGTCTGGATGCTTGTATATGCTTGTTAGTCTACTCATCTCACATGTGCAAACATGAAAGAGAAAATGGCAATCCTGTATTGTAAAATGGAGAGTTATATAATGCAAAGAGACTGGATTAATTGTGCTTTTGGCAGTCAAGTTGCCATAAAGGTCATATTTTAAAGTTTTAGACTACCCCGCATGTATCCCAGAGTTCGTACAGGGTTGTTGAGTGTCTCATTAGACATACAATCTGCCTGCTGTTCTGTCCTGACATATAAAATGGATGTCACTGAACTGGCATCTAGAAAGCATCGGTAGCACTACAGATTTTATCACTCATTCCAAACACAGGAATTGCAAAACACCTTTCTTTAAATATTATCTCTTCATGGTACAACTGGGGACGGCCAAATTCCAGCCTTAAATAAAGTTTCAACCTGACTGAGTGACAGAAATGGCAGAGTAATGAAACTTTCGGTCAAGAAACTGATGCCTGGACTGTATCTAGGGTTAGACTGTGCGTTTGAGACTATTCCCGATCGGCTCCTTGTTTCTATTCAGTATAGCCATGCTTGTAGCCAGGAGGAAGTGGAGAGTTCCACCTTTGGTTTCTCTTTCTAGAGATATTCCTCTTCGGACTCCTAGACACTAATCAGTATTCTTTTTGTTGATGATAATCTACTTAAATGATATCTTAATCATCAGAATCCCTTGATGGAATTATCTTTGCATTTTGCACAATTCTTTCATCCTGGCTTCTAAAAGTGTTTTTATTCCCCCCTTAAGTCATTTTTCTAATGGAAATTACATATAAATATGCAGGACAGAATCCATAGTCACGGCAGAAAACCTACATAGTAGGGCTGGTTTTGATACACAGTCTAACCTGTTGGCAACTACTTTGTAGGATGCTTCATATAATAATGCATAGGGTACTAAAAGAGACCTCTGCTGTGATTTCTTTGGTTTATATATTTTGCATTGAAATTGCAGATTTTTTTTGGTTGGAATTTATTTGAGATGATTAAAGATATTTTGCAGAGTACTCAAATATAGGTGAAAGAATTTCAAGTTTGCTCATTTTGGCATAATTTTAAAACAAAAGTGTTACTGTTGGATCTGGGCATGTGATGGGTGAATGAGTGTTTCAATGAAATGACATAAGTCTGTATAATTTGGAGGGTAATGATGCCTTAGAACAAGAATAAATCTGGAGCGATGGAAAGGCTCCATATTCTTAGAGGAATGCATGCTTCCTCTTATGAGTCTGAAAAATAAAATTAAATTTTTATTTATATGAATCCACTGGGGAAAAAAGCTACATGGACTGGGTTTATGCTATATTTCAGAACAGGAATATTAGCCTTAACCTCTTTCCTCACATTGCATATGATATTTAATCCATCATCTTTGTTTTAAACAAACAATACGCAAGCTGTTGCTGGCATTGGTATAAAGCTGATGGTCCATCTGGAGAGCAGGAATATAGATCAGGAAAATAAGAGAATTGAAATTGGGTGCAAGGGCAGATTTGCATGTGCAAAACCTTTCTGTTTTACCAGCTTTTTATCAAATTATTTAATACTTGGCAAAACAGATTCCTTTTTCTTGAATCTGAGTGTCTTACTGGAAGAAGAGTTGCTTCAATGTTGAAAGAAGGACAGTTGGGATTCAAGAGACAATAAAATCCTAAGCCATTCCTATCACCTTTTTTAGCGTGAGAGAGTCATGTGGAAGAGGAGAGGGAGCCCCGCTGGGGGATTTAGTTCTGGTTCTAGCCCTGTGATCTTTGGCCAGTCATTTTAGCTTCTTGACCTTCAGTGTCCTTTGATCCCACTTAACTCAGCAACCGCTTATTGGGGCAACTGTGAGAATTTTCTCTGAGCCAACCATTCTGTGAGGCATTATGGATCCATAGAGGAATAAGCCTGGGTCCTACTCAAGAGGCTTCAGGGGCTTCCCTGGTGGCGCAGTGGTTGAGAGTCTGCCTGCCGATGCAGGGGACACAGGTTCGTGCCCCGGTCCGGGAAGATCCCACATGCCGCGGAGCGGCTGGGCCCGTGAGCCATGGCTGCTGGGCCTGCGCGTCTGGAGCCTGTGCTCCGCAACGGGAGAGGCCACAACAGTGGGAGGCCCGTGTACCGCAAAAAAAAAAAAAAAAAAAGAGGCTTCAGGTCTTGCAGTGGAGATAGACCTTACAACTGAACAGTGGAGTGAGTGTTGCATAAATGAGATACGGGCTCACAGAGGAAGGGAAGATTCCTTCTCTCCGGAACAGACAGGAAGATTTGTGTTATGAATCCTTCCTAGGGCTTTTCTATTTTGACAGGCCAAGGAGCTCTAGACATTCCAGGTATCTAAATGGTGAGAGGTTCAGAACAAATTATCAACAAAGTTCTCTCCAGTTCCACATGTGTAGTGTTATCAATGTAAAATTCTTTGAATAGCTTTCCACTGATGAGTTACTTGCCCAAGAGTGTTTATTGTCGTGGCTGAAAGAAAGTAATAATGAAAGAAACAATGATTTCCTTTAGTTTTGAAATTGTGCTGGATGGGAGGAGGCAGCCAGTTTTTGGTTTGTTTTTCCTCATTTCAATCGCCGCCCTATTTGACAAAGCATCCTGCATGGGGGTGGCAAGCGCTCTGCACAGAGGCCTTCCTCCTTCCTCGCAGAGAGTGGCAGGGATGGAACCGCTGTAGCCTGGCCTCCCTCCATGGGAGGAGGGAGTCCAGGTGGCCGTGTTCAGATGTGTGTGTGCAGCGAGGCTTCTGAAATGACAGCGGAGCCCGGCGGCTTCCAAAGCAGCTGCGACTCTGGATCGCGCCCACCATCTCTGCTTCTCACTGCGAGAGGAGTGAATCTCTGATGCCTTAGGAGGCGTGGAGCGTGCGACTTTTCTTCCTTTTTTAATTTTTCGTCTTATTTTTATATTTTTTGAGTGGTGGATGATGATTTCTTGACAAAAGAACGATTCCCTCTTTTTAAACTGTGCTAACGAAGGCTCTTGTGTAAACTCATGGGTTAGGAAGAAAACTAGAATACCTTCCTTTTTGTTGTTGTTTATGAATGGCCAATAATTTATTCACATGTGACATTTGAGCTGGCGTCTTTTTTTCCTCCTAAGATAACAGTAGCTTCCGCTGTGGTTGTACCCTAAAGCAGAGTCAGAACAGCCCTTTGCTTTTGTCCCCGTTGGTAGTTCTGTTTTACCCTCTTGCCTTTTTTCGTTTAGACCTTATGGTGTTTCCTAACCCTCAGACTGTTTTGAAAGGCTTTGATTAAAATATGCTGATAAAAGAATTTGATAACCCAAGTTAGGAACGACAAGGGTATCTGGAGAAGACCGAATGATTTGGCAGCCTAACAAATTCTATTCAGGGCACACAAAGAGATCCTGGAACGTTTTATAGGGACTCTCGTTTGGGGAATGGTATGAACTCAGGTTACCTGCAGAATATGGTGTCATATGGAAACATTTAAGAGCTTATGGAAAATTCTTTGAAATAAAGTGGAATGAGCCAGCAAGCATATAATACCTGAGGAGAAAAATAGGAGCATTCATTCTGATTTTCAGGTGGCTGCTCAAGGAAGGGAGAAGGACGAAAGTAAATCATTTTCAACATCATACACATACTGTGGAAGAGGTATCACCTAAGAACGGTTTTGCTAATCAAACCCTAGACTTAAAGGGATATTAGAGGCCATCCTGCCTAACAGCCTTCCTCTGTAAGAAGCTCCTGTGTGATGCCCCCAAGAGCCTTTGCTTAAATACTTCCGGAGAAAAGTGAGGGAGCGGAGAAGAAGGTTGCAGGCCCTCCTGTTACATACCTCATATCTGCGAGATACTCTAGTAGACACTTTCTCACTGTCTCATCTGACTTACGTGTGGGTTTTATAACCTCCGGTTTACAGATGAGGAAACTAAGTTATACAAACGTAAGGCGTCTTGCCTCAGCTCATGTATCTAGCTTAAGGCAAAACCGAAATTAGAACGAAGTTCCATCTTCTTGCAGGGCACTAACCTGCCTCCCAGGTTGAAGAAGAGCTCCCTTCCTCACAGGGCAGCCTCTTCCGTCCTAATGCATATTGTTTGAAAAGGCTTTCTTTTATTTAGCAGAAATCTGCCTCTCATTAAAATCTCTCCTTGGTCTCCATTCCACCTCAGGAACATCACAGAGTTGATGGAATTTTCTTTCCTCATTCAGGTATGTTAACAACCACTGCTGCCCATATGGTCTCTGCCATCTTGTACATAGTTGATTTTTTTTTTTTTGAACGAACACACACACGCACACACTCAACCATCCTCTTTCTGACTGCGATTCACCTTCCGACACATGGCAGGATTCTTCCTGAATCCTAGGGGTCTAGTCTCAGAGAAGATGGGTGTTAGCAGATACCTTAGTTTCCTTCCGCCCTGCCTGATTCATCAGCCAGTTGTTAGTATGCCATCATTCAGGCCATTCATAAAAATAGTGAACAGGACAAACAGGCTAGGTTAACTTGTGGTCTGTGTATTAGTTCCTGAAATTGCATGCAGAATTTACACTGCCTGTGAATTTTTCTGGGAAGAGGGTTGGTAACGATTGTCCAGTTTTTAAAGGAACCCATTATCTTAAAAAGTTAAGAACTACTCAAAGTAGAGAACTTCCTCTAGGTTGAGTTAACTAACCTCTTCGAGGAGGGCTTCCCAAATGACCATGAATTCACATAATCACCGTCTAGACCATTTACTTTGTCCAGCAGACAGGTGAAATAGTCTCATAAGATGCCTGGTTAAAATTAAAGTTTGCTGTGTTTTCTGCATTCTCTTGATACTCCTGGACATTGTAAAAGGATAATTATGCCCTTAAAAATGGAAAAGAGACTGTAACAGTCTTATAGGAAGTGAGCCTTTTTTTAAAAAGTGTCCTTTAAAAGGTAAAAAATATAAATGTTTGGGCTTCCCTGGTGGCGCAGTGGTTGAGAGTCCGCCTGCCGATGCACGGGACACGGGTTCGTGCTCCGATCCGGGAAGATCCCACATGCCGCGGAGCGTCTGGGCCCGTGAGCCATGGCCGCTGAGCCTGTGCGTCCGGAGCCTGTGCTCCGCAACGGGAGAGGCCACAACAGTGAGGGGCCCGCGTAAAGAAAAAAAAAAAAAAAAAAAATATATATATATATATATATATAAATGTTAAAGAGTTTGCATTTATTTTCCATTTTTCTTTGTTTTTAATTGTAAGCCTAAGTATCATTCACCAAAACTTTACCCTTTACTCTGCAGGAACCTTGATAACAGGTGGGATATTGAAAAATATCCTGTCTACACCTGGCACTTACCTGCTGTTGAGTAGATGTTTGGCGTCCTCAGTAGCCTGGGAGATCCTCAAGGGCAGGGGCCTTGGCAAGGCCTTGACTCCCTAGCACTAAGCCCAGTGTGTGGCAGATTTTAAACTCTGAAGGTTTCTGAACTGAATGGAGTGATTGAGATGAAACTGCCTGTTATTTAGTGTTGTGGGTTGTTTATTTTAGTCAACCTTATTTCATGTGCCTTTATTTTGGGTGAATGGTGTAAAAATGCAGTTGTACTGAGTGCCTAATTAATTTAATAAACAATGAAGAGGAAGAATAATGGACCATAATGAGTTGTGAGCTACAGGGAAGTGAAGAGCCCAGTTAAAAATGATGAGCTTTATTATGTGTGAAATAAAAAATATGTAGCTGAAGCGAAAGTGTTGATGAACATAACCCCCCTCATATGTTGTTGTTTAAGACGGGCATTGGCCTGCATGAAATGGAAATTGACAATTTTACATACATAAAAAGAGAGTTTTAGACATCTAGACTTTAGAGAGGTTAGTTAATACAATCCCCTGCACTTTTTAGATAAGGAAACTCAGGTGCTGATACTAAAGTGACTTTCCTAAGGTCACACACTAAAAACAGTAGGACTTTTTCCTATAAACAGTGGTGCCTACCTACCTCATGCTTTGTTTTCTTTTTTTTTATCTTCTAAATGTCAAAGGTATAAGATTAAGTAAAGATCATTTCTAGACCATATGAAGTAGCCCAGTTGCCCCAGGAGTAGTTTATTATATGTCTATCCACCGTTATCTAGTGGCATAAGAGCAAAAATCCACACAACTTGGTTTTAAAGGACAGTTTCTGTGCAAGTGAAATATACCCACAGAAAGACCACAGTCACATTTTCTCATCCGAAGTTGTGAGTTCTTTGCGGTATTTCCCATTAGGGATACTTTCCAAGGGGAGTTTAGAAATACTGACTGTGTTAAAGACATCTAATAAAGCTAGGAATGTTGAGAGACATTCAGAGCCTAGCCATACGTTCTTACAAACTGTCTCTTGGGGGCCCCATTAGAATTAGAATCCTTGCTTGATAAACAAGGGAGCTGACCCAATGTAATGGCTCTTACAATGTTATGATGAACCTTCCTTGACTCTTCTCCAAAAAGTCAAAGTCATTGTCTTCACTTCAAGCATACAGCCTAGACTCTAAGCTTCTCTTACGCTCCCAGAATGACTTACTCAGTAATTCTACTTTGTTTTAAAACAGTTTTGGTTGTTGAGGTAGGAAGAAGAGGAAAGACCAACCCATTTCCAGTTCTCTTGGGCTGTGTTAAAGTTATCTTTCAGACTGCTAATGAAATAAGAAAGATTCTTGGTTTTTACAGCATCAGAGTTGCCAGATGTATGATGAAGACAAATGTTACCTTACTTTCTTAGAGTAATGGATAAAAAGACATGCCCATTGCCCAGTAACTTTCAGATCTTCTGTAACCTTTTTAAACAAAATGGAAGAAGTTGCTTCTTGTACCCAAGGGAAGAGAAAGTTAATGAATAGAAAAGACAGAATTTACTTAGGAAAACAGTGGAATTAAGCTCTGGACAAAGCATGCATCAGTGATGCATAACATTTTTGTTAATTGGGTCTTAACAGGTTTCTGACTCATGTGGTAATCATTGCAGAAGTGGGTCATACTAGACCACGACAGTGGCATATCCCGCAGCCTACTTGTGCACGTACACCTGAGTTTCTGCAGGCATACGTTTCTATAGCTTAATTTAGGTTCCACATACACTTCAGTGGTTAAACCTGAGCTAGACTCAGAGTTTGTTTCCATTAAGAAAATGAATCTTTTATGTGGACCAAGGTCAGGTGAGTTAATTTGTTTGCTTTTATTGGGATAACTTTTCCCATTCCAATTCATCACTTAATTTTAAGTGGTTCTACTAAAATTCCCATTAAAGTTCCTTACATTTCTCATAGACTAGGGCTATGACGGGTTCATGCAACTTTTTTTTTCAAAGTACAAAGGTAGCTTTTCCGGTCATCAACCTAGTCTTCCTTGTCCGTAATTTCCCAACAATGAGGGAACATTTTATATAATAGCAGTATGAACCCTAACTGCAAAAACAGACCAAGTGAAGTTTTCCTGAGAAACAAGATTAATTAAATTATGAAAATGCTCTCAACAGTGATAAACATTTCTTTTAAAAAATACTATGACTTTTTCCCCCCTAAATTCTCCTTTTTCTGCCCACTTCACTCTCTTCCCCACTGATGCACTTTCCAGGAACTCAAAGTCAACTCCTGCTAGTGAAGTAACTAAATGTGATGTTATCACTCTAATTAGTGGTGACAAAAGATCAATTAATGTTATAATTAAAAACAGTGTCTAGATCTGTTGTTTGTGGTGAACAAATGTGACAATTGCTTTGTTCATTGACATCGATGTGTTGAATTTCCTCCCTAGATTTTAAGGGGGATGGATGCATTTTAGTGCTGATGTGCACATTTTAACTGTGGACAGTAGGAATAAGGCAAGCATATTAGGGAAAGAATAGGGCCCCTAATGTCTAAGCTAGAGCCATATTTTAACATACTTGACACCTTTCCTTGGTGCCTGGTGCTCTATCAGCAACTTGTACTCACTGGGTCTGGAGCCTCACGCTTTTAATATTTTATCACTAAATGCTTAAGTGTTTATGTTGCAAAAAGAAAAGGAAAAAAAGATTCCCACTTGGACTCTTAGATCACATGAACAGGACAATAGAGGACAACTATGTCATTGATGATTTTGGTTCCACCTATGGCAGTGATTTTTAAGTTGATGGGCCAGAATAGCGAGTATGTGGTTTTCACAAATCTAGTTGGATTTTTTTCTGATATGGAGCAAGCTGTTTTTCATATATTGAAGCCTGGGAAAGCTATGTTACTGTAGAAAGAGTAACCGTATCTCTTTTCTGAGTTGTTGCCAAGCAGATGTAGACTTTTGGAACGTGCCCAGAAAACTTCTACAGCTGATACACTGGTGACTTGTTCCTACTTCTGGCTTTACGGGCACCTATTTCAATAGCAGAGGAACACGATTTCATGTTGGTAGGTCACAATTTTATACATGTCTTTAGAAGCAGTTAACTATAGGTAAGCCAAGTGATAGAAACAAAGTGAACCCAGTTTGTTTTTCGAGAAGAGCAGTGAAGATATGACCAGCTTTGGTTATGTCATTACCAAAAAATCAAGAAAATCTGTCTAAAAAGTTCTCTGAGAGATTAGCACTGAATGTCAAATAAGGCGATCCACTACGATTACTAAAAGAATCTCAACTTTTAATCTCATATATGGCTCATGCTCAGTGGATCTACCTGAGTAACACTTGGTTTGATTTGAAATTTAGATTACTCGCTTCCACTATCATGGTCTGGTATTCCTTCCGTGGTATTAATGTTGTAAAGGCTGTTAGAAATGGGGAAATAGCAACAATGTCAAGTTCACAAAATTTGTCAAGAAATGAGCCTTTTTTAAAATTAATTTTTATTGGAGTATAGTTACTTTGCAGCGTTGTGTTAGTTTCTTGCTATAGCAGGGTGAATCGGTGATACGTAAAAATATATCCACTCTTTTTTAGATTTCCTTCCCATTTAGGTCACCACAGAGGACTGAGTAGAATTCCCTGTGCTATATAGTAGGTTCTCATTAGTTTTCTATTTTATACATAGTATCAATAGTGTATATATGTCAATCCCAATCTCCCAATTCATCCCATCCCCCTTCCCCCCTAGAGATTGTCATACAGAGTGAAGTAAATCAGAAAGAGAAAAACAAATACCATATAATATCACTTACATGTGGAATCAAGAAATGAGCCTTTTCTGTAACATCAGCTCAAAACAACAGAGGTCAGTACCGTCATCACAGGTAACTTAGTGGTAATTGAAATCCTGTAAACCTCGAAAGTGGTATGCTTTTGGCCTGGACGGTAAAAGGAGGAAGCTAGTTGAATCCATTGACTAACTGTCGCTGGCTAAAAAGACAAACAAGCAGAGAAGGGAGGAACAAAGAAACAAATCTGTTCCTCTTTTAGGAGTTGGAAGATGAGGAGTAATACAACACTATAGATATGTATGTTAAAAACTTACAACAAATCATAGATCATACTAAAGGATTACTGAAGTTTAGAACATGGCTGAGGGTATAGATGTCAGATTTTCTTAACACAATAGTGAGTCTTTTGTTTCAGAATTCACTCTTGGCAAGAATCTCCCTACCACTGCGTTAATTTCCTGTCGATCTTTCATTCAGCAAAGAACTAGAGATGGGGAGCAGACACCCCCCACCCCAGGCTTTTTAAGACTGAGCTTTGTGTAGATTAAAAAGAAGAAAGAAAAAAAGAACAAACTTTTTCCAAACAAGATGTCCATGTGCTTTCTTTAAGATCCTGTGTGTGTGCTTAAAATGATCCTTAGAAAAAGCCCTCTCCGTAATTTTGAACCTCTCCTTTTTCTAAAGACTTTTATAGCCCTTTTTTTCTTCCCATCATGTGAACAAATATGTAACTGGAATAGATGTTACTTTGCTATTTACTTAGATTGTTTTAGAAGGCTAGCTGTGTGGAGGAATGAGGAAGGAAGGGAGGCGGGAGTGGCTGGGATTTATTTGTTCTGTGCTGACCTAATGAGTGCAGTTCTTAAAAAATAATAAATATTTATATGTGATCTTAATTTTTAATGAGTCTCAGGAACTGGCTGGTATAGAAAAATGTATGAAAAGCCATATATATTAAACTATACATATTGTAAATACGTGCATATGTACACTAGAATGTTTTAGGAGGGAGAGGACATGATTGGTCTTGTTCACTGTTGTTTTCCTAGTACCTAGAATAGTGCTTGACACATAACTGGCACTCAATAAATATCTGTTGATTTTTTCAAAAATGAATGTAAATAGGCAGCATCGTATAGTAGGATAGCATTAGATAAGAATTCAGAAGACCTGGAGTCTGCTTCTGACACTGCCATTAACAAACTATGTGAAGTTGCTTAATTTCTTAACGGAGTCACTTAATTTCTTTGCTCCTCCATTTCTTAAAAGTTGGAAATAATAGTACCTGCCCTCTTTGCCTTTGAGGTTTTTTTAAAAATAATGATTAAGGGCTTCCCTGGTGGCGCAGTGGTTGAGAGTCTGCCTGCCAATGCGGACCCAACACGGGTTTGTGCCCCCGTCCAGAAGGATCCCACATGCTGCGGAGCGGCTGGGCCCGTGGGCCATGGCCACTGAGCCTGCGCGTCCGGAGCCTGTGCTCCGCAACGGGAGAGGCCACAACAATGAGAGTCCTGCGTACCGCAAAGAAGAAGAAAGAAAAAAAGATTAAATGATATCTAAGAGATACAAAAGCGCTTTGGAAAGTACAGGGTGATTTAAAGATGTCTCTGTGTGTGTGTGTGTGTGTGTATACAGGTACAGAAAATCCTTTATCTCTTGCTTCTCAATTTCTTTTCTTAGGAAAATCAGATTATTTAAATCCTATTATGCACAGCTCTCCTCTGTTCTTCCTAAGCCTCTGTATTCCATTACCTCCAGTAAATCAGAAAAAGGTGGAAAACAGAGTGGAAAACAAGGTCTGCGTTTTCTGATGTCCATTTTACTCTGTGGAACTCTAAAATCTTGAGTGCACGTATCTCATGAAGTTTCTTACCTGTTTCAGCTTTATAAGATATAGCATAGGATGTGGAATAGCTTAGATAAGACCACTTCAAGATTCTTTGATGACCAAGTTAAAATATTTATTAGTTGTTAATACTAGATTGATAATCATGAATTTAACATGGAGTCTGCCTAGATAATGAGTATCATGGAATTAGCTATAAAGATATTTTTTAAAAAGTGTGTGTGTGTGTGTTAAAAATAATATGTCCTGAAGCTGCACACCTGGAAGGGAGGGAAAAGAATAGAAAGTAAAAAGTAAGTAGAGTGGTATTAACAAAGAGAAAAGAGATCATCATCATCAGGACAATTGTTCTTCATTTTCAAAACTCTTCAAGGCTTCATTCATTCTCTACAGTTACTTTTTGAATTAAGATTCTTAAATTTCAATGTCGAGTAACAATTTAGGGTGGCCATTCATCTTAACATATTGCCTTAAATTAGGAAGAAAATGGTGTGAAGGCTGCAGTAGACTTTTTTTTTTAATTTTTGGCTGCCTTGGGTCTTTGTTGCTGCGTGCAGGCTTTTCTCTAGTTGCAGTGAGCAGGGGCTACTTTTCGTTGTGGTTCATGGGCTTCTTATTGGGTGGCTTCTCTTGTTGCAGAGCATGGGCTCTAAGCGTGCAGGCTTCAGTAGTTGTGGCACTCAGGCTCAGTAGTTGTGGCTCATGGGCTCTAGAGCGCAGGCTCAGTAGTTGTGGCACATGGGCTTAATTGCTCCATGGCGTGTGGGATCTTCCCGGACCAGGGTTTGAACCCGTGTCCCCTGCACTGGCAGGCGGATTCTTAACCACTGCGCCACCAGGGAAGTCCCTGCAGTAGACTTTAATAGCATGGTAGAACTTCAGATTTGGAAGTATACTGTAAGAGATTCATAGAAGTTTTAGATTTTAAGAGACCATTTAGTCCAGCTACTCTCACTTGGGTCTTTGAAGAACTGAGACCCACATGGCCCAGGCCAGGAATCTTTTGGAAGGTCATGTGACCAGTTACTTTAGCATCAGGACTGTAGCCTAGGTCTTCAGATTTCCAGATTCCAACTATTCCTTCCTGTTACTCAACTACTTAACTTTCATAAAACTAAAACAATCGTATAAACCCCCCTTAGAAATACCTTCCAAAATATTGTAAAGGTTGAATGCCTTGGCATTACATGTGCTAACAGCAGTCACTTAGGTTTACTGAGCTGGAAGCCTCACTTTCAGATTAATAAGTGATATCGAATGTGCCATCACTGGCCAGACATATCCATAGATCACACATTTTAAATCTGAAAGAATATAAGTAATCTCCCCCTCACCCCACCACCACCCCCGCACTCGTTTAAATGACGGGGGCTATTGAAAACCCTCCACTGTCACTTGCATCCATGTGGCTTAAAATATATGCTGCTTATTGAAAGAGTTGTTCAACTTAAACTCAGGAGATATATTACACCGTGTAATATGCCTGCATTTGTCCATGCATTCTTTTTGGAAACCTGATCTTATTTATGTCTGCTTTTAACAGATAGGCTAGGTTAAGTTATGTTAAACATGTTGTACCGAGGCTTGATTCACTGTGCTGCCGCCTGGCTTTCTTCCTTGATTAGCTTTAATCAAACTCTCCACATTCCATGACCTTAATAAAGCTATTTTTCCTGACAACTGAAGACTGTCTTAACAAGCACAGCTCATCTGTGCTGAAACTAAGGCTGAGTTAAGATGGGGTTTAGGTCCTCATTAAAGTCCACAGCATGGAGTATAAGAGGAAATGATGAAATGGTGCTCACTGAAACATCTCTTCTTTAAATTTAATTAGACAAATTATACGCAAACCAGTAGATGCCCTGGGAAGGGAATCAACATTAGGGCTAATAAAAAGCTTGAATAGTATAAAAGGGCTGGGGGGAGGGGCTGTAAACCCTTTCTAACACTTATGAGAGATAAATTAACACCAATCGCTAAACATACAAACTAGATGAATTTAAATATTGATTTAGAAATTAATTTTATGATGCTGTTCTAAGTGCAAAAATTCAGTTTATGCTTAAATCTCTTAAAGTTTGTCATGTGCACACATATGCACAAAGTATTTTATGACTGTATACATTAAGTATACATACATATGCACTTTGTATATGAAATATTGTATACACTGGGAGACACAATTATGGTCTGACTTAGGAGTTTTTGAGAGACCTAGGTTCAAATTCTAGAAAGTTCCCCCATTTGCTCTTTGTGTGTGTGTGTGTGTGTATGTGTGTGTATGTGTGTGCAAGTTACTTCACCTCTGTGAAATCCAATTTCATCATTTATAAAATGAGCGAAATGTTTCTTTTCCTGGAGAGGCTTTATAAGAATTAAGAGAAATTCAATTAGATTATATGTATAGAATGCTTGGCACAATGCCTGGCACATAATAGGTGCTCGAAAATAGGTGTCCATATTTAAAAGAAACTTCCACTTAGTTAAGGGTGGTTTCAAGTGAACTATCCTATAAATATGTGAGAATTGGATTATGAATGTAAATATTCTACACATAGTTTTATGGATCAAGGTCATTTTAAGGGAAAGTGCTAGAGGACAGAAGCTCATAGATTTTGGAAAGAATGGTGACTCAGACTTAATAAGTGAATTGTTTGGAGCCTAGAGTAGCCAAATGGAGAGACACTTCAGAAAGTTGAAACACTTATTAAGTGCTGCATGCTAAGTGTCTTGTATACCTTATTGAAGACAACTCTGCAAGATAGGTATTATTCACCTAAGTTTACGGACAAGGAAAAAGAGATTGAGAAGGACTGCGTGAGCTGTGTGTTACCAGGGTGGAACTCAGGGTTGGCTTGGCTGAGAGTGCTTGCTCTCTTTCTCTTCATCCTTGGATAACTTTTCAATGCACTTATTCTGTGTTGTGTTTAACCCTCAGTTCCATTGCTTTGGGACTGTGGTTCTCAGCCTTGACTGCCCTTTGAGCATCACCTGGGATGGGGTCGGGCATGAGTATTTTCTAAAGCTTCCCTGGTGATTCCTGGTGTGCAACCAAGGCATTCGGATATGTCTACCTCAGGCATGGGTGTTTTGGTTGTCCCCAGTTTCAAGCCTGAGTGTCAGCAGTGATTCGTCAGAGTCAGTTATGATCCTCCTGCTGGTTTAGAGGAAGCTATATAGAAGGCCTAAAATCTTTTCTAGTTGTGATAGATGTTGCTTATGCATTAATTAATTAGCACATAAAAATTAAATATTCCCTATTCTTACTGTTAGCTCATTTTCTCTTTTTTTCTGGTTGAAAAAAGGCTGAATTAAATGGAGTGAAGATTACAGCAAAAAAAAAAAAGAAAGAAAGAAAAGTGATCATGGCAACTTTTCCCCTCAAGAATGAGAGAGTAAGACCATCCTTTTCTTTATTTTTAGTAAAACAAAAATTATTTACAAAATACACTGACCTTTACCCCTACTCCCTTGAGGTGGGAAGAGTCTTTGTGGCCAGACTGATCTGTGGTCAAACCCGGGCTCTCACTTTCTAATATAGAATTAGTCATTTTAAACTCTCAGAGTCTTGGTGTCCTAATCTGTAAAAGAGAAATAATTCTTAACTCATTTAGTTACTGCGAGGATGAAATGAAGAAAAACAATTAGCAGAGGCTGGCCCAGAGCCTGACCTGGGTAGCTTCTGTTGTTAGGAGACACGAGTGTCTTTGGATACTGGTCAGGTTGGGGGTTTCCAGAGAAGACTCTGTAGGGCTGGTGGGTTCTGCAGAGCAGTGAGGCCTGCAGCTGACTCTAACTGAGGATGCTTCTATTCAAAAAGATCTTTTTCTTTCACCTAAGAGATGCTGGGTATATCTTTTACAGACAGAAAGTAAGAAGTTAGGGTACTTCCCTGAAAGCCGGTCTGGGAGTTGGTAGCTGATAGGAATCAGTGACTCCCTAACTTGAGATTTCATGATATTCTCTCTCGTTTTAATTCTGAGTCATTGGTGCCTGCTCTGGTGGCATTGTTAATGAACTCAGGCGGTTACTGGGAAGTGATCTTGTTCCTTTTGCCTTCAGGCACAACTACATTGAAATTACCCCAAACAGATGTATTCCATTCTTCTTTAAAAGACTATGTAATGAGCTTCACTATTAAGAAGCTCATTCTAATTTCTAACATTGATAAGCATCAGGTTAAATATATTTCTACTCCTGCCATCTTCCTTAGAGGTATAAAATTGTTTGTATACCTCTTACTTAAGGATCTTTACAAAGAAAATTTTGCTGTCTGCTAATGGGTTGAATTTGCAGGATGTTTTGAGAACTCAGTAGAAGAGTAGCTCTCCCTGCACTTCCATGACCTGGTGAAAAGCCGGACGTTAGGCTTGACCAAACTGAATGATAACCAATAAATAGTGATAGGAATATCCAGAGAGGTAGAAGGCTTGAGACCATCTACTCCCTAAGCTTCAAATCCTTATATGACCCTGAGACGGCCAGGCAGTGGGGCTGCAAGGCTGAGATAAGTACTGAAAACTGGCCAGGGTACTTCTTTTTTTTTTTTTTTTTTAAGCATAGCTCCCTCCTTTGCACCTTTCTGTACCTCTGCCCTGAAGGCTACGCAGCCTGTTACATACTGATAGCTAAGTAAAAGCAATCAGCATTCCTTACTACTGCCTACAGAAAAGACCTAAATTATTTACTGACCTCCAGGCTGTTGGTACATATCTGGCTGGTATTTTTTCTTTGTTTGGGGGTTTCTTTTGGGGTGGGTGGGTGGAGGAACCCAGTGTACAGTATCTAAATTTACATTATAAAAATACAAATTTTGTTCTCCAGAATAAGAAATCATTTATAGTAGACCTGCACTGTTCCCAGGCTAATGACAAATTATCTTGTTCTTAATATGCAGGTGCCTCCCCTCCCCCCGTAGCTTTATATATTTTCTGTAAGGAAAAATGCTATTTATAAAGTAACCTGGGATAAGGAGAGTCCAGTGATAAAAGGGATAAGAACATTTTCAGACTGCTTCTTGGAAGGTAGCGTGGGAAAGCTCATTCCAATAGGCCTCTGGGCATCTTGGCAAAGTTGGGAACAAAATTGGTAAGAATGAAGTGTAAATGGATGAAATTTCTCATTTTCTGTTAAATATAGACAGGCTAGGAATGGGGCATCCTGAATTTAGAATGAGAAATTTCCTTGTACAAAGGAGGAAACATAATTTGACAGCAGTCCATGTGAAAACAGCCTAAGAGTGTAAGTTGACCGCAAGATTAATAGGGGCCAGCAGCGTGACAGTGTCATTCCCAAAGCTGATGCTGTGTTGGGCTGTGGTCTGACCACAGCTGGAATTTTTTGCCCAGTTTTGGGCATAAACTGTTTAAGAGGAACACCAACAGAATGGAGATCCGGATGCTCATGGATCAGGAAATCATATCATAGGAGGGGCAGGTGAGGAAAGCGTGGCTATCAAGTCTGGAGGAGAGATTCCTTAGAATGACCTTAAGAACACGCTTCAATATTAAGTATCCTGTAGGATAGTCTCTGTTGCTCTGGAAGACAGGAGTAGGAGTTTGGGGCTTTCTCTGGAGCCTTACACACACACACTCCACAAGAAAAGACGGAGACAAAAACCTGGGTTAACATCTTGCACTGCCTGACCCATTTTTCCAACAAATCTGCTCATCTTCCTGTGTTTCAGAATCAGTGTCTGTCACCATTTTTCACCCTGTCATCCAAACCAGAAATCAGGCATCATCTTTCACCCATCCCTTTCCCTCAGGGAGAAAAACTATTGCTTGTAAAGTCAGCACCCATGGTACTAGGCTTCAGTTTATCTCCAGTAACTCAATTGCTAATAGCTCTTGATAGGGAGGCAATACCACTAAACTTGATAATTTCTAAAGAGTTTTGAGCTATTTTGCTCTAAGTGATGCCAAAGGAAAAGAATACTAGGTACTTGCAGCAGAGGGAAAAATTCTATATCCTTTTTGGGGGCCAAGCTTAAGTTCTCTGTGACTCAGCAAATTGACATTCTGTGTGACCCTAAATCCCTTCTGTTTCCTGATCTGCTTGTCTTGACCTGTTACACTTCTACACCGAAGTAGTTTCATTAACACTGAGATCATGCACAGGAGATAGTAGCTAACTGATGTAATTAACTGGTGTGTCAAAGGCTATTGGTTTATTGCATATGCAACTGTCTTTCCTGGTGGGAAGGTACACTTTCTGCTGACATAATATATCTGCAAAGATACCCAATTGCCAAATAATCTGCTGGGTGATGGTGAGGTGTTTGTGGTGATTCCATTTATACAGACAGAATGGTGGGATCATTTACTCTGTTCTCCCAAAATGCAGCTGGCTGAAGGTGCTAATTGTTCAACAGCACAGAAGAGGAGAAGGCAGTTTAGTTTGGGGCCTTGGTGAGGTCTTTTCTTCTTTTTTTAAAATCTGTGCTTTTGGCATGCTAATGCACGCACTTAGTCTCTGCAAGAAATTTCCGTTTAAGAAAGAATTTAAAAACATGAAGTGCTCAATCCATATCTCCTAAACAACTAAAAAGACTGCAATTTCAGATGAGAAATTATGTTGCAAAGAAGAAAAAAGTTGTTTATTATGGCTCAAAATTTTAATCACCCAAGGGCTGTAAAGTTAAAAATAGACAATTCTGCCTTCTGTTTATGGTAAACTTGGCTTAGTCCCGGCAAATTTCAAAGCTGAACATACTGTATGTTATTTTTGCTTAATTTTAGATTCCACATTTTAAAATTATTTCTTACAAGAAGCATATTTCAGGATATAAACTTAGCCTGAAGAACGGTATTCTTGATTCCAGCCCATATTGAAACTCCTTTGAAAATAGTAAACTATGGTTTTGGGATTTTCCTATTCCCAGGAGTCCAAATGGGTACCTTTCTAAGTCTTTTACATTATGAATGAACACAGGAATATGAAATTGTAAAGGTTACTTTCTGCTATCTGGTTCCTTACTTGTGATTTTAGTTTTCTTAACAGTTTAACTCGATGCAAACACGCTAACTTGCACGAAGTCTTTCACAAAGGGAGGGGCGTTTTGTTTCGGCGCTAGTGTTTCAGGTATGGAGGCTGAAGACAGAGAGGCTCTTTGGCGTGCAGCAGGTGTCTGCGTGGGTGCCAGGAGCCTAAGAGAGCACCTGGGAGAGAACCTCCCAGCTGCGGCCACCGGACAGTGCAGCTTCTCTTCTGATCCGCTCACACCTGCCCTGAGAACCGCTCCTGTGGTGACTGTTTGGCCCAAGAGCAAGTAGGCTTGTTGACTCAACCCTCTTCATGCCTCCTGAGGGAGGAGGAACACCTGGCTTCATCTCTCTACATGACTCTTGTCGATTCTTGCCCCTGAGCTCTTCCAGCGGGCACTTCTGGGCCTTTCCTCCTAAGGTTTTTAGAGCAAGCCCTTTGGGGTGACAGGAAATCTAGGGAGGGGATTTTTTTTAATCTATTGCTCAATGTGGCATCAGAGAAATCAAACCCTCCCCACAGAGTGAATGGCATGCTTAGTAAATATTTGCTAAATATTGTTGGGCGAACGACTGTTTACTGAAGATCAAGATTTCTGTGATGGCTCTGACAGAGGTATGTTTGTGATTCGGTTGATCGTAGCTACCGCTGAAAAATTCTTACCATGTGCTAGACACATATCTGAACACTTCATGCATGTTGTTTCTGATCTTCCTAAGAACCCATTGTACAGAAGGGAAAACTAAGCTTTACTAAGTTAGGAAGTTGCCAGAGGACATTGAGCTGTCTAGAATTAGCCGTGTAGAATCTGTACTTACTAAGTACAGAATTAGCACTGATTCCATATTCTGTTCAATATGCCATTTCACCATGATTGAGAAAGGCTGTGATAACAGGACCCATGCATTGACACCAAACCTCTGAGAGGCCAAAGGCTTTGTCACAGCATTCATTAAGATGCTCACGCCCTTAATCACGAGAAGATTTCCGAGGCCCCAGTCAGAACCTGTTCACACACAATTTTAATAAGGTTGGTTATCTGTTTTTCAAGTACACAGCAGATTTATTTATTTAGTAATTATTTCCTGAATGCCAAACATGTGCCATGTATTCTTCTAGATACAGAGAACCAAAAAGACAGAATTCTTGCCCTTAGAGATCACATTTGCAGGTTTATACATCGCTGGTTCTCACAGTATGGTCCCCAAATCAGCATCATAAGCCTCACATGGGGACTTGTTAGAAATTCATATCCTTGATCTGAATTCTAGACCCACTGAATCAAAAACTCAGGAGTTAAGGCCCAGTAATCTGTTTTTAAGCAAACCACTGGTCTAGAAGGCTTAAAACAACGCTTTTGTGTTCCTGTGACAGGCAGCTCTGTGGAAAACTTTTGTCTCTAGATTTATCCTGATCAGTGTGTGTGTATGTGTGTGTGTGTTGAGGTCTTAACTCACCCATTCAGTGATGGGCTCTTGCTGGGCAGAGGCATGGGGACACTTGTCCACGAGAATTTGAGCCCTGGAATTCACACGTAGCTGGATTCAGATTCTTTCTTTGCCAGACACTAGCCCCATGAACTCACGGAACTGCTAAGCCTTAGTTTTCTCATTGTGACAATGCGGGTGATAGTAATGGGACCACACTTAGCACAGCTGCTTGATACAGAGAACATGCCCAAGAACTAATTAGAATGTTTTTCTGTCTCTAGGATCTAGCACTTGGCTTGGCACAGGATAGGTGCTCAGGAAACGGTCTTGGGGAAAATGGATGTTTATTTTCCCTTTGTGTTAGCCATTGGTGCAGGCCTGTAGCTGTTTAATTCCTACCCTTTGTCCACCTTTAGTGGAAGAAACCAGGATAATGAGACCTGGCATCAGAACATACCTGACATACAAGGTCCTTTTGGAAATGTGTGTTGCCAGCCTCAGTTTAGCTGCTGCTGTTACTTAATCCTCACCAGTTTAAGTGTCACATTGCCTTCTTCCCCTCTGGCCCTTAGCTTTGGGATATTTCAAATGCCTATAAAATTTCATTTAGCTAAGGGGCTTCCATATCTGCTTGTAGATATTTTTTTTCTTGAAATGCTGGTGGCATTAATAGTAAATCTAAGAGAAGCAAACCTCTGCCTGTTTTGTGCCATTTCAGCACTAAGCCAAGGAGAAAAACTCTCAAGGAAATTAATGCTTCGCTCAAGCTTGGTAGGAATACGGAGCTAACACACTGCCATATAACCCGGTTTCACTGACTTTCCGAACTTCTGTTTTGCCCTTTTTATTACATGTCACATTGTGTGGCTAAAACCAGAAGTGCAATTATGAGGAAGATGTTTTCTCGAAATCTGCAGAGTCTGGCCAATCAGATAACATTTCAGTAGAAACATTATCCACCGGAGACTTAGTTGTTATTCACAAATAGATTATCTTTTAACTCCAGACTTTGATTAGTTCACTAAATATTACTGAGCACCTACTATGTGCCAGGCATTGTTCTAATGCTGGGGATACAGCGCTGAACAGGACAAAAATCCCTGCCCTCCAGCTTTTCGGCTTCTTTCTTTTTCACACAAGGGACTGCGTGTAGGTGCCTTGGGAGTAGTGATTTGTATGCAGAATCTGAGCCTGTGGGTGGGCTGGCCATGGCAGAGGCAGTCAGATGTTAATTCCCTGGATATTAGCTGACTGCTCCCCTTGAGTCATTAGGTGACTGCTCACCTATAAGCAAGTCGAACCACTTGTAGTATTTTGCACCTGTTTTAAGTTTTATGTGTGAAGTTATGGTCAGTCACTGTCATCGTTTCTCTGCTCAGGCACATCGTGGTGCTTGGATTTATGGGGTCAGGTCAGTGCTGATTTAATTCAACTCTTCTTCCTATTACTGCAAGCCCTGTGTTTAAGTTTCCCATTGCTGCTGTAACAAATTGCCACAAACTAATGGTTTAAAACAACACAAATTTATTTTCGTAGCGATTCTGGTGGTCGGAAGTCTGAAAACCTGTCTGGTGTCAGCAGGACTGGTCCATCCAGCAGGGTCCAGGGGAGACCCTGTTCCTTGCTTCTTCCAGCTTCTAGACGCTGGGTTGGTGTTCCTTGACTCACAGCTGCATGACTCCAATCTCTGCTTCCTTCTCCCGGGTCTTTGTCCTCCTGCCTGTCTCGTACAAGGAACCTTGCGATTACATCATTGGGCCTACCTGAATAATGCAGGATAATCTCTCTACCTCAAGATCCTTAACTTGATCACCTTTTGCCATATTCACAGGACGTGGAATTAGGATGTAGCCATTTGGGGGTGGGGGTCGGGGGGTCATCATTATTCAGCCACCCACACCCTGTCAGAGTCCAGTGTCCCTGGGTTCATTAGCAAATAAGCCAGTTTTGTTGAGTAGTCTCTTCTGGTCTATGAAACCCAACCCAGCAGAGTGCACTCTAAAATGCAAATGTTGCTAACTATGCAGAGCTAGTTATACTTGCTTCACTACCTGAAAACCTCCTTAAATCATTCCAGTTTCTTCTATAAGACTCAGCTCAAAAAACCCTCCCCCAGGAAGCCTTCCTGGGCTTGTTTGACACTCTTCATTTGTGATTCTGTGGTGCCCTGTGTTGTGTGTAAGTGACTACAGGACCACACCTCCCCTGTTGTGATTGTGTGGATTTACTTGCAGCCCACTGCCCCCCTATCCTCTCTCCTTCCCCTAAATGGTGTGCTCTTTACAGGAAGGTACTGTGTGTCCTGGGCACATAGAAGATATTTGATAAAAGTTTCTCTTTTGATGAATGGAGATTCTCTTCTCTCATATGTTAAAAAAAAATTGTTTTGTGTGTGTTTCACTTAATTTCATTTAACAAGGTATTCACTAGAAGTTGAAAGTGGAGTGCAGCCAGCGTGGGTTGTGGAAGGACTGGCATCATGTGGCTTGTCTAAATTGTATGTCACGGTTTTAGGACACCTGACTGTGAGTTCATGGATCTTAGGGATGCTTCTTTCCAGGTGAATGTAATCCTGAAGTTATGCACCATTCTTTTCTCTGTGTCACCAGAAATCTTACCATAAACCAGGTCGGTTCTGAATATTTGGAAATAATGATGTAAATCAAGGTGAAAGACTGAGTGAATCTTTAAATCTAAAATTAGTTTCTGTCACCAAAGAACAGATTCTGTGGCCTGGTCACTTTTAGGGTTACTCTCATTGGAGTCAGGTTTCTGGTAATTGAGATATTTTACTTTATTTCAGTTTTCAAAAGTAACATCTTCCTGTGTGGAAAAATCTGTGAGTCCTATACAGTTGTTGTTGGAAAATCATTTTGCCTTCTTTTACATTATCCAGGCTGATTTTTTTCTTCTCTGTAAGTGGACCTTGGGCTTTCTGTGTGGCTGGAAAGCATGTAATTTTCATTTTTTTTTTCACGTAGTGGTGCTTAATGATACCATGTGAATTTTTATGGTCCCGGCTGCACCGAAGTGTGTGCCCTGAAATTTCAGTTGGATTAAGAACATACCTTGATGTGAGGGCTGAAATTGGAGAAATGGGAGAACACAGGGTTGGATCTATATGTTGCAATTAATATTGATGAGTGGGCAAAAGTCCAACATTATCTTAGGGGGCTTGGCTAATGTTCATTGTAAACCAGTGCAAGGGAGTCCTTCCCCTGCAGGTGTGAATAGTTTAATTTAGTAGGTGGATTAGGAAAAACAAGGGGTGTTTTCTTGTGTTCCAGTTTACATTACACGTTGAACGTTCACCAGCTGCATGAGGTACAGCTCATCACTGAGTGGTGGTAACAGATATCCTGAGACGTTGCTAACCCATCTCGATATCTCAAGGATCTAGCATCATGCCTGGTACACAGTAGGCGCTCATTAGCGTCTGTGAAATGAATAGAAGGATGAAGGAATGGTCGCTGAGGCAAGGCCCCTTAAAAATACTGGCCTCGGGCTTCCCTGGTGGTGCAGTGGTTGAGAGTCCGCCTGCCGATGCAGGGGACACGGGTTCGTGCCTCGGTCCGGGAAGATCCCACATGCCGCGGAGCGGCTGGGCCGGTGAGCCATGGCCTCTGAGCCTGCACGTCCGGAGCCTGTGCTCCGCAACGGGAGAGGCCACAGCAGTGAGAGGCCCGCGTACCGCAAAAAACAACAACAACAACAAAAAAAACAAAAAGAAACTGGCCTCTGCTTATCTCTCTAGCCCTGTTACTACCGCCTACCTTCAGTATATTATTTGTATTGATAGCTTGTTAAATATTCCACATTCTTTCTTGCCTTTGGACTTCTGTACCTGTCATTCCCTCTGCCTCTAACCCCACCCTCCCTCTCCCCTTAGTTTGGCTAATTCCTGCAAGAACTTTATGACTTGGCGTCTCCTAGAAGACTTTTAGAAGGCATCATTGTGGGTATCTAGGTGAACCTTTGAATAACAACAGGAGGACACTGACTAGTGGAACTGTTGAAATCTGCGTCTGGGCCTTCTTTTCGGGAGCATGTGGAACACTGTCAGGTGTGGAATCGTTTGGATTACATCTCCCAAACTCTACTTTATTGGTACTTTCCATTTTGGAATGGGCAAAACATGACTCTGTAATAACAGGAACAGAAGTCGTCAAGTTAGCAGCAGGTTCTATTGTGTTTACAGAGCATCAGTATCAGGGTACAGTGGACGATGGAGAACCACTGATGAATTACCTGTAGTGTGACTGATACCAAAGGGACCAAGTAGGCAAGAAGAAGTTGAGAAACGGAACCATTCCCTTTCTAATGAAATTTAGAAAGTTGCGTACATAGTAGGTGCTCAGCCAACATTTGCTGAGGATGGAAGAATAAATAAATCAAGTTACTTTTTTCCTTTTTTGGGCATTATGTTAAGATTAAAAAAATAAATCCTTAGATAGTCTCTTCCACTCCGCTCCTTTTTGCACACATAGCCCTAACCTCAGTCTATACTTAGTGCTTTTGCTAAAACTGACTCATCTTGTTTCTGATTGCCTTCGTGATATGAGACTCTGGTATCCATGGGAATGGTATAAGTCTGTATTGCTTTCATGCTTAGAAAAATGTAAACCAGAAGGGCCAGCTGTTGGTACCGGTACCAACTAGTTCCCGAGAGCTATAGGGCAATCTCATTCTTACATTCTTAAGCCAGTGTGGCAAACAGCGTAATCTCTTGGGAAACTAATCAGCTTTTGTGACAGATAGATGTGATTCAAATCTTGTGCCTGCTGCTGACAGGCTGTGTGACTTTGGGCAAGCTGTTTAACCTCTCTGAGATTCTTCATCTCTGTTTTTTCTGTTTTGTAAAATGGGCGGGGTGGGGGGACCCCATTAACTCACAGGGTTGTTTGACAATTAGAAATGATTTTGTAAGTGTCCTAGTCTATATTCGATGTTCAGTAAATGGTAGATATTAAGACTACTATTACTGCTATGAACCAGGTTGGCTACAGGCCCTCCAGAGCTTCATGAGGACAAGGTTAGCGGCAACCACCGGGATCAGGGTGGGACAGCTGAGTTAACATTTAAACAGTCTCTCTGTGTGTGCAACGGAGATTTTCGTATTTCCCTCTGGGGAGAATTCAGGTTGGTTTAAGAAGGGAACTGACAGTGTCTTCTTTATGTTCTGGATGTTTCAAAGATGGCTAGAAATTGGTACTAGTTGCTAAGGAAGAACTTTAAAAAATATAGATGTGAGGAGACAAGGTGGTGTCGAGGCAAGAGCACTGACCCGTGTTCCCTGGGGCTCAGCTCTGCGCTCTCTGCCGAGTCCCTTTCTCTCGTTGTGCTCTTCCTCTCTTCCCTGGGAGTGAGCACACTGGACCAGACAATTATCCTGGCCCAGGCAGGTGCTTCTTCCTGACTGGGAGTTAGTATGGGTGGCCCCAGCTGGGCTGGTTTTATCGTTCCAAAAAGTGTCAGCAGAGAAATGGCTGGACATTGGAGTGTCCTTTGTGATTTGACATTTTGGGGAACCCTTTAATGGTACAGTGTACCTGGCCAAAAAGTCTTCCAGCTGAGAAATTCTGTGCGTTGAAACGCTTCGAATAAATGTCAACCAGGAAGGGATCGTCAGGGTAAATTAAAAAATTCTCATCTGTCTCAGCTGTAGCAACTGCTCAGACCACTGGACTTCTTCGGGGTATTGACAACGCTTGTCTTTGAAGGGGGCATGAATTTCCCAGCTTCCTAGGAGCAACAACAACAACCGTTCCCCCAACAAACCCCAGGGTGTCTGAAGCGCCTGCTCTCTTCTCCAAGAGCCGATCGAATACCCTTCTGTGGGCTCAAGAGCTATCAGCAGTATTGAACAATTAGACTGGAAGGAAGGGCTGTGAACAGTTGTTCCCTAAAGGCTTGGAAATTAACAAAGGCCATATTAGTCAGTCCCGGGAGGAGGGGGATGAAGAGAATGGGGGCTGGGAGGAACAATTCAGAAGTGGAGAGGGTGATTGGAGGGGTTTGTTTCCCAGATAGTTTTCAAAGAAAAGAGATTTGTGTAGTTTGCTGTGGGGCTGAGAATGCAGTGCAAAACCAGTTGATGTTCTTTTTTGTCCAACAATTACTTTTCTCTGGCACATTTCTTTTTAGGCTGACAAAGTGTCTTCCTTCCTTTTTCATGGTCATCGATAGCAAGAGCTTAAGGGTTTTTTGCTTCCCAGGGCTCAGGGTAGGGTAGAGAGAAGGACACACATAAGAGGGAAACGACATTTTGCAAAATTTCGTGAATTTTGTCACAGGCAAGGAAAAACCATCCAGTGCACAGGGAAGGCTCAGGTTTTCATTTCGGTCTGGGGGGTGATTGATTTCTTTCTTTCAAGGGGCTGATGGAGGAGGTCAGTGTCTCAGAAAGGGGAAGAAGCCAGGGAAAGGAGAAAAGAAAGAATGAGATTTATAACCTTCTGGATCCCAGCTTTTATGTCACGTAACCATCCCCAATACTGGAAGTTCATGACACCCTGAGAAACAGCCCTGGAACTCGGAGCAGTGATCTGCATGCAAAGGTGAAATTAAACAGTCCAGCAACTGCTTTGATTGAGAGTCACATACAGTCCTGTTCTAGATCCCGAGTGCTGCTTCTCTTTAGTTTGCCCCTCAGCACGCATTCTGGTGTTTCATGGAGTTATGAGACAGACCACCCAGGGCCACTCACGTTATACGGAGGATGGTTGAAGAGGTGCTTAGGGAGGAATTACTTCAACAATGGGACTTTCCCATTATTCTTTCTGTAATCAGCCCTCTGCACTCAGCACATGGAAACCTTCGCATCTGTCACCAAGAATACTAAACGGATAAGGTGTTGCTCAGAGAGCCCCTACCCTGGTCCCATCCCCTGAGATAACAATAGAAGACCTTAAAAAGTGTAAGGCTCTTCCATTTTTATTCCATATGGCTCCTTAGGTAACATGACCCAATGTGGCCATTAAATGACCCTGCTTACACTTGGATTACTCGGCACAAAGCAAATTTATGGTTGTTTATTCTCTCCTCCTATCAGCTATTAGTGCCTAATCATATGGTCTATCGATCATGAGATTAATCGCCTGCTCAAAGAGGCATCAGGTCTTGTGGAATGCTGCACTGGGCCAGACTGAACTTCAACCTTGTACACAAACTGGAGGAGTCAAAATCATCATTCACTGCCTGAAGCCCCTGGTCCCTGGGCCTCCTGAACCCCAGGAGGTAAATCCCTGCTTTTTCAAACCGTGTACTTTGCACTTCCTTTCCTGTGTAAAACTTCACCTCATTGATTCAGTCAGGCCCTTGTAAATAAAATCCTCACATCCTATAAGTAATGACCTAAGCTGAAACTATGTGGGCTCTATTATACAAAGCCCCATAGTAATGCCATAATTAAAGGTCTGTCAGTATTTCTATTGGAAATTCTCGTTCTGGAAGATTTATAACTGGACCATTAAAGTTTTCTTGGGCTAAGACTTTCCACGAGTGTCATGATCTGAGACCTTTTTGTTTTTTTTCCTTTTTGTGGAATATGTTTCTTTAAAGATATCAGTAATAAAGCCCAGAAACATTATGCTGTAGTAGTCCATACCGACCAAGGTTGGACACTTGAAAATTTGAGCACGGCCTCCCCTAAAGTGGCTTCTGTTCCCCTTCTCTGTGTTCTCATTGCAGTTTTTGAGAACAGAGCATTGTTGTCCTGTTTGTGCTGTATTGTAATGTTCGTTTCCTGGCCTGTGTCTCCTACTCTAAGGAGAGTGAGGGCAGGGATCTTAAATCATTTGTCTTTCTAGCCCTTTTATTGGAGAGCCGAACTGGGTGAGCTGGGTTTGTTCAGTAACTGCGTTTAAGGATGGGAATTGGGAAGCTTCCTTTCCAGTCCTGACACTGTCGTTTAAGGTGGGGAGTAGATTCAGGCAGTGAATTTAGGCAAGTCACTTGGCTTCTCTGAAAACAAGTTTCCTGATCAATGAAATGGGTGTATTGCGTTCAGAGCTGGTGAATCGGTATTCTGTGAGTTGAATGCTGCCAGCCCAGTTTTCAGACATTTGAATCTGAATGCCTTTAGATGGAATCTGGGCTTTCTAGTCTGCCATAATCCCCGCCGTCCCCTGTTGTATTATATTGTATCAGCAGCCTGCTTTAACCATTTGCCTGCATGGCCTGTGTTTATGATTCCTTGTAGTTACAGATTTATAATGGGGTCTTCTGTTTTGTTGTTACAGTAAGGGTCGAAATCTGAGATTCAGGGATGCCTTTGACTGTAATTTTAATTCTCTAATTTCCTTTATCAACAAGAACCTCAACTGTTATTTTTTATTTCATTTTGGAAAACTTTTGTTTTCCAGACAAACTGCATTGGTTAATAATTAATTTGCTTTCCCATTTTTAAAGCAAACGGTCATCTGTAACTGAGCACGCAGATACACACGAGCTGAGAGTATGAAATAGTTTTTGTGTGATGAGTTGGGTGATGTTTTAGCAAGCTTGTGCCGTTGTTTTGTGGATAAGTATATAGTCTCTATTTGAGGTTTTGATATACTAAAAATAGCTCCTAGATCTTCCTGCCTTTTTAGACACATGAGGGTCCAAGGACTCTAGCTGAATGCTTAGCTTATTATTCTTTTGTGAGTTCTGGGCTACCCTTGTCCTCAGAGCTTCAAGTAACTTGTTTGTCTCTGTATGCAGTCCACGTCTTAATTGTCTCATTACGGGTAAGCCTAGAGAAGTCTCTATAAAACCTGTCTTTTATATTCCATAAGGGGAAAAGAGCTTCCTCATATGAGTTTACCCAAAGGCCCTCGTTTCCATTTTCTCCCTTTAGTCAAGAGCATTTTAGAAGATTTGTCAGAAGGAGAGGGAGACAGTTTGATACTTGACTCCCAAGCTAAGGAGAATCCTTTCTTTCATCTCAGCTGAGGCTGTTGTTGAATATTGAAGGTTGAGAATTTAAAAGCACACATTTAAATAGAGCCAGTTAAAGATCTATAGCGTAGAAGTAACCTGCATGCAAACCAATCTTGAGGCGTGACCTTTGGCACTTAAAGTGGTCAACATCGCGCCAAAGTAAGGGGCTTTGGAAGATAGCAACCTGGTTTAAGCAGATCACCACATGGATACTATTAACGAGAAGAGGCAGTGTCTGCATTGTGGCTAAGAGCTTAGTCTCTGGGGTTCCACTAATTTAGGTTTAGTTCTGTCTTGGTTCCTTATCAATTCTCACTTTGGAGAGGTTACTTAAAGCTCCATAAGCCTCAGTTTCCTCATGTGGAAAATGGGGATAATAATAGCTTGTTGTGAGGAGTAAATGAGAGTAATTCACACGAAGGATTTATGCTGTTCATCACAGAATAATCAATACTAATTATCATTATTAGCTAAGGTATAATTGAAATATATTTCTCAGCTTTGAGTTGTTCTCTTTAAGAGGTTAAAGATATGCTTTCTTAAGAGTGTTCATACACGCTGGATCACCTACCTACATTTCCAGGAAATCATATGCTTGCTTCAGCAGTCCAAGTGTGCCGCTTTCAGTTTTTTCATGACGTTCGACCTTAAAAATCTAAAGCTGAAATCTTCTCCGTTACGTTTTCTTTTCCCTCCAGATCAATCCAAATTAAAGTTTCATTGCACAAGTTTCATAGACCCTTATTAGCATTAATTGTCGGTGTACTGGTGAGAGTCCTAAAGTTAGTGCATTAAGATGTAAAGCCCTTGAGAAAACTTTAAACCCTCACGGACTGAGAGAGCTGGAAGGGACCTAAGCGACCCTCTCCTCTAAGCCCCATTTTACAGATAAGGAATGTGTATTCTACAAGGTAAAATAGGTTTTGAACAGGGACTATCCTACCTAATGGCTTTTTAATTTGTACTCTCCCTGGAATCTGCACTAATTTGCCATGTTATGATTATGTTCTTATTGTGGGGATTGTATGTATTTATTCGAGGCCACTGAGATGTAGCCCTGGGCATTACTTCTGTGGCAAAGGCATGGGGGTAGTCATCATTAGTAATGGATTCCATTATTTGGGAGAGCATTTTACTGACTAGAGAGAATTCATTGCGTTGATCCATTGCGCCACATTTGTATTATACCAGGTAGTCTAAAATGATATTCTCTAAACTGGGAAGCTGAAAAATTGTCCAGTCTTAGCAGTTATCCCATCAGTAAGACCTTCCTTTTACTACTGAAAATACATAGTTTTGTTGAAAGAAACCTTTTCACCGGTCCCCAGTGCCCTGAATGTGTTTAAATCCCTCACTACTGAAATAGGAGGATTACTACTGCTATCATTGTTCTAAAACAAACTTCCTTTTGGACGATAACAGCAGCGGTAAGTCAGATGTTGAAGAAAGTACCAGCTTAACTTCAGTTTGCTTTAAAAGGGCTTCCTCTTTAATTGACAAGTGTCATGTGTAATAGAGCATGGCAACTCACATAGAAAACCATGGGCCGGGCTTCCTGCTGGGGTTGGAGTTCTTAATGAACATACAACTGAATACACTGAGGCAAAAAATTAAAGCGCCCCAACTGTGGGCCATTCATTCTGTTCATCCTGGCCAATGTGGTGATTAGCACCAGCCACACCGATGGCCAGAGAGACCCATCTTTGTCATGCGGCTGTTTGGTAGCTGTGAGCTAGGGTGACTGTGGTCTTTCCTAGTGACATTTTGAATAACAGCACAGATCCTAGTGTCATATCTAAGGAATAAATATATATTTTTTGTTCTTTTTTTTTTTTAACTTACAGGCTATTTTTGGCATATACCTCTTCACGGAGTGGTGGTTTTCTGGAGCTCTGGCCCACTTGCTAACATTTTGAAGTTTCCCTCACTTAGTACTTCCCTTTTCCTTCCCTTCACTCCCCAAAAGAGAACAGAGCCGATTTTTCAGAGGTGATGTTTACAACAGTTCAACACACTCGAATAAGCACTTAGAATCATGTCAATAGAGGAAGGGGAAAAAAAGGGCGTATTATTATCAAATTAAGTAATGGATGGGCAGTGATATTTTATTTATTAAAGCTCGTCGGAGTACCATTGGAAACAGAGTACGTTGGTTCTGAAGTGCACAGATTAGAAAGGAATGTTGAGTTTGGAAACGTGGCAGCCTGCAGCACTGTGTATGGTTTAAATTAAACCTTTTTTTGGAAAGCAGAATTGCTCTAGGCCACATTTAAGGGAAAAGCTACAGCAGAGTGAGCTGGCTGTGGTTTTTCTTTTACTCTGTAACCGGCCCACTTTCCCTTGTTTTAACACAGAAAAAAGACTTTGGACTCCTTCAGACCAACCACATAGCTTCTCTGCTGACCACAAAAAGGAAGCTTTGCGTAGAAGCCATAGGATTAATACCCACTCTCTCTTAACCCAACAGAGTGTGAAAACTTTTATAAGAGATTTCTCTGGGCAGGCTGACACTGTAGTTGGACTTGAAGCATTTTAAATCAAGAGCAACTTTGAATTGCATTATGCCACAGTGTTCTGTAAATTGTTATGTGCGATCTCACTGTTAAAAGTTATTTACATGACTCCCCAGGTTTCAGAGGGATAAACCACTAACAGCTTTGTGTATCTTGAGAAAGAAATACAAGGAGAATTAAAGACAGACCTATGCCAAATTATCTCAGCGTAGGTAGATCACAGTCAATCAGATTTTATCGTTCCTGGGCAAATGAAGACAGTTGGCTCTTGGTGGAAAAGCCTTTTAATCTTTGAAAGTAATAAGATTAAGATTGTGGATTCTATTAAGTCACTTGATCAGCTTTATTAAGTCATCACATTATTTTTCATCTAGGTGAGAAAGCTTCCTTTTAATAGATGTGCATCTTTCTAAAATAATTGGTGTGTTGCAGAGGTGTTATTTAATATGCTGACCTGCCCAGGGATTATAAATGGCTGTTTCTGTGTCCTGAGTGTTCATTTTAATGATTGGAATCTCACCACCCTGATTAACTAATCATGTGTTTGCACAAAGCCACTGTGAAATGACCAAACAAACAAAAACAAAACAAGAAAACCCTTGTGTGTGTGTATTTCTGTTCAGTCCTCCCAATTCCTAGGATTGAGATATTTTAAAAGAAGTCATTTGCATGTACCTTTTGCCATGCTGAAGTAAACAGCTTTTCACAGGTGCACTGTATCAGCAGTCTGGTTTCTGTTCAACAAAGAATCTCAATCAAAAGAATTGATTTGAAAAGTTGCAGGGAAAAACCGGCATACATGTCTCAGGACTGTGGTCTTACAGTAACCACCGAGTTAATCCTTGGTTGACGGAGTGTCGCGAGAGGGGTTTCTTTGCTGTCATTAGAGAAATTGGTCTGTGTAACACTTCCTGTGTGTGAAGAAATGCAGTTGTCATCTTGCCTAGACCATTAGAACAGTATTTAAATACTTCCAGTTGTGAGGAGCCTTACGTTTATTGTGGTTATTGTCCCAGGTGTCTTAGAAGCAGCTGTTTTGTGCTTTCCTGAACTTAATAGTTGAAGAATGTGGGAAAGAAATGGCATACTTTCTGGGTAAAATATTTTAGCCACCCTGGAGTAGTTGCATCTTGATCTTCTTTCATCTGGGTAGAATTCTACTGTAACTAATTGAATCCATTGATCACTGTCTTGTTTTTTTTCCATCTTCTTCTCAGAGGATTCATTTCATAGGTGTCTATACATCAGTCAAGAAAATGACTATAGAGGAATTACCAAGACTGGTAATAAAGGTAATTTAACCTGGCATAATATTTGTTTTTAAGGCAAAACACTCTTAATTGTCCTTTCCCTGGTGAGAGTTAGCTTCTTAATTAGGCTCTGTTGGAAAACAAGTCAAAATAGGACACTGACCAGTACTTTCGGAGAAGGAGAGAAAAGAGGGACGAAAAGACATCGATCTTGGAATTAGATGACCTGGTTTCTAGGCCTGTCTATCCCAGGGCTTTTCAAACTTTAATGTGCGTATGAATCAACTGGGGAGATTGTTAAACTGCAGATTCAGACTCAGTGGGCCTGTGGTGCTGCCTGAGATTCTGCAAGATTCTGACAAGCTTCCCGGGATGTCCATGCTGTCGGACCCCAGACCACACCCCAAATGCCAAGTATCCGTGAGAGTGCTTAACTAACTTTGTGGTTTTGGATACACCTAACGACTCTGCATCTCTGCTTCCTAATTTCTAAAATAGGGAGGTTAATCTTTGCTCTCCCTACCTCATCAGGTTGTTATGAGAATCAAATGAGATAATGTAGATGAAATTTTAAAAGGCTACACAAGTATAAGACACCAAGGATCTTTGTTTATAGATAAAGACATTCTTTGAATACCTTTCCTGGAATCACTGTGAGCTGCTCTGTGATGGGAAGTGCCCTGAATTGTGAGAGAGACTGGAATCCTTCCTTCCCTAGCATCTACTCTGTGCTGCCTTTGGCCATATCCGTTCAGCCTTCTGGTCTCTCATTGTCTCATCTTTAAAATAAGGGCTCGGCCTGGATTAGTGGATCTCAAAGTGTGGTCGCAAGACCAGCAGCGTCAGCATCCCTTGGAAACTTTCTAGAAATGCAGATTTCCAGTCTAAATTTTGTGTCATCTCCTGTCTCACAGGCGGAGAAGAATTGGGAGTTCCCCAAGGTGTTCACTGAGCATCTGGAAAGGAGGGATGAACAGCCGGGGGTTTAAGCCTCACCTCCCTGGAGGTCAGAATAGATTCTTACTGCACTGACTGATACCTTTCTAGCTAATCCCAGCTTTGGGGCTGCTTCAGTGGCCCATGAAAGCTGATTGAGACAGAGCAGAACGTGCAGCCCCAGGAGGTTCTCGTCCGTCTTCCTCTTTCCTCTCCTGCTCCCCTGATGGTTGTCAGCCTAACCCAGCTAACCATCTTATATTTTTCAGACTTTTCGAGCACTTTCACAAAGATGATTGCCGTCTATTTGTGTAGGGTAGCTTGGCGTGAGATGAGAGCTGAGAGTAAAATACATGATTTTCTTAAATTCATTTACAGTTAGACTTCACATACCTGCAGTTTTGGGTTGTTTGTTTGTTTTTACGTTTGGAAATACATCTGAAAATTACAGCAAAAGCATTAACTGGCCTCCAGTTGTCCAATGTAGATTTTATCAAGTTCAAGCACTAAAGCTCATGATCTTTACGCTCAGAAGAGACCCTCAGTGAAGCCTAGCAATGTCTACACAAGTCTGATTTTTTTTACTCCACAGCAGCAAATAAAGCCATAATGGGCAGTTGCTTGAGTCTGGAGAGTAGAGACAAACAAGAGGTGTTAGCTGGCAGCTGAGCAGTGAGGAAAGACTTGGAGATACTGTCAAAAGTAGAGCAGGTAGGAGGGCAAGATAGATAGTAGCTTGAGCCCCTCTCCCTATGTGTATCTAGATATACATATGTATACATATATGTATTTCTGTGTGCAGTATAATAAGTATATATATATAGTGCATATGAATATACCTGTGTGCGTATATATATAAATAAATCTATATGGTATACAAATGTATATATGCGTGTAAATATTGTATTGGCCAAAAAGTTCGTTCAGGCTTTTCCATTACATCTTACATAAAACCTGAACGAACTTTTTGGCCAACCCAATAGTTGCATTTTTATTTTTATATATGCATACACACATATATTCTATATACTAATATTCCCAAATAGTTCTTTGGGTATTTACTGTAATGGAATACTCATGTAACTCACGTTCTTAATATCTTCAAAAACTTATGTTTCTGTATGTAAGAATATCAGTTACCAATTACAGAAGGTTTCTCTTTAAAATAAGTTATTGTAGAAAACAAATAGTCGTTAAGGAGATAAATGTGAGCCCTTTGCCAGTTCATAAAATCATGGACATCTGCAGTTATGAAGAACCTTATTGATCATTTTATCCAGTGGTTTCAGATTTTCTTTAAACAGAGATCTTTTATTCAGAGCTAAATTCACGGGGAAGTGTGCGCTCTCTCGCTCTCTCTCCCCATATATATATATATACATATACACATATATATGTGTATATATATATGTGTGTATATATATATGTAACTGAAAAAGTGTGTGGGTACTGGGTCTCTCTTGGCTTTGGCCTTTCTGTTCTTTCTTCCAGAAGCAGCTTCTGTTGGAATTGACCCCTAGGGCAAGGAATCACCTGGGAAACTTGTTATATGCATATTATGATTCTGTAAGTCAAGGGTAGGGCTTGAGACTCTGCATTTTTAAATTAACTCCGGAGGTGTTAAACATACACTGACCGCAATTTGAGTAGCAAGTCCCTGGGGGATCTGTGTAGACAGTTTGAAATCCTTCAACCTCTTCATTTTATACATGTGAAAAGAAAGACTTGGACTTAATGATGCGTTGCCAAAAGCCACATGCCTAGTGAGGGTCTTCTGATTTCTGGTAGGTCCTCTGTTCTGTATCCTGCCTGGAAGGAATGGCTGTGTCCTACCCCTTCTGGCTGAATGGGGTAGCCCAGTACCAGGGTTCCATTGGCTCTACCAGGGCCCTGCACAAACTTACCATCACTATAGACGATACTGGGAATGCATTCTCTTCCAGTCCACTCTCTGGCCCATGGAAAAGCAGTACTTTGAATCAGACCCCATTTAGGGTGGAACATTCTGATTAGCCAGCAAGGGCCGTTAGGCCAGTTGCCGTGGTGTCTGCTGCCACAGCAGAATGGATAAGCAGTTCTCAGCCCCCCCCAACACAATCCATAAAACTCTTTCAACCCCCCCCCCCTTTTTTTTTTGCATGATGTCTAGCGTTTGCAAATGGAAGTGGCTGAGGAAAAACAGAGTGAAAGTTTATATAAAATATTTATACCTTAAAGATCTTTTATCTTGTGTCATTCAAGAGATAGAGAAGTGAAAAATGTATTGGGAGTACATTATCAAGAGTACATTATAAATTTAAATCTCAGATTGAATAATACCAGCTGCTAATGTGTGGAGCTTTGGAAATGAGTCACTTTTGAATCTTGAGAATTTACTGTACCAGGGCAGTTATACTTAAGAAGGAAATGCCTTTTGAAAAAGAATTCTATACCAGAATCAAAACTGATACTAATGGGTATTAAAAATCAAATATTTGACATAATATTCCTGTTAGAATGTACTTACATAGGAATGAGATGTAGGATCTGAGAAAGTTTATGGAACGTTTCTCAAAAAAAATCAGGTAGTTTTGGTTTCATCTTTGTGAAGCAATGTAACCTGTGGTTAATAGTATGTGTCTTAGAGTCAGGGAGACTTAGATTCAAATTCTCTATCCACTGTTTGTTAGCTATATGATTTTTGGATCAGTTGGTTTCTCTGAGACTTACTTTAAAAATAAAGGTAAGGGCTTCCCTGGTGGCGCAGTGGTTGAGAGTCCGCCTGCCCATGCAGGGGACACGGTTTCGTGCCCCGGTCTGGGAAGATCCCACATGCCGTGGAGCGGCTGGGCCCGTGAGCCATGGCCACTGGGCCTGCGCATCCGGAGCCTGTGCTCCGCAACGGGAGAGGCCACAACAGTGAGAGGCCCGCGTACCGCAAAAAAATAAATAAATAAATAAAGTTCATAGTGCTACCTAATATGTGTGTTTTTTTTTTTCAGGATTAAATGGCATTGTATTTGTACAGCACTTAGCCCATTGCCTAGACTCAGTAAAGTCCCAGTAAATAATTAATATCATTATTATCACCATCATATTGTCTTTAGCCCTAACTAATAGTATATTGCTCTCTGGTGACACGGTGTTTTTCTCCCCTCTGTGTAGGTGTGCTTTGAAAGCAAAACCAAAATTGGTGTGCCTGTTGAAAAAGTTAGTAGCTGGAAAAAGAAAATGTATTTTCCTAAGTGAGACCATGATGGTCTATGCCAGATATCCGGATGCTAGGCAGCAAAAAAGAACCATTTTGTTATAATGGAACTTTGTTTCTGTGGTGCACAGTATATATTGTTGTATGCTCTGTGCTAGGGTCTCACATTCAGACTCCTGAAGCAGCAGGAGGAATGAAGTAGGCTGTGGGCAGAGAGCACCCAAGTCCCACTGAAAGCCAGTGAGTCCCATTGAAAGACCCCCCTTAGCTTGAGTCAATTGGTGTTGGGTGAAAACCTGGATGCAGTGTCCCAATTATTATTATTATTATTTTAAGAATCCATGGAAATCCACATTTTCATGTGAATCAAAGGATGTTTTAAATACTGGCAACTGTCTTTGAGAATGCTGTTGGCTGCAAGAAACAAAAAATAGTGGTCTCAACACAGATTTATTTTTCTTACAGAGCGATAAGTTCAGAGGTAGTAGCTAATGTGGGTTTATTTGCTCACTAATGCCAACAAGAGTCCCGGCACTTTCCCTTTTTTTGTTGTTTTTGCAGTACGCGGGCCTCTCACTGCTGTGGCCTCTCCCGTTGCGGGGCACAGGCTCCAGACACGCAGGCTCAGTGGCCATGGCTCACGGGCCCAGCCGCTCCGCGGCATGTGGGATCCTCCCGGACTGGGGCACGAACCCGTGTTCTCTGCATCGGCAGGCAGACTCCCAACCACTAGCGCCACCAGGGAACACCCCCCCCCCCGGCACTTCCCATTTTTATGCTCTGACATGCTTTATTTGTTGACTTATTTTGTAATTCCTGTCATGTTACAGTCGCCATATGTATGTTCGAGGGCGGATGATGAGGAGATGGGTCATGCTAGCCTAATGTGTTCCATTTATCAGGGAAGGAGAAACTGCCCCAGAAGCGACACCGGTGGCGTCTTCTTATTCACTGGTTACAACTGGATCACTCGCTGCAAGGAAATTCGGGGAAGCTAGTGTGCAGCTTGCCGGTCCCTGCAGTGGGCAGGAGGAGGAGGTTGTAAATGGCTGTGGTGTTTGCCAGGGCACAGTGCCTGCCCCAGCACCCAGCTCAGCAGGAAACCCAGCTGCATGGCCTGGAGACCCCTCGGCCTCCAGCGTGTATCAGAAATCTCCAGATTTGAGCATTGTGAAGGGAAAGTATCATTTGGGGAAAGGCCAGGGCTTTATTTTTTAATTTAGTGGTTTTGCATTGTATGAGATAGGTCGTTGCTAGCAATGAGGAAACTGCTGAGGGAACAAGAATTTATTTAATTTTTAGAAAAGTTTATCTGGAGTTTTAGTAGAGGACTTAGAAAAGAACATACCATTTAATGTTATTTCTGGATGACTACTACATTACAATAAAATATGTAAATTTCCCTATACATATTTTTTTAAATTTATGGATAAACTATATTTGTCTTTAATTGTTTTTATTCTAAAACAAGTATATCCTTTATAAATCATTCTAATCTGATTTTGATAACCTTTTTCAGAAAGAAATCTTTTCTGCCTTTTTATTTGTCTATATATTTAACTTAAACACCGGGGAGCTCTTCCAAAATGCTTTATAAAAGCAGCCATTTTAAGCTGATTAACAGCATGTTTGATATGTATGGATGTAGTTGAAATGCTACCAAACCAAGTATATATTTAGATAATTAAACTCAAGAATTATGGAAGTTTTAGATTAAGAACTCTTAATCACAGGTATGCATACAGTAAGGAAAATCAAATCCGTTTGACTCCAGTCAATCGACTCTTTTGTAATATTTTTGCTTACACTTTTTTGCAGCTTTACTGCTGAGTTAGCTGTTCTCTAATGTCCCTGACAAATTTGGGAAGCCACCGTGTGTACATAAATTGAGAGAAAATATTTCTGCCAATTCAATCCTGATCGTTTCTTCTCAGGGTTATAAAATTTGGGTTTTCATGACCCCAATGTTAATTAAAAAAGAAAAGAAAAGAAAAAACCCAAACAAAGCAACCCCTGATAGTCTGAAGGGTTACTCGTCATTGTAGGAGGGTATTGTAGAGTCTAGGGACTGTGAATTGGCCACCTACTGAGTAACTAGAAGCATGGAAACCACACTTTACAGCTCTCATATAATTCCAGTGTCTAATCACTTTGTCAGACCCAGCAAGTCAGAGAAATCTCTAATAATACTAGGATAATTAAATACTTCAGTAACCATAAGCTCTAAGATAAAAGGCAAAACTGTTTTTTATTAGGGAAACTTATGCTGAGACAACCTTTTAGAATGATTTAAGGGGGTCAATAGATAGGTGAACCAGTCCACTATAAATAATATGTTTAAGATTAAAAATATTGCCCAGATGCTGTATCAAAGTCTACTTTAGAGTGAAGTTGTAGTGAGGGACTATTTTATTTTATTTTTAGAATGGATTTTCTTTTCTTTCTTTCGGCCATACTGCGTGGCTTGCGGGATCTTAGTTCCCCCACCAGGGCTTGAACCCTGGCCCTCGGCAGTGAAAGCACAGAGTCCTAACCACTGGACCGCCAGGGAGTTCCCAATGAGGGACTATTTTAGAGACAAGGAAAAGAATAGGAGACTTCTTTGTATGGGAAAATATAGTGCACTTCTGTTTAGTATATACCTATCATGTGAGAGATTCTGTGCCAGGTGCATTAAACTTATTATCTACTCCTCAGATCAATCATAGATTGGGTCTTGTGACCTGTGTTTCCTTGATGAAGATACCAAAGCTCTGAGTCCTCCAAGTGACTCAGTTGCTTGAGGCACACAGAACATTCTGGAGTTGAGCTTTGAACCCAGCTCTGTGGTCCACACTCATTCTCGTCCCCCTTCATCAGAAGTTCCGCCTACATTGGGCGAGTGAGGAGACAAATAGCAGATGGACTTAAATGTGGGTTAATGTACTTAGCAAAGGAACAATCCACACTACTTATAGGATATGGGCTCTTAGCTACAAATTACACGTCATGAAGGAAACCTGGAGCCACTGTGTAGGCTGTCACTCAAGCTGACAGCTGCCCATCCCCTAAAGGCAGTGGATCCAGGAACATTTGTTGAGCACTTACTTTGCGTGGAGATAGAAAGAAACTGTTCTTGCACTTGAAAAACTTACATCTTTTCTCATAAGACTTTTCTCATGTTGCTGTAGTGAGAAAAGTTCCCTGTAAAAGCTCTCTAAACAACACAGTGGTCTGTATATGGAAAGGAGAGTTAAGGGTACCCTCCTTCAGTGCCATGTACTGATTTGGAGTGTGTTTTGGAAATGAAGACTAGAAGTTAGAATAAGTTTACTTTGATCTAAAGGAGGTATTTTCTTAGTAGAGTCATTATGATATTATTTCCTAGCTATTAAAATTTGCCATCTTGATGCTTGGTTATTCACTGAAAGAAATGAAATATTTATTAAGGTCATATCACTGTTGCATACAAAGGGAGCCACGGAGTGATTTTTATGCCATGCTTTTTGGTAGCAACGTTTCTGCTGGGTTGCATCGACATCTGTAAATTTTATTGATTATAATTAAGTCAGTCTCCATTGTCTCTGAGAATTTACATGGGTTTAAAAATCAGTCCTTTATGTATTCATTTGAAATAGTTTGAAAAAGGATCTTAGTAGAAGGGACAAATCTGCAACTATTAATCCTGTTATTTCTGTGAGCCAGAGTTATTTCAGTGTTATTTCCAGGGTGTTATTTCCCATTAAAACATTCACAGGTTTTAGGTGTTATGATCCTTTTAGTTTTCTTTTAATTTCATTTCCTCTGTCTCCAGTCTTTCAAAAGCGTGTCACAGCTTATCCTTATCTCCAGTAGATTTCTGGGTGTGCCTGGAAAAACCCCCAGCTCAAATCCTAAGGTTAAATTCCAATGTTGGATGCTCTCCATATATACAGATTTTGATGTAGAAATAAGATTATGAAGATTTCATGCCAATTGATACCTTGCATTTACATGATGGATCAAAGGACTATGGAAGGGCTAATGGGAGAGTGATTGGAGGTTGTGGGGACATTGTCAGGGATTTTTACTAAAAGATTCCTGTGTTTCTTTATGTATCAGCCAAGTTTGACAAACACATTTCTGTTAAATATTAAGGCGTTAACAGTCATACAAGCTTGTGGAATTAACTCATATTGATATATGTGAGGTCTTAACCAATACAAAGACCAAAATTGTAAGACTTTTAACAGCTGGTGCTTTTGTGGAAGTATAAGAATTGACTTAGGATTTCCCTGGTGGCACAGTGGTTAAGAATCCGCCTGCCAATGCAGGGGACACGGGTTCGAGCCCTGGTCTGGGAAGATTCCACATGCTGTGGAGCAACTAAGCCCGTGCGCCACAACTACTGAGTCTGCTCTCTAGAGTCTGCAAGCCACAACTACTGAAGCCCCTGTGTCTAGAGCCTGTGCTCCACAGCAAGAGAACCCACCGCTATGAGAAGCCCACGCAACATAATGAAGAGTAGCCTCCGCTCGCCGCAACTAGAGAGAGCCACGCACAGCAACAAAGACCCAATGCAGCCAAAAGTAAATAAATAAATTTATTAAAAAAAAAGAATTGACTTATATTTATATATTTTTCTACAGCAGCTAATTTCA
Source organism: Mesoplodon bidens (assembly GCF_964165515.1). Taxonomy (NCBI): domain Eukaryota; kingdom Metazoa; phylum Chordata; class Mammalia; order Artiodactyla; family Ziphiidae; genus Mesoplodon; species Mesoplodon bidens. Next base: position 134,374,331 of record NC_138177.1, on the reverse strand, counting down.
GGTACATTTACTTCTGCCTAAGTAGATGTTTACTGTGTGTACATGTCTATTATAGGTATATATTGAGAGATATAGTTGGAAAGATAATAGTGTTTGACACAAAAAATACTGAAGTAAATTGCACTTTTTTAGTTTTAAAGATTAAATAAAAATAAAAGAGCACTATTTGTAACAAATTCAAACTAAATACACAGCTGGGTGAGCCTTTAAAAAAATAATTTTTTGAGATCCCTTTAAGGAATAGTTTTAGTTTCCCAAACTGGAGATATGTAGAGATTATGGACCCAACATTTTCTGTGGCCATGATTCTTGAAGATAGTCAGGGAAAACTTCTCTTGTTATAGTTCTGTAAAACGACATTAAATTTGTGATATCCTAGGACTAGTGCAAGCCTCTGGGATGGAGGTTACATATCTCTTTTTTTAGAGGTTGAAAAATTAAGCCCTGGCTTATAGCAGTTTTGGTGTTTTCTCTAAGCCCAAAGCTTTGATCACAGGTTTTGAAAGCTTAATTATTAATGGCTGCTAAACATGTTTTTTTTTTTACCCACTTATCAGCATTTTCTTTTTTTGCAGCAAGACTAGCTTCCTTTGCTTATGGAAGGCCCCACGTTTGTTTAGAAAACAAAGTCCGTCTTATCCTAATTTTGTTGGTGACAAGATGTGGCTACAAAAAACAAAGAACAAACCTGTGGCTCTTTCGCTCCTCATATCAGGCCTCTGTTTGGGGGAAGCCTAAACGAATAAAATGGCAACTTGTTAAACTTAGCCCCGATTCTGTTTAAGGAGATCTTTTTATTTACAAAATTGAGTTGACTCCTCCCTAAAGGGGGAGAAAAATGGTAATTTTAGTGGCTCTTTAAAGTTTTTAGATAAATACTCCCAAGTTTCTTTCCCCAAGCTTAAAAAGCAACATAGATAGTCTGAAGCCTGGTTTTTCCAGCTGTGTAAGAAGCACAGAATAGAGGATTCCAAATATTTATCTCCCCCCCCCCAAACGCTTCTGTGTTCCAATCAAATGTGATTACTTGCTGTGTGTTTCTAGGACACTTTTCACGCTGTGCTCTCTTGGTTCATCCCTCCAGGAATGCTCTTCTTTCTACCCTCACATCTCTGTCCAAAGGAATCTTGTCTATCCTCAATCTGCATTTTAAGTGCCAATTCTTCCTTGAAGTCTTCATGGACTCCCCAACAGGACGTGGTTATTCTGGAAAGGGATCCACGCTTTCCAATACAATTCCCTTACCTACCTTGTGGTTGGGCCCCGTATATTGTTTTTCTGCCTTGCCTTTTAGGTATTTGCATATTTAGTAGTGTTCGGGGGTCAACAGACATTTACTAAATGCCTGCTTTTGCCAGATGTGTATTATTTACTGGAGAAACCAGAAGTTTGAAACATGGCCTGTGATGTCCATACCTCTTGGTCTTTTCTTTTCCCAAGTTGGCTCTGAATTCCCGATGGATAGAAGCAGTCTTAGGATTCTTGGGTATCCTCTGAAAATCCTGGCTTCTTGCACATAGTAGCTGCTCAGTAAATCTTCATGGCGTCAAATTGGTTGAGTAAATCAGTTTTCTTCTGATTGAATTTGAACAAGAAGGATTAGCTTTTGTCTTCGGGATCCAAATGAAAGCAGTGTTATTTATGCCATTTGCAATTACACTGTGAGTTTTGTGGTATATAAAGGAAGATGTTCCCACTATCTCTGCCATGTACTCTTTGGGCATTTGCTATTTTTCTTGGAAGGCATGGTGACGGCATGGGTCAGGCAATCAGAATTTTATTGAGTACTGGCGGATACCATGTTGGCTTCCTCATCCTACCCCATTAAGCTACCCTAGGGATCCTCCTGCATAGGTAGCTGACTGACTGCAACTTTTGGGCCCTGTCAGCTGTAGTTTTCATCAAGTTTCCAAAGGCATTCATGACCCCAGAGAGGCTAAGTGAATGAGTAAGTTCACACTTGACTCCCTGAAGGATCTAAAATGTAGGTGGCATTTGGACAGGTTCACAGCTGCTCCGATCCATAGTAGTGTCGCAGAATTTCCTTTTACCTAGATGGGGGAGGAGGAACATCTGTAAATGTGAACCTAGAGTAAAACTTGAGATGACCTCCAAGAAGCTGTAGGGCTTCTGGGCAAATGATGGCGAACTGCTACATTATTAGGACAGGCCTAGAAACCCAGCTTGCCAGAGAATGGCCCTGGTCATAGCATTTGGCATTTTCCCTGTACTCTAGCCAGCATAGGACTTCTGGATGTTTAAGACCGTAACCTAACCTGTACTCTTGCCTAAGAGTATCCCCTCACCCCCACATTGCCGTCTAAATGACAAGGATAACTATCAGTAATATTTTGAACTTCCCTGCAAAATTGTGTTCTTCATTGAGTGCTCCAGGAAGTATTTCTTTACTTTGGCAATTTAGATGATGGTCTGAGCAGAGCAAAAATTAGTGTCACTGCCTCTTTAACGGCTGGACACTTATCATCAAGCCGTGTCAACATCAGTGACGGTCGGTATGCCACAAAGGTGTTTGGTCTTGATAAGCTTGTAAAGAAGCAGACTTTGTTGTTGTTGTTTTTTTAAAAAAATAGCTATTGGACTCTGTTTCAGTTTCATAATAGAGAGAAAGAGAGAGAAAAAGACAGAGAAGAGGTATTCTTTCCTAAATAGAAAAGACAGAAAGTTTATAGAAAATAACGCTAAGTTGCTAACCCACCGTTTACCCTTGCCCTGCGATTGTGTTTGTGTGTGCAAGCACGCACGGCTGCTAGTTTGTGTACTTAGTATAAGGCCTTTGAATGGATACCAGATTGGCTCTGTAACCTTGGAAGATTTATTTGCTCTCTTAATTCCTTTTATTCCCAATCTTTTATCAAACACTGTTTATTATATTCTCTGAAATTGTTAAATAAAAGGGACCGTGGAAAAAAATTTCAAAATAGTAAATTTATTTCAGGCTAAAGGTATTACAATAGGATGATGGTGTTTAACCCGTCTACTTGAAGTAAGAAGCCAAGCAAATGGAAATGTGATATATTTAAGAGGGCGTTTCTTAGAGGGGAAAAAAATGTTTGATGTTCCTTCCAGACTGACACAATTCATTGTATTTTTAATTTAAACATAACTTGAAAGTGTGTTTAAAGTAACTATAGTGACATTTCTTGTCTGGTTGAACCAAAGGATAATAAGAGATAAATGTTATCTGTAATGCAGGCTACATTGAATCATTAAAAGCCCCATCTTTGTTATAAAACACTGAATATATGATTTGGGAGGAGGAGGAGGAGGAGTTCCTTTTTTTTTTTTTTTTTTTGCTTGCGGTACGCGGGCCTCTCACTGTTGTGGCCTCTCCCGTTGCGGAGCACAGGCTCCGGACGCGCAGGCTCAGCGACCATGGCTCACGGGCCCAGCCGCTCCGCGGCATGTGGGATCCTCCCGGACCGGGGCACAAACCCGTGTCCCCTGCATCGGCAGGCGGACTCTCAACTACTGCGCCACCAGGGAAGTCCCAGGAGTTCCTTTTTAGGAAAGGTTTTTGGTAGGTCTTCTTTACAGAAATGAGGGAAATGCCCTGCTGATCTATTTTGAGAAGCAATAAGAAACTGCACCTCACTGTGGCCAGCATGCCGTGGTCCTGTGCTGGTGTGGCTCTGTGCTTTTGCTGGGGAAGGACAACACTGGAAAAGGGTTAGACCCTTCATTCTAAGTTGCTGTCCCCCTTGGGAACTGTGTGTCCTAGTGGAGACAGCAGTATTTGATCCTTGCAAAAGGGAGGATTTCCTATGCACCCCTTAGGGGATTTCAGGGCTTGGTGCAAAGGGTAATTTCAAAGGATTTACCTTAGCAGCTTTGTCCCTGAGTGCGGAGAGAGGAATTTCTGTGATGATTCCAAACTTACAATAAACGCTAGGGAAGAATCCATAGAGCTCCAAGGACTTCAACCTCCAGGGGAGAAAAGTAGTAATTTATGGATCTCTCTAGAAATTATGGTTGGGTTCTTTTCCCTCTGAACCCAGTCTTCCTTAGTCATGTGACCGGAATTCAATTATCAGTGCCATAAATAATCTTGTGAATGGAAGCAGTGTGTTTGACAGTGAATTTCTGCTTCCTGAAGAGAAAGGAACCTTTAGAAGTTATTAGAAATAATGCTGGAGTAGCCATGATTCTGAAGGCGAATGGTCACAGAAGCACAGGACTGGGTCACCGAAGACAGAGGGTTTTAGATGAGTCAGATGTGTGCTGGGGACGGATGGCATGAAGGTGGGGTATGTTTTTTTAAATACATATTTAAAGCAGGCTGTATTTAGAAGTTTATTTATAATTGGTTTTAGGATAAAGCCAGCCTGTTGATGCATAACGGAGTTGATCTTTTGGTTCCATTAGCATCTTTGAAATATTTAACAAGAAGCTGAGTTTAGCATATGAGCTCTTTCAACCACTGTTGGAGATAAGGCAGCCGGTATTGGATAATTCCTGCTGTAAAACCAGCAGACATCCCCTTTGTTTTTCCATCTTGCCCCATGCCCTGTGTTCTAGACTAGAGAAGGTCAGCTTTTTATAGTCAGAGGTATGTATGCCTTTGAAAATGGCCATTCCCCTACCTATCCTCAGCCAGTTACAACTTATGTCCTGAAGACAGCAAAGAGTGCTGATTTAATTCATTTTACAACCAGTGTCCTTTCATGGGAGCAAGCAGGCTGGTAAAATTGTTTCAGGAACCAGAACATTTTTCTTGGTTATTTTTAACATAACTTGACCACCCAGCTACACAGGGCTTCGTTCAATTGAGAAAGTCTATTGAATCCAAAAATAATAATCCTTTCTATTTGTCTAGTATTTGCAGTTTTATAAGGAACTTCACATCCATTCTCTCATTTGATTTTTTCCGACAACGCCATGAGGTAGAGAGGGCAGGTGTTATCACCTGCAAGTCACAGATGAGGCTGGTGATGAAGCACTGAAACTCAAGTGCTTCTAAGTCCTGCCCAGGGTTTCACAACTAGTAAATGACTGGGACGCGAGCCCCCTAGATTTTATTCTAGCTCAAAGGCCAGTGCTCTTTCCACTGTTTGTTTTGATACCCTTGGAAGGTTCATTGCTCATCTAGGAAAGAAAAATTGGCAGCTCTTGCTGGAGAACACGGAAATCTGCTGGGAGAAACAGATCCGAGAGAGCTGTACTGGCTCAAGAGTAAAATGAGAAAAGACCAAGGGGGTCAGGGGCCTTGACCACCTGCCCTGGTTCACTCCCTGTGTGATCATGGGCAGGTCACTTAACTTCTCCATGCCTGAGAACTCGCTTTTAATCTCGCCAAGGACGATCATCTCTCATCTCCCGTAGCCATCCTGCAGGTCTATGGTGAAGATGATAGAGAAATGATTTCTGTGCGGGGTCCTTGGATGATACACATTATACATCAGACAGGTGGCATCACTACACATGTTTTTAGTATTTGAGTTTGAGGTGTGAGGTGGAAAAGCAGTCATTTTCCATTTATAGGGGCCTCAAATCTACCCTCCAGGGAAGAGTAAGGGATTGCTTTATTTGCCCTCAGTCAATTTCTTACTCTTCCTTTATTTCCTTTCTCTCACCTCTCTGGGAGGGACTGTGAAGATATCCCTAAGCATTTCCTATGCGAGGTGACGGCCTGCCATGGAAGGAATATCAGATTTACAGCCAGATAGCCCAGCGCCACCACTTTCCAGCTGGGTGACCTTGGACATGAGACTTGACTTCTCTTGGCCTCAGTTTCTGTTCTGTCAAGCAGAGATAAGGGTGATGCCTAGGGGGATTAGCATGAAGTGAGGTAATGGATGCAGAGGGACCGGCACTCAGTATGCTCTCAATAAATATTATTCTGTGTTAGACATTGATGATTAGGGTAGAACTGATGAGAGAAGTCGATGGAGAGAGGGATGGCTTTGGGATTTGGCCATTTTCTCCACTGGAAACACTGTTTGCTGTATTATCTATCAGACTTCATTTTGTCTCTCATTTTTTTCCCTCTTAAATGTGAGGTGTCTTCAAGGAAAAGACAACCTAGGAGGTGAGGGCGTTATGCAGATGGAGAGGTCCATGGCTAACGGTACTTGCAGAAGCCCCTCTTCCCAGCCTTCCTCAATTTTGAAACACATGCCCTCTCAGCAGGCCAGGGTAGTTTGCAAAGCTGTGAGAAGGCTTCACCCAGGCAGTGCCACGTGCTCAGAAAGCGACACACATACCTACGCACTTCACGAAGCAGAAGGCTTCTTTTGTTTTCCATGTGGTTGAAAATGAAATGGACCTTTAACAGAGTGGGTTGGGGGATTCCACACTCTGTTGTGACTCTGGTACAAGGACAGAGATATGGTATACCCACAGCTTGTAGAAGAATTTGTACTCCTACTTTCATCTGGCAGTGGGGTGGGGGAATGAGGAGAAGGAAGTGAGTGAATGAAGCTGCTACCTTGTGGTCCAAAACGAGTGGGTAGCCCGGCATCTTCCATTTGCATTGAAAACTGAGAAGAAGGGAAGGAGCGTGTTTCTGCCTTTGATCCCACGTGGAAGGGCAAATTGGTTTGGTTCTATTCCATAACCTTTGAGTGCCTGCAATATGCCAGGCACTGTGGTAGGTGCCTAGGGTATGAGGAAGACAGATACAGATGTCGTCTTTGAGAAGGTTCGTTTGAACCACTGTGATGGAGCTGAAGTTATGCTTTGAATTATAAAAGTTAGGATTTGGGGATGAACTTTGGATACGGGACTGACAAGGAATAGCTTGTTCTTTTGAGGGGCACCCTGGCATGCAGTGAGAAGCACCCTCTGTAGCTGGAACGTGTTTGAGGATTGGTATTCTCGAAAGTGTGGCCTCCTCCCCGTTGTGGGTGTAAAGGGTTTCAAAAAATACATCTCAAGACTTGGAATATGTTGGGTATTAACAGACCAGTCCACAAGACATTATTGATTGTTGACTTATAAACTAAGCCTTTCTGTGTTGATATTTATCATTATTTCAAGATTCTGAGAAATGTCGTACAACTACAGATGCGAAGAACTCTTACTGCATTTCCCCCCGCCATTATAACTGTTAGAGGAGGGCACCAGGTAGTATTTAGTCATGGTTTTTCGGAATCCTTCTGGTACCTTATCTCCTCCCCTGCCTCCCCCTAAAAAAAGACGGTATTAAAAACCCGTGTGACAGAAAGCCTTGTTCAGTAGGTCAGTACTTATACAGAGGATTCTCACGTTTACTTATTGCTACATGACATTGTAAGTCAGTTATTTCATAGGTAATTACATCTTTATGCAATTACCTTCTGTCAAGTGACTGTTTCCTTCTTAGGTTCCAGTTATATATTCAGTCATTTTCTCACTTATTCATTCAACAGTCTGTGACACTTACTATGTGCCATGCACGTATGAGGCATGTTTCTGTCTTCAAGGAGCTCACTGCCCAATGAAGAGACAGAAAAGCGAATATAGTAAAGTTTGATCTGTGATAGACTTAAATGCAGAGTATATTTTGGACTATCTTTCTGAGAGAGGTTTCCTCTAAGCTGAGTTTTAGAGGATGAGTGAGTGGAAATTAAGAGGCAGAGGGTTGTTTTGGGGAGGAGATAGGAAGGGCAGCGTGTGTGAAGAGAAGTGGAGAGCTTGGAGAGAGCAGGGTATGTTCCAGCAGTGGTGCCCGGTTCCTCCTGGGGCGTGTGAAGCTGTATTCAACTTTCTAAGGCCATGGCTAACTGCCGTGGCCTCAGAGTGGAAAGCTGCATGGAGGCTGGTGTAGTACCATCACAAAGGCCATAGTGACACCTTCCCAGGTGCTAATAATTTTTTCCCCTTTGTAAGTTTTGCCATAGTTTTTACTGTAAATGTTACTGTTTTAAGTTGGGTCATAAACTTTGCAGGATGAGGGGGGCAGGCATGAATTAGTGAATGGCAGAGGCTTTTAAATCTCCCTTTAAAAGTAGCCCTACCGGGCTTCCCTGGTGGTGCAGTGGTTGAGAGTCCGCCTGCCGATGCAGGGGACACGGGTTCGTGCCCCGGTCCGGGAAGATCCCACATGCCACGGAGTGGCTGGGCCCGTGAGCCATGGCCGCTGAGCCTGTGCGTCCGGAGCCTGTGCTCCGCAACGGGAGAGGCCACAACAGTGAGAGGCCCGCGTACCACAAAAAAAAAAAAAAAAAAAAAGTAGTCCTAATGAGTTCCTCTCTTCATCTCAATAGATACTTAATAGGATAGACATAAAATCATGGATTTTTCTCCCTTCTAATTGCTTACTTTCATTTAAAGCTTTTTTTCATATAAAATGTGTTGATATTAAAAATAACTTATCTGTACTTGTAAATACGTAATATCTGCAGTATAGAAAATCTAGAAAAAAATACATAGGTGAATATTAGAATTAACTCTGCCTTTTTTCATTTTTTCTTGCATTCTTTCCTTCTATGCATTTAAAAATAAAAGCAGGATCACACTGCAATGAAATAATTTTTAAAAATCCATTTATTCAAGAGATAGTTGTATTATTACATTTCCATAGCAAAACAAACCTTTTAAATCCTCTGTAGGGAACTCTGACAATTATTGGGCATACCAAAACTGGAAAAGCAGAAGTAACTGTATTTCTCCCCATCTATATTTAGTTCTCTATTTATGAGAAAGTTCAAAAGAAGCTTAAGAGGAGTTAGTTCAAAAATAACTTCAAATGCATGTTATAGGGTCAAGTTATTCCAACCTCCTATACTTTCTATATGTACCTTAAGCAGTATTTAGTGAATCCATGATGACGATAATAATAACCCTGATTTTTAAAAAGTAATATCCGTATAACACCATTTACCTAGTGATGTCATGTACATTATCTCATTTAATTCTTACAACTCACTATTGTTACCACTAATTCTAAAGACCAGAATATTGAAGCATGGAGAAAATAACCCTGTGCCGTGATCCTCAGGTATGTTCTGAATCATTAAAGAGGGTTATGTTATATGTAGTATAGTGTTTATAGTAAGAATGTTTTGTATCCTCTATGTGTGTGTTTTGGAACGTCATGCATTGTATACAAGTCTCTTGATTTTTAAGCTAGTCAGACTTCCCTTTCCATAATCCCCCTCCTTGAATTTAAGCCATCCTGAATAAAGAGGAGCTTTAATAAACCATCTCTATTATTGGTTCTATAAGACCTTGACATTTGCAAACTTTATTTTCTGTCTTTTGTCCCACACAGTAGCCACTCTTGCAAATCAACCTTGGGAAGTTAGCATTCTTAATGAAGATCTATAGGAGGCTTTCTCCTTAGACCGTAAATCAGCTCTTTCAAGGCACCATTCATCTCTTCCTTTGAGCGCATGAATTGGTATATGGCACCTTGCAAGAGCTCATTTATCTTACGTGGGTTCCTAGTTATTCCCTCTGCCCACTTCCCCTAGATTGCCAGGGATCAAGGCAGAAGTGAAGTAGAGGATGGCTTTGTACTTTAAAAGTTGCCAAGGTCAGCTGAGGTGCCTGCGGCATTGACTTACAGAGAGCTGGTACTGAGTATCACCCATAACTTTTAGGGGGATATCACCCACACCAGCAAAGGAGTTAATTTGCTAAGCATTCGAATTATGCTTGGTTAATTAAAGGTGGCTAGAGGATAGACAAAACAGTAGGAGAAAACATTGGTTACTGTATCCTACCATCAGACATTTTTTTCCCTCTTTAACATTTGTCCAAATTACATTGGCATCCTTTTGGCTTCATAATTAATTCTATGCTGATGAGAATGATGAACCTTTATGTACCAAGGCTATATTCTAGGTGCTTTTACAAATGCTCTATATTTTTCTTACAATTCTACCATGATAGAGGAGTCATTATCCTCATTTCTCATATGACGAGTTGATCACTACTGAGATTAAATAACTTGCTGAAGAATACATAACCAGAAGGGCAGAATCAGGATTCAAAACCAAGCATCTCCAACATTTCCCTCTGTGACCATCCTCTGGCAAGGCTGCAGCTTTACTGGCATCACCCACTGTTTGAAGGATGCTGCAGACTGTACATAACATTCTGCTAACAAATTAATCGAGGCAGAATACTGGTATGAGGTTACAGTTAGCAGTGGACGCTGAGGCCAAGCTTACATTGCTAATCGTGCTAATGCTTGTTTTTATAGTTTGGGTTTCCTCACAAGCAGAACCTGAGACAAAGTTTTGGGTGTAAGTAGTTTATTTGGGAGGTGATCCCAGGAAGTGTGGGGAGGAAGTAAGTCCAATAAAAGGCACCTTAATGAGCAGATTATCCCTGTGAACAGTTGGGCCTCAAGTGCTGGGGGTCCCCCACTGAGAGTCCAGAGCACATGCCTCATACTTGTTTCACCAAGGGCCACCTCTTGTCCTTCACTGGTTGAGGTTGTCCCTGGTTACATTAATTCTCCTGCATTTCCAGCCTGTCCCTTTCTGCCCTGTGGACAGAGAAAGCCCCGAGGCAGAGGGACTCAGGTGTTTGAATTTGAGACGGGAAAGCTTGTCCACCCCAGCAGTAGGTGACTCCCAGGGTGAGACGGGCAGCATGTGAAAGGCACCAATAGTTTCTCCTATATTTGCTTTTGAAGCCAACACTTGTGCTGATAAAGGTGCATCTGGACTGGTCACCCGGACTAGAGGGTTGACACTTCGTATGAGCCAAGCAAGGCAGCAGGGAAGGCAGTGAAGCTGGGATTAGTCCCAAGGGAGGAACTCAGGAATTGGAGTCAGGCAGTCTCAGGCTTTGGTCCCAGTTTCTGCCACTTATTAAATGTGTGTTAGCAAATCACTTAATTTCTCTGAGCCTCAGTTTTATTATCTGTAAAGTGGACATAGCTGCCTTACAGGGTCCATAAAAGCCTTTGTAAATTATAAAGCAATATGCAACATTGATGCCCCTGATCGAGGCATCTGATGGAGTGCTAGGTGCTAGTGGAACTTCGAGCGCAGCTGTTTGCCTTATGTGATGCTCCTGAAGAGTGAGTACCACCTTAATACCCCCCGGAAGCCTATCCTCAAATATCCTGACACTTTGGAAGTCAAAGGTCAGTGAATTCAAACCTTGTCTAGGCCCCTCCTTCTCAGTGTGGTTTCTGACCAACTGAGAACTGGTAACCAATTCTGCACCAGAGTGAGACTGTATTTGCAGTAGCTCCCTATGAAGTGCCGATTTCTTTTCTGGTGAGAGTTGATTTGGATTTGCAGCCCTGTAGATCAAGCACTGGTTCTTCTAAAGGTCCATCAGCCTTTTTAGAAGATGTCAGCAAGGCGTTCATCTCTCACACTCTCAGTTTGTTTTTGGTTTCTGACCAGAGGCTGACTCTTCCATGGGTGACTGATGTCAAGTGAATCAGGACTCTCTCCACATGTGATTTGGGCCCTAATATAGCCAAGAACTGCATGGATGGCTGGGAGCCCACCTTGGTATCCACCCTTCAGTACCCCCTGGCTCCTCGGGAGTCGCATTTCCAGGAGGAGAACACGTGGCCCTGGCTGTACCCCCTCACATCCAGCGCCATGCCCAGGACTCCATGCCTTCACCCCACCCACCCAGTCAGCCCCTGCCTTGAACTCCATCACTCAAGAGGGAACGTTAAAAAACCCGCACCTCTGACTCATGCTTTGATTTTGCGGCCTAAAGAGGCAAAGACGCCGTAAGGAGCTTTTAGGGGCCATCACCATGGAGCCTCTTTATTGCCTAGCAAGAGCCTTAAATGATAATGGGAAACCTCACTATTGATTGGCTGACTCTTAATTCTTCCTCTTTGGGTTTCGAAGTAGAAGTGATGGTCCAGAATATTTATATTACTCATTGGATATATTAAATTAAACATACGAAAGTCCCGAAGCCATTTAAGATGAGGTTGCAGCACTGGTGAACAGGACTTTATTACCAAAAGAGGGAATAGTAGCTTTTAGTTGTGGCTTATCTGGAAAGTACATTGATGATAAGAATGGCTCAGCAGAGGGCTTGGGACTCTCAAAAGGGGCTCAGAGTGTGTTTCTTTTTAAGAAAGTTCTTCAGGCCCATCCTCTACAAACACCCAGGGCTATGGTGTGATGGAGGGTGTGGTAACAAAGACTTAACTTCTATCCTGGCTGAAGATAAGCCCTGTTGACATCTCCGCGAAGGCTGTTATTGGGCTGTTAAGGACCAGTGCTTGAGTTCTGGGGCTGCACGTCTCAGAAGAAAATGTCCGCTTTCTATCAGAAGCCACATGAAGTACAACCTTACTGGATAGTTTGGGATTTAGAGTATTTATTTCTCTCTCATCTTAAACCCAGTGGAAATGAGAATGGATGAGAGGATTGGATGATTCTGTTAAATGACTGGTCAGGCATATTAGGGCTACAATTTTTGTTGTAAAAGATTTCAACCCCTGGAAAAAATGCAGAGCCTGTGGTAGTGAAATGGTTAACATGACTGCCTCTCTTACAGGTTTCCCCAGATATGCTTACTTGGTGTACAATGGATAATTGTTAGCTCTTGTTATGCAGATGCTGTTGCAGATGGAGTCCTGTACCTGCATGCATAGCAAATGAATTAGACTGGCAATCCCCTTTATAAAGCATAAATATGTAATTTGTTCAGCTGTTGTAATTAAATATGTATGTGTGAAACAGCCACCATTCAGGTCATTAATGATGCGCCATGCCAAATTAGAGCTTACAGACAGTAATGTACATTGTTGTGCAATGAGGGAATTGCAAATAACATAGCTAAGCCTTTCCTGGTAAAGTGATGCATTCAGCAGCTTTAAAAGGAATATTACATTTGTAACATTATTTTTATTTAGAAGGTACTTTTTTGTTCGCTGTGAAAGTCTATAAGATGGAATTACTTTTATTACCAGTTCAGCTTTATTAATGTTTTAACATTTTATCGTACAGATGCCACAGACTTTATTAAACATGCTGCTTGCTGATAAGTCTTAAGTACCTACTTACATATAAAACAGCAGTTGCCCCCTGTTTTTCTACATGGTTATGATAGAATTGATGTATCATAGCACCTTGGAATGCCTTGATTATTCCACTGCATTAAAAAAAAACAAAACCCTCATAATATTTCAACTCTATTCCCCACTGATAGATAAAGAAATTCCTCTGACAGTAAACAGTATTTTTATTTCCATAGAAGTTGAGCTGAGAAAAATGCAGTTATCAAAATATAAACAAATAAAAGTGGTAAATTTGTCTCTTGTGCTTTAATTCCCAATGAATTACTTGTGAATCCAAGGAATTTCCTAAGAAAAGTGTCATCCATGGGTCAGAATGGTTGTTTTTAAAATATTAAGACTCAAAGTTTGTGAAGTTAATGCACTTGGGAAAATTATCGTTCTGTCCTTTTTCTCCTTGGTTTCATCTTACAGTCTTTAAAATACTTAAAGCTGAAATTTAAATATATTAAAACTATTTTTATTTTAAATTCTTTCTGCATTTGTTGCCTACAGACAATCTATTTTTAACATGCATGTTGTTTTGACGGGTGGTACTGAAACTATAAGAGCTAACCATCTTGACCTTTTCTGTCCACCAGGGCAGCAGGAGGAAGCGTCTCAGAGTTAATTCTGTCTTGTTCACAGCTGGGAACAGAACATTCCTCTGTGATCCTCTTGCCCATGATTCGCTGGGATCTCTTGGAAGTCAAACTTGATACCATAAGTCCTGGGCTTCTGAGGTTGAGCACAGATCAACCATACTGACACATTTGGTTAAGAATTAGATTAGACAAGACCTAGGTAGTCGTTGAAGTTTCACAAACAATTGAAAATGGAATTATTTGGTACATTATCTTAGGGTTTTTTTGGTTGTTTTTTTTACACTATCTTAGTTTTGCAACAATTCAAATTTAGAAATTTCTTTAAGCCCAAGATCGATCAAGATTCAGGACCTTGAAAAATTTTCAAAGTTAGAACTCTAAATTGTGCATGGATGTAAAATTTTCTTTATTTTCAACAAACAGCAAATGTTTCAATTAAGCAAATGTGTATTTTATTTGAAACAGATGAAATCGTAACAGCTTGGCTTGCTTTACCTAAATTATTGTTCTATAATATCAAAAATTTTACTTAAAAGAATCTCTTATGCTCATATTCTGATTTTTTATCCCATTTTCTGTGTAACTTTTCAGTTCAACTAAACAAACATTTCGTTTGCAGCACTGAGGAAAAGTTTGATTCATGCATTATTGTTTATGAAATAGAAATGTTATATGGATGACAGTGATTTAAAAATATGGCGACTTAACTTGGTTGTATTCAGGCTGCCTTTACTGAAAACCGAAAACCATGAAAAGACTTTGCCCTGCTAGCTGCTTGCTTAGCGTAAACTATGAATTCATAACTTTTCTGAAAAGATTTTCTTCAAGATCCTTTTCTCATTCAGTCCCTTTATCCCAATTAGAGATCTTAATCTTCTGATGGGCAGCTGCCATTATTTCTACCTGTTTCAGAACTATGGTACTGGTAAAATAGCGTAACTAACGTATGTTTTGGTTTTCGGAGAGAGAATTTGAAGGACGCATGGGTTTATTTAAAATATCCTATTGCAGCTATCTGTCAGAGGTCTCTCCTAATTTATTTTCTTGCGGGAATTTCAACGATGCTTAAATTCATCAAATGATGGTGACTGAGGAATTTAATGATAGAATAGGTAGGGATGAGAATTGGGAGGTGTGCAGGAGTCACTGGACCCGAGAAATGCCCGTGGTTTGGGGAGGTGGGACTGTGTGAAGAGGTCACAGGCCCTACTGAGGTAGCTTCAAGGAGCGGACACTTGTTTTGCAGCAATGGTAGCAGGTATATGGGTGGTTTGGTTCATTCAGGCTCCTCTCTCTGGAGGAACACGTGTAAAACCATCAGCATGTCTATCGGTCTTTTATTAACTGTGGCAAGGCTGTGCATTAAAGAACATAACCATCACCAAAAGGGTGGGAACAGCCCAGTGGCCAGTGGCCAGGTGCTTTAGGATAACACCGCAGGCAGGCCTGGCCAATCAGATGCGCTCTTCTGCTGGCAGTTGCTCCTTTGGCCACCACGGCAGTAAACACTTTCCCTTGGATGTTGGTTTTCTGTTGTGTCTGGCAGCCACACAGGGCTGCTTGAACTTTAGCCAGAGGCAAATATTTATACATCAGAGTGTGCAGTGTTCAACTGGTCAGGCCTGAGAGGGAAAATGAGAGACCTCCGTGCCTTTTCGCCAAAGAGGATGTGTCCTCCCGCCACCCCCCTGCTTCCCCTTCCACAGAGTGACTTGGTGAAGTGGGACCATCCTGGAGGTCGCTGGAGCTCAGACTGCATGTGCTTCTTTCCCAAACGTATCCAGGCGCAACCTGAGGGTGTGCTTTCCGAAGGGAGGGTGTCCTGACATTTCTGCCTGCTCCTTTAATTCCTCTTGGAAGGTTTACAGTTAATATTTTCCCTGGAACATTGTCAAGCTTTTGACAGAGCCCGAGTGTATGCCGAACTGTGAAATCGAGCCGGAGAAGCAAGTTGTGAGAAATCTGTTTCTACTCAAATCCGTAAGGTTTCGTGAAAAACAAAAACAAAAACAGAAAACTTCAGGGGAGAAGCCGGGAGCCGGGCCGGCTTCTCGTGGTGCGGGCTCGGCCGCCATTTTAAGAAGCCAGCGCCGGGCGACGCTGGGCTCCTTACATGGCGGCTGTATTTACTTGGCCGCAGCCAATCACGCCAGCCGGGCCGGGCACGTGACACGCCACGAGGGCACGCTCAGCCATTTCCTCGCTGCTGAAAAACTTGCTACCTACACAGAGCACTTTACCTTGTTTTGCATGCCAAATGTTCCTGCAGAATGTGTCTAGCAGACTGGCATTTGTCCATAAAGTTATTTTAGTAGGTAAAAAGTCTCCGAGCACTTGAGCTTTGTGCATTCTTTATGTAAAATGGATTTCCCTTCTTGGCCAGAGGCCAAGGGTACAGCACACTCGCTGGGTGAGAAGAGAGCTTCTCTGCTGAGAAACTGGTGGACCGACACACTCTAATTTTTTGGCTTCTGACCAAACAAGCTCGATGGATGCCAAAATTCAACAAAATAACACGTTATTGTGTGATAGAAGCCGTGCTCGAAGAGAGCAGTAACTCAGAGGAACTTCATACTGCCCCCTCCGTGCCCCCCCCCCCCAAAGCATTGTCACTTTGGGGAGCTTTCTTTGGGAAACGAAAGGAAAGTGGCAAAATGCAACCTAGACAGTAAGGTGTAATTTGCACATAAACACGAAGGAAGGAACTGAAAGAAAACAGAGGAGTTAAAACTTGCTTTTATGAACTTTTCCCAGACGTAAGACACAGTAGCCTGACTTGACTCCGCTTGCATTCTTTTAACCCTGTAGGCTCCATCTGTGTGTCTCGGCTGAGTGGTGGGTTACTTAATATGCAAATAAGAATTAACGTGAGATTTAAGCACTTTAAAAAGACTTAAATCTAAGGATAGCTGCAAATGCCAAATATGGACTCTTGGCAGGCTTCTTAGGAACAACAGAAAACTTCGTACGTTTACATGTTTTATGATGCTTTTGCCCCCTGACGTCTGATCTTGAGTGAAGTCTGCTGTTAATTACGTGCGTGGAGTAAGTAAGCTCTCTGTACCTCAGTTTCCACATATGTACAATGAAAACATTAAAGAAGGTAGTTAAGATCCTTTTGAGCTCTCAGGACACCAGAAGTTGAATTTGAATGAACAGCAGGCATAACTATGAAACACATCTTCAGTTTTTGTGTGGAAAGTTGTCAGTCAAAAGGGGGAAAGGGGAATATCTCTAGTTCAAACCACCGTCATCCTTCCTCAGACTACTATAATTCTGGGTGTTCTGCCTTCTTTAATTCTTGCTTCTTCACACGGCAGCCAGAATGGCCTTTAAAGAATTGTTAGTTGTTTTTTGTTTTTTTTTTAATCATCCCTCTGCTTAAAAACCTCTCATGGTTTCCCATGGATTTAGAATAAAATCCAAACTTCTTGCCATGGTCTACAGACACTGCATAGTCTCCTTCTCCAACGTCACATTATACCTCGGATTCCTTGGATGCCACACTGGCCTCCTTTTGATTTTTGGAAGGTGTCAACCTCTTTGCTCCTTGTCTGCTTAGAATGCATTTTTTCCTGGCTCTTCCTGTGGCTGGCTTATTCTCACCTTTCAGCTCTCATTTCAAGTGATATCTCTGTAGAGGAGCATTCTATCTAAAATCAGCCTTCATACTGATATTTTTCATAGCACTTTTAGCAATCTGAAGTGGTCTTGTTGATTTATCTGATTACTCATTTTAGACCCATTTTCAGTCCCACAATGATCTTTACTGTTCTGTTTTCTTTTTTTTGTACCACACGTAAACACATTGGGAATGAAATGGGCAAATTAGAGTACTCCAAAATACATACTTCATTTACCTTTCATTTCACTGTAGAGTCCTATATTTTATTACTTATACTCGGAAAACTTTTATTATAAAATGCCTCCTTAGACTAATGCTTTCAGTTGTCTATGGAGAGTCAGTAGAACACATTGGCTCAGAGAGAACAAAGCTGGGAACCCTCAGTGTGGCTGTCCTTGGATCTTGGCTCTGCCATCGACCAGCTGTGGGAACTGAAGCAGGTGACTCAGCTACCCTTCACCTCAGTTTCCTCATCTATAAAGTAGAGTTCAAAATAGTTCCTTCATCATAGGGCTATTGTAAAGATTAAATGTGATATCACATGTAAAACTTGCATCACAAAAATATTAACTATTACTGCTATTGTTAACTACCACTCCTGTTAATTAAGAACAGTGTGACAGGCTCAGTCCTGGCGGCAGGAGTGCAACTGTGCTAAGAAACATCCCTGTCCATTCAGTCTGTGGAAGAGACATCTGTGTCAATGACCTGCTGTAGGTGAATTACCTACAGTACGTTGTGCCAAGAGCTGTAAGGATATGTGAACAGAGCATTAATGAACACAGAAAGGGGAACGTCTGCCTCTCAGTAGACAGCGAAGGAGCACTGGGCCAGATTAAGTTGCCCTTCAGGTAAAATATGTTCCTTCGAGATAGTAATAAAATAATGGCAGCTAGTACCTATGTAATTCTACTAATGTGCAAGACTCTAAGCGCTTTACCTATATTATCTCATTTAATCCTCTCAGCAACCCTGCGAAGCAGTACGATTATCCCCATTTTACAGAGGAGGAAATGGAGCCAAAGAAGGGTTAAGTGGCATGCCCAAGGTGGCACAGCTATCCATTGTCAGTCCTGGGATTGCATACGTTTTTGCTGTTAGAACACAAGGGCTACCCCTGCTCAGTCACTTTGGCATCCTGTGGTGTTCCATTTTGCTTTCATAATGCATGGAAGCCCTAAAAGGATTCTGTGAAGAGCTGGTTTCACTTTGTTAGCCCTTGTTGCCTTACTGGTAAAATGTCAACTGTAGCCGTCTCCACCTACCTTATAGGGTGATTATGAGAATTAAATGAGGTAATTCAGGTAAAGGGCTTAGCATATTGCTCAGCATATGGTAAGCACTGAACAAATGTTTGCCATAACTAGTATCGTTGTATGTTTAGCCACATTAAAATGAGCTCTGTGATCCCCTGGGACCGGCCTGAGCCCTCCTTCTCTTGGTAACCCCCGCGGTGGGACAGCCACCTCCAAAGAGAGCAAGTTGCCGGAGCTGAAATGGCACACCACCCAGGTTGCTAACGTCGTCCCTCAGCTGCCTCTCCAACTGCCATAGCTGCCTTCGTAATTTAAAAATTACTCTTCCCGTTTTATATTTCAGCTCAGAAATCGATGCATCTGTGAGGCAGTTTGTTTTCCTGGGGAAGTGTAAGGAGCCCTGGTGGTGGTATGGAGACGCGCTGCGTTTAGACTCAATATTGCCACCCACTCGCTCTGCAGTGTCAGAGAACAGCCTCGGAAAGATCTGTTCCTTCCCCTCACACACTGGGTACCACAGACCGGCCCATCCTCCCGGACTCTGCTTATCTGCAGGAGTAGGGAAGCACTGATGGCCCTCTACTTGCCTCTGTTTCTTGTTCCTTTGGTGCCTCCCATGTTTCCCTGTCTCCAAGACTAAAGAACTGGACAGACGCCCCTGTTTCCCACAGCCAGGGTTCCGTGCCCGCTAAAAACCAGGGCAAGGCTCACGATAGCCCAATTTCCCTTTTTCTCTTGTGGAAGTGGGTCTCTGCGAGAGGGGACGGCGCCTGCTCTGTGCCTGGACGAGGCAGTGCTGCAGCCACCTGACTCTGCTGTCCTGGTGCAGGTGGGCTCTGAGCTCCAGACGTGGCGGGGGGGGCGGGGCTGGTGTGGTTGGTCGTGTAACCGAAACGGAATGGGCTTATTCTTGAAGTTTTCTTACATGACCATCTTCAGAGTTCAGAGAGGGAGGAACACAGTCCCCCGAAGCACCGGGAGTTACAACATATAAATAGCTCTGCTGAGTTGAACAAAAGCACCTATTGTGTGGTGTACTGCAAAGCAAGATGTATACTGGGAACTCAGAACAAGATACTAGAGATTTCTTTTCTTTCTTTTTTTATTTTAGCCTGAAAAATTTGTTTTCCCCATATGAATTATGCATTCAGTCTTGGGTCTTAAAACAGAATAATTTAATGATGTGGGTTCTAATCCTGGCCGTGCCACTTGGCACTGTTTGATTTTAGGCAGATTATTTAACTCTGTGCTGCTGTTGCTGTTGATGCTATTTAGGTGAATTTTGTAATTAATCTTCTAGGGCATTTATGATGGATGGAAACCCGTTCTTCTAAGTTAGTAATCAGTCATTCAGCGTACCTAAAAATTTCCTTCCTTAACAGGGCCAGTTTTAGTCATTATTTTACTATTAACGGTTGCTTACCAGGCCATACCTAATTTGTATCTTTTCCAAGTTAAATAAATTACTTAAGGTCATAATAATTGGTGCTTGAGTTGATATGCAAAGTCCTGTATGTCTGATTCCATCTGGAGATAAATTATTTAACTTAAGTACAGGAAGTGTTTCCTTGCCTGTAAAACAAAGATAGCAATACCTACGTAACAGGCTCTTCGTGAAGATGATACGTTATACCTGTAAAAAACGGCCAGTTGGGTGCCTTTTACAAATTTGAGGGCATCATGGCTAGTCAGGCATTCGGGCTCATGAGGAACCAACAGATAACCTGTGATCAATTCAAAGTCCTTGAGTCAGGGGGTGTAGACAAGGTGGGGGCGTCAAGGAGGTGGGTGGTCTTCTGTGGCCAGGAGAAAGCAGGTAAAGAGAAGGCAAGGTGAAGAGGAGGGGGATTCGGAAGCCAAGGCAGACAGAGCAGGAGTCCTGAAGATTAGGTGTGGGGTTGGACCTGATCTTTGTGCCACAACTCCTGGAGTTCTTCTTTCCTCTCTGCTCTCTGTCTGGGTAGCACATGGCTTCAGAACCTAGAGTACAGGTTACAGGTATGGAGAGAAGGTTCTTTCTTTTTTTTTTAATTTAGTTTTATTTATTTATTTTTACACAGTAGGTTCTTATTGTTATCTGTTTTATACATATTAGTGTATATATGTGAATCCCAGTCAAGGGAGAGAAAGTTCTAAATGTGGTTCAAAAATAAGCCGCAGGTCGCTTCCCCTCTTTTCCAATAAATACTGTATTTCTAAATCAGTAAGTTCACCACTAATGTTTTATCTTATAGGAGCCATTTGCCTGTATGAAAAAAGACTTCCTTGTCTTAAATGTAAGGAGAGCTGGTCAACAGGAGTGCTAGGAATGTTGGATCATAGGCACTCATTAAATACTTGCTGATGGATTGATTTGTTTGGATCATATCTGGAATTGGGGAAACTCTCGTGCACATCTACAGCTTTAGGATAAGGGAGAATGTCATATATGGCTATTTCTGATTATGGTGCTATTGAGTTTTAATATTATTGATAGCGTTTATTGAATGCTGCTGTGTGGCAGGCAGGCAGTGTTCTAAGCCTCTATGTCAGTTATTTCATTTAATCCTCACAATACCCTCTGAGTGAGGTACTTTTATTCCTCCTATATTCTGAGTGGAAAATTGGCACCAGTCAGGTGACTCCAAAGCCACTGTCTTAATCACCCCACGTGTCTCCAGTCAGAATAGTTCCATCTTCATGGTACTTTGGACTAATTAATCCTCACCCCAGCACCATGAGGTTGGTGAATTCCTTCGTTTGCTGGATAGTTCTTACTTCTGTGCTACCAGAATTGGGCTAGGCATGGGATGGGATATGGAATTATTTCTGGAGGCTAAGTCATTTTCCTAAGTAGGGCTGCTGTCAGAATTGTAATTTAAAGTTCCAAGTTCATGGCTTGCAGTCTTGTGCTTGTAAAACAGACACACATACTATATCCTATTTTTATGGTTACCTCGCAGGAATGATTTGCATTTATTCAGACACAAATAGGGCAGAGTGGAAGCTAATGTGTCTCAGGATTTGTTGCAGATTTTATCATTTACACATCTTGCGGTGTAACTGACTGGGTCTGATTTGAGGCATCTACTGAAACAAATAAACAAAATGCTTTCTGACCTTTAGGTACAAAGTTTGGAATCAGAATATGTGTGAAATCAGGACCCAGGGATATGAGTTGGATGATATACCTAAAATGTAGACTATATCTGATTGCCCTTGTATCAAGGATTTTAGTTATATGACTTAGAGTTGGATTTCTTGCACGAGTAAGTCCTTCTTTTCCTTCCCTATGGCAGGCTTTATATCATTTTTGGTACTGAGCACCAAACTCTCCTGGCAGTTTTTTAATTGAGGTTTTGTAGTTTTAATGGTCTGGTACTATAAAAAGCCAATTTTGTGCCAGAATTTTTCCAAGACCAGACATGGGCTTTGACACCACAATAAATTAAAGATAAATAAATAAAGAAACATGGCAGTGAAAATGTGGGAAGTTTCTTTAATGTTTTTTGTTTTTTTGTTTTTTAAACTAGCAAGTGAGCCCTACTTGTAAATTTCAGGCATGTTTTCTTAGTACTTCAGCTCAATGTTACAATGCTTAGCTACATTAATCTGTTACTGGGTAACTCCAGAAAGAATGTTAGACCAAACCATTAGGAGATTGGCGATTTTTTTTTTTCCCTTTGAGCATTATTGAAATTTGACAACATTCTCATAGTCTCTGCTTTCATTTAAGGATTTGGCTATCAAAAATAGTAGGGGTAAGTGAAAGGAACCAAGAGAAACTAATGACCAAATGAATAGTAGTATTTAAAGTCGCAAGTTGCTACGATACAGGCTTCACCGTGACCTGGATGGATAAGGGCTAAACAGGATTTGCTTTCTGGACAATCTGGGTGCCTGTTCCACCAATTCTGTTTGTCTGCAGCCTGCCTTTTTGGCCTCCTCCTTTTCCCAGCACCACTTATTTCGGTTCTGAGAAACAGCTTCCTCCCATTACATGCACCAATTCAATTAGGAAGGAGATGGTGCTGAAGGTTTTTGATGCCATCAGCTTCTGGTGTGCAGACAGTAGCTCTGTTTAGAAGAACTTTGTGACGGTGTTGTGATGTGCATCTTTCTGGATTCTGATCCCTTCTCAACTCAAGACTTTCAAATCAGTTTCTCTTTTCTCTCCTTTCCCCTCCCCCTTCCCTCCCCCTTCTCTTTCCTTTCTCTCTTCCATGACGCAAAATGGGGATGATTGCTCTGATCAAATCCAAGCCCTGCCTTTCTTCACAAATATTGGTAAATCATTTGGAAGCCATTACTTTTCTTTCAGATGCTAAGTGATGATAGCCCTTTTCTGAGCCCTGAAGTTTGGAATTTAGTTTGCCCCTGCAGGGACCTGTTTCCTTTTTCTAAACCGTGTCTTAAAATTTACAAAAAAGGACTGAACAAGCTTTGAAGCATATTAAAAATAACCCAACAAAAAACTTCCTTCTCTTTCTTTAGTCTACTAAACTTCGTCTAATTTTAGCCCACCGTGTGGAACTAAGCTTTTATTGAGGTTTGAAATGTCAAAATAAGGAGAGATTTGTGTATATTTTCACTTTTGACTTCATTTACTGGAAGTGCTGAAGCACCAAGGGGGAGGTGGTTCTGGAAGTATTTCTGATCTAAAGAGGAAGTTCCATAAATCATCCATGGTAATGTCTCATTTGGTATTCTGGGGAGGTGTAGGCAATTTCTGTCATGCATCCTGGCCTTTGACCTTATACCTGGCCCTAACCTGGATTTCAAAATTTGAACATTTCTGTTGCTCACTCTTGAAAATGTTAATACTCATATTCTTAAGATGTTCTGTTAAATATTTTTCAGAGCCTAATATACTGTTCAAAACTGGCAGGCGCTGTCAGATTCCTATGACATGGGAAAAACCATGGCTGTTACCATCGAATGTCCCCCCCCAGACCTACCAGCGTTGGCCATGTGTTTGGTTTGGACCAATTTATAAAATGTTCACATGCTTGTGAAAATCTAAATCTCTGCTATTCAGAATAGTTGAGTATAAAATTGAACAGAAAAGTATAAGAAAAGAAGCTTTTCTGTGACTCCCAGTATCTCTCTTTTAGTCACTGAGTGCTATGAGAAGGGTCTTTTTCATTTCCACTCTTAGGAGTCTCTTTGGTAGAATTACATCTAGTGAGAAGTGGAACTTACTATGCTTCCTATGTTGCCCCTGCCTCTCCCCATGCAGAGAGAGAGTAGCTTCTGAATGAGGTGTAACAGAAATAAGTGGGTTCTAACAGGTAGTCAAAGTTAATAGTTCTTTCTCTATTTACAAAGGTGCAGTAGGAGCTTTTCAATGTTATGCTGCAAATGTTGTCTCTACTAATGTGGTAGAAGAGAGATGATGAAGGATCATCATCTGTAGTCAGTTGTATTTTGCTTCTACCAAAGACAGTACACCAGTAAGATATATTTCCTGGACAAGCTACAAATTTGCTGTATCCCAGATGAGTTCTGATGGTTAATGCATTTATGTTATAATCTGCCCACGTTTCCCTTTAAAAATTTCCCCATTGATGTCCTTGTTGCCAGAAGGCAAATATCCTAATTTCATAGGACTGATAATTATAGGACAGATAGATTCTTAGGAATATGTCTCCTTATCCTTACATTTTTATTCAGGGCTTTGTCTACATGCATCCAAAGTCAGCTTAACTTTTTGACCCAATTAACTGATTGGCCTGATGAAGTTAATTAAAAGAGGGGAAGTGCTTGTGCAGAGAGGACCAGCATTAGTATCATGTGGTAGTTAAGATTAACAAGACTGATTTGATTTGATAATTAATTTGATAATTTGATTAACAAGGTAATTTAGTGTCAGTCAGAGACCTGGGTTCCAATCCGTTTTAGCTAGGTGACCTTGTCTTAAATGTTTTAAGTGTGTTTCCCCCCACCTATTAGAATGGCATTATAGCACATACCTCATAAGGGTGCAGTGAGAATTGGTGAAATCAGTCATGTAAAGTGCTCAGCACAGCACTTGGCTCAAAGTCGCTGGTGGACAAAAGTACCTTTTGTTATGTTCTAGGATTTTTAGATATGTGTCCTCGGAAGGACACCACGTCTCAGATTGCTGTCAGATTTCTTTCCGAGTGAACAGAGTCACTTCTTTTTCTGAAGACATCAGGAGCACAAGCATCATATGGTCTCTGAATTTTCTCCACCTTTTTGCAGTTGAGACATCCCTCCCTTATTCACATCAACTTCAGATCATAATAATAGTCCCTATATTTAAAAAATTTTAATAATTTCTCTACAAGCTCATCTTATTTCATTTTCTCAAAACCCTATAAGGTGGTCAAGGTAGAGGTTAGGTCATAGAGATACAGAATTTTAGAGGTGGCAGGAAATGTGGTGGCCTGGATTCTACCCCATCATTTGGTTGGTGCAGAAGCACTGTGTTCAAGTTCTGTGTAGTAGGTGGCAAAGCTGGCAAAGCAGATCTGAGTTCAGTGCCTTTTCCACCACGCCATGCTGATCACTTCTCTTTTTAATTCAAAATGCCCTATTCCTGGCCTCATATTGACAAGTTGCTCATAGCTCTTAATTTCTAGGGTTCTCAAAACTGTTTAATGAGTATATCTGGATTAAATCCAGATACTCTGAGGATATGGTGCTCCTTTCCGTTTCAAAGATCCCTATGTAAGTACAGCATAGAATCCATAACAGTTTCCTATCAATTTCCCCTTTTTAAAATCTTGGCTCTTTTTCTGTAGCCCTCTGAGAAATCAATTCTGTAGACCTCTGCTGCTTTCTGTCACCACCTCTTGTCACATGTGCTCCTCTGACTGTAGCTGCCACATTTAAAAGAATGATAGCTAGGAATCAGTACTGAAATACTTTCAATTAATTCTTATTTCTGCAACATGGCCATTACAGGGCTTCTAGGTATGCATGTAACAGATTTTCCTTTGCCTATTCTATTTTATGGAATGTTAACTTTGTTCAACTGAGATTCCTTTGTCAGAACTGCTCTGATCACTGGGTCTTACGCAATCGTGAATATGTACCCGTTAGTTAATATTATCTTAGCCACGTAAGAACATAACCAACTTGTATGTGAAATGCAACCCGAGGGGCTATAGGTTTTTCACCTACATCTTAATTTTCTTGAATTCTTTGTATTTCAATTCTAATCTGTAATTTACTCCCATAAACAATATTGTTCTCCTGACCTTTCTTCCATACCCTCCTCCGTTCATTTGCCTTTTTCTTATTTTTGCTTACATTGTGTCATTCAAAGTGAAGAAATTTAAAAATATAATTTATTGCCTTATCTATATTTAAACATTTTAGTTTTGTATTAGATTTATGAATTCTTTTAACTCCTGACAGTTTTAGCCTATTCAAAGGTGATGCTTACTTTCTGTAAATGTTCTGTAATTTGCCATTCTATGAAAGACTCAGTAAAAATTTACATCAGATTAACAGCAGATATATTTCAGAACCATAAGAAATATCTCTTTTAAATGCTACCTCTTTATAATATTATTTCAGAGACTAGGAATTCAATTGCAACTTTTATTAACCTAGTTTTATGATATCAGAAAAAAATACATGTATAAATAAAGCAGAGTAAAATATTCTAACAGTTTTTAATGAGCCTGTTTTTTTCTTACAGAGTAACTGGATTTTTCATAACAAAGACTCGATCTTTTGGGATAGATTTTGCTTTGTTTGTCCACATGTGAATTCTAATTCTGCTAATATTGATTGGAAAGCTTTTTTTTTTAAATTGAAGTATAGCTGATTTACAATGTTGTGTTAGTTTCTGGTGTACAGCAAGTGATTCAGTTATACATATATATATATTCTTTTTCATATTCTTTTCCATTATGGTTTATTACAGGATATTGAATATAGTTCCCTGTGCTATACAGTAGGACCTTGTTGTTGATCTGTTTTATATATAGTAGTTTGTATCTGCTAACCCCAAACTCCTAATTTAACCCTCCCCCACCCCTTTTCCCCTTTGGTAAACGTAAGTTTGTTTTCTATGTCTCTGAGTCTGTTTCTGTTTTGTAACTAAGTTCATTTGTATCATATTTTAGATTCCACCTATAAGTAATATCATATGATATTTGTCTTTCTCTTTCTGACTTGGACAGTGTATTTTAAACCCTATAAGTTTTCAACTTTATAAAGAAATGTTTACAAGGTTTCAATTTTATAAAGAAAATTAAAGGTAAATTTGCTTTTGGGGGTGTGTTTACTCTTCTTTTGTGTAGGTGCTATAGGTGGGTTTTAAATGAAATTTAGTCATATCTTTTGAGAAAATTGTAGCTGTAATGTGCTACTGAAAGCCTAGGGTTGGGAATCAATATCTAACACTTGATTTGGACAAGAAATTTGTATAAACTTTATAGAGGATTTTAGCAGGGTAAAAGAGAGTACATCCCCAAGGCAGTATTCAGTACTATCTATGTATTAGTAAACTCCTAGGTCTGTGGAGCTCTTCCTCAAGTTAAAGGAATCTTTACTTGAACCAGTTAAAAGCTAGTTTAAGATACAGTTGGAAAATATCTAGAATTGAGACTGTATATGCCTTTGGTTTTCTCTGTTGCTCATGAAGGTACATTTTAGTGCACTCTTAGTGTAGAGCAAATTTTATAGGCAATATGACTGGCCAGTGGTATTTTATTTCAAAAAGCTCATGCTAATATATAAGAGACTGTGGTATTTGTTGTTTGTTTGTTTTATCAGCATGCTTTATTTTTCTAAGCGTAGCTGTATGCAGAATGCATATTTGCTGTCCAAACGAGTTAATGGGCTTACAACTGGAGGGTGTAAGTTCTAGTATCTGTATTTTCCAGCTTGCAGCAGTGTTGTCTGAAGCCTGAAACAGCTGATGTTAATCTTCGGTTTGTTTCGTTGTTTTCCAAAAATTAAGTTGAAGTAAAAGAAAATGTGATGTAAATCAACTTCCCTGCATGATAATAACAATACTAATAGTGAGATATAAAGTGAAATTTCCTATATGTCATAGTGTTTAAAAACTTTAAAGGAGAGAGAGAGAGAGAGAGAGAGAGAGTGTGTGTGTGTGTGTGTGTGTGTGTTTAATTGAATAGGGGAAGCAGTAAATTTCTGGCTTTTAATCAAATTGATGAATTTTGAATTTCCACTTCAATGATGGTTCTACCTTAAATTCATTTGGCTGATTTGATAGCAGTATTTGGAATGCAAGGAAGAGATAAGGATTTGGACCCCGTATTTATAATATCGCAGAAGAATTTCCTTTCTTATTGGCTAGAAACTCAGATTTCCCACAGAGTTGTAGATGGTGCGATTTGGCATGTACTTTTACTTACCCTTATTGTTTACAAAGATTTATAACTCAGAAGGAGTCTTGTAGGTAGAGAAGGCTCTAAAGAATGGTTCTCTTAATATTGCGTCGTTTGGCTAAGAAACCTTTTTATTATTCTGTTCGCTGTGCGTCCTAGACTTGCCTAGAAACAGCAGACTTAGACTATTCCCGCTTCAAGTAGAATAAATAAGCAGAGCGGGGCCCGGAAGAGCCAATGAAGAAGCCACAAGGCAATTCATTAACCCATTTGAAGACATTTTCAAGCAACTTGTTAAGCTTCAAAGGTCAAAGTGACCGACGTTGAATTCATCACGGGAAAAAATTCTGGTAGAAGCACAAAGTTAGCCATCTTGACCTTTAATACATAACAAGTTGTCTTAAAGTGTTTTTTTCAATCTAGATACTTTGCTAACATGATTCACCTTCTAATCTATGTAAATGTGACTTTTACATCATATTGGGTTTTATGTAAGGGCTTAATGCAGTGGACTTCGGAGCAGGTAACACAGAGTTTGTGATTGCTGTGTCCTGTTGTGTGTCCTGTCACAGCCACAGGGAGAGTGCCCCCTGCAGGGGGGATCAAGTGAGAAGTCACAAGAAATCTGGCTAGGCTGTTGTGAATAGTTTCCGGCTGGAAGCAGGGCATGGGAGGTGGGGTTTTAACCTTTTGCGTTTCTTTGCCCTGCTCTCCACTCCATCGAGTTGCAGCAGTGGCCCCTGGCAGGCAGGCCTGTAAGCGGCGGGAAGGCAGTGCTGGTAGCGGGGTGACGCTGGCCGAGCACTTTCCAGGCATGCTAGCACCTAGCGCACAAGCGGAGAACTTTGCTTCTGCCAACTGTGACTTCAGAACCCAGGTCTGTTCCTGAACCTGGACGCCCAGCTGTCAGTGTGTCGCCATATGTCACCAGCACATGGCACCCTCATTAAAATTTCAAATCGCATGCATTTGTGTTTGCTGGCTGACTTGCTTAAAAGGCAGAGACCTCACCACCCCAGCCTGCCCTCCTCCTCCACGGCTCTGCGGTATTATGTTTGCCATCCGTAGGTGCGGGTTGGAGAACGGCCTTTCCTCACGAAAAAACCATCTCTCTCTTGTTCTCTCACCTCCCAGTTTGAAGGAAGAATACTCCCTATTTTAAGGGAGAAGGAGGTTCTGTGAGAAGATTGTGTCTGGTGCCCTCGACTATATCTCTGAAGGCCAGAAGTGAGGTCCCTGTTTTTACCAGTGGCTTGCACAGAGTACTCTTCAGTCTTTCTCTCTCTTCTCATTTGAAAGAAAGTGAATATTACTATCCCTTAAACACAGTATACATTTTTTCAATGAAGCTTGTTTATTGCGGTACATATTTATACTTTAAAATTAGACACCATATGAGGTGGTGCTAATAAGTACACGTACTTCATTTGTGCTGTCCTCTCTGTGCACAGATACAGCTCTTTGTATGTTTACATTTGAAATTTTTTGAAAAGGATTAGATTGATCCCTCCTGTAAAACAGTAACAAAGACGTTCTATGGACGTAAGTCCCTCTATTCAAAGCAGCCGAGACTTAACTGCTGCTTGGGACTATCATCCATTAATAGCTGCCCGTCATTGATCAATTACAAAAGGCGAAGGAAAATGCAACGTGGTGCACCTCTGTCACCTCGTTTAATTCTCACACCACCCCTACTACGCAGCAGCTGCTAGCATCCTCATTTCCGAGATGTGTACGTTACGGCTTACTCTTGAAGCTTTTCCAACGTAACACACCCAATGTGTTATGGAAATGAGATTTGAACCCAGATCTGTCTGACAGGAGACTATGCATATTATACTGCTTCCCCCCTGGGAAGGAAAGGCAAGTTTTTTTCTGGTTCATTCTAATCCTAGCTTTTTTGCGATACGCGGGCCTCTCACCGTTGGGGCCCCTCCCACCGCAGAGCACAGGCTCTGGATGCGCAGGCCCAGCCGCCATGGCTCACGGGCCCACCCGCTCCGCGGCATGTGGGATCTTCCCAGACCGGGGCACGAACCCGCGTCCCCTGCATCGGAAGGCGGACCCTCAACCACTGTGCCACCCGGGAAGCCCTAATCCTAGCTTCTTGTGTGTAGTCTTAGTAAGTTTTGCTGATGTGTTCAGAAAGTTGAGCTAGGCTTCATACAATTCATTTCATATCAACCCCTTGTCACCATTTGCGGTGTTGACAAGCCAGGGGTAGTTTCATCTACAGCCAGGTTGGGATCATAGTGCCTCGTGGTGAAATATGCCTGTGGTCTATTTAAATCTCTGACAAACTCCAGTATTGAGCTCTATGAGGACGTTGTTGCCAAAGATGTCACTGCTCAGGCCTACGTGGCTGATCAAACACGTGTCATGGAATTTATCTCAATTATTTATTTACTTACTAACTTGTGATTAATGATAAGGCCACTCATCTGCAGAAGCAGGAATGCATGTGGTTTTCTTTCTCAATAACTAGGAGACTGGTGACCAGGTGAGGAGGCAGCATGGTCATTAGTGTGGACACTGGAGCCTGACTGCTCCAGGTTCAGATCCCAGCTTCCCCCTTTGGTACGCGGGCCTCTCACTGTTGTGGCCTCTCCCGTTGCGGAGCACAGGCTCCGGACGCGCAGGCTCAGTGGCCATGCCTCACGGGCCCAGCCGCTCCGCGGCATGTGGGATCTTCCCAGACCGGGGCACGAACCCGTGTCCCCTGCATCGGCAGGCGGACTCTCAACCACTGCGCCACCAGGGAAGCCCCCAGCTTCCCCTTTGACTAACATTATCATCTCGTGCAAGCCACCTGACCTCTCTGTGCCTCAGTTTCCTCATCTGTGTAAGAGGGATGATAATATTATGAATTAATCCATGTAAAACACTTTAGAATGTGGCTCCTGGGACACTGGAGGTAATCAATGTTAGCTAAAAATTCATCATCACATTTAACACTTTACACAGAAAAAGAAGTTATTTTCGAGGAAGAGTAATTGCTGCGTTTTACAGAAAATTCTAATATTAACACAATGACCTTTTGAAAGCATAAATAAAATGACTGACTAAATAAAATGAGTCACCCTCTTGATTGGATCTGCCAGTCAACGATCATTGATGGCGCTTCTGGTGTGAAGTGGTATATGGAATCTCCAAAATAAAAAGTATTATCATAAACCTTAAAGGGTTCCTGTCATGTTGGGTAGAAAAGATATCCTCTTACTTATGTTTCAACAAGTGCTCTGGAGTGTTTACAAATGTAGTACAGTGAATTGTCACAACTACATAATAGAATGTGTCCTCAATCCTAAGTAATGACAGAAAGGATGAAGAAAAGCTAAACAAACAGACCAAAAAAAATGCCCATAAATTTTAATAACATATATAATGCTAATAGTAGTATTTCTAACAGTGATTATAACAGAAGTAGAAGCCAGCAGTGCACATGTAAGCAGCTACTCTTATGGCTCTAGACAAGCTATTTACATACTTAGCAAAGTTATGAAATTCTATCAGCTCAAATCTTTCCCACCACAAATTATTCATTTCTTGTAAAACTCCCATGTATTCCACAGGGTTGCTGAAACACAGCAAAGTGTGAAAGAGAAAACAACTACGCCCTCTACATTTTGTTTAAAAATAGAAAATTCTGATGAGAATCTGAGACACAAGCCAAGATATGTATTAAGATTTCACATACTTTCTCAGATTTGGCTTTTTTTCAACCCCAAGTATCATATGAAAATACATTCTGATAGCTTAAAGAATCAATATCTTTTACTACATCTGTGAAAAGGTAACGACTGTTGATAATTTTTGTGAGATTCATTGTACTCATTTTAATCAACACATCGTCTCACCTATAGCATCACAGCCTTGAGATAAAACTGGCTAATGACCCATGAGCCGACCTGTTTTCCTTCTTTCATTGAGCTTTAAAATGTAACGCTCTCCCTGGTGTTCAAAGAGATATATTTGTTTAAGCCTTTGTGTATATTACGTGTCATTAAGAAAATTATGAAGAACTTGATGAAAGCTTGAGGCAAATTTCTTAAAATAGAGTTTGTCATGTCAAATTCCTGTCTCCGTTGAGCTAAAAAAAAGAGAAAGAAAGAAAGAGAGAGAAAGAAAAAGAAAGAGAGAAATAAAGAAAAGAAAGAAAAAGAGTAAGGGCCGTTAGGAGGATAGCAGGTAGTAAAAGCCTGTTTAATGTAACATCAATTGTGGAGAAAATAGTAGGTACAATTACATAAGGATTGTGTGAGAGGGAGCACCTTGAGAAGCATAATTTAATTAGAATGAATTTATGAGGGAGAGGTCCTGTGCCATTAGACAAAGGGAAGGCAGTAGTGCTGTGCTCTCTTTTCACAAGAGCATTTTAATGTTTCCACACAAAATACTTCAGGTAAAAGATTTGTAGCAGGTGGGCATAGAAATGTAGCTCTAAACAAAACCTGTCAAGTGGCCCCAGTGGCAATTTCTGAATTAAGAGTATTCAGTAAACTACATGGATATTGGTATTGCTTAATGATGATTTCAGTGAACAGCTATCACCAGCAAGATAATCCTTTTCTCTTTTTAAAAAATCAGATTCCAATGCATTCTTTAGTTGGTCAATGAACATCTAAGTGTAGTCCTGGCCTCACTTGACTCCTGTCTGGCACTCGTGTTAGATCACACCTCATTTAGCTTTGCATACTCATTGACTGTCCTGATATTCCAGAAGGATAGGTGCCAACGGTGACTTTAGATTGAGATTTTGCCTTTATGGTTTGTCTCCTGTTTCTGGTCAGAGGGAATTAGGGCGTTATCTCCCTATAATGTAATTGTGGTCATAAACTTTATCAGCATTCTTTTAAATAAAGTCCAAGTTGGTGAAAGGGAAGGAAAACACTATGGTGAAACTGGGGGAAGGAGGATGCAATAAAGGCATGACCTTAACCTTGGTCAAAATATGTTCCTTAAGACTCTGGGAAATCTCATATATGTAAGACTTGTACGGAGGGTTTTAAAAAAATTGGCAAGAGAATAATTCGTTGTATAAGGATTTATTTGTGTCTGTTCCTCAGAAGGTATGTTTTTGGGATTTATTACAAATAATCCTGTTAATCTTTTCCTAGATTTCCCGACAGGCCGGGTGGCTAAAGAAGGACGATACTTAACAGGACTATGGAAATGCCATAAATTATTACATAGTAATATAAGTATTTGTGGTATCCATGACTAACTTTTAAAATGGCAAAGTTATAAATATCTGTAAAGTCTATGCACAGTTGTTACTGATTACTGTGGCACTAATGTGTAAGGAACATGTTTTTTTGTTTTATTTTCCACCCTTAGATTTTATTTATAAAACCAAAATTTTACATTTGCAGAAGAGGGGAATTAGCAGGGTGTAAATTAAAGACAAAAAGCCCCCAATAGGGAAGAATATTTTAAATGTCTTGCAGGGAGTGGAAGAAAGAGTTTTGCTTCAGAATTTCACCATATGCTAACTCTACGCAGCACTTCAAGTTTATTTATTGTTAAAGCCTCATGTAAATCACGTCATTCTGAAAGTCATGGAAACTGCACATTTGTGCATTAAACTATGTAAACAACAAAAACTGGTCATCCATCCAATTGTTGCTTCACTTATTTTGAGTTATAGCGCAATTTTGTGGAGGGTGAAATGGGGATTGCACAATATAGCGATTTCCTGTAACACCTACATTTTTGCTGATCTAGCAAGGTCTGTTGGTATGAGAGCTTAACCTTTATTTTATTTCAAAATGTGTTTTTTATTCTGAGTTCCATTGGTGCCTATGGTTTCACTTTTCTCCGTGAACCACATGTTAAAGCCTGCCCTGACTAAATGAAGGAGTCAAGTGGTATAAAAGACCTTGTAGGCAGGCGAGTTTTATACTGGAATGAGTTCAAGAATACTTTGAACCTATCAGTAACATTATTAATAGAGAGAAAGTGTAAATGCTAACACTTCAAGTGCTCAAGTGTACATGTCAAAATTAAAGCGTAAAGTTACAGGAGACTACTCACCATCCTCCCTTATTCATAAAACAAGATATATCCTTTGCACATAACTTGCCCTGGTCCCCTCTGTCTATGCCTGTTTTTCTGTCTCGGGTGCCCAGTTCTTCCTCTGCTTGCTGGAACCCTGCTCATCCTTCAAGCTGCCTCCAGTCTTTGGAGGATGAGGGCAGGGAATACATGTTTCTTCTTCTGACCAGCCCCCCTTGATTAGCCTTCTTCCTTATCCTTTCACCCATTGCACGTGGTCTAGGTTGCTTTATGGTTAAGCCCGGTTTGCATTTGTACTTAGTTGTATGACAGTTGGTCTTCCTCATGAGGCTCTGTTTTCTTACTGCTTGAGATAGTTCTTTGTAACAGTGGATACTCAACAACTATTGTTGGGACTGAATTAAAGGAAAAAAATGAGAGAAGTCTACTTCAGTAGGAGCCAGGCCATAAAGTGGTGAGGATACATTGAGGGAAATCTGTATCTCTCCAGGATCAAGGCTGGTTGCCAGGCTCCAGTTGGATTCTGTGACAGTCTGACCCCATGTTTTAGGGTAGATTTTAAGGTATATGTGTGTGTTGTGGTCTGTGAATACTCATTTTTGACCAAAGAAGCTGTTTCTTTACAGATATTCCTATAAATCACTCTTCTGTAAATTCTGAAGGTTTTTTTTTTTTTTAGTTACTAACTGCCTAGCAATTTATGAAATGATAAAGTGGAACAGAGGTCTGTCTCCAGCTGGATTGTTCTCATCAAAGTGACCTCCCCTTTTCCTGTGGCCTCCTTGAAGTGGATCTAGTCTAGAAGAACCTCTGATTAGTTTATTGTCTTAAGATTCTTACCTACTTAGGTATACGCTCAGAGGACCAAAACTGAGCTGAGGTTGTGATTAGTGAACTGGAGCCAGTTAGCTGTGGACTGGAAGTTACTCAGGCTTGAATTGATTCACACCTCGTTCCTAAGACGTTGTCCTGGGCCACAGAACTTCCTATAGTCAGTCTGATCCATGCATCTGTTTGGATTTAGAGCATGCATGTAAATGACCCTAAAGGTAGTACCTGGTATAAGACATAGCAGGAGGACCGATCTTTTTTTTTTTTTTTTTTTTTTTTAAAAGCCTTGGGCTTCCCTGGTGGCGCAGTGGTTGAGAGTCCGCCTGCCGAGGCAGGGAATTCGGGTTCATGCCCCGGTCCGGGAAGATCCCACATGCCGCGGAGCGGCTGGGCCCGTGAGCCATGGCCGCTGAGCCTGCGCGTCCGGAGCCTGTGCTCCGCAATGGGAGAGGCCCCAACAGTGAGAGGCCCACGTACCGCAAAAAAAAAAAAAAAAAAAAAGCCTTTCCTGTGTAATCCTAGATGGTTTGTTAAGTGGGTTGCCTTTTGTTTGTATCCATCTTCATTCCTTGAAAAGACAAAGAAGCAAAAATGCACTAAAATTTGATTTAATTTCTAGCTGTGGATGTTTGACTGTATCTGCCTTAGTCTGCCTTATGGCCCCAAAGGGTGGATGCTGAAGATTATGAAGCTCTCCAGTGGAGATTGGACGTTGACCTTCATTTTAGTAGAACAAACTCGGCTGCTCTTCTTACCTACCAGGGATAGTAGGTTGAGTTGAGGAAAACTCTATCCTGTGATTCTGTTATTATGTGAGCATTCCTGGAGTATCCTGGGTGATATGGAAAAACATTTAGGTAGAGCTTTTTTGTCTCAGAGCTTATTCATTCATTCACCCAACCACTATTTACATAGTACCCACTCTTCTAGGCCCTGGGCTTGTGTTCTATTAGCTCTGACATAATTTTCTGGGAGGGCTTACCATAGTGCTAGGACATGTTGATTGATTTAAAGGCCATAGCCAATTATAAATTGATTTTGCTCTCTATTCAGATATGTCCTAAAGGCTACCCTATGAAGGAACACTGTTTTTCAAATTTCAGATTATTTTTTATTTTAAACCCTTTTGTTGTGGAATCAAACATTTAGGAAAAGGGCATACAACTTAAGTGGGCAGGTTCAGGAATTTTATCATGAGAACCACTTATTGCAGCCACCCCTCAGTCAAGAAGCAACACTGCCAGGAGCCCAGAAGCCAGCGTGTGCTTTTCCGGCTCACAGCTCCCTTCTAAAGATGATCGCTTTCTTGACCCTTATGGTAATCACTTCCTTGCTTGCCTCTTCATAGTTACTCATAGTTTGTCTTCATTTGCTCAACTCCGTGTTGTGAGGTTAACTGTGTTGTTTCACGTGGCTGTAATTTTTGCGGTACGCGGGCCTCTCATTGTTGTGGCCTCTCCTGTTGCGGAGCGCAGGCTCAGCGGCCATGGCTCACGGGCCCAGCCGCTCCGCGGCATGTGGGATCTTCCCGGACCGGGGCACGAACCCGTGTCCCCTGCATCGGCAGGCAGACTCCCAACCACTGCACCACCAGGGAAGCCCCTCTGTTTACTTTTTAAAAGAAAGCCGTGGTATATTCAAACAGTGGAAGCATCTACAGCAATGAATGAATACTATTATTATCCCCATTTTATAGATGAGGAAACCGAGGCACAAAGAGGCAAGTCAATTTACCCAAGGTCATACTGCTAGCATATGTTATAAAACTGGGATTTGAACCTAGCTAGTTTTTTTTTTTTAATTGGGGTATAGTTGTTTTACAGTGTTGTGTTAGTTTCTAGTGTATAGCGAAGCGGAGTTCCCTGTGCTATACAGCAGGTTCTTATTAGTTATCTGTTTCAGATAGATAACTAAAACCCCCACCCCCCGCTTTCCCCCCTTGGTATCCATACATTTGTTCTCTACATCTGTGTCTCTACTTCTGCCTTGCAAACCGTGAACCTAGCTAGTCTTAATCTCTGAGTCTGTTCTCTTAATACCGCACTAAGTTGTCCAGGACTTTTAGCAAGACTTAGCCTAAATGGTGTACATCATTTCAGTTTCTCTGAAGGTTTATTTAACAGATTTTCTTAAAAGTTAGTTCTCAGAAGTGAGGCTTCCTCATAGATATTGTAGTAATGATATAAAAATATAGAAATTTCTAGAATTATGCAAATTTACAGCCCCTGAAGATGATCTAGTCACTGGATTCTTCATTTTAAAATTTTGAAAGTAGAGGTCAGAAAGTTGTGAGACTGGGCAGCATTCAAA
Source organism: Mesoplodon bidens (assembly GCF_964165515.1). Taxonomy (NCBI): domain Eukaryota; kingdom Metazoa; phylum Chordata; class Mammalia; order Artiodactyla; family Ziphiidae; genus Mesoplodon; species Mesoplodon bidens. Next base: position 134,337,444 of record NC_138177.1, on the reverse strand, counting down.
CACTTGTTTATCAAAAGAGGCAGGACCAAGAAGTTGGTTGAAGTGAACTGATGAGAACTCCAGTGATCTGGAGTTTATTCCATGTTTCAGTGTTGGCACCAATCTTTTGGTCAACACACTAAATCTTATCCAATTTGATGCCCAGTTTCTTGCTGAGAAGCTTTCAAGGTTTGGTATCAGCCATTGCTAGGAAGAAGAGCTACAGATACTGCCTTGGCAGCCAACAAGGCTTCAGATCAGACCAAGTTCACTGTGTTGATGGGACAGAAAACTTTGAACTTCGGTGGGCTTTAAACTGAAACCAATGACTGGCATGTTCTTTCTCTCAGTCATAAGCATGATTAGAAGTCAATCTGAAGATGTTCTTCCCCCAGTTTTGATAATTCTTGTCAATGTGACCTCAGAGACACATATTGCCTCCTTTTTCTCTGAATCCTTTGACCAAATGGAATTTCTCCTACTTTGGATGTTACCAAAAAGCATTTTAAAGATGCAAGCTGTGTCCTAGATAAATATAAATTAATTGGGTTCTAACGCTTGAATAGAACCAAAGATAGTCACGGAACCATCCTTTCCTTCTTTGTCTTTCAGAACTGTTATTTCCTGCCCATCATTGCACTCCTGAACCGACCTGGTTGCAGCACACGCACACACGCGCACACACACACACACACACACACACACACACCATTGAACTGTAGTTTTCAAACCTTTGCTTTGGCATCAACATCCCTATTGTTCTGAAGAGCTGTTCTATGAAAGAATAAGTGAATTTCTGATAGCTAGGATTAATATGTGGGACTTGGAGGTAGACAGAAGTCAAGTCAGTATGAGGAAGGTCATTATAATCATTGAAGATGTCCAACAGTGGACTGGACTTGTAGAGAGGCTAGGGATCCCACATCTGGGAGGGAATGGTTCTGCTGAAGTGGTTCAGGGATTTTGTAGCTGAGATGGATTGGGAAATTGCATGAGACAACCTTCAAAATTTTGTACAATTTTTTAAGATTTTGAAATGAAATTTAGTGAATTGTTGGTTGGGGGAGCAACTGGTGTTTTTCTTCCACTTTATTTTTCTCAGATTTAAGTAAACACTCACTCACTGGGAAATTATTCCTGAGTAATAAACAGTAGACCCATTTCACATATACCCATATTTGTTCTTTCCCTATATTTTTTAAAATTTAAAAACAAGACTATAAGGCAATGTTAAACTGTCTAGCCAGAAACTGTGTTGTATATGATCATCTTTCCTTTCTTATTCTTTTCTTTTCCTTTCTTTTCAACTTCATCATTTTGTCCTAGAAAATTTACAAATTCCACTTACATGTACCTCCCTCCCCAGCTTAGTAGCTGCCATGAAAAAGAAACTTGGGTGCTCATGGGGCATGTAGAGTTCAGCTGATGGTCGGAAGTGTGGGAGGAGTCCCGGGAAATATGTAGCTGTGAGCATTCATCTTTGACCAGAGAAGCACTGTTAAGATGTGCCCAGATGGAATTCCCGCGAGTCTCTCTTCTGTGAAGTGGGACTTTTGTGGCATTAACAGCAAAGCAATTCATGAACAAAAAGCCTTCTCTGGCGTCACCATTGCTGATGTTCACTATTTCTTGCCTCCCTTCGCTTTTGTTTGGCAAGGGGCTTTTATTTATTCACACACACATTTTTACAAGATTAGAACATACATCCATGTTAATAACATCCTGAGTTATCCTTTTGGGGGGAGGTATGCACATTTCATCTTGGTGTTTGTGTGGGGTTTTGCTGAGGAAAACAAACAGAATTGAATGAAGTTTCACTCCGTGTAGCTAGATGATGGTATGTATGCCTTGTAATGTACTGGGCTTTTTTTTTTTGACTCAGCTTCTCAGGAGTGGTAAAGTAAGGCACTATCTGCAATGTGTGAAATACTTCTTAAAAAGTGAGAACTCCCAGTGGAGGCATGGTGTAGCAGGAGTAGGTCAAGTGCTTCCTTTCTTTAGTATTTAGCCAAGAGAGAGAGACGACTTAGCTCCGCCGAAGCCTTCCCTATAACAGATCATCTCTTTCTTTTTTTCTGTTCTTAGCATTATGATTAAACTCTTGTTCTTGTACGCCAGTGAGATCTTGCATCTGAAAATCCTGCTGCAAGCAAGTTCTGATCAATTCATCATTTTTGCTGCCATTCTCTGCCGGAGTGCATCTTGGTTCACGCCAGGCTGAGGATGAGCTCAGCAGAGGAAGGAGAAATATACAGTGGTTTAAGAGCATGAAGAGAAAAAGAGTATTCTGGTGGTCCTTCTGTGTTTGTGTTTGTTTTGTTTTTTAGTTTTGAGAAGACGCAAGCTCCCACTTTTTTTTTTTATTATTCAAAGGGAAGCAACTTGAGATATAGAATAGAAGCATGGGCTTTGGAGTCCAGAAGACCCGAGTTTGGAGCTGTGCTTTGTGACCTTAGACAAACTACTTAATCTTTCCAAGGTCCAGTTTGCTGTGTGTAAAATAGGAATAACAGTATATCATAGAGTTGTTATGAGGATTAGATAAGACACTTCGTATAAGGTCTATAGCACAGGGCTTTGCACGTAGCAAGTGGCTTGTTATTATTCTTGTATTAATAAAGATGTCCTGGTATTTCTTCCCATTAGTAATTTCCATAAAGTACATATTAAGCTCTATGATTGAATATGATTTAAAACTTTTAATAAACACGTCTAGAGTTTAAGATTTAAGACTTTAAAAAGGGTTCACACAGGATTGGTTTCTTGGTGATTAAGTAGTGGGCAGTCATAAGATACTCATCTTATGACATGTTTAAGAGAAAGTACTGAATGAAGCTTGTAATGGTAACAGCCCCTTTAATTAGAGGGCCAAATAGAGAAGTCATTCCCAGTGCTGCTGGGAAAAGGGTGGATTTCCTGCTGCATCCGAGAAGCCCTGGGTAAAGGACCCTAAAGAATTCCTGAATTAAAGGAGCTTGGAAACTAAAACATGCAGGGTTTTTTTTTCTCTCTCAGAAATTGATCTATTGCATCCTAATGATATTAAGTAGAAGTTGATTTTTCAGAGGAAAAGAAATACTTGAGAGAATTGAATTGTCTGTCAGATTTACATATTTCTCTTTGGAGAAACTGAAACCTGTTTATTCTGTAAAAGCAGTTATTTGTGTCTAGATTTGCTCTCCTGGAAGCCATCATTAACCCTTTAGGGTCAAATAATTTTCCCTCCCCTAAATGGTTTTTGTAGATTATTTTTTAAAGATTCACTTTCCCATATAATCTCTTTGAGGGCAGGATCAGATAGCCTTCAAAGTACACATCACAGTGCGCACCGATGCTGAAAATTAATATTCACATCTTTATTTTTAAAGACTTTTATTATAAAAGTAATATAAGCTTATTATAGATCATTTGGAAAATGCAGAAAAATAGAAGGAAGAGAAACCATACACAGTTCCACCATCTAAAAATAATTATCATTCAATCTTGGTGCATTTCCTTCTGGATATTTTTCTATTTGTACGGAGCACTATGGTAGATATTCATTATTATGGATATATATGTAGGATCCTCAAAGATCTTCTCATGCTGAGGCCAGGTGTTGTTGGACAGAAACTGATGGTATCCAGGCAAAGTGTGTGAACATAATCATAATGATGACAGAATCACAGGGGAGGGTGGAGTGCCCTTGGATTCCTCAGCCCAGGGTGCACGCATCTCTGCCGTGGCAAGTGTGGTTTTCCTCAAGTGAAAAAAGACTGTAAAGGGAGGATAGGCGAACTCAGAAGAGATCTTCAGATTGTCCCCGTGGTAGATAACAAGGGCAATCAAAAAAAAATTTTTTTTTGCTGTGCTTTGGTTTTCCTGTATTCAGAAAAAAATCATTAGTTCCAACATGTCCAAGTTTTGAAGGTAACTTTATTCCCTTGAACATTTCCCATTAAGAATTAAATTATTGTCATTCACTTCAAATGTGGAGGGGGAGACATAAACATACGAGAATTGAGAATAGTTAGCACATACAAATTTTTGCAGCATGACTGTCCTCAATCCTGACGATCTTCTATTGAGTTATATCTTTCTTTATAGTTGCTTTCCAGTCTGGCCCATGCATCTCTGACTTTTCTCATGCTGAGTCATACTTTATTCTGTTTTTTTATGTAATACATATATGTATATATCTACACACATACATATATACATACATATGTATACATATGTATACATGTGTATATCTCCATTATTGGACAAAGACTGGAAGAATGGATATGGCATTGGGAAATGTGCAATATGTCCAGAGATCACTTGTACTGAGAGATGATTTCACTGTAATCCTTCCTGATTGGACATCTCAAACCTGTTATTCTCATCTGCAAAGTGAACGTTTTTATCCCTTTTCCCTTGGCACTCATGTCTCCATCTGTGTGCAATGCTCAGGTGGACTTCTTTACCAAAGAGAAGAGCATAATATTCTTCAAGTTTGCCTGGCTCTTTGGCATTTAAACAAGCTAGAGAGATGCATAAATTTAGCAAAGGATCGGGGCCAAAGTGATGGCTGAACTGGCATCATTTCACATTTTTCATGCTCTGTATTTATAGCAATAAATTTTAAGCAAGGAAATAGATTGCAAGGAGTATGCTGTATTAGGAAGGAAGTTTGATACTTTTGTGGCTTACTGGTATCTTAGTGTAACCTTCTTCCCACTTCCCTGGTTGAGTGAACTGAAACGGATAAGTTCAGAGGCTTTTTGGTTGTTCTTCATGTGTCTGGCCAGTTAAAGGATAGGCTTTTTAAACAAAAAACAAAAAACAAAAAACAAAAAACTAAATTGAGTTCCCAGAATTATTGCTTGGTTGTGACTTTCTTTCTCTCTCTCTCTCATTCTAAGAACCTGAAGATACCCTCTCATGACTGCTGCCCCCATAGCTGCTAAGTTCTAGGGTTTTATGATGAATTGCATATGTGAACTTAAAAAACAAAGAGTGCCCAATTTTTAAATAAGATTACGATAAAATTGTGTTTCCCAGTCATTGAGCTCTTATGAAGCTTTACCAATATTGAGAAAGTTTTGGTTCCATGATTGTCTTGTTTTTTGAATCAGTGGTGGGTTACAATTCAGAAATGAATTGCCCAATTGATATTTATTTAATAACAATATTTAAATGATGAAGATGATGATAAATAGTAACACCTTATTTTTTTAAAAGATAGATACCAGGCTAAATGCTTTCATGAATTATCTCATTTAATTCCCTCAACAATCTTGTAAATCTTATAATATTATCATTCCCATTTTATAAATGAGGAAACTGAATTTTTTGAGAGCTTAAATAACTTCTTTTTGAATATAGGTCTTAAATATCTAGAGTAAATAAGTGATATCGGGAAATATTCCCTTCCACTAAATATGCTTTCTCCCATGTAGTCCATTAATTAGAGATTTTTGGAAAAGGGGCCTGTTTTTTAAAAAAGAGAAAATCTTGGTAGAGGTTTTAGTGTTCATTAATCATACAGAGTTATGGTGTGAATTTGAGTGTGCAAACCAGTTGTTGGATTTGTAGCTGTAGGATAATGGGGTTGTTTGTGAGAGATTTAAAGGAGAGGTGAAGGGGACTTCCCTGGTGGTCCAGTGGTTAAGACTCCTTGCTCCTAATGCAGGGGGCCTGGGTTTGATCCCTGGTCAGGGAACTAGATCCTGCATCCCGCATGCTGCAACTAAAGATCACACATGCTGCAACTAAGACCTGGGGCTGCCAGATAAATAAATACTTTTTTTTTTTTTTTAAAAGGAGGGGTGATGGTTTAAAAAGTTTTTTTTTAACAAAAGGGACAAGCAAGCAAGCTGGCTTTCTGTGCTCAAGGGCACAGGATGGGGCAAAACATCAAAGACAGATTCCATCTACTGCTAAAGTTTCACCTTTTACTCCAATAAAACTTTTCTTATACGTCACCTTTGAGACACATACCAAAGCTTATTGTTCTATAGAGCTACCAAGTAAAGTACATTTACTTCGAGGATGTAAAATATGAATCTAGAGAAATATTTCAGATTTAGAAACACTTAGATTTGCATTCTAAGTTTTTATTATCCAGTAGGGACTGTGAGCCCATGAGCAGGTACTGAATTATCTTCATCTTTACGTCTAGAGTGCCTGGGACAGGGTCTGACAGATAACATGGTAAGGACTTCATAAACCTTTTTGAATAAATGAATGAGCGAAGGAATGAATGAACAAAACTTATAGAGCTTCCTTCTATCATCAACTAAGCATCTGCCTATGATTTTAAAGAACCTCCTTTTAATAACAATAAAAAGAGGCTAATAACCTTGTTTTTTGACAATATTCATTCAGTATTCATTCATATATATTGTAATTGGACTTATTGATAAAAGAGAACTTTGTAGCTTGGTTTATAAAAGAAAATTCACAATTCAGTAGAGCTGGGACCACACCTTCAGACACAGACACTCTGTTCAGACTTGCAGACCCCCACCCTGCTCAGCGTCTGGGCTGCAGCCCAGACTGAGGTTGGGCAGCGGGAAGAAGGAAGCCCTGTGGTTAAACCACTTGGGATAATCGAAAGTCAACCATACTTATTTTCAATTTGGCAGCTGCATTAGCTTCTTCCTCAAGTGTGCAGTTTTCCCTGGCTGTCTTCACTCTGTGGCTTGCTCACCATTGGTGACCTGGCAGAGGCATCTGAGGAAGCTCACCATGGCTCCCCTCTGACAGTTCCTTTGCGTGTTCCAGTGTTTTCCCTGAGTTGGCCATGCTCTCTGGTCTCAGGCAGTTGGATCAATTGCAGTGAGTGCAAAAGAAAAAAAGACAAAAATCAAGAAAGTCTTGATAATAATAATGGAATGTTAAATTTAACATGGCCTGAGTTTGGCTGGATATAAATATTTACAGCATGTGGAAATGTTCCTGGCTCCTCCAACTGTTTCACGTGCTTTGATTCAGACCCTTAGAAGTTTCTGGTGGGCAGTTGATATTTGAGTCCATCAGTATATCCATCTTGATGCTCCAGGCTTGGATACCATTTTAGTTAGAGGCATGGCGTGCTGGCTACAGATGATGTGTGAGTGTCTCAGTGTCTGTAGGAGAGGAAGGTTGTGAAGACACGTGTTCATGAGGGACAGACAGACTGCAAACCCACATCTCCCAGGATGAGCTACTTAGTGTACGTAGCCTTGTTCATTTTCTTTTTCCTGTTTCTTTTAACCTGCATTTTTTTCTTTTTCCATTTTCATCTCAAGTTTTGATATATCATTTAAATTTGCACCAACACCTGGGCCTAGTTTCCTACCCATGTTGAACCTCAATTAGAAGAACCTCAGGTCTTGGTGATCTTACTTTACTATTTTATCCAGAGGATAAAATGCCCTTGATACCAAATAACTGTATGTTGAATATTTATTATTGCTTGAGTACAGTTTCGTGGAAAGGATATCAGGGGTTTCATAAAGGGGTAGTAAAATCCACTTTTCCCTTTAGCATTTACCAGCAACCTTGCAATTCGGGTGGCCTGAAATATGGTCAGAGTTCATGTTACTCAACTTCTCCTGGCGGCTCCTGCTCTCTCACGCTGCACACAGATGATGCCCCCCACCCCCTGCCAGTCAAACAGCATGAGACCTGCTGACGCATCAGGCACGTGTAGGGACCTGGTTATACCTTTCATGACTCTAGTAGGGAAGGATGGATGCCAGGAAAGTAAGAATCAGGCTGTTGACCTGCCTGACTTAAAAAAAGCACCACTGCGTTTTATTGGAAGTATGGGAGTTTGGAGGTGTCCCCCAATCAACCTAAAACTGTAGGTGATTGGGTTGCTATTTTCTTACAGGTGTGTGGAGGGCATCATTTCATGACTCCCCTAGGCCTGAGTGGACAGTCAATTAAACGATACAAATTCATGGATCATATCAGAGAGAGAGGATTCTAATTTGTGGTCAGAAGGGGTCTACTCTTGTGTTCTGCTAGGGTTTTTCAGGATATTCCTTGCTGGAAGTTGCTTGTCCAGTTTGGATTGAACCACTTAAGTTAAATGGAACTTCACCTTCAGCCTTGCAAGTAAAAACAGAAAATCCTGGAAAGTAAGAGTTTTGCTAATATCTTACGTAGGCTCTCAATGATGGGAATTGGGACGAAAAGCCAGGGAATCGTGTTTGGCTGATGGAAGGTAAAAGTTGAGCTCATAATAAATTTCATTTGCATATCAGTTAACAGCTTGCAAACTGCCTCACATATACTATATTATTTGAGCTTTATAATTGTTCACTGAGGGAAAACGTCTATTAATATTACTATTACCATTATTATCAACATCACCTTCCATTTCATAAGTGATAAAATTGAGGCTGTGAGAATTTTAAGAGATTTTTCCCAAATTACTAAACTGTTACTTCTGAGTCTGAGTATGTGCCAAGATCTCTGTCTCTGGATCCTGTGTTTTGCCTCTGAAGTGTACTGTTGCTAAGCCTAGCTTTCTGAGGACTTCACTGTCTTTTATTATCTTACAGTTGGCATTCTAGCAGAATTAAGGATGTTTTATAAATGCGTATTTTATAATACTTCCATAGCCAATATAGGAAATGGCATTGAAGTTATAGACTTTGCCTGCTAAAATCAGCGCAATTTGTGAAAAGGCCTTACCTCTCTTAAACTCCGTTAGCTCCCAAACACTTAACTACTATATTATTATAATGAAGTTTGCAAAGGACTGCAAAGATTGAGACACACTTTTACCCTCCCTAACACCAGATAGCACTATGACATGTCTGGAGACTTCAACAGAAGATATGGGCCTGCGGTGAAATATTTATTGAAATTTAGGTCTTTCTTCATGAGTATATTTCTTTTAAAACTGAAAACAATGGTATTTAAACAGAATTTGTATCATTGCATTAGAATGTGTTTTTAATGAGAATTAAAAAGTACGTTTTATGGATTATTCAACATTGACAAATTGTTAAAAATGATTACACTGTAATTTGAGGTATAAACTCTTTTATATCACTTATATGAATAATTCCATTATATGTAACACAGCTGGAAAATTCTGATGGGGTCATGTCCATGCAATTACTGATTGTGTAATGCTCTCAGTTTTTGATAAGCATGTTCCAGGTTTCTCTGTTCTGAACACAAACATTAAAGTCACCCACCATTCGAGACAAAAGACTGTCACTTTTTTTTTTAGGAATTAGTATCATTAGATACATTTAGAACTAGGTGGGAAATCAAAAGACCAGAGCAAAAATCAGAAGACTAACCCTATTGATAAAAATTCAGTTCCTTGGGAGCTTTCCAGTGATGACCACCGAACATAAAAGGCTTTTAAAGTGCACCTCGTCATTGTACAAGTGTAACTTATTCAAGTAGGTGAGATAAACCAGCTCCCCATCTATCCGGCTGCAACTGAACAAGGATGATAGTATCTGACCTATAAATGACTTCTTTTTTTTATATTGCCTGTTCAAATCAGGTCACTACGAAATCACTGTTTTATGAACTTATTTCCGTAACATGATGGTCTAAAGTATTTCAAGACTTGTTCATCCCTTTTCCATGTGACTCAGAATCAGATTCTGCACTCTGCTCTGCTAAGGTCGTTCTGACTGAAACAGGTAAATTGAACAAGAGGCCACAAGGACGCAAACTTAGGTACCCGTGGTCATCAGTCATGTACGTTGCTTTGGTTAAATAAACCCTTGATGTACTTGATGGTTTATTTGCCAAGAACTTGACAGTTCCCCCCAATTGCTGATGCTACCAAGTGCAGGGAGAAATGTGGATGGTTATGAACTTTGCGTGGTGCTGATATACTCGCATAGTGATATTTGGCACAATTAAACCTTGTGTTAGTAGCTTCCTGGTTCACTTTCCATTCACTCCATCAGAGAGTTTGGCCCTTAATGGACCGTCACTGTATGCAGTTCATGGTGATATATAGTTCACGTTTCTGGAAGGGCTGTGAGGTTTGAGTAATAACCCTGTGCCGTCATCATATCATCTTTTCCTGGAAGGTGCGTCTTCAATAGCTTTTAACTCCTTGGGATGCCCAGGGCAGTATCATGGGTTTCAGTTTTTGCCTACCAGCCCTACAAGCCCTAAATTGTGTGTGTGTGTGTATATATATGGATACAAAAATGTATACATGTGTGTGTGTGTATATATATATATATATATATATATATATATATATGAAAAATATTAAGGTGAGTGTAGGACTTTCAAAGAAAGGCCTCTCCTTCTTCTTGTTCTGTTGACACATAGATGGAGTGTCATGGTGGAACATAAACGTTGTTCCAGTTGGCTCCTGGAACTTGAAAAAGTTTCACTGTTTCAGCCAAACTGAATCGTCATCTTGGTTTTTTAAAAACTGATCGATTCAACAAGACAGGGCTGATGGCACAGGCAAATTAATTGCCTCTGAGGCAAATGTTTAGAGTAATTATTCATGGACGATCTTTGGTATCAGTGTGTAGCGATAATCTTTACTGTCCTATTTTGTTTAATTGTCTGTGTATATATACTCTAGAAAGGTGGTTGATTAAACTTGGAGATAGCTTGAGTCTATCGTATGAACTATATTAATGTACATAATTATGCCTGGAAGAGAAGTATAAGTAATTACAAAATTTATGGTTAAGTGATCTATACATTATTTTCTTCTGGTTTTCCTTTAGCTGTGTTTTAGGAGGTATTCAGGAGTACAAGTTTAGGTTAATAACCCATGACAGAGCTAAAATCAGGAGGGGATGGTCCCAGAGGACCTGAGCTGGCTCGTGTTGGGAAAAGCTCAGGATTGAGAAATAGAACTTTGGAGGCATAGGGCAAAGGAGGATATGAAATATTTGCCCCACAACCCTGTACATGATTAACCTTTACTTTGGAGAGGAAAGGTTTCTCAGACTTACTCAATGAGAATTAGAATTAGAATAAACCTGACTTCAGTGGTTTAGAAAGTCATAAATGTAACAGAAAAAAAGGCTTAAGATCTGACATTGTATTCAGTCTGAGCTCTGCCACTTAAGAACTTTGGGACTTCAGGCACACTGCTTATTTATCTATTAGCCTCAATTTCTTTGCCTCTGCAAAGGGTAATGACAATGTCTATATTGTGGCATCGTTATTAAGAAGAAATGAGGTAATGTTAAAAAGTGTTTCACACAGTCACTGGCACATTGAAGGTACTTCATAAATGTTGGTTTCCTTCGTGTTCAGCAAAAGCTTAAGGAGGAAAGCTGGTGGGGGGGATGTTTGTATATTTCATTACTTCAGTAGCATTTGCCAAACGTATTTACCTCATTGTTGCTAAGTAATTAAAACAGAGAGACGCATATCTAAATATGCAGAGATATTTTACAATTTAGCTACTTCTCCTTTTTTGTAATGCATTGTGGATTCTTATTTTACCTCTGTGTCTCTGAAAATCTTATAATTTTAAAATATATTTATAAGTTCTTTTGGGGGTCTTCTGATTGAAATGGGGGGGGTTCTTCAACTCCATTCATGTTCTGGCTTTAAGATATTTGAGAATCCCCTGAATTGACAAAGTGGTGTATGTTCTGAGTATATATATTTTCTTGGGAAGGGGGTGTGTGGCTTTCATCATATCTGAAGAGTTAGGGGCCCCCAAAAGTTTAATATTGATCTTAATGATGACTTTATGCTTGTATTTTTTGGTCCAAGAATATAAATGTTGCTACTGATATGTGTTGAAGTTTATTGTATGCTGGGCTAAGTTCATTATATGTGTTATCCCAGTGGAACCTGGGCCTTTATGAACCTAAAGCCCACAGAGATATTTTAGAGCCATCAGGAATAGAAAGTCCAGGCACAGCTTGCCTTAGCATGGTAGAAGGCCAAAACCAGGGATGGACAATTCATTCCACTGTTCACTTTGTACATAGTTTTACCCCAAATGTGAAAATTGTGATTCAATAATAGTATTGTGTTTCTATACCATGTATTGAAGGCATTAGAGGTTTTTTTAAAGCATTGAAAAATTAAGGTGATATTAAGATGATCATTTCATAAATCATGGTGTGTGGAATATACCTTAGACCATGAACCTCAGTTTGGGGGGGATTTTATTTATTTATTTTCTATGTAGGTATGTAAAGTCTACCATTGTCAGAAAGATTAGCTCCGTCTGTTCTTCATCCCCTCTATGGGAGTGGGGAGGGGGGGAAATCTACGGAAGATTCAGATTGGTTAAAAAACCCATAGCAGGAAGCTTTGTGCCTTGAAGTGTCCCGGTTACAGCTGGGAAAATTAGGGATAACGCATACTGCCAAATAGCTGGACACTGGCCGGTTTGAGGAAATCTTCAATATGGGGTCTTAGCAAATTCTTAGTGTGTTGTTGAATTGACCTATTATGATATGTACATAGCTTGAAATTATCAAAACTTGTGAGTTAGAGGTAGGGTTGTATTTGCCTTGATTAGAATTGTTGTCCAGCCTCACCGGACATCTCCTGAAGTAGCCCTTTTGTACCTGGGGTTTGTTCATGTCTATTGTCTTTTAAACATATCTGTTGTGTTTAAAATAATACAGTGATAGCATCAAAAATGATGAATATCAAATAGAATTACATGCCTGGGTACTCTTTTTCCTGACCACATGATCCTCTACAGTTTTACATCCAGCATGCATTACAAAATGTTCATGATAGAATTGCTGTTTTTCTAAAGCCATCTTTAGAAGATTTTTCAAAGGATTTTGAATTTTTAGGGGAGTTAGAGGATTTTGCTTCATTTGGACTGGAAATATGGTGTCTCCATTGAAACTTGGAAACCAAACCAGACAGTTATGGGTTCTCTTTCATTTAGAATGTCAGAGAACATAAAAGTGAAAAAGCCAATTTTGTCCTAATTCTACATATTCATTATATTTTGTTTTAAATTTCTACTGAATATGACTGACTTTACTTGCTTCTTATGAACTCTGTTTCAAATAAGTTACTTAGAAAACCGTTGAGGAAAGGTAAACCTGAGCCTAATGATCATAAACTTTTCAACTAGGAGTGTTAACTAAACTGTGTATCTTTGGTCAAAGTCGCATAATCTTTCTGGCTCCTGTTCTACTTCTTGACAGTTTTTAAATTTTAAGAGTTTTCCTTCTACCTAATTTTTCTCTAAGATAATTTCATGGTAGTAATCTAATAGCAGTCTATATCTACTGTGTCTCTGAAATTTTCTTCCCTGTAGCATTTGGGAATTTAGCAGAGTTTATCAAGTAGTGATTAGTACTACCACACAAAAAAGTTGCTAACATTTCTAAAATACATTTACTATGAGGATTGAAATTCATAGGAGTGATTTAAATGCCCAGAGCACAAGTGCTTTGTGTTATAATATCTTTATAAAAAACAACAAAAGCTTACTTCTGTTTATTTCTATAGGATTTATATGCCATCATTGTAATTTGCATTATACACCCTGGTAAAAAGAAGAAAATAAAATCACCTAGGGGAAAAAAATCACCTAGGGAAAACCATTATTAAAATTTTGCCATTCTGGGATTCAGCCTTTTGAATATATGTATGTATTTTAAAAATCCTGTCTAAAAATTTAGTTCATTATCAAAAACACCTTTTTCTGTCATATATTGTCCTCCAGCATCATTTTAATGGCTGTCTTATATTCCATAATATATGGACTATTATTTAGTCCATGATATATGGACTATTATTTAGTCCATGATATATGGACTATTATTAAGTCCATGATATATGGACCATAATGAATGGACTATTATTTGTAAAACCAGTTCTGCATTGGATACTGAGTTTGTTTGCAAGTTTTTGCTATTATAATTAATATGTAAATTAATATCCATATATTAGTTGTGATTTATAGATCATCTCTTTAAAAAGCAATATTGTGATTTTAAAACATTTTTTAGGCAAAACTAAGTGATATGGAATTGATCAATTCCTCCCTTGTATACTTTATTGTCTGTACACTTTGTAAAAGAATTATTTATCCAACTACTCACCTCAATTACTTAAAAACTGCTTTTAAACATTTATTAGCTGTATAGTTTTGACATGTAACATGAGTAATTTAGTTATTAAACTTTTAGTTATCTTACGTTTAAGGACATACCAATTATCTCACATTATTTTCACTAATAGAACAACGTAAAATAGCTTCCACTTGGGGGAAGGAAGGTAAATAGGGCATATTCCATTGGCATTTTCCACCAATAATATGGGGGTATGTTTTATGCCACTGTCTCCCTGGTGATGGGAAGTGAAGAATTTCTTGGGTCTTAAGGAAGAAGAGGGACCACAAAATCCACAATATTAATGTTTATATTTTTTAAAATAATCTTTTACTTCCTGGGGTTTTAACTCTGTGTGTGTGTGTGTGTGTGTGTGTGTGTGTGTGTGTGTTCCCCTGCCTTTATGCCTCTGTATCCATCATAGAATATCTCAAATGCCATTGGAATACTTTACCCTGTCCCCTCCAATTTGTGGGTTTGTGGGCTAGTCCAGCAGCAGACTTTGGAGAAGTTACTTGCTACCTTATTATAACATACTTAAACTCAATAGCAATTCAGGCCTTACTGGGTATTTACCTAATTTATTGTGGCAATGTGGTATTTAGACCACTGATTAAGTGAAGTCTGTCAGTATAGTTAAAAGAAATTAGAGACACTATCATTGCTAAATCACTTTACAATTCAAAGAAGAATTGTAAACATATGAATCCATTTAATTATAATAGTGCCAATTATAAGAGAAATTGTAACGCTGAGAACAGTGGCTTTTATGTAATCATAATAATGGCATGTATTTATCTTGGTTTGGCAAGTTAGGCCTTTCTTTAATACTTGGCTTTGCCTAAATAGAATGTGGTTTGCTGAAACCCACAATAACCCCCACACCCCCCAATTTGTTATTGCAGAAAATACTGAACAATAATCATGTGGTATGAATGATTAATGTATGCATGGGTTAGTAAGTATCTTTGAGGTTTAAAAAGTGTTTTTATTTACGTTCTTCCATTGGCTGAAGGTATAAAACAAACAAATACAAATCCACGTGTTAAATCTTCCCATCCCTTTTCAGAAATACAAGTATTTGCAGCGTTGAGTACCATCATAGTGTTTTCATTGTTTTCTGTGCTTTTTGTGTTTGTTTACTCAGCGCATATCCTTTAATTATATTTCAACTGTGGTGTTTGATATGTAATCCATTTTTAAATTTGCTAAGTGCTTTGAATATAGCTTTCTCCCCAATATAGAAATAATCAATTGAATAATATTTGAAGATTGGCAAATTTAATTGATAATGTGTTCAAAATAATACCTATTAGAGTCACACTTATTTCTAGAAGAGCATATGTAAAAAGATTACTCACATTTTCTGTTTAATAAGATTACGTACTGTTATCATGGAGGAAGAGGTGCTATCTAGTGGTATAAACAAAATTACTGTGGAATTGGAACATTTCTACACTTTAATCTCAGGGCTTTTATTTATTTCTGCTTCCTGCTTTCAGAAAGATAATTTGCAGCACTTCCACACTGTGCATTTGTAGAAGTGGAAGGAAATCCTACTTTCCTAAGCAAAGAAAGAAGGAATTTAAGTTTAAAGAGGGCTCTGATAAAAACTTACTTTTAAAAACTCAGATAGGTCTTTATTTTAAGAATAAACAGCCCTTCCATAAACATGTAGAATTCATTGTAAAAGCTATACATTATAAAGAACATCAGAAATCCAAACTGTTGATTTTTTGGTAAGACGCAGCCCAGAAAGTAAAGATAAACAAGAGTAGATTTAAAAAATTGACATCTGGAAAGGGTTAATATTTTTATTACTTGAAATTTGATATAAAATTGTGGGCAACCCATGACATGGTTTGGAGTACTTGATTATTCTTTCCTCAATAAATAAGAGTGGCATACAGTTAATTTCAGCACTGTAATTGAGCAATGCATTCTGGGAAGTTGAAAAGCACTGTAAGATGAGGAAATGTTTTAGGGACTAATCATGAGAAGAAAGGAGCCTTTCATAGCCCGTATGATGCTGTTGTCAGAGCTAAAGGCAGATAATGATTCGGTAATAATGGCACATTGTGAATATTTAAGCTGAAAAGATTTGGGCAAAATGAACAGACATTGTTGGTTTGTTAAAACTGAACAGTTGGTCCCTGGGCTTCAAAAGCGCTCTGAACTCAGTACAACATTTTTATTCAAAATTTTTCCTAAAACAAGACACTTTTTTGAAAGTTATATCAAACACCATCACTATAAGAAGTTTTAAAATGATCTACTTGTTTAATTTTTACTCTAGAAATTGATAGTATGGGCTCTTTTTTTGTTACAGAGAAGTTTAAAAGTTCCATGTGTTTCTTCTATGTCTTCTAAACTTTGCAGGCAGAAGCAATACCTTCAAAGAACAATTCTCATAGCAATGATGTAAAATACTGAATATAAAACCAGGAGTGTCAGACTGCAAAGAAAGTGAAGTGATTTGTATTTTGTTTCTGAGGTTCCCAATACACCCTTAAGAGTTTTGCGGCTGGGTTTCTATGTACCTTGTCTTTTCTCCTCGTTAATATATTTCCAACCTGTTTGTTTGTGTTCTGGAAACATCTGTTAAATACAGATTTATACAGCTCTGGTTTCCCATTTTGAGGTGAATGTTACCAGAAGCTTAAGATTTGAGTCCTCATAGCCATCCTTTAACTTAGAACGGGAAGAGAACTGAACCCCGAGCCAAGAGCAGTATATTTCAATACTTACTAACTTTAATGGTGTGTTTTTAGGGTTGGTAGCACATCTGGGAAAAAGCTAGATCCTGTTTTGCTAAAGTGTAGGTAACACACTATTACCTATACTTTAAAAAGCATTATGGAAAGCCTTACTGAAATAATGCTTTTTAAAACTTTAAAATCTGATTCAGTTAGAAAAGAGAACTTTTTTAGTGTAAGTTTTAGGACAGAATTCAACCTTTACGTGTGTAAGATATGTATATCTCCAGTGAGCTCTCATTTATTATATATATGTTACAATGACATAAATAATTCCAAGTCTGGTATTTCTTTTATAAATATACTTTTCATGTGCAGTTTTACACAAAGACTGAAATGAAACAGATTTCTGAGGCTATACAAATGTTTTTTGTTGAGTAAAAAAGGTTACTTATTAAAATGGCTTCACAACTTAAACCAAAATAACTTTTTTTTTTTTTTTTGGTTTATTCTCTGAGATTGTTTGAAGGGGAAAAACTGTTGCCGTATGTTTACACTAACATTCATTTTTACCCATATGCTTTAAATCTGTGTATTTGTTTAACCAAATATTGTTTATTTTTAGAACTGTTTAATTTTTCTTTTTAACTGGAATTTTTAAGCAGCAGCTCTTTTAAAATTAAGTTAAATAAAATTACACCATCTCAAGGACATTTTCTTCAGGAGTTTGAACCAAGAAATGAGTCCTTTATTACCATTAGATGAGACTAGTCTTTGGGCAGGAAATAGGCAGAGTCCAAAAGCAAAAATAAAACAGAACAAATGTTTACCAGGAAAATTAACTGTGACCCAAGGAGATTCTTGTATCACTTTTCTAAAGTAGCTTTTATGAAAGGTACTCCATGCAACTATGGGCAGAAGAGACTATCCCTGTACTTCTGCATGGAAACATAATTTAAATTTTGACACTCTACCTGTACCAATTTACAGTTTTTCAAGTTTGAGAGCGGGAATTGAGAATATAAAATGAGATTGTTATTTACTTGGAAGCTCCATAAAATTTCACTTATTTTTATAATAGAAGATAAACATTTCAAATTGTATTTTGAAAAATGTTTTAGTAATCAATTTTTGACTTTTTCTTAGATTCCACATAATTCCAGGATTGTTTGTCCTAAATTTCTTTTTTGTCTGAAAATGTAGCTTTCTCATTTGATATTAAGCAGTAATTTTATTTAGAATGATAGTTATTATCCCCCCACTCTATCCTCTGTATTTCTGTTTATTCAAATTCACATTCTTTTATCAGACAACTCTATGGCCATAATCAAGGAAATCAGTGGTGCTAAACTCTATTAACATTTACTTTGAGGTTTTCTGAGGATATCAACTAAACCTTCATCAGAGGAACCTTCCAGGAAAATTAACCTTAAATTTTGTTATAAATAATTTAAAGCCAATATTCAGAAATCAGCCTGTTTGAAAACTGACCTCTCCGCTTACAAATTACCAGATGGTTCTTGCCTAATATGAAGAGAAAAGGTTGAGGTAGAGCTTTTGTGGAGAGGAGGAGAGATTTTTACCGCTGATAGAATTACATTTTATTTACTGAGGTATAAAACAGTAAGGCCAGACAATGTGCTTAAAATAGGGTAATTATTAAAGAATTTCAGTTAGTTTTTTAAAAAGATTTTGTGTTAGTTTATTGTCTTGAATTTAGCTATTCAATTTAATTTTAAACAATTCTACTTAAATCTAACATTTGACTAACATAAACTAACCGAAGTACAGTTTCCAATATTTGCATCTTACGCTCCATGGAAAAAGGATTTGGGTTTTTTTTGTGAAATATATTTAAAATATAAATGCATACTGTTGTCCCTCTTGAAGAGTCACAGGGCACATTAATATATTAAAGGGGTCTGAGAACTTTGTTTAACCTAGTAGTTCCGAAATTGTTTGTCAGTGGAACCTTTCTGCTTGTAACCCTTATGAATCCCCCCAAAACACACTTTGCGAAATTATGCCCTCAGTCTTTTTTTTTCTGCTTTTAAGTGAAGAAATTTAGGATTTTGGTCCCTTTTGGTGCAAAAATCATCTTCCTATTGACCCTTCTGCTCAGGGAGAGCCCTTAAAAATGAATATGTTCTGGTCTCTATGTGGGTACCAAGTGCCCCTTGGAGGGGGACTTTATCTCAGAAGCAATGCTGCTTGATTTGTCTGTTTCACCCCCACTACTCATCCATCCAGTCCATTGCAATTTACTTTAAGTACTTCTGACTGTGTCCTTGGAAGACAGCTTTGCCTGGAGCTATTCCAAGTTGCCAAAGGGATGTTCTAATAAAGCTCTAAGTGGTACTACTTGCTGATCAAGAGGAGAGGGGAAGGGTGGTGACAGTGTGATGCTACAAAGGTCATTTCATATGACTCTAAAGTCCATTTTTAAAAGGTCTCCTTTCCTTTCACCCCATAATTTTAAGCATTGGAAAGATTTGTTAATGAAGCTCACTTTTATTATGTTATGCCTCCTACGAAACAGACTTTTAAAAAGAATTATTTTCAAGATTCCTGACATAAGAATCCACTGTACACTTCTGCTTTAAATTTGCCCCATGCCTTAAAAAAGGTTTTTTATCAGTTCCAGTTTTTTTTGGAAAGAAAATAAAATCCATCAGGAGGGAAATTGATGTGAAGATTTTAACCTAAAACTCAGTAAATATTCAATCTAAAACCATCATATGAATTTATACGTTCTTAGTATCTTTTTGCATGGGAAAGAGATGGAACAAGTGTGGTAGGAAATTTTATTTTTTATTACCAAAAAAGAAGTTTGCTGTTCTCATCCAGTTGACATCTTCAGTGTTTGCTGAATAAGCATAAAGGATTATTTTTCTATCATAACATGTATGTTTGCAGCTATCTAAGAGATATTAGATTTGTTAGTGTCTGAGCCCTCATTAGTATGAGAGGTGAATCTGTTTTAGTGTTTGAGCTGTTACCGAGCTAAATATCTTTAAAAAAAGAAAAAAAAAACAACCACATAATACAATACCAACTCTATAATCTTCTTACCAAGTAGACTATAATAATTCCAGAGGATTTAACACAGTTTATTAGATAAATGACTTGCAATTTTAAGAGACCATGAACATACATTTAAAAATTATTGTAAGTGAAACAGGATCTTGATAATAATTCATATAATCTAATTAGCTAATATATTAGTTGTTAGTAATTTTAAGATATCCTGTAAACTAAAATAAAATGTTGGGCACCCAGCAAACATGTGTGATAGGAGAAAATCCAACTCCAGCAGGAAAATAGTATTTGTGGAATATGTAATGTGGTACTATGGTAGCATTATAAGAGATCAGTGACCAGCTGGGGTTAGTAAGCCTTAAGTTTGCGTCATGCTATTGACATTAGGCAGCCACTTGGTAAAGCCTGTAAAGTAACATGTGCCTCAACAGTTAGCACTTAGAGATTGTGTTTTAACAAGTCTCCAGATATGTATTTACATGATAGACCATACTAACACCTTTTAGTGTTATCTGTCAATCAAGATTTAATACTGTTCCTTGATAAAATGTATCTGGTGTTCATTTCCATTAAGTTACCCTACATATTTTGTATTTTTACGTATTCATTAAGAATCCATGGTTGCCTAACCTCTTGGCAGCCTTCTGTAAACTTCACATTAACCCTGCTTCCTAGGGATTGCAGGGGTCATTTTAACCCCCGTGAAACTGAAAGTTCCAGATAATTGAGTCCAAAGAAGCTCGAGAAGGGATCTGCAAAGTTCCTCTCCACCACCCCCCGCCACCGCAAAAAAAGAAATGTTTTAGTTTATGCATTTGGCAACCACCCCTCCCCTCTTTTTATTTTTATTTTTGGTAAAAGGATTTTATGTCAGATATTATTAAAAGATTTTATTTAACACTCAGATGCATTTTGTTCTAAAATGAATGCTTGCTCAAGAGTCGAAGAAGGCTTCATGGGAAGAGCAAAGCAATCTAAGCCATATGTATTGGGCAGGTTGCCAGTTGTTTGCCAATATGCCCAAGCCACCTGGCTGTGCATTCAGCCAAGTATGCCATTCCGACCAGCCAGCTTTAACCTCCCGGCTGCTTTTCAGTGCTTAGGAAACTCCAAAGGCCTGGGAGCTGCACTTCATTTCTCCCATGCCAATAGTTTTCACTCAGACAAACGGCACAGCTACGCTGACCGGTAACTCACAAACACCCATTTTGAATGAGCTCTCCTTTTGTTTAAAACACCATTCACTGGTGTTGAACCATTGCCATAAGATGAGTCTGGAGATAGCAGCCTGAAACCTTTACCCATATGCCGTAGACACTTTGACTGACAAGCAGCATTTTATTCCCAAGCCTGCAGCGATAGGGTTTTGTGATTCTGGTTTGCTGAGGTTTGGATTGACTCTATTTGCCACCGGTTTCAATTTTTATTTTGGGTGCTTCTAACTTTTAAATGTTTGGAAACGTTTGTTCATTTGGTTTTTCCCTTTTTGTTTAGTTTAGACATTGGTTGTGCTGTTGCATAATTTATGTATCAAGCCTGATTTCATAATCTTTGGCAATCTAGGTCAGGAATTGTGTGGGACCGGCAACCTTAAAATTGTGGATGGAATCTCGAAGACTGATTTTGTTCTTTTCAAAAGTCACAATAGGAAAGGTCTTACTACTAAAAGGTAGTATTCTTTCTTTCATCTGATCTTAAGAATTATGTAATATGTCTTGTTTCCTTTTTGGACTTGGCTCCCAAGAAACTCAGAGGTAAATTTAATTCTTAGCCTCAGTAAATAGTTCAGCCCAGGTTGCTGCCCACATAACTTCTCTTCTTTAACCCCGTAGTTTTTGTTTGCATTTTTCTCTTTCATGGCCTTAAATTTTCATTTATGTGTGTATGTATTTGTGCATTTAATATATGTTTGCGAACCATCTCAAATCATTTTGGGAATGTAGGTGTGATAAGTAAATATAAATTCAGCAACTTTAGAATTAATTAAAATCTTTAAATGGACTTTTCTGGTATAATTGCAGGTGTCTCAGATTAATCATCCCATGTTTTAACTAAAGGGAACTGTGATGATTTAGGCCTAGAACGTTCATTGTTATAAATTTCTGCACTAGCCTTGGACTGGCCAATTTATTATTTCCCATCAGTATTGTGGTCTGTACATTCTTAGTGGATGCCATTTCCCTCTTCCTGGCTCAATGACCACTATCTCTCAGATCTTGAAGATCTGTTTTGGCTTGGCTCCAATTTAATCAGTCTGAATGGATTCTATTGAGTAACTTGACTCATTCACCCTGCTGAAGAGAGTCTGAATACACTATTTCTGAGGGTTTAAAAAAAAACTATTATAATGTTCTTTTTGATTAGAATTGTCAGTCATTTCAGGAAAAACGTGATCTGTGTGTGTGTATGTATTTTGGGGGCCCATTTTTCATTCCACTAATAAGACCCATTCGGATCGTAACATTTTGGCCAAAGTCCTCGGACACACTCAACAAAGGCCTGAGAAGGTGGAGCTGCACCAGCTCACAAGATGGATAGACAGAGCTGGGGGAAGTGTCCCAGCGGGCTTTGCAGTCTGTCAGAGGAGCTGCAGCTGCAACCACCCATCTGTGCATCCTTGGCTTGGACTGGGCTTCAGTATTGAGCACTTACCCTGAAGAAAGATGTTCGAAAGGAATGGATGGTATGGTTCCAATAATAATGACCAAAATATCATAGGGCTAATGTTTGAAGACGAGAACTATTATATTCCACAAACTGTAAGATTTAGCCTTGTGACATTTCTAAATTTCTAAAATTTCTGTAATGTTCATTACATTGCTTGTTTTTCTGGATCCTGCTTGAAAGAAATACTGGGCTTTCAGTTTATTTTTTTAAGGGTACATGAAGATTTTCAGCATAACGTTAAATCCAAAAGAATCTTGACAATCATATTCATAGTGTCTTCCTTGATTCATGCTTTTATCTTATGAGTTACGCTTTTTGTAGTAGGTAGCCATCTTTCATATCTTGGTTCCTGAGCATTTATCATCCCCTCATTCATTTTGAAATACAAGTTTTTCTTTTGAAAACATTTGTGAGCAACAGGAAGCTCAGTAATTCTGGACAAAGAAAAGGCTGTTAATTATTTGCACCTTTTAAGGTTCTTTATAAGAACGATAAAAGAACCTCATAAGGACCCACTAATAACCAAGAATGCAAATATCCCCCAAAATAATACAAAAACTCTCTCCCTCTTTTTGATATAGGAAAATGATGTGTATCATTTATCATTTATATTTATGATATTTATGTATATGTTTGATATAGGCAAATGAATACATTTCATCCAAATCATCTAAAATATGTCATTCATGGTGTCAAAATAAAAAAAAAAACAAGATTCTTTCCTTTATTAGATCAAAAATTTCATATGGGGCTTCCCTGGTGGTGCAGTGGTTGAGAGTCCGCCTGCCGATGCAGGGGACACGGGTTCGCACCCCGGTCCGGGAAGGTCCCACATGCCGCGGAGCGGCTGGGCCCGTGAGCCATGGCCACTGAGTCTGCGCATCCGGAGCCTGTGCTCTGCAATGGAAGAGGCCACAACAGTGAGAGGCCCACGTACTGCAAAAAAAAAAAAAAAAAAAAAAAATTTCAAATGTGTATATACCATATATATGGTATGTATATATTTCATATATATATATATATGTACCTCAGTGTCAATTAGATTTAGTTAAAGAGCATATCACTTAAAAGGTATTCTTGAAAAACTAAACTACTCTGCTGCTTCCCTCAGTATCACCCCCCAACCAATTAACCAACCATATACTGAAGAAAAGAAATATCTTTGTGTTTATGCTTGAAAATTTGTTACATGTTTACAGTGCAGTGAAATTTATATCCCATCTCTTACATATTTTCCTATACTCAGGTCCCCCCAAACATCACTGATGCCTCAGACAGGATCCTTAGACAGTGTTTTTAAAAATTCCCTTTATTTGATTTCACTCAACTAGATGAATGTATCAAGCAAAAATGAAGTGTTAAATCGGACGTCATCTCAATGAGAAATCATTTATGGATTTATTTATTGAGTGCCTACTGCACTTGGTGCTAAAAACCCCATCCTTGCCCTATAAGTATGATTTTGAGTCAGGAGCCCTGTGTCTTTCCTTCCTCCCCAACATTCATTTATTACCCTTGGAAAATGCTTAATTGTTGAATTTTCAGTTAAAACCTAGGATACAGGTGCAAAAACATTATTAAAAGTCATTTTGGGCAAAAGGATTTGATAAAATTCAACAACGATTTCAAACCTTTAAAACCTTTTTTTGATAACCAGTAACAAAGGAGAACAGTATCCTTAACACGATAAAAGTTGTCTATGTCATAGCAACAGAAGAAATCATACTGAATTGTGAAATATTGGAGTCATCCTCACTAAAATTAGGAACAAAACAAAGATGAGCATTATCACCATTATTATTTAATGTTCTCCTAGAAGTTATGGCCAATGTAATAATATATGAATCAGAATTAAGAAAAGAGGAGACAGAATTATCACTCTTTGCAAATGATATAATCATCTACTAAGACAAATAAAGGGTTCAACCAAAACCATGTGGAATTAATAAGAAAATTTAGCAGAATATCTGATTAAAAGATCAATACCCCCAAGCAATAAATTTTCATATACAGTCATCTCCAATAAGAGCCTATGCTGAAAAAATGATCTCATTCAGGGGAATAATAAAAAGCACAAAATATCGAGGAATAACCTTAAAATAACTTGGCAGTGATTTGAAGAAAAGGGCTGCTCTGAAGTTAGTGTTCTGAATCATGAGGGTTATAGGAACGGGAAAGGACGGCATCTAAAGGGATCGTCCCTTATACATTTCTCTCAAACTGCAACCTGGAAGTTATACCTTAGTCCTCTTTCATGTTCCTCCTATCTAATCAGCCACCAACTTCTGCCAAGTCTGCCTTCTTATTAGCATGCAAGTCAATTCGCATCTTACCCCGTGCTTACTTTAGTTTTACACCCTTATTATTTCTAACCTAGACTGTCTCTGTTGCCTCCTCTTTTTGCTCTCATTCTTTCTCTATCATCCATATACTTGCTGCCAGAGTGATCTTTCCAAAAAGAGAATTATCATTCCTTTACTGACATCCCTCCAATGGCTCCCATCACCTGCTATAGAAATTCTGCATTTCCCAGCAACCCATGCAAGATACTTTATCATCTGGTCCCTCCTCACACCTCTGGTGTCATTACCACCCACCCCCATCTTTCACACTTGGATACATTGCGCTCCAGCCCTCTGATCTGGCTCTGCTGAAATGCTTGCCATTTACCAAGGTTCTGTGCCTTATCAGTGCCTCGGTACTGCAATATCAGCGTGGCGCCATTGCATGTTCTAGTTCCTCTGCTGAGAATACTCTCATCCAAATGGCTCCACAGCCTGGAGAACTCCAGGTCCTCTTGCAACACTCAATGTAAGCTTTGTGTCATTTGGAAGACCATTGATAAACACACAGTCTTGCAAAGTTACTGAGTCTCCCTTTTCCCTTACGGTCTTTGTATACTTCTTTCATTTTACGTACCACACTAGACTGTGCCATTGGTAAACCCCCAATAGAGTAGGAACTCATTGCATCTCTAACATCCAGCACAGTGGCTAGAACATAATAGATGCTCAATATTATTTGTTGAAATGAATATAAAAAAATTTCTTTAAGTTTGAAATTCATGAAGTTTCATGTTTCTGAGCTATATAATTGTTTTCTGGGACAATTGCTTTAAAATTTCTTAGTTTTATGGCATTTTGGAACTAAACAATGACTGGACATAAAACATAAGTACACACATTTTTTTATGTTACAGCTAAAGTTTGACAAATATTTATTTTTTTTTTCAGAAATAAATTATAATAAAGTTTTATGAATTAGGCTATAATTTGTGTTTATGTTTTTAGTGCTAATCATTTTTTTATTAGATGCCTAGGTTAAGGTCATTAGCTTATTTGCTGACATCTGCAATCATATAACATGTTTTATTTAAACTAATAAATGATACAAGATCATAGATATGTAAAATTCAGATCCATTCAAAATAATTATTCAGATTCTTTTATATGCTTAGGGCTGAACTTGGTGCTATTACATTTTAGAAAGGTATAAAGCAGCTCAGTCTTTAAGAAGGTTGTATAAAAGAAAAGACTTGCTTACATAACAACCAGACCAGATAAAGACAAAAGAATATTTCATCCTGAGAAACCGAGTATCATCATCATCATTTTATAGATAAGGAAACAGAGTTTCAAAGAAGTTTGGTGGCTTTACCAGCATTACAAACCCAGCTATTAATGATGGGTTTGAGGCTGGGACCTAGATTTTCAGTCTGTGATGAAGGGCTCAGAACAGAGTTTAATATGCTAAAGAGGAATTTGATGAATTCGAAAAATGTAAAACAAGTCCACAAAGAGTTTTCTAATTGTTTCCCTCTATTTTACTTATGAATATATAGAAGTAAATATTGAGTAGGTTATATCTAAATAATAAAGCAT
Organism: Mesoplodon bidens; assembly: GCF_964165515.1. NCBI lineage: Eukaryota > Metazoa > Chordata > Mammalia > Artiodactyla > Ziphiidae > Mesoplodon > Mesoplodon bidens. The sequence goes on along the minus strand of NC_138177.1, from coordinate 134,311,167 downwards.
GGCATTTGGGTGGCTCTGATATTTAGTAGGCATTCCAGAAATACTAATTAATCTAAGGTCACAAATATTCGTCTGAGTGATTGGACTAGGCCATTTTAACTAAAAGGGAAATTAAGCCATATTATATATGTACATATTTATGTAAAGCATAGTAGAACAATATTGCATCAAAATTTTATTGCTGTGAGTTTGAGATCGCATCTTATAAGTGGCAAAGCTGCAAGTGAGTTATGCAGGTCATCTCAACTAAATGCCAATAAAATGTTTTTCCTGTACCACATCATCCAGTATTCTGCCTATGCTGCAAATTTAAAAGAGAACCAATTTTAGAAATATCCAGAGTTATAAAAGTTTTTATTGGCACTATATTTCAAACTTGCTGGCCTGTAAATATTAGTTCCATTAATTGTGGTAAAAATTAGTGAACAGAGAGTTTAAAAAAAAAGCACTCATGATAGGGGTCTTTTCTTAAAACATATTTCTTTCTAGTTTAGTTCTGTTTTTTCAGTTCTCAGTATAAATACTATCTTCTCTATTCCCTTTCTATGTAAATCTTTTTCTCTTTTCAAAAGCTACTTCAAGCCCCATCTCCAAGGAGCTCTCCATGGGTCCTTCACATCACCCCTAAGTTTAATCTCATTTTTCTGAACACTTACTTTTACTTATTGCCCATAAATTCATTAGCAAATGTTTTTATTCCTTTTAAACCACTCTTTCAGTTGTAGTTTATTGTTAAACTCTTAAAGTTTATCATTATTAAGCTTTTAATTGAGTGTATACTGTCTTTCCCATGCAAATTCTAAGCTCCTAGGGAGTGTATTCAATGCTTTATGTTGTTCCTGGCCTCTAGGACAGTATTTTTGTTTCTTTGTTTTTAATGTCCTTTTTTATTTCCTTCCCTCCTTTCCTTCCACAAATATTGATAGAGTGCCTATTATTTATTTTCATGCCTTAGAATGCATTGGATATTGAAGAAGAAAGGCTGCCTAGAGAAGAGCTTATAGAGATGATTCTCAAACTATGGTGTACCTAACAATACCTTAAGGAGAATTGTTAAGGAAGTCTACTCCTAAGCCTTATACCCAGAGATTAAGGGCTGGGAGCCAAAGATCTATACTTCTAAACACCAGGTGATTCTGATGCTGAGCACCCACTGACTTTGAGAAATCCTAGTTATAGGTTAGGAGAGAACATACTATAAGCTGATCATCATACTGCTGTGCTATTTTAAAAGTCCTATTGATAGCAACATGCTCCAGATGTTCAAGGAGCCCAGTGGAGGGGCACCTACTGAAACTGGAGAAGTCAGAGGAGTAATGTCATCATTGATGCTTAATACTTGCTCTATGAATAAATGAATGAATATTTGAATTTAGAATTGTACTGATGTGGTGGAAATCCTGGGGCTCTATGACCCTAAGCAAATTCTTTAATTTCTCTGAGCTTGAGTAGAGTGACCATGAGTTGGGGGTATCCTCAATGCTGATTCCATTAAATTGGTTTCAGTAGCTACTTGGCATACTTTATTATTTTCTACTGAGAATCCATAGATGAGAGCTGTGAAGTGATCTTTGAACTCTTACCTTTTTTTTTTTTTTTTCATTTTAAATAACGTGTGCAGAAAGAGAGTCTGCCCTGGTACCCAGGGCTTCTAAGGGCCTGTTTCACAGGGACCTAATATAAAAAGCAGTTCCTCAGACCGTAACCCTAGTTTTGCAGTTTTGAATGCTTGATGTTGATCCATCCTTGCATTATGTGGGTACATGTCTGCCTCCCCTGGTCTCTGTCAGCTCTTCTGTGAGCTGGAATGTCTGTTCTCTTCTTAGTCTTTCTACACACCTATCAGGCTACTTTGCCCTTAGTAATCCTTTCAAAAATACTGGCATGTGAATGAAACGAATCCCTCAGAGAGACCCCAGCAGCTAGCTCGAGCCCCAGCAATAGATGCGGTATCTAACCATCTAACTATTTTGGCAAAAAAGTTTGTGCTTTTCATATTATCGTAAAACTGACCATATCCCTGCCTTTCTAGCTGTACTGTTATACTGGTCAGAGATCCGATGACTTACAAGTTTTTCAAGAAGAACGAGTATATATTTTGGGTTGTGGCACTTCCAGAATGGGATTTTTATTAAAAGACAAGAAGAAACACATTTTGTTTACAATATTTTTGCTTTTTAAATTTGTTTTTAAGGATGACCACAACTGGGTTATTTCCTGGAAATTCAACTGTAGTTGTGACGTCCATACTAGCTTTCCACACACTTGTGACCACTGTGACATGTCTGTGGTTTCCCCACTTCATATTTCAGCCCCTCTCTCTCCCTGGTGGGTCCTATCTTGAACCAAGTCAAGCCTTTCTACCCCTTATACTCCACTCTCAAGAAAGAAGCTATTCCTACAAAAGGAAGTTACAACATGCGATACAAGGCATGGTAGGCAGCAGGAGCAGGGTCTGTCGAGTGAATAAAGGAAGGAAACTACTACATCATGAGCAAATTTTTTTTTTTTTTTCGGTACGCGGGCCTCTCACTGTTGCGGCCCCTCCCGCCGCGGAGCACAGGCTCCGGACGCGCAGGCTCAGCGGCCATGGCTCACGGGCCAACCGCCCCTCGGCATGTGGGATCTTCCCGGACCGGGGCACGAACCCTCATCCCCCGCATCGGCAGGCGGACTCTCAACCATTGTGCCACCAGGGAAGCCCCACGAGCAATTTTAAAAAGTGAAAAAAAAGTAGATTTATCAGCTTGTCATTTCATTTGTAAGACAGTAAGGGGACTGAGTCCCCCCTACCCCAACTCAGTCGAAGATTGCTTTGCTGTTATGTAGACTCACTGTTTTTTTAGGTTAGTGTCTGACGGTGTAGATGATAGATCTACACTGGGAAGGATGTCTTAGTCATATGGTTTCTGAACTTCCCTTCCCTCCCTGAGCCCCACCTGTGACAGAACACTGAGGCTGCTTTTGCATTCTAACTCTGATTCAGAACACATTAAAAACATCCCCAAATGGTCAATTAATCTGCATCCAGTTCAGGATATACTTACCATTTCAGAAAATATCCGTCTTTTTAAAAAGGTGGGGAAAGGGGGTAGAGAGAAGTAATTCTTTCTAGATCAGTGTCGACGTAGGAACAGCTATTCTATTTAGAACTGGCAAGCATAATCGTTGCTGGAGAGAGTTCTTCAGCTAAATAGGTGTGAAGAGGAGGGTGTATCTTGAGTGTACTGCTAGTTAGCGTCCCAAAACATATGGCCCAAGATATCCTTGAACAAAATAACAGACAATGTGTGCTCTGTGCTTTTAAGGCACAGGCGCTATATATACTTTTTACATGGTGTCTTTGATGTGAGCTGTCACAATGTACTTTATCATGTCCAAGCCTGAAATCGTGATCCTCACCTACAAAAATGTTATATAAACATTTTAAGACATAAAGAAATAGAAAAGACCCAAGTTCTAGGACCAACAGACACCTTCCAAACTGCACCTGGTCTAAGAGTCTAACGTGGATGCATTTTAACCTGTTATTGGAAAAGAGTTTTCCTAGAAAGGACCTCTTACTTGTTTCTGATCAATGTCTTTATTTTGTGACTTCTTTCTTTTTCCTGTTGTCAAGTAGTTTAAAATGACTCAGTGGATTCATCTGTTGTATTAATGTGTGAAGGGCACAACCAAAGGACTGTGTGCTTTTTAGTCCATTGGCAGATATAGCCCATTTCTCTAATTATGTCCGGCCAAGGAGCACTGGCAATCACTCTTTTGCTTTTCATCAGTGAGAAAACTTTGCGAATATTAACCTTTGAAAAAAGAAAACAATACAGATAACTCTATGAAGCCATAGCCAACCACTTTTTCATGTTTTTATCCCAGTGCCTAAAGTGTTTAATCATTGTTGCCTGGATGAATTAATATGTATCTAGAACCTTTATTCTCAACTCCAGTCTAATGTAAGCTCCCAGAGGGCAGGGAGTTTTTGTCTCTTGTGTTCACTGCTATATTCATGGTGCCCAGAACGCTGCATGGTACCTAGTACGTGTGTCTCTCCTCTCCATTTCCAGTGTTGAATGAACGAATGAATGAGTTCAAAGCATTCTTAGCCTTCGAAAGAGTCAGTGATATGGTAATTTTTAATTCATAGTATCGAGAACCTCAGACTAACATAGCCATGTTTAAAGTAAAAGCATTCTTCTAATTCTGCAAAATATACACTTACTTTTTTTTTTTTTTTTTTTTTTTTTTATAAATTATTTATTTATTTATTTATGGCTGTGTTGGGTCTTCGTTTCTGTGCGAGGGCTTTCTCTAGTTGCGGCGAGCGGGGGCCACTCTTCATCGCGGTGCGCGGGCCTCTCACTGTCGCGGCCTCTTGTTGCGGAGCACAGGCTCCAGACGCGCAGGCTCAGTAGTCATGGCTCACGGGGCCTGGTTGCTCCGCGGCATGTGGGATCCTCCCAGACCAGGGCTCGAACCCGTGTCCCCTGCATTAGCAGGCAGATTCTCAACCACTGCGCCACCAGGGAAGCCCTACACTTACTTTTAAAATATCCAAGTGGTATTATTAAACCAAAGATAATAAGAGAACCTCATCTTTGTTGGGTTATGTTAACAATAGAAAGGTTAATTATTTTGACAATTAACTGATTAATACCTAAGTCTCTATGGTGGGCAAAATATTGTGCTTAAGTATATTAGAAATGAAATTCAGAAAATTCACAAACTAGTTTTTCTCCTCATGAGCAGAATAGGTAAAAACAAACACACACACAAACAAGACTCATTGTTTGATTTTTTTTTTAAGCAACAAAGTCAACAGAAGTCAGATTGCTTTTTCATTAGTTCTGCAAGTTTTTTTCTTTTCTTTTCTATCACTGTCTTCGGATATAAATGTCAAAAGGTGGAATATTCTGTAAGTTTCCCACATTCTTATTTTCGTTCTTGTGTATGCTCTGGTATCTTGGTTTACCCTTCCCAGTCAGCTGTGCCTCAGCTTTCCCAGGTGTAAAATTGGCCTAACAGTGCTCATCTACTAGCAAGGGGCGGGGGGGTATGAGACTTAATTAGCAAACAGCTGGAAAACCCCTTGAGATAGCTCTGTGAGTCAGAATGGAAGTGCATTGTTATTAATCATTATTATTATTATTATTTTTAAATGGCTCAGAGCCATCTCTCAATTTAGTAGTAAAATGAATGCATCTAATAATTCTTCCCAGGTACATGATAGGTGGTGATGCATTTCACAAATTAAATGGTAGAATACTTGTAGGATATGATTATAATGATCCAAGTAAATGATCCTCAACCAATTCAAAATTATGTGATTAAGACCCCAAGGCGCTAAAGCAAGCACTTTGCTTTGTTACCTTTCAGCTTCTCGAATGACCCATTTTGTGTTAATTTATGTGAAAGGGAAAATTAAACTTATTTTTTTTTATTAACTTGGACTTTTCTGTGTAATTAGTTGGGAACTGGGGAGTGGGTGGGTCACCTCCTAAGATGTGTTCCAAATACATCTATCTGTGACACCTTGTCCATACTATACATATAAGTTGTTCTAAATATGTTTGTCTTAACTTCCTGTCAGTTATTGAGCCAAGTTTAATTTGTGAACTTTAGAAGTCAGAGATCTTCAAACACCCTCTGAAAAGATAATCATATGAATCATATGTCTTATTTTTCTACTTGTTCCCTGGTCTCTTCCTCTACCCTTCTGTCAAGAAATGCTTTTGGGTCTGAGTTAGGTTGTGTTGCAAGTTGGTGGAGAATCAGCTTCCACTGAGATCGTATGCCTGTAGCTTGAATTATCTCAGGCAGACATCCTGGCTAGGTGCAATGCAAAACTCAGAGGGCTCAAGCCTAAGAAGACCTAAGGCTGGCAGCCCACTAAGTTGGGGATGAGAAAGGAAAAGGGAAACTCTATCTTTTCTGGTGCTTTTCCCCTCTTGGTTTCCTCATGAAAAATCAATAGCGTGGTCGATAGTTGGTTTTGAGTTGTTCACTACATGTTGGAGTTTTTCTGATGTAAACCTTTGGTGTCTGGGCTTCAGACATTATGATGTGTCAGGAAAAGTTTGATAGCTGCCACGGGCCCTCCTGGGTTACATTTTGTTCCCTGTGACAGCCTTTGTAATGCGAGAGGGGAAGTACAGATCAATTTTTACACCATTTAGTTGTTGGGGGAAACTTTTTTTTCTGTGAATTGATTGTTCTTTTAAAAATTTACCCTGTTTATTCTAAACAGCAGAAACTAATAGAATGAGGCCTTTTCGTTAAAGAATATTTTCAAATAAAAAGCAATTCAAGCCTTGCTCTGAGTTGTTAAGACCCGGTCGTATCCTGTTCAGAATTTCTCAAATTCCTTTTGCATGACTTGGAATGACACTTTTAATTTTAAATGTATCCATTTGGGAAAACCTGGTGTCCTTCCTTAGCAATCCTCTGGAATGGTGATGATATCAGGAAGAAAATGGCACAATGTCAAATATAGTGCTTGTGTGGTTTTTAATTCAGCTTTTGGTTTCTTGGAAACTCTATGGTGGCACTTATGGATAGTGAATAATTATAGATAATTAATAGTCACTATACATTTCTATTAAAAAGTTTTAATTTTCATTTGAGTCCTTTCTATTAAATCTCTTGCTGTCTGGATTTGCAAACATTACATCTTCTCTTCTACAAACAATAGTTTAAGTTGCTTACCTATTTTTTCTTTCATTCTAATATTTATTCTCCTTCAGCATAATAAGTCTTATCAGAATGATCCTTGAGAAGCTGTAAGGTAACCACTAGTGTGTTAAATGGACATGGGATGATAAAGTTGTGTTTGTAAGATGGCTTCAAATTTTGAAAGATAAATTTCTAAATGGAATGAAAATGTTTTTGTAAAATTATGTTGAAACAGAATCCTACAGAGGTGCAAATGCTGTGTCTTTAAAATACTAAATACATTTATTTGAAATAATGGCCAAATATTTGAACAATGATATTTAAGCAAGAACACTAGAGTCAGGCCTTTTATTCTCCGAGTGTTAGATATCCATCATGCTGTATTAATTGAAAGGATTGAGTATAATCTCATAAAGAAACAGGCAAACTCTGGGCTTTCTGCTCTAGTAAAAATATATCATTTATGTCTTCCATTACCGTGCTATAATTATGGTAAGTGAAGCAGAATGGAATCGATAGAGCAATTTATCAATGCATTCCAAACTATTCTAGCACCGTTTACGTCATCTACTGCAGATACTGTCATTCAATAAAGAGACATCTAATAGTATCAAGACTTTAGACTGATCCATTTCAGCATAATGTTTTCCTATTTTATGTTCTAATTTGGATCATGGTTTAATTAATTGTTTCACTTTGTATGATATTATGTGAAGTAAAATAGTTCTTGAATTGAATTTCAGTAGAAATTTTAAAATTTAGTCTTCAAGTTTAAAAAGCACTGCTATATTATAAACAGTGTAAATAGTGCATTGATCTAGGCTTTTAGGTGCTGTATTGAATTATATCACAGTTGAAACCAAAATACAAGCTAGGTATCCATCATGCCCCAAGATACATTGAAATTTAAATAACAACTATTTGGCTGGGGATATGATTTAATGACTCTAAATTTTTGTTTTTTAACATCACAAGATTCAAAATTCTTTAGGCTTTATCCTCATATTTATGATTTAACCGTAATTGTAGACACATAGAATATTTAGTTCATTTAGATGTTTTTTCATAAAACCATAAGCAATATGGTCTTTTTACCATTAACCATCCCCTCATATAATATGGTATTAAATATTCACAGAATTGAAGGGAAGATACTAAATTGTATATTAATGTTATTTTTTTAATATGGAAAAGATACTTCAGATTATTAGATTGTCATTTTCCTTTTCCATTTGGTGGTAAAATTATCATCCAGTGTCATGTAGTTAATTCAACCTTCTACAAAATGGTATAAATCTGGTAAGGATGCCAAGAGTCACACCAATGCAAAATTATCATTTTTATTTCAGATTTGTAGCCATCAAGAAATGTTTTTAAAGATATAACTTATTTTTTGGTTGAGTTAGAAACATTGAAACTTATGGAGAAATAGTGAGGTTGAATATAACACAATTGTAAGAAAACATTTATAACTCTTAGTTTTCGAAAAATGGTATTATGTACAAGTTTTTTCTTTTTGTTTTCTTTTAGACTAGTTCTTAAGGTAAGATTTGTTCTTGTTTTTGGGTAATTTCCTTAAAGCTCCTTAAGATAGTTTCCATGAACTCACAGAACATTAAGTGGGGCACAGTCTGACATTTTGGGATCATTTTCTAGAATTGTATTCCGCGGGGTGTGATGACAGCCCTTCTCCCTTCTACTTTATATCTTGAATTTGAATGGGCTTGTGAATGTTTTGATATAAGTTCTGTCTATGTTTTTGGCCATCGGTTTCCTTCTTTATACCTTCCATTTTCCTGCTCACTGATGTCCCTCCAGGATTGATTTTTAAGAACTTGTCTGCTAAAGGGTTAAGGAGTCAGATTTTGAGGCGCTTCAGCGTGATGTATTTAAGTTAAGAAAATTGGGATGTCATTTAGCTTGGTGAAGATGTTATAAATTGTTTGGTTGGCAAGATTTATTGAGGGTTATTCTACCTGATATCACACTGTATTGTTGAATGTGGACTATTTTTAACTAGCCTTCTATTTAAACAGTGTCAGCGAATTCTGAGAGCTTGCCAAACACATTCTCAAAATGGTTGCCAAGCTGTAAGATGGCTGCCAAGGTCTGAGCACACTGAACAGGTTCAAAATGGTGACCAACTTCGCAGGATTTGTTGGTCAGATTCTCCCACTGCCATCCTCAACCCCCCCCAACACACAACTACCACCGAAAAAGGAAGGGAGAAAAAAACCCCGAAGATGCAAGACTTGGCACCAGCTCCTTGGCACGAGTGGTAGTAGTGTCATCCAGAGATTCAAGTAGTTACCGTGTACTCCTTGTTTCCCATGCATGGCAGAAGACTATTCAGGGGAATACGTGAGGTGAAAACACCACCGTAAAATAACATGGCCATTTTCTCCACCTGATCTAACATGCACCAAGTCATTCTTTAGAAAGGGGTGGGGAGGGGGGAGACTAGATGAAGCAGTGCTTTCAAAGAGCTTTCTAACGGAGATCCAAGAGCGTGAACCAAAACTTTGGGCTGTGCCTTTTTGTACTGCCTGCCTAAAGTGGCACAAACTTTATAGACAACAGGTTTAAGATTTATTTTAGTTTTGCATTTGTTTACTTAAGTTTATAGCAATTGCTTTCTGGCAGTTGTGCTACTTAGCAGATTGAAATAAAATCATAAGGGTGAATTAAAACATACTGCTGTTAGTGCTGATTAGAATTTTAGCTTAGTGTAAATACCGGATGCAGGGTCCAACTTCTCAGACACTTGGCATGAGCTCAATAGGGATCTCCAGGCTACACAGGAGACAGTGTGTGTGTATTTGGATGCTTTTAAAATTCTTGGATAGGTGGAGCATACTACTTCTGCTGGCATGTTAGTTCATTGTGCTGCCTGCATAATGTGCTTGGGTTCCAAGGTAGACAGAGAAGCTGGGGAAATCATAATAAGGGAAAGTAGTTGGAATTTAAAAAACAAAACTTGGAAAAAAATGGATTTTAATTAGACCCTGTGAAGTTTTTACTGTGTGTTTTGGTTACTAGATATAAATAACTAATAGTAAACTAAATTGAAGAACTGTCAGGTTTGTGATATTTTGAACAATGACCTAATAGTGAATATATTTCTACAACTTGTTAAAAGTTTCCTGTGTGACACTTTAAAAAATATACTTGGTGAATTAACTTCTCCAGGCAGTCAGTTTACTCAGGGAATTCCTTAAATTGGTCTTCTGTTTAATATCAGCTGTGGGCTAGGTTTTATATACTGATGAAAACCTGAATTCCTGAAGAGAATTTTTAATTGATAGAGCATTTTATTTAATACTTAAGTAGCTATACAAAAAAGCTGGTTGTCACGAAGGTGGTGGTGTTTTGTTTTGTGTCAATCAGTGGTGGAATCGGCTAGTGATAATATTACAGTAGGATGGTTTATATAGTTTGAGCTTTTGGCAATCTGCAGTTTTAGGATTTGTTAAGTCAGGGAGTCCTTAGGTGGGGGAGATGTACACTTGGTGTATACTCTATTGTAAGAGGTAGCCAAGAAATGTGACTTCTCAGTTCTTTTTTACTGATATTCTTTCTCCGTTTAGTCAACAATGACTGTAGCTAAGACTCTTCTAAGTTCTTTTCCAGTCTTTTCTCTCTTGGTAGGCAATTGTCAACCAAGCCCCAGGCATTCAATAGGTGAAGCCAAATGTTATTGACAGTGCTGAAATTTGAACTCTGCATCCTTCAGTGTAAAAGATCAATGCCCATTAAGATGCTTCAGCTCTGGAAGTTTCAACATAGAGCTACATAGGCTTTTAGAGGTTAGCTGGGCAAATGTGTAATATGAAAGTTACATGGCAGATCCCTTAATACATATTTACAGAGTACATTTGTAATGTTATATGATATTACGAATGTAAAGTAGTTTAATTAAAAGCATTTCTTGCTAATTCTTATGTATTTTACTGTGCGTTAGTGACAAGGAACTTGAATAAAACCTTTCTTTTTAAATTAACAATCAGGAGTTCTTACCTCTTCACAATAAATCACAGTACTTTTTTTTAATTAAAAAATTTATCTATCTATCTATCTATCTATCTGTTTTTTTTTTTTATGGCTGTGTTGAGTCTTCGTTGCTGCACGTGGGCTTGCTCTAGTCGCCAAGAGCAGAGGCTACTCTTCGTTGCGGTGTGTGGGCTTCTCATTGCGGTGGCTTCTCTTGTTGTGGAGCACAGGCTCTAGGCGCGTGGGCTTCAGTAGTTGTGGCTTGCGGGCTCAGTAGTTGTGTCTTGCAGGCTCTAGAGCACGGGCTCAGTAGTTGTGGCTCATGGGCTTAGTTGCTCCGCGGCATGTGGGATCTTCCTGGACCAGGGCTCGAACCCATGTCCCCTGCATTGGCAGGCAGATTCTTAACCACTGCGCCACCAGGGAAGCCCCACAGTACATTTTTAATCTTCAAATTAAGAATGTGTAAGTAGTACTGATTATTACCTGTCAATTTTTCCCATTCTTTTCTATCGTATATTATTCATTGGCAGTTTATTTAAGTGAATAATGTTGTTGTAGCAAAGATAAAAATTAGATCCCTAAAAATATGCTATTTTTACTTTGTTCATAATGTAGTGTATCCATGAATATGTAAGCAAGTAGAATTTTTTCAGATGGCCTGGAACATGAGATAATTCTAAATTTTATAGTATAAAATGCCAATCAGGCAATGTTTAGGGAGGTAGAATAAAGGAGAGTTTTGCAGATTCACAAAGAATTCAACATTCTTGCTTATATGAAAAACACAGTACTTTTCAATATTTTTAAGAAAAACTTTATTCATTTTACCATTGTTAGACATAGTCCATATTTTCTGTTAGTGAAGTACAAGATCATTTCTTCAGGAAATTTTTCTATTAGTCCTTCCAAAGTGAGTATTTTAATTTAAAAGAATTGTTTGTCTTTTAAATTTACGTTGTGTGTTTGGCATTTTACCCTTTTCTACATAGTATGCATGTATAATTAGTACATGGGTTGTATGTGTATGCCTGTTCTACCCAAGTATGTATAGAGATATAAAATTTACTTTCTATAGAGTAGCTTTCTGCATAGGGCAACCCAAACAGCTGTTACTCCTTTTTATAGCTTCTTTAATCTATGTGCCAACAAGTCAGTTTACAAAATCTGTTTTGTTGATGACTGCTGCGATAATAATTGTGGTGTTTTGTGGCTTGGCAAAAGGCTGGGGTCTCCTCTGAGGACTCTTGCCAAAGGCTTTGAAGGGGTTGAGGGGGATTCATTGCCAGAATGAGTCACCGCTCTCTATTTTATTTAGTGTCCTTCTGCCAAGGCCTTAGACACTTTCTGTTTTCATTCTTTTGTAGGCTTTCCTCCCCACATTGTGGTTTTCTTCACAGCCAGAGGCCTGGGTCTGCCAGGATAGGTGAGAGAAGCTGGCTGCTCTTCACTAAACACCAGTGTGCAGTGGAGCTGGAGGGATGGGGGGTTAGCTGTTGTGCTTCTTGAATGAATGTGAGTTTAATTATATAGTTATGAATTCTAAATAAAATGATGGATAATCTGGTTCACTCTCGTCACCTGGATTTGGGTTAGAAATTCTCAGAAGAGTAGATATGATTTACTTTAAAGTAACATCCAAATAATGTGACAGCGTTTTAGTGCTTTTCATCATTGATGGTTGAAAAACCTTAGATTATTCATGAGTTTTGGCTGTAGGCCCAAATCATGAATTTTTCCTCAAACAAAAGGATACCATCCCCTTCCTTTTAAATGCCATAATATTTTGCTTCAGATAAACTGTTTTATACACACACCTAATAGTTTTCAAGGACTAATCCTAAAAATTTTATTTCGACTTGTCTAGATTTCAATTGTCACTGGTAAGTGGACTCAGATATGAACTGCTAGTCTGTTGTCTAAGATATATTAGAGATTTAAATAGTTTTGTCTTCGTTAAATTCTTCGAATAGATTGAAATAAGTTGGACGAAATATCTTCTTGCTAGATTCTTCCAACTCAAGTACATGATGCGTATAGAAAGATGACTGGGATAAATTTAAATCTTCAACATGCAAGCAAAAATGGCATTTCGTACATTAATATGAGGAGGACTTAATTGGACCTTTGATGACTTTGGCCCCATAAATTCAGATGGCTTTTTCTTAACTAACGTTATGACACCATTCTAAAAGCTAATAAACTGTATGTGCAAAATTAAACTGAGGGACGTAGTTTTCGCTTTGTTAAGTACCCATTCATTGTGTTAGATCTTTAAACATGGTCTACCTTATAATATCCCCTGAAAACATTTTCATAAGTATAAACTGTACTTTTCAAACTTCAGAGTCCTAACTGTGGGATATCAAAGTATTTTCCATATATTATGGTCCAAGCTTTTGTTCCTCAGGAAATAAAAATGCCATAAAATGACTTTAACACTTTGCTTACAAAATAAATACTATTAATAATTGATTATTATTCCTTATAAATATTTCAGTTAGAAAATGTATAATTACATAGGTGAGGAGTCTGAGATAATATTAGGATAAATTGATCAAATTGTATCCTACAAAGGTTAGTGGTTAACATTCAGACACGTTAATGTATGTGAAAGCCCTTTAAACCGTAAAATATTATATAAATATCAAAACATGAAGTTTTTATTTCTTTTCTGTTTTCTTAAACTTTGGATTATCAAACTCTTTTCTCCATGTATCTTCTTTACATTTCATTTTCATTTAAAATAGCAAAAGTAAGTAAACAAACAGTTACTGAAAACCTGTAGTCAGTTTGTGATATAAATTTACTCAGAATTTAAATACTTAGAGTTCACGGCAAGATTCCAAGACAGAAATTCTTTTGGATGATCTATAAACCACTCAATCCCTGGTTAATGCTCAAACCATGTGAAAAGTTCCAGGTGAAGTTCTCTTTAAGCCTTGTCTGAACCCCATAAACTGAGTGAAGTATGGTAAACCCTGTGTGAACCCCAAAGAATCAAAATAACTAAACCTGGTGCATTTCATTAAAACCCACTGTTTTCTACTCGCTGCTTAAATGTGCCCCAAATTTGAAGACAAACTTTGCATTTGGAAGTGAGCTGTTTTATTTTAGAAAGTATGAATCATAAGCTACTTAGTCCTTAGATATAGTTATCCTATTGTGAAGGTCTAATAATAATGCTGTTTCAGAAGAGGAACAGGCGCCTCCTTACAGGTCTTAATAGTCCCAGGATCTCTCAAAAGTCAGCAAGACATAAATAGAGCAGTAGTAATGGTTGTCATCCTAGTAATGGTATTAATAGTAGAGATCCTCATCAACAGTATTTTGAAAGAGTTATGTTGCCTTGAATTTATCCTGAACCTTTGTACCAAATACTTAAAACAAGACTCAATCTATCCTTTGTTACTATAGTGTGAGTTGATGGAAGCTAAGTATTATTGGTCCTTTTATGCAAAAAGGAAACAGAATCGCTGATCAGTTAAGTCACTTGGCTTCCAACTAGTTGCATGACTTCAGATACGGGTAGATTGATCTTTGGGGGCATTGATCTCCTCTTCTGAAAAATGACTTCTTAGATTCCTTTCAACTCTTAAAAAAAATCTGCAAATGCTATTGCTGTCGGTTTAGAAAGCATATCCCCAGAAATAACAGTCTTTGTGTCATTGTTCATTTTATCCCTTTTGAAGATGAGGTGACTGATCCATAGAGGACACATGATAAATCACTGGCCTGATTTCCCTTATTAATCACCATAATCAGAAGTACAGTCATAGTTATCACGCATCAAGTACTTACTCTACCTTGGATATCGTGTGCTGAGCTCTTTCTGTCAATTAGCTCACTGGTCTTTCTGTAGTTTTTCATTAGTAGCCTTAGTGTCTGAGTGTATCAGTGATTTTATTAAGTTGACTACACATTTTGTATGACTGTTTTTACAGGCCAATGTCCTTGAGTATTCAAGAATCCTGAAATCATTCCCTTTGCCTGTAAATTTTGACAGCTAACCAAAATGAGGACTTCTTTCACTCTCCTAACCATTTTTGCTTTTTTGACTATCAGTCTTATGATGAGTTTCGTAAGGATTAAGTAATTTTCATATATTTTTCTGTACATTCTTCCAACCATCCAGCTATCCTCTTGTGTACACACAGGCTTTTGCGCACTGGAGAAACCTAGGTGAATAAGATATGCTCCTTGTCTTCAAGAGCTTGCAACTTCCAAAGTTACAGATTCACCATGAAAAGAGCGTCAAGGTGCACCTTAAGTTCGTTACCTAAATGGCCCTGGTAAATATTTTCAGATAAGCAAATATTGAGCTGACATTGAGTGAAGTGTGTGCTTTACAAACTTTCATGTTTCATTTCCGGGTAAGACATGGCACTCTGAAGAATGGGCTTTTGGAACGTATATGCTTAGCTTAGTTCTAGGTGCTAAAGACAGTAAATAGCAGCTGAAATAGTCTTCCATCAACCATGAGCAGTATCTCTGAAGCAGTCACTGCATGCGCTAGGCTCTGTCTGTTGTAGGGTCTGCTCATTAAAGCTACTTTCTGGGTCTTTGTTCATGTCATGCAGACCTTGTGACAGGTGTTACAGCTGCCAGCCTGGCACAATCCATTGGGGGCGTGCTGTAATTGCTCTTGATGCCACCCTTAATGGGTGGGTGAGGGGAGGTGAGAGGATGCCCTCAGGCCGTTACTGACATCTGGTCACCACTGCTGTTTCACTGCAGTGTCTGCTTGGTGCCTACAAATATTGGACCATTCAGTTGAGTTTGCTGCCACCATTGGATTCCTTGCAGCTATCATTATTTCACAGCTGGGCAATGATTTTAGCTTGGAAAAGGATTATTCATCTCAGGGCCAGAAACAGTCCACTGCCAGCATGACCCTGAGAACTTTCTTATGTTTATTAAATGAGAGAATAAGTATCCTCATGACCTCCTTTATTAAGTAAGTGTTTCCTGGTTTTGAACTTTTTGTTTTTTTGCGAGAATGTTATCTTTCATCATTATTTCTGAACGCATAAAGGATTAAATTTCCTCTTCAAGAGTTTCACATATTTCTTTTATGTATGCAGGGTGATAAGTAAACATTGATCTGAGGAAGTTCTGAAAAATCTCATTCAGCCAGCATTTACCAAGCCCCTTATCTGTCAGCTACTGAACGAGGTACAGGGAAAATAAAGGCCTGACTTCAACTCGCTCTCTCTCCAGTAAGACAGACAAACCTGTACACAGCTAACCATAACATCGGGCAGAGTGATTAAAGTGAAAATGAAGTAAAAGTGTGTAACAGCATGGGTACAGTTAGATTTGTGTATCGTGCTTTTAACTAGACACTTGGGTGAGATGGATTTGAGAAAACTTCATGCACAAAACTTCTCAATGCACAAATTATAGACAGGCCCCTGAATATGAAGACACTCTCGTGAGGGAGGATTTCAGGCTGTCTGGAATCCGCAAACTAGAGTTTGCCCACAGAACTGAATTACAAGTAGCTACTTCTCCTTATGACCTTTTGTTTCTGCAATAGTGGCATCTTCCTGAGGCCGTATTCTTTTGGTTGGAGCAGGGCTGTAGTATGTTGTTAAGTTGTTTAGGAAAGCTCCGAGACAATTAATGAAACGGATTTAAATGTGTATTTAAAACCAGTCACAAAGTTTTTCTTTGTGGGAGATGCCCATATTGCAGTCCTTACTTAAATACCAACTTAAATAAGAAACTTGACTTTAGGTGTGCTCCATAAGTATTCTGTGATCATTTCTGGGGTGTTATAAGACACTTCTAACCACTTTATAAAGATATTAGTCACTAAACGATCGCCAATTAGAACCCTCTCCCCTCCATTTCCACATCCCTCTGTGCACACCCACTCTAAATGCTCATGGAGAGATAGCATTAAGGCTCTAATCTGACCTTGGTGATTTTGCAAATATAAAGGTAGCATTTCATGGTCCCTGAAGTGATATATTATTGGAAGAGCATTCATACAATTTTGTTTTAATTGATTCTAACCCTTAAGTATGCAACCAATCTGTGTACATCTCCTTTTAATTATCTGAGCTGTGAGAGAAAAGTAGGTAATAATTTGGTGATCCATTCAGATATCTTCAAAGGAAGGTATCCATCTTTTATATGGCAGACATGCTGAAATATATAAACCAAAATATTTTTATTTAGTAATTTCATCAATATTCTTTATAGCGCAAACGATTTAAATCACAACTTATACAAGTTGCTCAATAAGTACTTTTGATTGAAAAAAAATGGCCACAAGAATTAAATTTATGAAATTAAGTGAGAAAAAAGCTAGAACATAAGAAATGATAAATTAATGAATAAATTCTCTTTAGAAGGAAGCCAAATATTATAGTTAGGGTGAACAATGAAATAATCCCACTTGAAGAAAATTAATTCAGCCAACACATTTTAGTGTTTTCTCTATGCTTATTATGGGGCATGTGACAGAGAGAGGTGGAGGAAATTTATCAGAAATGAATAATATTCATTATCATGTTCCTGTTGACAAGTTCGAGTACACAGGTATACTAGTGAAACAGTGAATTCAAGGAAGAATGAATTGAAACATAGGTTGAAATTATCATGGATAGAAGAGGCATAAAAATACACTTCCTTTTCTAGGAAAATATTTGTAAATTGTGTTTGGTTAGTGCAAGTACATAGAAAGCATATAGAAGTTTTCAGTCTATTTTCATTGAATTTGTAAGATGCTGGGTAAAGTGTACAGGTCCTTGTCCTGTATGTTGAAAATTATTGTTTTAATTGGATTGCTTCTTTGGAAAGAAGACAAAGAGCATATTGCTAAAAGCTTCTGGAAGCCATTTTCAATATTTGTAATAATGTAAGTGCTAGAAATGTGCTTCCATTATATGCAAAGGCAATAATGCCCTCTATAAGCATAGAGTCTCTGTAAGACTTTTATAATATTGTCTATTTAAATGCAAGCAGACAAAATTATTTTTAACTTTAGATTAGAGGACCAACTCCATCTTTCTCCTTTGCAATTTTTTGGCCACTCTTTCTAATTCTGCTCCCAAGAGCAATTTAAAAGTCACTTTTTGTTTTTCTAAAAAAGGAGTATTTATTTCTACAAGTACCATGTCAGTTCTATATGACCTGGATGGTGTGTGTCATAAATATAATTTTTATATGCTTGGTCAAATTTTTCACTTTTAGCTAAGATGTCTGCTGTAGCACAATACTTGGGAATGTTTGTGTTGAGAGATAATGTAGAATTTATTAACTTACTTTTAAGAGTACCTCTGATAATATAGATATAACAGCTCAATTATAATGTTGCATCATCTGTATGTAGGTATATACGTGAAACAGACTGAGAAGTTAAACGGCCTATACCTATACCATATAATATGTTTCTTTTCATGATTTGAATTTAAATTTTACAATGTTGTTTACATGACAAGACAAAATTTGAAATTATAAGAAAACTATGGGCCAGTTAGGTGCCTTTAGAAATGTACTTTGGGATATTGAAATGTTCTATAAACCATTATGAGTATAAAATGAAAGGGTTCTCTTTATCTCTTTTCTAAAGCGAGTCAAAACTTTTGCTTTCATAACATGCCATTGAAAAACATACTTTACAAATATTTTATAAAATCTTACCTTGAAATTTTTTCATGCAAGTAAGGAATTATCTTTAAAATTATGCACGCTGCTAGAGAATAATATAATTGTGTTTAATATAGAAAAACTCATTGAAAATCTGTGTGGATTTGGTTTATCTGAACTATAGATTGATGAAACCTATTTTACTTTTGGATATTCCATAAATTCCAGACATCTCTTAATGTCTTTTCTATGTATGAGAAATCCATACACAACAGAGAAAGGATGGAAAAGATGGAGAGCTTTCATTTCCCTTATTTTCACTTTTGTTTCATCCCTCTGTGCTTGTCCTTTGTTCAGATAAACTTTTGTGGTATGTCTTTCACACATCATCACTCCTTGCTTCAAAGGCTTCTTTTAATAACTTAACCCTGGCTCACTTTCTTTTGCATATGAAATTGATTTAACTAAAGAGTATGTGTGTGTGTGTGCATGCATGCACATGTGTGCACTCCAACGTGTACACACACATCTGTACAAATAAAAGTTTCACTGGAAAGGAAAGTCTATGATCTCTGGTTTACTTTGAATACACACACACACACACACACACACACACACCTTGTTGAAGTGATAAAGCCTAAGCTTAGAGTCAATCTATTTTTGAGATCCAGATTTTTCTCTTAATGCTCTCTCAGTTTCCTCAACCTGAAATAAGGACAATAATATTTACTTTGCAAACGCGGCTGGGAAAGTTACATGAATGTAAATAACTTAGCTCACAGTGTTGGCCATTCTTGTTATTTTCAGGCAGTTGGTAAATGCTTGCTGCTTCCATCACCATCATCATCATCATATATGAATATAATTAAGTAATATATTGATCTTGAAGCTGATAATAAGTTAACTGATAATAAGCAGAAGGTTGAAATTAAGGCTTTTTGTTCCTGAACAATTGATCTTAAGTACAATCACATGAAAAGTGATAGTTACATTAACCTGAAAATAGTAGAACATTTTTAAAAATGACAGTATTATCTATGTGATTTTTAATTGTCAAGCCAACTTATGTTAAAATGGAAATTAAAATTTCCATTAGCATAGTGTCTATAATTTTTTAAAAAATATTTCACCAATTACAAATTTAAATCAACAGAAGTAATGATATACTGATAGTTGTACAACATAACAAAAATGTAAATAAAGTTTAGAATTTGAAAATACTATATCAGGAGCTAAGCTGTGTAATTATTTATCTTGTTCTTTAAATACAGTCAGATGAATTTAAATATTGTTTTCTATAGCAGGTAGATAGAGATATCAATTCAGCTACCATTTTAAATACAGTAACTCTGAGAAGTTCTAGTTATTTCTTACGTTATTAGAAATTAAATTCTGGTATGAATGCTGGAAAAGATATCTTTTTCAATCTTGTGCCCCACCATCAAGCATTATGCATCAGGCATCAATGGCTTCTCATAATATCCACTTGATGACTATTTGAATTTTATTTTCATTGGGCAGACCCTCACCTTAGAAGCTCTGTATTAACCAGCTTTCAAGACTGACTAAGACTTTTTCTCTTCTTTGTAACATACTAACTGATGCCTGGAGTATGCTGAATACTAATGGCCAATAGTTACCTGCTAGCACAAGCTAGCAATTTTATTTTTACTAGTTGTGTGCTTACCAAAAGTTGTGTTATTCTCAGACCTGTTTATACTAGTATTATTGGTATTGTTGTAATGTAATTTAATTAAATTCATGTGATCTGATGACATACAACCTCAAAATAAAAAAGAAAGTTTTATTTCTGTGAAAATAAGCCAGTGCTTTGAAAAGTCTTATTAAAGGTGAGTTACAAAAAATTTCTGTCAGATTAAGTGTGGGTGAGCTGTCTTAACTGTAAAGGGAAATTTGTAAAAATATGAAAGAATCCTGTGCTCAGATTATTTTAGAAGTATGTTTAGATTCTCCCTGTACTGAAAAAAACCACAAAACCTGGAAATCTTATATGATGTTTTATAGGCGTGGTTTATGTAAGAAAGATGCTGCAGTTAACAAACATTAAAGTTAAGGCCTTATCTCTGTCTAAAAAGACTGGCCAACAAATGTACATGTCTTTACAGTTAAAATACTTAAGGTGTATATGTTTCATAAAAAATTATCCATTTTTTTAAACTAACCGACCAACTACTAGCCCCAAGAGTATTGGATAGGAATGCCTCTACTCTATTTCTGGTTCATATACTTTTCAGAGCTTTAGAGATGTTCTGGTGTTTTGTTTTGTTTTGTTTTCCTAACAAGGGAAATTAGAGGGAATTGGCAGATAGGGTTTCTATGTTGGGCTATGAGACTTGTAAAGGGCCAAGACCTGAAATTATGATGTGGAAGTTGATATGCTGAGGTCGGTCAGCTCCATAAAAAAAAAAAAAATCAATCCAGCCAGAAAATGTTCCAGATGGCCTGATTTTGGGTGGTAGCTTAGTGGAGTAGTGGACAACATGGAGGTCTAACTGGCAGAAGGTGAGAGTCCCCAAAATTGGGCAGAAACAAGAAATAGAGTCCATGGACAGGTGACACTAATCCAGGCAGGTGGTTAGCATCAGAGAAGTCTGTCAGCAGGTAGCAGGGTTCCAGGTGCTAACCTGGATTTCAGGGCCAGAATTTCATTCTCGGGAAGCAGGTAAGGAAAAGCACATCAGTATCTCCAGTTCCAGATGAGCCAGGGTACTTGACTGAACACTTAAGGTGGAGTTTAACTGTTGGAGAACATGGCACAGATTGCTGGTACCAGAGTTGGAGCGTGAGGTCAGAGGCTAGGGGGTGGCTTAATGCTGAGGCCCCTGGGGAAGTTGTGTTTCTCAGAGCCCCTCCTGTCTCCGGAGGATGGATGCGCTTACAGATGGGGACTGTTACACAATTGGACATCAAATAGCTTACCTAGGGGTGGCAGAGAGCCAGGTGACAACTTCAAGTGTTCAAATAAGGAAGAAAATAAAATAGTTCTGTGTCTGTCTTCTTGAAGACAAAACCCAATAGCCAAAGGACTGAGAGTTTTACCAAAGAAACTGCTGTTTTTGAAAGAACGGTGGAAGATGCACCTGCTTCCAGTGTTAGATTAACCATACCCAAGTAAGGTAAACTCTTTTTCTTTCATTGTTGTTGCTGTTGTCTGTCCTGTCATCTAGTATTGCCTGGCACCGAAAAAAGCAAGGAATAATTGTTGGCTAATTCGACCTATCTGGATGGCATTTGTAACTGAGATTCATCCTTTATTAAAGCAAGTACAGGCATTATTACTATTTTTTAAAATATCTACTTACTATTTTTGTAAGTTTGTTTTTTGGGTTTTTTTTTTTTTTTTACTAGTTTGTTGTTGCTGGTGGTGGTTTGGTGATGTTTTACAGTGGGGCCTACTTGTAGCTCAACTAAGGTGTTTGAGTCAGACTTTTTAAGCATAAAAGTACTTTGCATGGTTTTATTTCAAGTGTTTCAATTACATCATTTGTGGCACTGAAAGTGAGATTGTAATTCCCAGAGCGCTGGGACAGTTCATTCAAAGGTTAGCCCACCTATGTTTATAGTAGTTCTCTGTAATATAATTATAACTAATTTCCACTGTTGTTTTTGGAGAAAACTGTAGACTGTAATTATGTGTTAGCACTTTTTAAACAGCTCCCTGCATTGTCATATTATTTTAAATGGGCTCTGTTTTAAAATAACCTTTCATGCTTTGATTTCAAGAATATAGCTTACATGGGTCTGTAGTTAGCAAAATACAAGGATCTAGCAAATCATAGAGAGTCAACACAACAGTAGAAGCATGTGTTAAACGTTTCTAGCACTGCCCTAGGTTTAGAGGGGAAGATATGGCGGGGGGGGGGCGAGTAGAAATTCCTTGTCCTTTAACAGTTGATCAGCCCTGTTGGATAGGCAAGATATAGCTAAGCCCCCACGTGGAAAAAAAATACATAGTACACAAATGTAAAAATGCTACACGCGAAACATTGTATTTCATTTTTGTGGTCCACTCATAGGAATCTCAGAGCAGAATTAGAATAAAGTCCCATGTCCCAGAATTAAGGGCAGCAACACCATTTTATCTCTTGGCAAATGTTGCCCGTATCATCCTCAAATGGCAGATATCTGCATATAGTTAGTCATCTGGACACACCCTTCCCCTGCTACATTTCATCGCCATATTAGTAATAGAATTTTAGTGTTGGTTTAAAAGACAGGCTGCCTTAAAGCAGATTGCATAGTTTGCACACTGTGAATTGTAATTAAAGTGTAAGGGGTGCTTATTATGTCAACAACTGGCATGAGAACCCCCGAGCAGCAGGTGACCCCGAGCATGTGACGTTTGTGACAGCTAGGATCCCCTTTCCACTGGCTTAGCAATCTGAAAGTCCAAATTGAAAGAAGCCCAGAGGCTGTATATTTCATTAGATCCCAGGGGAAGTGCAGGATACAGCTTCCTTCTGTTTTCCTGGGAGGTCGCCAGAAAGTTTGTGGAGCTCTGTTTCTGTCAGAGACTCAAAAGAGAAAAGCAAAAGCACACACAAAACAAAACAAAACACCATACACACCACAAAACCATCCACCAATCACCCCCAGGACCATAGATTTGACATTTCCCACAGTCTCTCGGAGACCACAGTGTTGCTGTGTCAGCAATATACCCCTTGCTGTGAATTGTTTGAAAGGAAGGCTCCGTGTTCTAGCATTTAAAAAATGTTTAAGCTTCCATATGCGGTGATTCTTTTGGTATAAAGCCATGAAAAATTATCAAGTACAGATATCATATGATTTGCTTTAAATACTTTTGCATTATGCATTACATTCTCCTCACCTTCTAGGATGGGGCAGAAGTCCGAATTTAGAAAGATGAAACCGCACGAATAATAAAGGAAACAGACCAAGGAGACATGCCATATGTATTTCAGTTCTTACTGTGATGAGTAAACCATTTGAAATGTGGTCACATGAAAGAAGTGCTACTTTAGGAGGCTCGGATCCTTTTAAAAGTAGATTTTTATGGTATTCCATAGTGGGTACAGACCCCCGCTAAGGTTTTGGTTCTGCTGGAAGCTTTTGGTCTTGAGTCATCTTGGGACCTGACTGACAGTTGCTGGAGTGAGCAAAAAGGTGTCTCTTTTTTCACCTCACGTTGGATGGCAGGCTTCTTACTGTCACGGAGTTTCCATAGCACAAAAATGGAAACTATGGTACTTTGTTGCTTAGTTTTGGTAACCCAGATCTTTTGGAAGTTGATTTTTCATTTGGGACTCAAGCTTCCTACATGAACTGATGGGCTGTGGCTTCTCTGCCCTCAGGAAAGCCAGGTTTAAGCCCAGCAGGAAGTATTGCTGGCCCTATAGATACCAAGCATACCTTTTAGTCCCTAAGTGTTATTAAATTTAAACCAGAAAAGAAGAACTCTGTGAACCCAGACTCCACTTTTTTTGTGTGTTTTATTTTTTGGTCAAGAAAGAAAGGTTAACAAGTCGCTGTTTTTAAGCATGCGTGTGACTGTGTGTGTGATCTTATGCTAGCCTGGGAAGAGAACCTCAAGGCTTGAGAAAAAAAGATGTGCCGTTTTTATAAATTTGGTAAATAAAATAAAACCTTCCAACTTTAGAGCTGCATTCAAATACTGTAATTAAGGGAGTACCAGTTATTTTTTAAATTATAATACACCTATTTTAGCAAATTTGCAAAGAATTAATTTCTTTGTATTTATATTTTTCAAGGTCAGTTCCTTTATTCAGCCAGAGAGAAATCCAATATCCTTAGCAGAATTTTACCTCAGTTTCCCAGAGAGATGAGATGAGAATAGACTGGGCGTGGAATGTGACAGAAATTTGTCTGTCTGTGCTGCCTAAGATTAGCTAACTAATCATCAATTTCTGTAGCAATATAAGCGTAGAGCGTGGAGGTTTAAAAAAACTCTCCCAGGTCGTGAATTTTCCATTTTTTACTTAGCTTCTAAGTGAAGCTTTTAATTTTTTTTCTCTCATTGTGTTATGTGAATACTACTTCCTTAATCTCTATTCTTAGTTTATCATCCTTTATCATATGTCCTTACCTGCCTTGAAAGTCTGCATTGTATTGTTTTATTATCTGTACAAAATCACATCACTTTATGGATATTCTAAATATAGTCTGTTAATACATAGTGCCTGATAAAAGGTGAATATATAGAAAATAAGCCATTTTCAGAACTTTTGGCTAATTTTAGAAACCGCATTCTCAACTTTAGGCCAGGTTTTAAAAAAAGAATTTAAGAGTATCTGATCTTATGTCTACATCAAGCCAAAGATAAATAGGGTGTGTCAAACTGGCCATAATTCCTATCAGAATTGGTCTTCAGCCTAACATTTTCAACACAGTTTCAATATTGGTCTTCTGAAATGCATGCTAGAATGAAAACCAAAAAGGAATTTTAACATCTTATTTTCGATTATCTAAATGAAACTTTCGATGTCTTTTTTTTTTATTAACTGTAGTTATTCTTCTCTTACTGAGAGAAGCTTTACTGATACACCAGTCCAAACATGATTATGTCACTCCTTCACATACTTAGTAAAGTGTTCTTGCTCTGTGATGCATATCAAGGAGTCTTCAGTAATTATGAAATCAGAAATGCAGAAGCCTATCGTCACATACTGCAGGAATTTTCTATAGTAGGGACCTAAAAGATTTACATTAAACAAAATTTGTAAGCTTAGCCTTACTCTTCCTACTACAGATAATAGGAAATGTTTTTAAAGACTCTGGTCCCAGTATATTTGCAAATAATTGTCAGAATTGTCTCATGATTTGAGTAATCTGCTTCCCTTTTAAATTCTTTTTGTTTGTTTATGTTTCAAATATTAAATTATCTGATAAGATTGTCGTGGGCACTAGACAAGCCATTTGCCCATCTCTGGTAGAGAGGGGGAAGTCTTTCCCTTATATGTAGCCATTTCAGGAATTTTAGCCTTAATTGAAAAACCCTGCATGTTTTCTAACTGTACTTCGTTTCTGCTAGGAGATAGAAAAATATATAGGCCGTCTCTGGGATAACCCCTGCTTAAAAGTCTTGCCCAGACTAGCCTCTCCCCTCTATTCCTCTATTCAAGGTGACTTATTGAGCATTTACTATGTGCAAGCCTTTCTTTAAACGTGTGCCCTCAAGGGCTTGCAACTTGTTGGTAGGGCAGGTGGGGATTATACACTGGGAGAAATGAAATAGAAGCTGAGCCCTGTTCTTAGTAACCAGGCTGTAGGAAGCCAGAGGAAGGAGGGATTAATTCTGCCAGGAGGAAGGGAAAGGATCCTGCCTTCATCCTCTTCTACACTGAATTATCTTCTAAATTCAGGACAGGGATCTGTGCTGTATAAATGTGACTAACCGGCATCGGAAAAGAAGGCAATTACTTTCTGTGCCTAAGTGGGTGTTGACAAAAACAGAGGGTAAAAGCAAAGACAGAACTCTATAAATTGACTGAAATTTTTTCAAATATTTGACAGGAAGCTTTGGGTAAAATGTTAGAGTTTTAATTACTGTATTTTAATGGCAGCTGAGGGTTAATAAGCCCAATGGGCACTTGGCCTGGTCATCAACGTGTGGTTGCCGTACAGTTGAGAATAGTAGTGTGGGCTGGGCTGTGCAATACCAGTGGGTCAATCCATTTTGCGATAGTCTGTCACTCATTCCTCAGGCAGGGGGACATTTGAGTTTGCAATAGGTCATCCTGAGTTGCAGTTTTGTGTTTTAAATGTAGCTAAGTTTGAGCCTACAGAAAAAAAATCAAGAAAATGGAAGTGGTGAGTTTTTTTTAACTAAGGAAATTCGTTCAGTCAAGGCAGAGGGCCAGTTTGAACAATGTAAGCCTGAGACATCTTTCACAGGGGGCTCTGTGCCCTTTCAGTGTTCTACTTTGCTTTGCTTCTAAAGACATGATGTCTGTTTTCCGTAAAATTTCTCGGAAAGTATTTGTACCCATTTATTTTCTTTTCTCAAGGAACTTGCAAGCAGATCTTGCAGTGTGGTGAGCACACACACATTTTCTCTCCCCGTTGGTGCCGTCCTGTCCAGGGCAGCGCGCGGACTTGCGGTGGGTGATTCTGCAGAGGATGCCCGGCAGCTCCCGGGCCTGTAGGCTTCCTGGAACCTAGGCGTTGGGAGCCCAGAGCTTGTGAGCCTCCTGTTCATGGCTCTGTCTCCAGGGCTCACAAGAGTGCTGGGCACACAGTAGTTGCTTGATCCATATTTGTTGGTTTTATCTGTGGAATGATATGCTGACTAAATGATGAGAGTATATTAGTAAGGAATTTCAGTTGAGTTTCCATTTCCTCGGTTGCTAGATTTGTAATATTTTAATCAGCATATGTCAACATTTCTAAAATTATTTCAGATTTATCAGTGACATCTGAAGTTCCACTTACTCTTTTGCAATCACTAGTTTCTTGGGACGTACAATTCTTAGGAAAAAATGATTTAGACTACAAGAATTTAGGAATTTTAGGGGAAAGCTAGAGCTCATTTACTTTAATAGCCCTAAAGATGAGAAAAATGAGACCCAGGTTTACAGAGCTTTTAACAGTCGATTCTGGATCCCAGATTTCCTGATTCTGAACCTGGTGTTCTTTTTTTGGATATTAACCCAAATACCTTAAAGCTTTTCCTCTCTGTTGCTCTCACTTTTGATCTCTCATTTGTGAATACTTTCTTTAGACCAAACAGGGAATAATAAAGTACTCCAGGAGAGGGGAACTCAGAGGTGAACTTCACATGGAAATGTTACAGGCCTGCTGCAAGGTGCAGCCAACAAAAAAAAGCGAGCTGGCAATCTGCCTTCCACGCAAAGGTTATTTTTCTTATTACAACAAAACTAATTAGTGGATTTTCTAATGTAAGAAAATGTTGCTGTTAGTAAAAGTTTCCTCTGTGCCAGAAAGCAGATGGTGGCAGTGAACAGTGTTTTCTTTTGCCAGGTTTTGTATATGCTTTCTAAACCTGCAAGAGATTTTGCTTTTCCAGATTCAGATTTCTGATCTTTTTTATTTTTAAACAGAAATAGAAACTTATATTTAAATGTACTTGCATCATGTGGTCTGTTTGACATATCATGGTTCCTTGAAAATGTTGAGTAACATTTGATGTTCTGCATGAATTTCTTCTCGAAGAGTCTTGGGACTTTTTAATGTTGTGCTATACTTTCCTTACGGAAATCCAGAGGTCGTGCTTTGAGAGCGCCGCAGTAGGGAGTTTAGGTGGGGTTATGAAAAGCAGTGTAGGAGATTTTCTTTATGTGGCAGAAGAAAAAAAAGATTTTCTATTTTCTTTTTTCTTATTTTGGTTTTTTGTTTTTTGCTTCCAATCACTGTGTAAATACCAGCTTTTCTCAGTAAGGTTCCTTAGAGCCTGCCTCTATTCATGATGACGTCAGGGTTTGTATACAATTTTGAATAATTCATTTCCCTATCTACTGCCGGTGAGATGTTACACTCTTCCTGTTAATTTAAAATAGTCTTTTTGCCTAATGTTTTTTATGAAATTCCTTCCAAATAGGTTTGTTCAAAGTCTTCCCCTTTGAAGTCTAAGCATGTCAGGACAATACCAACATGGCGGCATTAAAACAAAGTGCTTTCTGATTTTAAGACCAGGTGGGAGAACATGTGACTACAGTGGTGTGATGTGAGGCTGTTTTGTATGATAAACACTTAAGACTCTGTTGACTAAGACTTTAAAAAATTTCCCCTTTCTACAGGACATCCATTTAGAGGAGAAAAGGAAATCATTAAATTGTTAGATGAGTTGCTAAAGTATAGAATAAAGATGGAAAATGAAAACCAGCCCAGTAATCTTTTTTTTTTTGGAGATCATTTGGATAAATATAACAAGAAATTATTGCCCCAAAGTTACTAAATGGAAAAGAATTATGAAATTCCGTGCTGTTTTTGGAGGTGGTAGCCGGACTTAAAGGAAATAACGGAGACCTTCATCCCTTCTTTTACAGCATTCCCATGTTAAGCTCTGCTATTGTTCCAACCATCCCCCAATACAAACCTGATAATTGAGAGACACCATGCAGGTATTATGTCACCTTTAATTCCTGAATAAACTCTGATTTTTTTTCTTGTAACTTTCCCTAGATCTGTTGCAAATAAGATTTCCTGTCTCATTTGAAGAGCTGCTATTCCTGACCCCTGTTCAAAGATGCCACTTGTTTTGTTACTGCGATTTTTTTTCTTTTTACTACTTCTTCTTTTTGTTTTCCCCACTTATAATTTGTTTTTAATCTTTTTTTCTAGTAACCAAAAAATAAAATAGGACAGTTTAGAAGGGCCACTGAGCCATTTCAACCAAAAATGATTTAGTCACCTTTTATTCTTTGCTTATCTTATTTATTTATTTATTTATTTATTTATTTATTTATTTATTTATTATTCACGACTGTGTTGGGTCTTTGTTGCTGCATGTGGACTATCTCTAGTTGTGGCAAGCAGGGGCTACTCTTCGTTGCAGTGTGTGTGCTTCTCATTGTAGTGGCTTCTCTTGTTGCAGAGCATGGACTCTAGGAGCATAGGCTCAGTAGTTGTGGTGCACGGGCTTAGTTGCTCCACGACATGTGGGATCTTCCCGGACCAGGACTGGAACCCGTGTCCCCTGCATTGGCAGGTGTCTTCTTAACCACCAGGGAAGTCCCCATTCTTTGCTTATCTTAATATTGTAAATCTGAAAAGACAGAGGTGATATTGAAATCACTCTGAACCCGAGGTTTGGGCCTTGTCTGTGTGAATGCTGCAGGGGGTTAAACATTGCTTCAGGAAGCTCTGCAGGGATAAGGGTGTAGGGGTGAGTTGGGGTAATAATGGGGTATGATTGGCAGGTAGAACTGCTCGATTTTGTTCTATACGCTGGTGCTCCAGCTTCCCTCTCAGATTTCCCTTGTCTGTAGGCTTCCGCCGTGACCAAAAAATTGAAAAAACCATGGAACCCAGAGATTCATCATTTTTGTTAAATAGAGAACAAACAGATAAACCATTTCCTATTTGTAGAAATCTCCACCTCCTCTCTCCTCCCCTAATAGACTTAGGATAGTGTTCTCAGAAACACTCGATGTTACCACCACTGGTGGAGATTTGGGGGTTGGGGGGAATAGCTACTCTTAAAAAACAAGTAATACACGCTTTAATAAACGATCCAGAGTTGAATGAGTGGAATTATTAGTCAACATTATGAGCTACCTCAGAACTGAATAAAAGCTCACAATGCCTTGCACACAGTAGGTGATAAATGTTTGATTAACTGAAATAAGCTTCTTCCCCTAGGAATCACTAATTATTAGTCATTCTTTAGAGTGATAATGGTTCTTGAAAAGTGAATCAGAATGAAGTTCCAGTCACCCACTTAGACTTTTTGATGAGGAGCAGGTGTTGAAGATAGCACCTCTATTAGAAACTTTCCAGAAAACATGATTTTTTTTTAAATCAAAATAAATCCAGGTGGCAAATAAGAAACTTTTTTTTTAAAGCACATCCCGAAGATAGTTCATTTGCCTAATCCTATGTAAACTATTACTTAGACATTGTATGGAAGACAGTTTAATTTTAGGATCATTACTAAGCAAATTACTCATCCATACTGAGTTACTGAAATGGAAAATAATTATCCCCCCTTCAACATAACCACAGAAAAGAATGTCGATTGCATCCTAAAATGAAAATAAAAATGACAGATAAAATGAACTTCAGATGAAGGTGAAAGCACATAAGCTCAACTGGCACCTAATTGGGTTTATGTGGGCAGGACCTCATGATCTGTGGTGAATTTCTGAAAGCTTTTCTGGATTCAAAGCTATGTAAGTAAATTCATGTGTTTTAATTATCTAGGTTTGTTTTTTTCTTTTTATGTAGGGTGTTTGCAGTTTTCTCATTTGTATCAACTCACACATTTTTGAAATTTTATAATTTAGTATAGTTTTGGTTATAGATTAAAGTTCACTGACTAATCTTTTTAGCATGTTTAACTGCTCCATGGTATAAAGATACACAGAACTTGATGGCTTCCAAGTGTGGTTCAAACATCCAAAGCACTTGAGATTAGCACCATGTGAAGAAATTTTAAAATATTGTACTGCAATTAATTTTAAATAACTTAGCACTGCATATGTCAGGGAGAAAGCCATGATAGAATCCAAATGGAAACTCCTAAAAGTGAAATGATTCAGTACATTTAAGTCATTTTATCTATCATAAAGACATAGAAGCAAAACATATATGATTATTTCTCTTGCAAAATGCTTGGGTGAATTTCTAGAGAATCAACTATCACTTGAACTTTGTTATGATGCTGTGGGAGTCTGAGGACCATTTTTTGGTTGACCAAATGATAGCTCCCTGTTTTCATGCATATTTGTTAAAAGTCCAGAAACCAAGTTGTTAGGGAAAAGTTATTGTCAATGTGGAAACTGAAAACACATTATTAAAAAAATATATATTTTACATTACATATTATAACAACACAAGGATTAGGGGCGCCAACCCTCGACACAGTCAAAAATCCTCATATAACTTATAGTCATTGCTCAGTGTATGCCGTTCTTCTGTATTTGCGGTTCCACATCGGCAGCTTCAACCAACCGTGGATCGTGTAGTACTATAGTATTTACTATAGAAAAAAATCTGCTTATACAGTGAACCTGCACAATTCAAACCTGTGTTGTCAGTGGTTGTTTCTGAGAAAGTATTGTCCTCAATACTAGTCTAAGACCTAGGACCTAGGCTAAATTCTTTAAGGATACCTTATACAGTAGCTCCTGAAACAAAAAGTTTCCTGGTGTTCTGAATTACATAATGGGTTAAGAAGTAAAAAGAAAACACTGTTTATTGGCTCCTGTAGTCAGGACTGGCCAAGTCACTGAAGATAAACATTTACAGTTCACAGTAGGGTATTTGTCATCACTTATAAGGTAAAGAAGAGAGAGTCTGACTTATAATGATTATTGAACTCATGTTATTTCTAATTGTACTTATGATCAGCAGCTAATATCACCCAGCCCCTTTTGATGAGATGTGGGTCCCAGCCTTGAATGCAGCCAGAAGACCAACAACTGGATTGCTAATGATCTGTTTCAAATTAGAACTCTAGGGCTGGAAAGAACCTTTACGGGTGCCTAACCCCCCTCATTCTGGTCCTGAATCTAGGACCAGAAAGCCAAGCCTATGAATCCCATAAGGTCTGTTCTCACCACCTGGGATATACCACCATCCAGTCATGCAGTCTCCCCAAAGCCAGAAAATTTACCCCCAAACATCTGTTGACATCGCCCAAGATAGGCCCTATTGTATTTCATGGCCCTGAAAGAGCAATTCTTTCACCCTCTTCAGTTCTGTTTCAACAAATATCTGTTAGTACGTATATGTTCTAGATACCATGCTCTGTGCAGTAAAAATAATGAGACAAGAAATAAAAGTAAGTAGTCAATGTGATTCTTTAACCAGTTTCTATACATTAGCAAATGTATGCAGTGTACAGTTAAGAGTTATAGCCACTATAATTTACAAGGCCTTTTAAACCATGCCATTCAGTTCTCATAATCTTGAAAGTCAGGCATTTGGAAGATGAGTAAATTGAAATTCAGAGAAGTAAAGGGGCTTGCCCAGTTCCACAAAGCGAATATAAATGGCCAAGAGGGGACTCAAACTCAGGTTTTCTAATACCAAGTTCTCTACCTTTTTCAGTGTACCACAGCTACCTTTGTTAAACAGTCATTTCTGTTAAAGGGAGTACACCAGGCCTGATTAGGAATATTGTCTATGAAATTGTTTCTAAGGGGGAAAAAACCTGATTTTTAAAAATCATTTTGATATTTTACACCATTCCCAACAATGCTAACTATGCAGTAATATACCTTCATCTTTCACTTGAAAGGACTCTGCCTAAACCTCTCTATTATCTTACTAGAAAAGTTAATCCCAACCATCCATTCCCACCAACAGTTAGCATCCAGGCTACTGTAAATTCTGTTACAAGGCTACACTTAGTGGTACAGTACTGATTGCGAATGGTAAGAGAATAAAAGCCATTACAAATGTGCACAATAACATGTCGCTGTACATTAATTTCACCAGAGGACAGGACTTAATCAAGAGGGGATACCACAGAACCTTGATTTTATTATCGTTATTCTGATTGACTGAGAGATCTTGAGAGCAGAGACCTTGCTTTTAAAAATTTTTATCACCACGGACACAGGGAGAAAGGCTCATAGTAGATGCATTGATGAATGCCTGAATTAACGAATGGAACAAGTAAGCCCAAAGACAAGGAAGTTAAAAGGAAGCAGTGCTTTTTCAGGAGACTCTTCCAGTATCATTTTCCCCTTTGGTTAGGAGTCGTGGTCTGAACATTGGAGCACTGCAGAATCCCAGGCTTCTCCAAAAATCTCTAGCTATCACTGGTGTTGGGACTCACAAACACACTGATAGTCCTGTTTTCTCAAAAGCTTCAAGGGGGGGGGGAAGGAAAGAAAGAAAGAAACAAAAAACCCCAAACTTCCTGATTTACCCAACCACAGAATCTTCAGCCTTCTCATTAAGGCGTCTGCATTTTTTAGGCAAATTGTTACTGTGCCATTCTCATCATCTTCTTTGACAGCATTATTCTCTGGTTATGGATATGACATGGTCCAGTGATTTGATTTGTGAGAGTTTGGTCGTTTAGTCAGTGGATTGAAATCTCTTCCACCATGCTCTCTCCCTGTGTCCCAACCCTCCCCTTCCCGCCCCCCACCAATTCTTAATTCCCTTTCCTCCTTTTTTCCTTTCCAAGCAGGAAAATGTCACAGTAAACCTCACTACCTTGTCATCCAAAATTCCATGGGAGCCTTCGCTCAGGGGGTCTTCTTCTTGAGGCCTTCACCTTACTTTTAGACAGTTGTCATTATCTTTGTATAAAGGTCATAGCTAAATTGAATAAAAGGAAAGCTGTGTTTTCCTGTCGATGCACAAAGGCAGTATTGACTTCCCTAATCCAGTTTGCTGAGGGGTGAGAGAATTAAATTAGATATCTAAGCACAGAAATTGAGAGCCTTTGAAAACAAAGATAAGGAGACAAGACTGTATTTTCCCTTTTCCTGGGAGCTCTGGGCCCAAGATTTTGCAGGTGTGTCATCTGATCCATGGCTTGCATCGATCAAAACTGTGCCAATGCATATTTAATTAGCAAGGGGACCCTGGATGCATTATAGCCATCATCCCTATATTGAATGGACTGTCAGACTTTCTGCACACTTCTCCACCCCTACCGTCCCCTCAACCCGTGCCCCCTCCCTTGCCTCCTTGTTTGGGAAGCTTCTGCATTTTGTCTGAGCAGCTAAAAAGTTTCTTTGTTTTTAGCTGCTGATGCATACAGCACCACTGAGGAGAATACAAACAAGTAGAGTCCTAAAGTGTTTATTTTGTCTAGAAAGACAAGCTCAACCAATTTGATGCCTTTGGTAAGATTTTCAAACCCTATAGAAAACCAACAAGAAAAATAAAAAGAAATATACTTTTCAACTCTTCATGTTTAGATTTTTTAAAAAGAATCAGTTATATTAGGATTAAAAAAAAAAGAGGATCCTGGGATAGATACTTTAGTAATAGAATAAAAGAATAAACGTTTTACTATTACGATAGAAAAAAGTATTGAAAAAAAAAACCTCCCTGGTCTTGATCATTAGAGAGGGCATGTTAGCAAACTTTTTATTTATCAGTCCAAATTGCATGATAAAATTCACCATTCTCTCCTGAGGCTATCGTGCCTTTAGGGAATTCAATGAGTGTAGAAAAGTTAAGATAGAAGGTGAGCAAAAGTTAGAGTTGGATGTATTTTTTCAAAGTTTCAAAGGTTTCTTAGGAACGTCTATTGGTGGGGGTCCTTAAAGTGATGGGAGGTTTGGAGTTTTGCCTCCGACAGGTTATTTCATGGGATTATGGTCACCGTTGATTTTCACACAGGTTACAAAGCCAGACAGAGTGTTGTCTGATAAACAGATGTAAGGCACCAAGTCTGCTTAAAATAAAGAGCAACAGACTGTGAGCAGATATTTAGGATTCATTTAAACTCATCAGCATAGTCTAGCTCATAGTTCTCTGTCTCTAGTCTACTTTTGAGGTAGCTTCTTGCTGGTAAAGTAACAAGGAATTTTTTTTTTTCTTACTACAATTTGCTGTGGAGACTCATGGGAAATTCATTTGCATACATCTTGTTACAAAGACTGACTACTTCCTGGCTTAGACAAAGTGTTGCCTGATAAACAGACTTAACACACAAATGTCTGTCTGGAATAAACAACGGCAAGCTGAGATTTAAATTTCCATTATCAGAGATAATCTCTTTCCCAGTATATTGGAATTAAGAACCTTTACTTTAAAACCAGGGCTGTGATGCTGATGTTCTATACCAGAATCATGTCACGTGTGGGCTGGGGTTGATTTTTTTAAAAGAAACAAAAATGTATGTGGATGGGAAGATTTATATTGCAGAGGTAAAAGTACATTTCTCTTTGGGGGACCTTATAGTTTCAAAATCAGGTCTTCTTGCATTATTTTATTTGATCCACACAACAACTCTATTAAATTAGGCAAAATAGTCATTAGTGTTCCCATTTTACAGGTGAAAAAAACCGAGATCCAGAGTTAAATTATATAGCTCAGATTTTTTTAGGATTCCATCTTTGTACCTTTTCATACTTCTTTCAATAGTGAAATATGGATGCAAAAAAAGTTAATCCTTAGAATACTAACTGAACTTAAATAGCCATGATTATCCTCAACAGAGATCATTTTATTATTTTAATGAAATTTTTTACAGATATCCAGACACATGAAAATAATGTGTATAGACTATAACTAAATTATGCATCATTTTCATTTGACACATTTGTTTTTATAGTATGAAAGTATACAGGGAGTTTTTCTACTTCCAGTTGTATAGATTGACTACATAAGTAATCTTCAAGTATATTTTCTTCTAAGAACCCCAAGAACTTACTGTTATAATTAATTTTGTTTGTGAAAAAAGTGACTCAAAAGGGGAAATTGAGCACAATTCTGATATGCAATAATGTTATACTCATGGCTTTTTAGGCAGGTCTTTGTTTACACATGAGTGGGTAGGTAACCAGGTTGACTCACTAATGTGAGTTCTGAATTGATCAACAGATCACCATCACATGTTAACACAGCCCCTGTTATGAGAAAAACAAAATTCAAAGTGGTTACATCAATTTTAGTTTATTTTAGTCAGAGACCCTTGTCAAAGAAAATACGAGAAATTATAAATTTAGTCAGAGTATCGTGCTTACATATCTTTTATAATCATCACATTCTTGCCATTGACTTCACTTATAACTTTGCTGAAAAAGCCGATGATGACTGGAAATCAGCCTCATGCGAAGATTGAAGGTTTAAAGATTGAGTCATTTGGTCTTTACTTTCAGAGTGACTGAATTTGTAATTTTCAAAGCTTAGAAATGATTCCCCCTCAGTGTCATAACACAACAATGGCGAGACCATTTTACTTTTTTCTCAACGTGTTAAAACTGTGTATCATTCCACAACCTCCCTGTGCATGTAGCCAAATAACACGTTTATGAGTAGGTGATAAGACAGTTGAATCACTCTTCAACCTAAACAGTCTCATCATCATACACAGCCCTGACTAAACAGATGGGCCTTGAATACCAGCATTAATGCCAAAAAATCTAATTCCTGCAAATTTAATATTTCACAAATTCTTCTTCCGAAAGGCATGTAAAAAAAAAGTTTTAAGAAAGAAAATGGTCGTCATCTAGATTATATAACGCTTTTAAGATCCGACCCCGAAAATGCCATACCCGGGAGTGGCTAAGGGGTGGATCTCCCGAGCAGCTGGCAGCCCCCGGGGTGGTCTGGTGGAGCCCTTCCAAGTCTCTGCTGCGTGAACACAGCCTTCCCGCTCAGATTCGGATTAGAGGATTCAAGGGCCAACGTGTACAAACTAGCCTGGTCCTTTTGGAATTAGGGTTTTCCTTCTGCCCGGTCTCCCCACCTCCCTTCTGGTGAAGAAGGATTTGCTGTGCATACCTTGATTACTGCGGTTATCATGACACACGCAATTCTAGCTTACTGGGAAAGTTACACAGATCAAATTTTGTATTTTAAATACAATAAAGATAAGACTTCCCATTTAAAGAACCATGGAGTGTTTCCATTTTCAAAGATAAGAAAACTTCTATGGTGTGACTCACCTCATAATTTGTTTTAAAAACCAGGTTATTGTGTATTTGTTTTTCATTAAGTAGGCCACAGTTGTATACATTAATTACCATTAAATACTGGTTTGGTTGTTTACTGAGCTTAAAGGATTTATCCATTCTCTGAAAATGCTGATGATAACTGAAGATTTTTGGTGGTCCAGATTTAATGATAGTATTACAAAATTCTGTTTGTTCTTTGCCAGACCACGATGGGTACTGTTATATGTAGTGGATGGTATTGTATTCATCAGTTTTACTCGTAAGCCCCAGATTGTATATACATGTGTGCACCTGTGCAGTGACATTCTACATCTCAAAGGTTTTTAAAATATTTCCTCACACCTCAGTCTTTAAGGTCATGGTGATACTGGAAAAAATAGACAATGTTCCTAAAGTTTGTAAAGTATTACAATAATATTTCTTTTATAACTGCAGCTATGAGAGAGACTAATAAGCAAAATATGACTATTATAGCCATTTTTCTAGATCTCCTTACTGTAATAAACATCTTATGGTACTGAATGATCAAAATTAGAGTAATTCTAAGCCTTATACTACCAATCAGAAATAGATTTCTATAACATCATGCATGGATGTAGAAAAATGAATCTTGGATTCTTTGGCTTGACTCTTTTGCAAACTACTCATCTTCCCAAACCTCTGTAAGAAAAAAAAGAATCTACCTAAATTTTTAAAATCTTTAAGTGCTACAATCCTAGAGGGTATTTATTATATTCAGAGTATAATCACCCTATTCCTTATTGTCTTTTACCTCAGGAATGTTCCCAACTCTTCATTTATTTGCAGGAAAGTATTCATTCCTAACTTTGCCTTTTCTTTTTCACACTATGAAAAACAACTTCATCTCTTTTTGGCGGCATTTGCACTTTCTTTCACTTGACTAACTCATTTTTGTTTCTGGATGCCTTCTGATTTCTTCGTATCACCTTTTAATTTGGGAGATTTAAAACTGGACACAAAATTCTAACAAAGACTTTTCAAGCTTCATCCTTAACCAAATCAATATGCTTGTAGGGAGGTTGAACTTAGGTGAAATTATTTTTCCCCTGGAACCTGAATTTGTGCTTTCATGGTCCATAGACTTTTGTTGATATCATGTTGACTGAATAGGAATTACATTGGTTTGTTTCGGGGTGGGAAGGGTTCCCCACCACTGCGTGGCTGCTCTTCTTTTATCAGCTGTTCACAACAGCAGTTGTTAGGATTTTGAGTCCCTCTTCGGGCATCAGAATATGGCAGCTTTCTCTTATCTTTGTGTTTTTTGAATGTGTGAAATATTTCTGCGATCCATCCTTTTAGCCTGCACACATTTCTGGGGGGCCTTTTATGTGTCAGACACCACTCTCAGCTCTTACTATTCTAAGGAGCCTCTTGTGGGTGTGTCGGCCAGGGGATCAGAGGAGGTGATTGTCTGCAACTTCTAAATGCTGTGCAAGACTTCCTACTCACGAGCCAGAGGGATGTGCCTCTCTCTTTCTTGCCAGGTCCCACGAAGGGGGACATGAAGCAGGAATAGAGACCTTTTCTACCCTCCTTTTTCATTTAATAAGTCCCAATCTGCTTTTAGGTGTGAATTTAGTATATTTTCAGTCACTGGCAGTGGTTCAGCATTAGAAAGCTGAACAACAAGTGAAAATTCATCTCTTTCGTTCAGCGGTTATCAAATCCTTAGCTGGGCCAGGTACCCTTGGAAGGTACTGGGGGTAAGACTAGAGGAAGAAAGGAATTCTTTTCTTATGGAGCTCAAATTCTCATAGGAGATCATTGAAGAGTACCTTAGTGCAACATAATGTAAGTCACATTGTAAGAGATGTATGGCCAATAAAAGAGGAATCAGAGAGGAAAAGTTTAATTCTGGGTCGAGCACAAGGAAGATTTAACAGTATCCCATCTTTGCACCATGCCTAGAGAACAGAAAATACATGGAAGTGATGTCTATATTTTTGCCTGACCAGTTTTACCATATTGACATGTTTTTGTCACTCTTCACCATACCAAAAGGAGTATTCTCTGAGGTTCCAAGTTGAAGAGGAGCAGAATTGAGGTTAGGGGGACTGGAGCCATGCATAAGTAGCAAATCCAGTACAAGGTTTCTGTTCCTGCAGTGCACATGCTTATGGAAGCAGAGGCTAGTGTGTAGGCATTAGGATTTATTTTATTCCTTTCCCTAGTGATTATATTGGTAGTGAAATATCTTTGTCTGAGTACTCCAGCAATATAGCTGTAGGCACCATAAAAATGCATAGGTAGATGACTACCGGTTCAATTAAGAGGTCTCAGTCCAGCCTCCTATATGAAAACCCTGTCAATTTTAGGTTTAAATTTCTGCTCATAAATTTTTTGCAAACCAAAAGAAAAATTGCTTTTCTTTTAGGTTAGGTTGAAGTCTAAGGTTCCTTAAACAAAAAAACAAATCCCTAGATGGAAAAAAAACTGATAATCCTAATATACTTCCTCACAATAGCATTTCCAACTCCATCATTTAAACACATTTTAAATAATATTCTCTTCATTGTAATATACAAATTTTCTGGCTTTCAACCAGGGAACCAGAGAAAGTCACGGCTGTGGGAGACTCAGATACAGGAAGGGCACCCAGTTCTATGCAGGTGGTTCTTTTTTTTCTGGGGCCTCTAATTATTTCAGGTGGTGGGAATCAAAAGACCATTGATAATTGTCCCCAAAAGTAAGACATAAAGTTACCTTGGCTTCTGACAAGTCTCTACCAAGTATTTAAAACAGAAAAGTAAATTAGTTGCTAACCTTCGTGATAGTGTTTTAATGCAAATGCTTAAGAAAGAGATCTTTCATTTGTATCAATTATGTATGGGTAGAAATTAATTTATAATTCTGGTCATCTGGTCGGCTCCATACTTAACAGCATTGGTGACCTTTTGCAATACCAGAGAAAGTATCCATGCGTTCTCAGCATAGAATTGCACCAGCACTGGGTAATTTTGTTCCTTGTTGGTTCAAAATAGAAACGGCATTCAATAGCCCGTGGTAGAAAATAATTACCTAAGTCTTTAGATCATTTAACTTTTCTTGTAGATCTTTGGCTTTCCCTATCCATTACCAAGATGGTGTATTTTAGTATGCAGTCCTCCGGTGGAGAACAGTATTCCCAGCTTTTGAATAAAAGTGGAGAAATTAAATTCCGTTTTCAGTTTGGCTAGATGCCTTCTCCAGTGTTTGTATCTGAGCTTTCACAAGAGTGCTGCGGCCCCTTTCAGACCAACTCTGAGCTGTTTTCCTGCCGCTCAGTCATTTGCTGTTTGTTTGCTTCTTTTTCTGTGGCTTGGAATTTTAAACTTTGTTTGAACATACCTATTGCCATCTTTTGTTGCTGTTCATGTTTTCTATAATTATGCTACCTTTCTATAAATATAGGGTGACAAATGTAAAAGAAAATTTAAAAGGACAAAGGAGTCCACTTTTAGATAATTAAAACAATTGTTTGGATCACCCATTATTTTTTTACCTTAGCTTAGTATTAATAGTTAAATATCAGAAAAGTAATTGGCTATGGTATATTTAAATTAATTGAGATAAAAAATATTTTTCTTTTTGTAAAGTGATTAATCGTAAAGATATTACATCAAGAAAAAGAATATTGGCTAAGCTATCATATAGAAAGTTAGGTTTGCTAGTCTTATCCCAAAGAAAATGTTCTATTTGGCAAAATTTTATGTATCTATTCTGGGACATGATCAGGAAGAATTTTAACTTTCCCTAAGACAAACTTAGATATTTTCTTTAATTTTAATAGTTGGATATTAATGGTTTAAAATTTTCTAGTTCAAAAATAATGAACGTATGCCTTTCTCCTAAAACATGTTGAATTACTTCTAAGAATGTTGAATTTGTAATTTTTAATGGTGAAATTACAGGATATTCCCTTAGAAAAAGAGAAGGTAGTCATGCCGTGTTTTTAAATCATTTATTATAAAAATAATGTTAATTTATGGAGTTAAAATTTCAAATGTAATCCGATATAAATTGTATTCCAATTTTCAGTGCAGACTTTGTATTTAGTGGTTCATTTTGAAGAATTTGTCTAAAGTTTTTTGACCTGTAATGCTTTTTGTTTGTGTCTTCACTATGGCTATTGTTACGTTATGATAAAAGCTATCACTTTGCCAGACAAATAAAAATTCAAATTTTCACATCATTTGCTATCTGAACCTTTGAATCAATCTAGAATTTTTTCACTAGTTACCAGGTTAAGAGCATCTGAAAATTTTTAAATAGACATTTTAAAAAAAGTACTTCCCAATAATTAAAATCTTCATTTGCCTAAAAGCAGGGAGCCTTTCTTAAAGTAATAAATTAGCGCTTCTCTCGACCTAGGGTCACTAGTAGTGCTGCTACTTTTTGCAGTATCTCCAAGGAAGAGAATGCTAAAACTGTAACTCTTTTGAAATAGAATTAATATTTTCAGTTTAACCACTGTTAAGTGTCATGACCTTTTGGATCCTGCATTGAACTTCTTGCTGAAATGTGGTCAAATTTCAGGCAGCCCATTCTAACCCTGTGAAGTCAAGGTAAAGTTCAGATCCAGGCTTTCCACAGATACAGAGATTTTTCTGAAACATTTTTTTGCTTGTTTTTTGATAACATTATATATTGTTTCAAGTCTCAGAAAATGCTTTACATAAAAAACTCTCTCCTTGAAATATTTTGCCTTTTTTCTCCTTTCCCCCCAAAATGTATCATAAGTATTCTTACTCCTAATTCTGTGAATTTTTTGATCTTACTTAATTTTATCTCATCTTAAAATTAAATATTACTTTATTTTAAATTATCTCATTTAGAAGTTAATTTGATTGAATCACATTTTTTCATTTGAAAATGATTGTGTTTTTAAAATAAAAAATAAATGGGATCCAATAAAGGTGTGCAGGAACCTGTTTTTGCTCACAAGGCCTGTTAGGATCTCCCAAATGCATCAGTACAAGAGGAAAATAATACTTATAAAGTGGGGGAGAAAGATATCTTTGAGTGATCATGTTATTTTAAGTAAATGCACTAGAATATTAGGATTCTAGTATTTAATGG
Organism: Mesoplodon bidens; assembly: GCF_964165515.1. Lineage (NCBI taxonomy): Eukaryota > Metazoa > Chordata > Mammalia > Artiodactyla > Ziphiidae > Mesoplodon > Mesoplodon bidens. The sequence continues at coordinate 134,269,558 of NC_138177.1, read as the reverse complement.
TGTTAGTCTGCATAGTCTGTTGCTGTAATACAGAGCTAAATATCAACAGAACTTGTTTCTGTTGTTTGGGTTGCTTTTATATACCAGCTTCAAAATATGTTTTGACACTTTATTATGTTCTGAATCAAGCTTCAGATGTGTGTAATGAAGGATGAAGTCTTTATCAGACTCTAGTGTATAAATAATGGAGAAGAGCAGTTTGGAAATGGTCTCTGAAGGAGGATGGTTTCTGAAGAGTTTCAAGTTATGATCTGGCACAAGCCAAGCGCCACTGGAGGTGTCAACAGAACCGAGAGTCCTCTCTGAAGGCACGGGCTGTGGCCTCTGCTGCTTTTCACCCCCTGTCTTTTCTCTCTTCTTTTTTCGATCATCATGTCACTTCTGTAACATTCTCATTCCTAGTTTCCATGCTGAACCTTTTGAGAAAGTCTGGCACCTCTGATCCACTTTCCTTCACAGACCCTGTAATTTTTGGCTGTATTTTTATGTTTTTCAGATTCAAGTCAATCTGAAAGTCCCAGCCAGCCAAGTGATGCTGACATTAAGGACCAGCCAGAAAATGGTAAGTCTACTTTGGGACTCTTGACTGCTGCTCTGAGAGTCCATGGTAGCCAGCAGCCAAACCAAGTACAAGGATTTTGAGGTCTGCCCCTATGGGCGGCCCACGGTAGGGACAATCTTGAGGACTCCAGGAGTTTTCTGGGCCACTCTAGCCTCCCCAAACCCTTCCCCTCAGCCACAGACCCTATCAGGGTACTCATAAGAACCTTAGTTCCCAAGAAAGTTGATTACTGTGAGAGGCGGTGTTGATTTACCAGATCAGGATCTTTTACAGCATAAGTGAGGCGCCAACGCCTTTTCATTTCAGTTCCTTTTAAGGTGGCAAATGACCCACAGTCTTCTTCACTAGTGATTTAAGTTTATTGACTGACAAGTATTTTTGAGGCCTTTTCAAAGCCTTTGCTAATTGCTTTAAGAAAATCATCTCTGCCTTTGAAGGATTTTTCACTTCAAATTGTCTAAAATAAAACACTAAGGATACGTGACAGAATTAAACTCATCAGTTGCATAAATATATAAACTTTCCGTTGCAGAAACTTGACTAACCTAGAATACACACTTTATATATGAATATAATAGTATCCACTAAAATACTCACTGTGTGGTATATGCACTCCAAGGACGAAAAAGATTGTCATAGGTTAGAATTTAAGATTGAGTAAAACCATCAGTTTCAATAAAAATCAAGAAGTAAACTCATGATACCCCTGACATGCTAAACATTGTATTATACACTTTCATAGATATCATCTCATAAAATTCCAAAGTGATCTTCCCTGGTGAGAGAGCTGAAGGCTCTAATGGGAACTTGACCTTGAGGGACCTTTGAGGGGAATATGGCACCGAGGCTAAAAGCTCAGGCTGTGGTGTCAGACCTGTGTTCAAAGTCTGCCTCTACTACTTCCTGCCTTTGTAATGTTGAATAGGTTATTTACCCTCCCAGAGTATTGATTTATTCCTCATCTTTGAAGTGGTATGGTACTAATTGTATTGAGCTGTTGAAGAAGTAAATAAGATAATGTGTATAACATACTTTCCATAGTATCTTTCATAGACTTTATACTAAAAAAGTTGGCTGTTGTTCAGTATTCCTCGTATTATTTTTCTAGTCAGTATAGTTCTACCATACATTGTTTTTCACTTACTTAGAATGACCTCATTCCTCCTGACTCTCTTCTTTTTGTTGTTCTATCTATTTTTCCATTTTGATCTCCATCTGATCTTTTGGAATAGATAGGTAAACTGAATTATGTCAGTTTTGTGGGGTAGAGGATTGAGTTTACCACACTGAATATCCTATCACTGATTTCTCAGGATTCGTTTCATTTCTCAAGCCTGGGAAATTCTCTATAACACTGTTGGGCTCCCATATTAAATATACACTATCTGACTATTCCTCTCCTCACCCTGGTATTTTGGTGGTATTTTCCTTATCAAAGTCATCTTTTCACAGCAGGCATTAAAGAGAGAGAGAGAGACCTCTGAAGGCTTGTTTTTAGTGTCATAAACAGCTACATCTTATTTTTTGTTGACATTTTAAAGAGCGATATTTATAGACTAGTTTCATTCTTTATTTCCCACTTGACTTATAGATGATGCCTTATAGTTTCGTTAGTTTCGTTTTTTTCGTATATTATATCTCTATATAATCTGCCTGAAGTTGTGTCCAGAGATATTCGTTTTATTTTCACCTTTAAGAGCTGGTGGGCTGCCGAGGTATGTGGTTCACGTGTTTGGGTCTGGCCGCCCCTCTCACAGGCCTGCGATTCATCTGTCTTCATAAAATGGCCGACAAGCTGTTCACATGCAAATATAAATTGAGAGCATGAGAGGCCTGGCATGCCTTTCTGGAGCTGCTGCAATACCGATACTGTGCGTTTCCCATTCCAAAAAGAAACGAGGATTGAGCCTGGATTTTTCGGCCAAAGGCACAGAGAGACTAGCCAAGTTCACTGTTAACCCCAGATCACTTGGTGCTACCTCAAGGATTCACAGTACCATTTGGGAAGGATCGTGTGAGTTCAAAGAAAGAAAGTATTAATATCCAGGAGAGACAGTAATAAATTCCTATGTTTCAAATTTCTATTTATTTCAGAGAAAAGTTGAAGTTGGTTCATCTTAGACAATTCCAACTGGAGCTCAGACTAGAGGAATATCAGCCTCTTCAGTTTCCTCTTTCTGCCTTTTGTCAATCTCAGATGAAGTTATTTGAGGAAATATTTCCTCTTCCTTAAAGTCATATAATCCCTAAAGGAAAATAAATGAAGATTTCAGGACTAGGTATTTACATGCATTAGATGACTTTCTGGGGTTGCTTTGATAAAGAGTATTCTTTCATTTTCATTACCCCAGGTTATGGAAGATGAGTTCCTGAAAAGTTCTTGTTTGGTTGTTTATTTGTTTCATTTTTGTTTTTAAGAAGAGAACTCTCATAAGTATATCAACAAAACTCAAGAACTTTTGAAATGTTGGTGGGTGAAGAAGTGACAGACTCTGGTCTTCAAACAAAGTGGGAACTCATTATTCCTTATTTATGTATATATTCGAGGGGAAATAATATTCTTTTTATGCTAGCTCTTGAGGAGAAAGGTAATGGGAAACGAATGGTATTTTCCTAGTAAACCATGGAAAATGAGTAGACAAATGGTAACATGCTGTTTCATCCAAAACCATAAACTAGGCCATGTAACTTTACCTAAAGTGGATGCAGCTGTTTCTTCCCTGCCCAACTAGTCTGTTTTTTTTCTGTGGAATTTTTGCTTTCTTTTCTTGTACTCCCTTAAGACTCAACTGTAAAAGAAAACAAATCTTTGTCCAATTACAGTATTAGATGGGAATTTTGAAGGAATTATCTGAAGCCCAGAGATAAAATATCAGAATCTCTGAAACTCAAAATTGGTATAATATAATGATTAAAAATTCCACCTCTAGAGTCAAACAGGCCTGATTAAATAATGGCTGGGCAACTCTGAATAAGGTATTGCCCCAGTCTCAGTATTCTTATCAGTAAAATAGGAACACTAAAATACTCCTCATGAGTATTAACATGAGAATATGCCTGTGAAACAGCATAATGCCGGGTTCATAGTAAGGACTCAAAGAAAGGTAACTACCACCACTCTCCAGTTAAAGCTCATACCTGTAATGAGATACACATATTCAAGAGGTCAAAAGCTGGGAGCCTTGGAGTGGAAGGAGAGATAATATCAGAAATAAAGCAAGACTCTTTAGAGACAGCTTTTGTAGATACCTACTCTGTTCAGAAATGTCAGGCTTAAGTCTTTTAAATCTGTCCATAATCCCCACAGTGGCACATCTATTTCGCTGTTTAGTTCTCTTCTCCACATTCTGTTTACCTCCCAGGAGTTGAGAGCTACAAAAGTGATTCAGAGTTGCTAGAACCTTCAGAATGAATGCTCAAGAAAGTTATTCTGGACAGAAGGGACTCCACTTAGATGTCTTTAATTTTGTCTGAGTTTTTCCTTGGCACAAACCAAATAGAATCTGGCTTATTAAAACTATAAGCTGATGAAAGATAGGATTCATGACCAATTCCATATGATTTGAACATGACAGATACCTAGTATTTATTAAAATTAATAAGTAGATAAATATACTGTCATTATGCCCAAATAGTTTTTGAGTATTTGCTCACTATTGATTTACCAAGAAGTGTTTAAGGAAAAAAAAAAGAAACCTTGGAGAAGTTGAAATCTAATTTGGGTGTGGATATAAGTTGTACAGTTGTATGTGTATGACACATGGGCATACATACACAGATATGACTAATACTGCTGGGAAACCAAAGCTAAGGGCTATACTAATGGCCATAGTAAATGAGAAGGAGGTGTGATCAAAGATATGCAGTACCAACAAACAACCCAATCCAAAAATGGGTAGAAGACCTAAATAGACATTTCTCCAAAGAAGATATACAGATGGCCAACAAACACATGATAGGATGCTCAACATCACTAATCATTAGAGAAATGCAAATCAAAACTACAGTGAGGTATCACCTTACACCGGTCAGAATGGCTATCATCAAAAAATCTACAAACAATAAATGCTGGAGAGGATGTGGAGAAAAGGGAACCCTCTTGCACCATTGGTGGGAATGTAAAGTAATACAGCCACTATGGAGAACAGTATGGAGGTTCCTTAAAAAACTAAAAATAGAACTACCATACGACCCAGCAATCCCACTACTGGGCATATACCCTGAGAAAACCATAATTCAAAAAGAGACATGTACCACAGTGTTCATCACAGCACTGCTTACAATAGCCAGGACATGGAAGCAACCTAAGTGTCCATCAACAGATGAATGGATAAGGAAGATGTGGCACATATATACAATGGAATATTACTCAACCATAAAAAGAAATGAAATTGAGTTATTTGTAGTGAGGTGGATGGACCTAGAGTCTGTCATACAAGTGAAGTAAGTCAGAAAAACAAATAACCGTACGCTAACACATACATATGGAATCTAAAAAAAAAAAAAAAAAAAAAAAAAAAGGTTCTGAAGAACGTAGGGGCAGGACAGGAATAAACACACAGAAGTAGAGAATGGACTTGAGGACATGGGGAGGAGGAAGGGTAAGCTGGGACGAAGTGAGAGAGTGGCATGGACATATATACACTACCAAATGTAAAATAGATAGCTAGTGGGAAGCAGCCTCATAGCACAGGGAGACCAGCTCGGTGCTTTGTGACCACCTAGAGGGGTGGGATAGGGAGGGTGGGAGGGAGACGCAAAAGGGAGAGGATATGGGGATATATGTATACGTACAGCTGATTCACTTTGTTATACAGCAGAAACATACACAATGTAAAGCAATTATACTCCAATAAAGATGTTAAAAAAATAATAAATAAATAAAAGGAGAAGTAAAAATTCCAAAAAAAACCCAAAAAATATTTGTTCCAAAAATGATGATTCTCTTAGTACTTGCCTTGGTCACCTAGAGACATATCAAAGTAGACAGCTAGGGGCTTCCCTGGTGACGCAGTGGTTGAGGGTCCGCCTGCTGATGCAGGGGACGCGGGTTCGTGCCCCGGTCCAGGAAGATCCCATATGCCGCAGAGCGGCTAGGCCCGTGAGCCATGGCCGCTGAGCCTGCGCGTCCAGAGCCTGTGCTCTGCAACGGGAGAGGCCACGACAGTGAGAGGCCCATGTACCGCAAAACAAACAAACAAAAAAACTAGACAGCTTGTAATAAAGAATTCACTTTATGTGACCTAAGTTTAAAACTTGTCTTCTATACCAGAAAGAAAGTGAAATTTCATTGGGATAATAAAGAATTTTAAAAATTAAAGACTCTTCCTAAAATTATAATTATGCTTATTACTAATATTTCCACAAGAATGCACCTGAAAAATTAAGACTCTGTTGAGAAGAAAAAAAACTAGAGAATGGATATAACTGAGCAGCATTAACTTAGAAAAGTTACATTCGAGCAGTGGTTTCATGTGTTGAGGACAGCTTTGATTTTCCCCAGAACTCCAATTACTATTGTGAAAATGTTAAACCTGAAGCAAAATAAGAAAAAATCAAACAATACTTTTAAAGTTATTGCAATGTCAAAAAGTAAAAAAAAAAAAAAAAAAAAAAAAAGTTATGCAATATCGTCATGTTCCTTTATGGTTGATAACCATAGGGAATGGAATCCCAACAAAGTTCTCAGCTCTGACTGGTATCGTTCATTTAATCATTTTGCATATTACTGAAACCCCCTTTCTGGCTTTTCAAGAGCTCCTGAAGGTTTTAAGCCTTATTTGTTAGACTTTGACTTAGAACACCTACTCAAACCACCTTTGTGAATTCCCAGAAGGTACTTTGGCTACTGTCAAGAGTATTTGTGGATCTTGGAATGCTTTATATTTGCAATGCTTTCTCGATATTTACAGGGCCTGTGAACAGTCCCCCAAAGCTTGCGTCCTGTGGTGCATCAGGTCAGGCATTACTGAGGGAAAAGCTCGTGTGATAGCCCTCCTACTTAATTCAAGGCACACTTCTGTGTGACCACGCTGAGGGAATAGCACAGTCCAACACTGGCACTCTAAAAGCACACTCCCCACTGGGACTCCCTGTAGACGCACCCTTAACTAAAAAAGGAAAGAAAATGTGGTGTTCCCTTGCTGGAAAAAGAAAAGTTGTGTTCACGTGTGTTTTGCTTTTTTTGTTTTTGTTTTTCCTATTTACTGTCTCTCATCACCCGCACAGGCTGCTAATAATAATAATAACCTCATCTTAGTGGTTTTTAAAATGTGATATTTATAACAGGACATCAGAGTTGGTATTTAGATACTTTTCTTTAGTGTTAATCACGTTTGCTCTGCCTCACTTATCTGGTAGTTGCACGTATGTCGGAGACATCCTCCCTCAGATGGGCCTTTGCAATCAGTGGAAGGCCATGAATCATGATGCTTGCCCCAGATTTTGAAAATTTCCAGCTCTACCTGCCAATGTGAAAATCACCCTGGAGTACTGGTTGAATCTAGCTTTCATGTTCAACATCTTTATTTATGTCATTCCCATCCTGTATCACCAAACTAGGGATCGTTGCTAAAAGTTGCTGGAGGAGCAAGGAATGTACTTTTCTTCAGTCTCAATTGTCACTATCTCATTGGTTATCAGTTCACTCACTTCTGTGAGTATTTTGAATATTTTAGTACTTACGAAATAAATTCCAAGGCTACTGACTTCCCGACTTAAGATTTATATGTAGGATTCACTTTGTAACTTGGAGGTGAGATAAGAGAACTATAAATTTCTGTTTCTTTTTTGGACAAACATTCTTTTATCTGATAATATTCTCATAAGAAAGTGCAGACCCTTTGCTTTAACTTGTTTCACTACCTCCTCAAATATGTAGTAGATATATTGCAATATTATGTTATAATATGAGTACATAGTTGGAAGGCAAAATAAAATTCATAATTCCGAACGCTAAGAATTGTTTCTTACTACTGGATGGACTGCTGTTTTAGGAACTATTTTGATTACTGGGTCATTATAGTTGGGTCATTTTAGGAATTTTGGAGGCAACATGCAGCCGAACAGTTAGCATTTTTATTGGGAAAGCAGGAGCATTCTAGCACCATTGACTTGTAAATGCAACTTGTCAGTATTTCATAATTTGCATGACTTTATTTTGCAATTACCTAGCAACAGTTATTCTCAGCCATGTTTTTTCCAAAAACCCTGCAGGGACAGACACAGTAGAGTGACCACCAAAATAACAGCGGTAACAGTAATGATCAATATTCTAAATATTGTAAAGGTCCCAACTCAGGGAGACATTAAAACTAAATGCCTTCTGGTTTCCAGATCTGTGAAATTAAATTCTGACTGATGAATTTTCAGCAATGCAGTGGGGCTAGCCTATCTTCTTTTAGAGACTGGGGAACTAGAATTTGGTTTAATCTAAAATGTCAGTCTGAGACCAGGTGAATTGTGCTTTCTTAAATATTGTTAGCAGATGTGACCCATCATTGTTTACAGGGGCTCTTGAGAAATGCCTGCAGACAAAGGAAATTCTTGGATCTTGCCTTTTGAAAGATGAGGTACCAGCTGAGTCTTCCCCCATATGCATGCTGCAGGGTAGAGTATGATGAGCTTTACCACAGGATTCAGGGTAGTTAAGGAGCCTTTTCAACTGAAAAAGAAGGATGAAATTTGTAGTCATTTTAAAGAAGTAGTTTTACCTCTCACATTATGGGTGTTTTATTGTCTACATACAGAGGATAACTAGCTGAACAGACTTTAAGTAGTTGGCTAGTAGCCAAAATAGGGAATGTTTTAGACCCCTATTCCCCTGATTTCCAAATTCTAAAACGGACTAGCTGGGTGGTCTATTTCAGACACAAACCCCACCTCCTCCCCTCTGCCAATGCCTCACACACAAATAGTTATAGGGGAAAGAAGAAATAAAGAAGTGTCTTTCTGGTCCTCAAATTACTTCATGCCTGTGACTCTTGTTCCAGGAGAGACAACCATTTGGATGTAACATTGCAAATAGAAAAGTGTTTTTAAGTGTTTGTTTATAACTTATATGGGGTTGTGTAAATTTATCCATAGATCTCGATTCTCAAAATATGAAGCAAAACAGTTCACGTAGTATTTGAATCGGGCTCAGAAAAGAAATCAAATGCGGTGCCATCATCACATCACAGTTGCATGGAGAAGGTGTGGTGGAAGGTACACCTGGTGTTTGGCTGCAGTGCCATCTGCCCTTGTTCTCTGTTCCCTGGGGTCGAAGCCTGGATGGGCTCTGATAGGACCCTTTGACAGATCTCCTTAGAGGGGCCTGCAGTGTACTCCTAACGGTCACTTTCACATACCTCTCCATCACTGAAAAAATCCGCATGATGAATTTTCAGGGAGGCTAGTTTGGATCAGGAATAGTGTATGAGCTTTCCTTGCCACAAATAACAGGGTCTGATTTGACATTTGACTATGAATTTGTTGATTTAAATCCTGTACATTATTTTGGGGAAAAAATGATACATTTGTGGATCATATTAGTAAACTGAATGTGATATAAATAATTTATTCAGGGATTTGGAGTAGCTAATCCAGATTGATTAGTTGTCTGCTAGAAAAATTCATGTGACCACAAGGATTTTTGGCACCTTTTCTCCCTACAGCTTCCTCATTCTTTTTCTCTTCTTCAGGTTTCACTCAGCTCCAGGCAACTCTGTTCCCTTGACATTACCTTGTCGTTAAGGAAATCTACTGGGATAGCTCAAATCGAGGTGGTGGAGGGGTAATATTTACTGCAGATTACTCTGCCCCATCTCAGTTGTTAATTTCTAGACTTGGTTGATTTTATCCCAAAGGGAACAGGGGAGTCTCATATGCCTTATCCACAGGCATCGTATGGCAAATATCCAAAGAGAGAAGTATAAAGGATGTTATGGTGAGGCCCAGCAAAATAGTAATAGGCTTCCAACAATCTCTTCATGAAGGAAAGTCAGTGTTTTCTTAGATCTCTGTAGGTATTTTGCAACCAGAGAGCTTCTCAGCAAGCAGCATTTGTAAACTCAAGAGATGAACAAGTAGAAGCCAAATCACAGCTTCCGAATAGGTCAGATTAGCAAAGGAGAGCTGCCATTATAAGCCTGACACTGAGCATCTGTTAAGGGGAAATCAGTTGTCCAAGTCACTTAAAGACCTGTACCTCAATTTTCTCATAAGTAATTTAGCAGATAGTTATTAAGAATCCGCTGGGTACATTTGGACTATGTACTGGATGCATTGAGGGAATACAGTGATGGATCAGACATCCTGTTCTAAAGGACCTGAGAGTCTAGTAAGGGGAAAGAGGCTTCATTCATTCATTCATTCATTCCTTCATTCAACAAATGTTTATCAGGTGCATTCCAAGGATCAGATACTGCACTGAGCAAAACAGATAAAATCTCTCTTATTCCTTCTGGTGAGAGGAAACAGACAATGAACTAACTAATATATATAATATACCAAATGGTGTGAAATATTATGAAGAAAAATAAAGCAAGATAAGGGATAAACAGTGGAGGATATGGGTGTTATTTTACAGAGGGTGGTCAGGGAAGGCCTTTTTGATCTGTTGACTTTTGAGCTAAGACTTGAGGAAGGTGAAGAAGAGAATTATGCAGATACTTGGGACTTTTGTTCTAGAAAGAGGGAACAGTAAGTGTAAAGACCCTGAGGCATGTTAGAGGAACACTCAGTGGGTCAGTGTGGCCTGCAGGGCACAAATGAAAGAGGAGCAGTTGGAGATAGGGGTAGCAGGAAGCCAAATTATACTGGACCTTGTAGGCCAAGGAAAGGACTTGGCACATGCTTGATAAACTATGATATCCTCTACAAGGGTATGCACATACCAAATCCATTCATTTCTTTTTTTTTTTTTTTTTTTCCTGTATGCGGGCCTCTCACTGTTGTGGCCTCTCCCGTTGCGGAGCACAGGCTCCGGACGCACAGGCCCAGCGGCCATGGCTCACGGGCTCAGCCGTTCCGCAGCATGTGGGATCCTCCCGGACCGGGGCACGAACCCGTGTCCCCTGCATCGGCAGGCGGACTCTCAACCACTGCGCCACCAGCGAAGCCCCCATTCATTTCTTGATGTGGAGAATATGCCTTGAGCCCCGACACTGTGTTAGATACTTAAAGTTAAGTGGTGAATAAAGCAAAAGGTCTAATTCATAGCATTGTCAAAGAAGGAGACTCTCGTCTGCCATGGCAATATCTTTTAGTATCCCCAAAGGTTTTCCCTTATGTGTGTATCACTGAAAGCAGAGTCACTTGCATGGGATAGTTGGCTTCACATACCCTCTCATGCAGACGATTCTTTTTTCATTTAATGGAGGCCTAAATCTGTGGAGCTGCACTTTAACCCTTATCTCAGGACTCCATTTAGATTGTAAATCCCCAGGTCTCAAGTCCACAACCCTGAAGCTTGATTTTTCTCCCTAATAGTTGCCAGATTTAGCAAATAAAAATACAGGATGCCAAGTTAAATTTGCATTGCAGATCCACATAAATACTTTTTTTTTAGTATTACATGGACTCTACTTATTACAAAAAAGGATTTGTTGTTTATCTAAACTAAGTCCTGTATTTTATCTGGCCACCAGTCCTAATTCTCTACACACTCCCATGGAGGTTACATGGGCAATAGTAACAGCAGTATAGGAAAAGGTTTGATTAGTCTGTGATGATTTCATTGATCACAAAGGGTCAAACCACTGGAATTTAACCCGCTGAAAATGAGACCTGGGAAGAGTACCACGAAGTTCTAATGACTTGACTGCTTAAATTCCATTCCTCCTGCATCTGCCGGTACCTAGCCCAGTAGTTATACAATAAGCCACTTGTATGGCACAGTCAGTGGGTACAATACTGCAGTTGAGAGGCACTCCCTATCCAAGTCAGTGTGTAAGTTTAATTTGTGGGATAGTAATTGAGTAAGGCATTGGGACAGTGCGTGAGTCACTTCTTCAAAGGAAGTATACCTTGTCGCAAGGGGTTGTCAGGCAATCATGCTTCTTGTAACATGCGATATGAGTGTCTCATTTTTTATGGCCACCACAGCAAGGCACTGTGCTAAGGGTTCTAGATTCATGATCTTGTTTCACTCTGATACACCCCTATGGAGATAAATATTCTTAGTTTACCCATTTTACAGATGAGGAAACTGAGATGCAAAGAATTTAGGTAGCTTGCCCACAGTCAACAAGCAGAAAGGACAGAGTTTTCAAACTTAAACTCCAGAGTCTAATTGCTTAACAATCACCTTGCATTATAGCAAGAATAGTATTCAAACTCTGGTTCTGTAACTTACTGATGAAGTAAATTTGGGCAAGTAATTTAGACTCTTGGACTTGTGTTTCCTCATTTATAAGGTGGAATGTTGTCACCTTCCCAGGAAATGTGTTTTAGTTGCTGTTTCATTTTGAGGTTAAACAATGTTCATTCCTTTCCTTCCTCGTGTTGTTCCCTCATCTAGGATGGTCATGTCTTCCTTTATTCCCCATCTCATTCTCTCAGGTATCTGCCTCAGCCTTGCTCAGGCACCCACAGGCTTAATTACGTCCTCAGAACTAACAGGACTGTTTCTATGCAGATTATGTATATGAATATATCTCTATGGATGTGTGTATGTATAAAGTGCCCAGAACTTGCAGTGATCCATAGGAGATACACAATAAAGTGTAGCCCACCTTCTCTTTCATCCACTTCATTGCCTCATGGACATGAACCCTGTGCTAGAGGGCAATCTAGAACATGTCTTTTTCTTGTTTTCAATTTTGGGGGCAAAATTACATTCTTTTGGAAAAATTACGTTCTTATTTTTCATATAAACATTCTTTACTCTTTTTTTCTACAGTTTCAAGCATCCTTAGTCTATATTTCCACAATGGGTACTTTGAAACAATGGACTAAATTTTCATTTGATTTTTCTGCTGGAGGTGGAGTGTATAAAAAGAGATTAGTTGTAAGGTATTTATACCAGATGCCATTGTGTTTGTTGGCTGGCATAAAACAATTATGATTGCCAATAAATTTGAAAGTATTTCACTTGCAAAAGATGTAGGAGTGTAGTTTTATTGAAAACATATAAAACATTTATTTCCACTCCCCATTTTTTGTTCAGTACAATAGAAATTTGCACCTCATCCGTTTGATTTTAGATTTCTGAATTATTTAAAAGAATTGGTTAATTCTCCATTTCAAGTGAGTTAGACAAAGTTCATTAGGATATCTGATTCCTAGCATGTCCCCCATTCACAGATCATGTTAACTCCTTAGAGAGGTTTATCTTCTTTTAAAATTGCAAATGCTGTCCAAACTGAAAGCTTTTCAATTTAATGCATTCTTACAGCTTTGGACTATAAGTAAGATCTTTAACAGTAGAGAGGGGACAATGAGGCACCTTGTTGTCAGAGCATCGGCCAGTTCTAAAGGTAGCAGTGCCCAGGACATGCATGTCCCTTGAGTTCTAATGGATTTGCAAATTGATATCATGAAATATATATAAGTAAAACTCAACACATGCTAACACATGCTCCTGACCAGTGGTTGCCAACTGGCAGTTCTTGAAGGTGGCCAAAGAAAAAAAAATTTTTTTAAGAAATTATGCATTTTTCCCTAGATAATAAGATGCATAAGCTGACAATTTTTGCTTTTGACTTTGTGAACTCATTGGCTGTCTTATACTTACAGAGACTCTGTTTGGCAGTTATAGTTTGGATTCATTTAGTTAAAGGTGGGGGAGAGATGAATTATCCATAATTTAGTAAAAATGGTAAATTAAATACTTTGAGAAATAGGCACCATGAGAGGAAAATATTACGAGATGTCCTTAATGGTGAAAAGACACAGAAGCCCCTGCTGTAGACCAGTGGTTGATAATAGCCTTTAACTTTCTCTTTTGGCAGGAGAGGGAAGAAGAGAAAAGCAGGTACCAGTAAGAGCCAATAAAGATGAGTTGTGCCCGGGGGCTGCTCATCATCTCCACAATGCATCCCTCCATTCATTCTTTCAGCAGATATTGTTGAACTCACTTCTTTCTGAGCGGAATTGGTAGTGAGGGCCAATGAGAAAAGCAGCTCAAAGTAGGAGACTCAGGTATGCACATCTGTGCATAAATTGACCCAGGAAATCATACTTTTAGAATATAAGATTTTAACAAAGTATGGGTAGCCTAATCATTCATAATTGTGTAGAACATTTGAGTTCTGGATTCAGAGCTCTTTCTATGTGGATTCTGTACATCACTAGGAGAGGTGAGGAAACTGGCCTTGGCACTAGGCACTTTATTTTTATTTTTTTATTTTTTTGCAGTACGCAGGCCTCTCACTGCCGTGGCCTCTCCCGTTGCAGAGCACAGGCTCCGGACGTGCAGGCTCAGCGGCCATGGCTCACGGGCCCAGCCGCTCCGCGGCATGTGGGGTCTTCCCGGACCGGGGCACGAACGCGTGTCCCCCACATCGGCAGGCGGACTCTCAACCACTGCGCCACCAGGGAAGCCCCACTAGGCACTTTGAATTGTTTGGCTATGTTGTCTTAATTTGTCCTAATCTATGAGGTAGACGGTAAGGAAAACGAGGTTCATGGAAACTGAGGCACAGATCGATGGTCAACAGCTAGTGAGTGGCGGCGGAAATGCTGCTTTGTCTTCCTGGGGAAGGCTCTACCATTAAACAGATAATGGATAGTGAGGTGCTTTGAAATGTTTTGGAATGCTTGACATTCAGCAACTGTAATAATCTCAAATAATGTGTATTATTAGTACATTAATTGTACTATTTCAATGTATTTTCTCTATGTCCTGTCCTTTCTTCCCAGGGAAATCATAAACATGTGGTTGGAGAATGACAATGGTGGGGAGAGTGGTGGTGAATTAGTTAAAACTAGATAATCCATCAATTGTTTTAAGTGAACACCAACAAATGAACAGAGTAATACGTCATAATGGGATGAAAATTAAACCAATAAGAGAGGGTCTGCAGAATTCCACATTTTCCTAGGGATACCGTTATGTACCATGGGTGACACGTGACCATCTGACATAGGTACCGAGTGAGGGAGATGGCACTGTTAATAACAAATTCATCATTATTTTTTAGAAGATGCAACATAAAAATAAGTAGAAACCCCAATGTTTTCTTTGGGTCCCCTAATATGTGTTTTGAGGAGACCACTATTCTAGATAATGTAGAATAGACTGCCCTTGGGGGAAAAAATTAATGTTTGGGTTGTATTCCAAACATAGTATCTGACAATCAATAAATAGTTTTGGAGAGAATGAATGAGTGAGCAAATGAGTGAATGAATGGCTCTTGCCCTCAGGAGTTTGAAGTCTTTCCCGCCCCCATCTCTATCTTGCCCCTCCCCCCATTCCTCTCCTCACTGGTAACCACTAGTTTGTTCTCTGCATCCATGAAAAAGTCTTCTTCTAAAACTTAGCTACATTTGACATATAACATTGTGTATGTTTAAAGTATAAAACGTATTGATTTGATACATTTCCATTGCAGAAATATGATTGCCATTGTAGCATTAGCTGACACCTCTATGGCATCACATAATTATCATTTTCTAGGGTTGGGAACAATTAAGATCTAGTCTCTTAGCAAGTTTAATGTTTATAGTATAGTTTTGTAGTCTATAATCACCATACTATGTATTAGGTTTCCTGGACTTACTTACCTACTAGTTTCAAGTATGCACCCTGAAATAACATCTTTCCCATTCTTTCACCCCCAGCTTCTGATAACCACCATTTTAAGAGTTTAAAGCCTTTTAAGGGGAATAAGGTAATTCTACCCTCTTCCAATTCATTCTTCCTTAATTATACATATATTGCTAATCCTTGCATTAGGCAATGGTAATATAAAGATAAATGAGATGCAGACCCAGTGCTCATCAGATATATATTCTAGCATGGGAGATGGATTTTTTTTTTTTTTTTGGCAGTACGCGGGCCTCTCACTGCTGTGGCTTCTCCCGTTGCAGAGCACAGGCCCCGGACTTGCAGGCCCAGTGGCCATGGCTCACGGGCCCAGCCGCTCCGCGGCATGTGGGATCTTCCCGGACCGGGGCACGAACCTGTGTCCCCTGCATCGGCAGGTGGACTCCCAACCACTGTGCCACCAGGGAAACCTGGGAGATGGATATTTAAATAGATATTTTCCATAAATTGTGACTGTGATCTCCTGAAGGTATTTAGATAGTGTTTGGGGCCAATGGTGGAGGAAGGTACAAATGATTAAAGCTATGCAAGAGGCAGCAATAGTTAAGTTATAGGTGTTTATAGAAGAGCTTTATTAAACATTTGACCTAAATATTGAAGCATATGTGTGATATGCTATGCTATGGCTATGCTATTCTATGGCTTCCCTGCCTCTTAGAATGAGCTCAAAACCCCCATTCCACACTCTGAAGAAATCTAAACGTCACCCCAGGATTTCTGCATGTTTCTGGGGGGGATTTCAGGCTAAAGTTCCCTTCTGGCTCTTGGTTCCTACACTTGCTGAGTTAGTTTAAGTGATAGATCTTCTCTCAAGCCATACAACACTCTCTTCCATGGACTGTGCTCCAGATGTTGGGATCAGCCCCTTCTCCATATTTCTGTTCTGTGCACACACACAACATATGTGAGTCACTGAGATTGGTAAGTTGCGTGGTAACGGGGTTGGGGAGGGAGCACTTAGGTCATGTCTCAGAACACACAAACCACTTCACACTGATTTTACACAACTCTGTCCCTAGAAACAGTTAGGCGCCTGTGCCCTGTTACCATTGCCCTCTCTTTTCTCCCTTCCCCCTCCTCTCTGAGCTTCTTCTTGTTCTTGTTTAGTTCTTAATGCAGAGGAGTTTCACTATATCTTATTTCCTTGAATTTTGAAAATTGATATTCTGGGGTGGGTCTCCTTTATTAATAAGAAATGTACCACCAATACATTTTCCTAATCAGTGAATGCTGGTGCTCTTGATAATACAATAAATGGGATTCACAGCTTCTGTATGTGTGGGAGGGAAGATGTAGCATCCTTATTAAGCAGAAAGAACATTCGACCCACCACATTAGACTCAGTTTGGCTAAGGCATTGTGTTTCTGAACAGTTTCTAATACAGCATAGTCATATCATGTTTAATTCTTGGATGGCCAATCATCCGCTATGTTTCCCTTGGAGTGAAGCTTGCAGGCTGCCTGGCTGACAGATAGAAAGCATCCATAAATGAGAGACAGTCGAAATTAAAATGTGACTTCTTTGGCATCCACCTTTAGAACTTAGGCCTTCCCCCACTTTAATTCAATTTAGTAGATGTTGGATGGAAACTAATACAGTTAAAAAGAACTTCATGTAATCTCACTAACATTCTTAGAATATGATGCTCAAGGTTTTCTGGTCAAGGATATTTGCATTTGCATTTATAGAACAGTTAGAGGTAGAATTCTGTGCGTGTGATAAGTCCTTGCTCTGAGAATGACATTTCCAAGCTGTCAAAATCTGATGCACCCAAAGCTAAAATCGAAATTGCCTTTTATTCTGTAAATATTGAAGAAAGGGCTTAGCATGGCACTTGTGAAAATGCTAGCCAAGGAACTAGCCTACTGGGTTGGAATCAGAAAAAAGGCTATTTGTTGAGTTTAAATTGTCACAGAATTCAAGCTTGAGTGATGCAGTGAGAAAGTATTACAAGCAGTCATAGCCCCACATTTTCCTGCCAGCCATTTAGCCCCTTTGACAGTATTTACTAGTGCATCATTTGGGGGTGTAAAAAAATTGAATGAATATATGTTGCTTGACTGTTCTTATTTCCAACTTCTTGATGTTTACAGAGAACCACAGAGATAGTCACACTAAATCTTCACATATTATGTTCATCCATTCAAGCAACATTTATTTATTGAACATCTGCTGGATGCCTGACACTGTTCCAGGCATTAGTTACAGCAGTGGTCCCCAACCTTCTTGGCACCAGGGACTGGTTTCGTGGAAGACATTTTTTCCATGGACCGGGACAGGGGGGAGGATGGTTTCGGGATGATTCAAGAGTATTACATTTAATCTGCACTTTATTTCTATTATTATTACATTGTAATGTATAATGAAATAATTATACAACTCACCATAATGCAGAATCAGTGGGAGCCCTGAGCTTGTTTTCCTGAAACTAGATAGTCCCATCTGGAGGTGATGGGCGACAGTGACACCCGAAGTGTGTTGCTTATGTCCAGTCTACTCTGTAAGATGCAGCTTCATTGTCATTTACCACTCACTGATAGGGTCTTTTTTTTTTTTTTTTGCGGTACGCAGGCCTCTCACTGTTGTGGCCTCTCCCGTTGCGGAGCACAGGCTCCGGACGCGCAGGCTCAGCGGCCATGGCCCACAGGCCCAGCCACTCCGCGGCATGTGGGATCTTCCCAGACTGGGGCACGAACCCGTGTCCCCTGCATCGGCAGGTGGACTCTCAACCACTGCGCCACCAGGGAAGCCCTACTGATGGGGTTTTGATATGAGTCTGCAAGCAATTGACTTATTATGGTCTCTGTGCAGTCAAACCTCTCTGCTGGTGATAATCTGTATTTGCAGCCGCTCCCCAGCGCTAGCAGCACCGCCTCAGCTCCCCCTCAGATCGTCAGGCGTTAGATTCTCATAAGGAGCCGCAACCTAGATCCCCCGAATGCGCAGTTCACAGTAGGGTTTGCTCTCCGATGAGAATCTAATGCTGCCAGTACCGGTCTGTGGCCTGGAGGTTGGGGACCCCTGAGTTACTTCTCTGGAAACCCAGAGAAGTAAAGAGATGTGCCTCAGGTAACACACAGTTTAGCCATAGACCTGAGACCCTGAATATCCCAGTCCCCTGTCCAGCATTCTTTCTACTATATTTATTACTCTGCTTTTCTTAGGCTTACACTTTTCCCCACAGATAGAATGAAATCAAATGGTTACTTGAAAGGCTATTGAAACCGTTCTTTTAATCTGGCAACAAGTTGTAAAGTTTATTTGAAAGTCTCTCATTTAGTATTTTGAATCAAATTATGGCAATTTTAATATTACATTTATTTGTGGGAATAACATCTGCAAGGCCAACATCATTATAAAGTGGATTGTAAACTCCATGAAGGCAAGGAGTATTTATCCCTTCCTACTCGCCATTTTCTCCTTAGCACAGTGCCTACCACATAGCGTGTGTGGATAAATATCTGTTGTAGATACAGAACTGAATGACTCTGATGCCTTACGGTACTGCTCTCGTCTGGTGTAGTATGCATGCAGCACAAGCTCTCCAGAGAAGTCTGCTGCTAGGAAGATTACACGTGACGTGATCCATATTCGGTGGGCCTCTGCTGAGGACGTGTAGTTCCCAGCCCATATCCTCCTGTTTCAGTGCTTA
Source organism: Mesoplodon bidens (assembly GCF_964165515.1). Lineage (NCBI taxonomy): Eukaryota > Metazoa > Chordata > Mammalia > Artiodactyla > Ziphiidae > Mesoplodon > Mesoplodon bidens. The sequence continues at coordinate 134,250,594 of NC_138177.1, read as the reverse complement.
GATGGCCATCGAGCAGCTTAGAGTGTTGCTTGCTGGATTGTGGTAGGAGCCTCTGATACCCGGGACACAGCAGACACAGCAAGGTGCTTTTGCGGTGAGGCATGAAAAGTTTGCTGCTGGTCAGGGAGGGAAGGTTTTCCCTGGGGCTTGGCTGGGGCTGGCAGCATTGCAGGCTCCACATTTGCTGGTTCTCTCTGCTCCCCATCACTGCCATCCTCCTCTGCCCACAGCTGTCAGCTTTCCACGCTCTGAAGGAAAATCTTGTAAGAGGCCGAGCTGGCTGTAGCTAGTCACAGTGTGAGATAAAGGCATGTTACCTGGCAAAGCTGACTTTGACATGAAGGGATCTTTGCGATGAGAGGTTGAGCAGAGCAAAGGAAAGCAAGAATAAGATAGAAGCGGATTCTGGGTGAGCATGTGTGACAAGAAAGGCCAGCTCATATGATTTTAACAAGCATCTTAATATGGAAAAGCATAAATATTAGACATGGTCTCTTAGTTCACTTTTCTTTTTCACGATCTTTTAGGGTAAAGAACAGGCATAAAATTTGAAGAAATAATGAGCTTGATAGTCACTTTTATTGGAGGAAGTTGGTTTTGGGAAGGAAGGGTGAAGTCCTGTGATTTGAGCTTTGACAGGTGCATGGGTGGAAGAGGGATGGGACACCCTTGACTTTGTCCCCTGCCTGGCTGCGAAATGTTTTTGAAACATTCAAACCTGGACTTCCCCACTTACGAACTGTAACTGACCCTGGGAAAGAACTAACCTCTTCGTGTGGCATCTTCCTCATCTGTGAAATGGAACTAGGTGATTCTCGTCCTTCCCTCCCAAGGATTTAGTAAGGATATAATGAGATAATGTATCTGAAAGCACTTTATAAGCAATCAAGCCATATATAAAATGAGCTATTGTAATAATTTCAGGTCATCAGGAATTCCTTCATTTCCATCCCTGGTTCTCTGAAAAATGCTGGGAGGCCACTGAGTATATTCCACAGTTGTTTCCTTCCACCCCAACAGTACTCATTTTCAAGTGCATATGGTTCCAAAGCTGCTGCATGGGAAGTGAACGCTCCTTTCCATGGGCAGCGTATTTTACCATTTGGCACAGGGCTTCACCCCCATGCCTACAGAAAGGTATTCTTTCTGCATTTACCATGGCACCACTTTTACCCTCTATTCTGAACTAAGCTGGAATTCCAAAATTTTCAAAGATAATTTTTTTAAAAGTTAGGCATCCAAAATTACGTCAAATAGCCTAAACAAATAGATAAGTGAAACCCACAGTTTCTAATGAGACTCCATCTGGTCCAGAATGCATCTAAGGAATCTTTAGACTATGTTAGTGTATCAGTGTTTGACTTCAAACTGACTCAGGTTTATTCGATCTTAAACTCCCTTGAATCCCCAGACTTTTTTTCGTATTTGCATTGAATATATTCACCCCAGTGGCATTTAAATCCACTTTTAGTTGGCTTTTATTTAAACTTATTTTTTTCTGGGACAATCAGCTCAGAGACAAAATAGGCTCTAACCCTGTGTATTTGTTGTTTTGGCAAATAGATAGATTTCACTAGGTGGTGAGAGTTATAGGGATATAGTTGTTTCTAATAATTCTTATGTGTATTTAGTGGTCTTAAAAGGAAGTATTAGTGTCCTCATTCTTAAGCCACTGATCTGAAAGATCTATCAAGCATAGACTTTAAATTCCCTGACAAATTATCTCCAAGGTTCGGAAAGAAGTTTTGAGCATTTTCTGATTCCAACTTTTATCTCTGCTCTTGAGCCTCCATTTCTACCCACTGTTAATTCCTGACCACAAAATATTTGTGTCTTCACGACATCAAAGTTTATTTTTAAAAAGAAAATAATGTTTCATCGAAAGAAAACATCCAGTATGTACTGGGGGGCTATGATACATTTGCCTTTTCATGCATTTTTCTGGTTGAACCAAATTCACCTCCCCTTCTCAGAAAAGTCTTTGACCCTGCCCATATAGAGGTGCAGCAGAACAAACAAGGTTCAGCCATTGCCAAGACCATTTTTTTTTTTGCTGTGTGGTATCTGCTGAGGAAGCTCTTACTTATACTCTGACATATATGACATAAATTGGTGGAGAAGGGCCTCTTTCGTTAAATGGTTCATTCATTTCACTGGCCTGATGTAAGTTATATGAACCACAGTGAAGCACAACAATTACTAGTTTAATTCCTTTTTTACCCTGTATTCATTTAAAAGGTTTGCTCTATAAATATAGGACCTGTAGATAAAAGGTTTCTGTAAAAATCACTCACTTTTCAAGATGTTTTCATTAGTTGGTATTCATTAAGTGGGTTCTACTCTGCATACCATTAAAGGTGTGTGTAAATGTTTTTATTGGTTTCTTCCCTATCTTCCACTTTTATATTTCCTCCATAAGAGGCAATGCCATTAACCTTAGCAGTGCTGAGTGTGATTGTCTTTCGATCAGCCCCATCATTGCAAACCACTGATCCATAGCTTACATTACTTAAACCACTGGTTCCTAAACAGAAAAATAGCCCCATTACCTTCCTTGGAATGGTGATTGGCTGTCTGAAAAAGCCTTTCAAAAAGAAGAGTGAGCAAAAATACTCCCTAGTTCCTTTGGGAATAGTCCTTTCTTTGATAGAAGTGTTTGTAGTAGTGGAACTTGAGTTTCCTATTTTAACTACACATGAAACACTTATTGAGTACCTGCTGTGTTCAGGGTGCTGTTTAAGATACACAGATCATGCCATGATTTTTGGATGCAGTCCTTTAAGAGACATACTTTTTTCCTGCAGGTGATAGACATGTATGCTCCTAATAATAATGCAGGGTAAATATGCTACGTGCTCTAAGAGTGAAGCAGACAAAGTGCTCTGAGGATGTAGAAGAGAGAATGCTTTAATTCAGACTTTAGAGACAGGGAGTAGAAAGTTACATTTCACCCAGCAGAGAAGAAAAGTGAGGAGGAGAGAGGAAGAGGCATGTTCAAATCAGTGAAATAGCCACCAGAGTTACTGTGTGGTCTGAAAGTTTGTGGTGAACTTTGAAAATAGCCGTAGTCTGGTATGACTTGTGCAAAGTAAAATGAGGGGTGACAGAAGGCATAGCATCTACAGGGATGACATTCATGTTTTAGCCTCCCCTTTGAGGTTCTCCCTGCAGTGTAAATCAAAGATTCTATCAGTCCACACATGTTGGTGGACTCACTATCTTCAGAATTTCACTTAACCCCACTCCATCACTCAACCAGTCAGAGTGTTAGAGGATGCCTTGAATTAGGAACCCAGAAAACTGTGTTCCATTCCTGGTTCAGCCATTAATTAGCTATGCTCTTGGATAAGTAACTGTTCCTCTCTGAGCCTTGATTTACTCTTCTGTAGATTGGAGATAGTAATAGTACCTACTCCATGGTTATTAAAACAGTCTTAAATGAAATAATGCATAAAAGGTGCTTAGCATAGTGCTCAGTATGTAGCTAGTGCTCAAAAAATGGGAACCACTAATTTAAAATGATATTTTGATACCTCATTGCCTATCTTAAGTGAACTGGACTTTATTTTAATTATTGATAACTTACAATACAGTGGGGAAAAGCCCTCTGTTCAACGTGGCTGCATTAATTTGGAAACAAGATCCAGTTTATATTCTTCACAATAAAAATCACACTAAGAAAGTACTCACTTGTATTTGTAGAACAGGTATTTTGAAAATTTTGAGATCTGAAGGTTATGAAATTATACTTTAATGCATATCTAAAATAATCATATAATAGAGCTTTTCCCATTGCTTGACATTTGTTCCTGAGTGTTCCAGTGCGTTTATAGAAGCTAAGAGAAGATGGTCTTCTCTAGTTACATACCAAGTGCTGAAGTTTTCCTTCTCTTACAGATTCCCATTCTGTATCAAAGGGCTCTAAAGATCACTCAAATCACTGTTAGCATTTACTGCTGTTACAGCAATTTTGCATCTTGATCTTTTCATTGACTAGTATTTTCCCTTCCTTTTCAATCTTTTGAACTTTCCTCTGAACTTTGAAAAGACACAAGTGTTTGAAAGCTCGATCTTGGTCTGTCTTAGGCTATGGAGGAGAGAGTTTTAACTTACGTTCCCCAAATCAGGCCACTACCTCTTTAATTTTTCTTTTTAATTTAATCTCTATGTCTGTACAAGAAAAGTTTTCACTTAAAGCATGACCTTTAAGAAAAGCATTTTTGTTAAAGGGAAATCTTAATGGAGAGAACTATAGATAACGAATTTGAAGAAAATGTCTGGCAACACAGACTTCTGCAAGTTTGAAGCTCTTGGTGAAATCTCAAATAGTCGGAATGGAAAATTACCCAGTCTGTTTCCTCAAGATAGACTTGTTTGTACAGCTACTCAAAGTTTAAATGGCAGAACAGTAGGTACACAGGCTGTACTTATAAGCTGTGTTTGTATTACAATGCTGTGTTTTTAACCTCCTTTTAGTTTGGAACACAAGCTGGTTAATGTCTTAGTTCTTTGCTTCCTGGATTATTAGTGAATAGCTCAGTTGTATTTAATAACCAGAAAGAAAGGAACAAACAGGCAAATAACTTCACTAAGATTATATTTCTCTCTCATTACTTAGGTTTTTCCTTCAGTTTCATATGAAGACTATTTTCCCATTAGATATTGAGTCCCACTCTCATGAGATCAAAGAGTTTTCAAATACCTGAGGGTTCTTGTGTATACTCTTATTTTGTAGAGTCCCATTAAAGGTCCTCTCAATGAGCAAATGAACTAAGGATGACTTAATATAATTATTTTTCTTTTTTTTTTTTTTTTTTTTTTTGCGGTACGCGGGCCTCTCACTGTTGTGGCCTCTCCCGTTGTGGAGCACAGGCTCTGGACGTGCAGGCTCAGTGGCCATGGCTCACGGGCCTAGCCACTCCGCGGCATGTGGGATCTTCCCAGACTGGGGCACGAACCCATGTCCCCTGCATTGGCAGGCGGACTCTCAACCACTGCGCCACCAGGGAAGCCCTATTTTTCTTATTTTTTATGTCTGTCTCGCAGTTACCACCATTCTTAGCAGTAAAATATGGTTCATCTCTTACGTTCATATTTTATATGCTATGGGTAACAGCAATGATAGCTAACATTTGTATTATACCCTGGAGCTTTACGAAACACTTTCCTATGCATCATCTCATGGGATATCTTGCACATCTTCTTCTAAGTATAATTATATGATATTCAAATGATCCAAACCCATTTCAGTAGAGTCTGAGTAATAAGCATATTGAATTTTAAAAAATTGACACCCATCTGACATTTTTGAGAATAAAGCATTTTAGAAATTAGACTCCAAGAACTCTAAATCCACATTTGTATTAGGTAAAATAATATTACAGAAAATGCCATTAAAGTATGATATAGCTATTTCTTTATATTGGTAGATAGCCCACAGAGATTTGTTGAACTTGTTAAAATAATTCTCTACAATGAATAATCCAGTACAGCCAATTTTATTTCTGTTTCATGTAATAGTTCTTTCTCATGAAAATATACTAGTAAAATTGTAATCTTTACAGATGAGCGTGTGTGTATAGATTATATATATATATGAACTTCCATTTTATAAAGATTGGAAGATTTACTTACAAAGAAAAAGTACAGTAAAATGGAAAATATAGTCAAGTAAAAAATGAGGATTGGAAAATATATAAATCAAAGTAGAAAGATAATTAAATTTGAGCAAAGATTCTACTATACTGTTCTACATAGTTAATAGCATTGAGCCATAAGCTTGGTTCTGAACTTCCTCGCAGCCAAAGGAAAAAGAGAAATACACATGATTAATTATGTGCTTCTCATTACCTATGAGATGATACATACCAGTTCCTCAAGGGAAGAAAGATTTTCATGGCACTTAGTTGTAATGTTTTTTCATGTGGAACTTCAGCAGTAGGACTCTGAGGGATAGAGCGGCATTCAGGACATGGATGCAATAGAGGATTTGGTAAGATAGCTTCTTTTGGGGTCCACTAACTAGAAACTGAGAAACTAATGCAAATGTCTAACTTAATGAAAATTATTCGGGATGATCAATGACAGAACTTGCTTCTAATCCATCAGAAAATTTACAAAAGCTAGAGAAATTGACATTGTGATCCTTACAAAAGTCTATGGAAATAGGTAGATCTCAATGTCTTCACATGGTTTTAAATGTTTCTCACAACTAAGCTTTTGATTAAAGTTCCCATTGATGTGTTTTAAGAACTGATATTTGCTTAAAGACTGGATCTTTATATGTCACAGAGTAAAAAAAGCAGAGCTTGCATTTCAGGGTCGAAACTGGCTCCTCAAAGATGATTCTTGCCCGGATGTAGGGGAAACAGGTATTTGCCCTTGTGGTTATTTTTAAAGTATTTTAAAATATTCTCTCTCGGGCTTCCCTGGTGTCGCAGTAGTTAAGAATCGGCCTGCCAATGCAGGGGACACAGGTTCAAGCCCTGGTCCGGGAAGATCCCACATGCCGCGGAGCAACTAAGCCCGTGCGCCACAACTACTGAGCCTGCCCTCTAGAGCCCATGCGCCACAAGTGCTGAAGCCCACGTGCCTAGAGCCCGCGCTCCACGACGAAGAGTAGGCCCCACTCGCCGCAACTAGAGAAAGCCCATGCGCAGCAACGAAGACCCAATGTAGCCAAAAAAAAAAAAAAAAAAAAAAAAATCTCACTCAAGTCTCTCCCCAATTGCTTGAAGATTCATTTAGCAGTAGATCAAGTCTATTGTTGATTAAAGGGAAACAGGACTCAACGCCGAGCCTTTTGAGAGAGAGAGTGAGCACACGCTGATTTAATTCTTCTCCAAATAGAAATGATTGATATCAGATTCTTGTCTGAAAGCACTTTTCCCGAGTGGAAAGAACTCTGGGTTCTTCAAGGGGAGTGACAGGGTAGGTTCTGTTCAAGCCAGGTCACCTACAAAAGCAAATGCCACTGCTGCTTCCTAAGGTGCTTGTTGGCAGTACGCAGTCACCTCTGGCCTGGTGACCTTTCCGTTGAGTTTCATCCAGAGCACTCTCTGAGAGAGAACTTTTCCACTTACAATATTACATGCACACACTACTGTTGCTTAGGACTAAAAGGGTTATTTACACAAGGGATAAAGTGGTAGTGCAAAGGTGTGTATTTTGACAACTGCCGTTTCCTCATGCGGTGATCAGATTTTCTTTTGACCCTGTTCATTCATGGCAGAAAGGTGTGGGCTGGTACCCGTATCCTCACCTAGATACTTGGGATGGGGATTCTAGAAAAGTCTTCGCTCAGAGTAGAAACCACATGGAGTGTGGTCATGTTAACAACTTGCTGAGCCGTATAGCCTGATATTATACTGTTAAGCATCACAGTACAAAAAGAGGGTTTTGTTCCCCTAATTCCTGGCTACAGTCATTTTTTAATGTGTAACTTCAGATTTATTTCAACAGAGAACAACTGGGAGGTCCCAAGACGGTGACTAAGTGGGAATATGCAGCAATGACGAGTGAAAGCTTAGTTTCTAAGAACCTCGGTTTTGTGGAAATCCCCCTTAGACTAATGATGGAAGAGAAAACATGTGGTGTGTGTTTGGTAGATCATTCCCTAACAGGATGTTTTATTTTTTGTGTTTAGTCTTCGTCCATAGTAACAATTATAATGAATGCATCAAAAATAAAGCATGCAGACCTTGCGACCTATCTTGCAATCAGCATAAATTAGTTTGGGGGCAGGATAATCCAGCTGCATATTAGTTTTATTAGATGTTCCCAAACATTTTATTGCAATATTTTGGAAAAAACAGCCACAAACAAATCTAAGTTTTCAATGTGTTTCCTATTCAATATGTATTTTGTTTTTGAGGGATAATTAAATTGTATGTTTATAATTCCTTTGTTCTTAATGCATCAAAATGCTGCCTTTTGGGAAAGCAGTTTCAACACAGGAAGATTATTCCTTTTCCCAACAACCTGTTTCTTGAAAGGGAAATGTATCTTTAGCCCCGCCACTACCCCTCCAAATGTTCTCCAGACTGTAAAAATGCTTTTAAAAGTTCAAACTATTACTTTTCACTTGGTTCTAAAGATATTGATTGAAGTACATTTTTTTTCCTATTCTGATGATCAGAATTGCTACTTTTAATTGACTGACTAAAATGAGCTGAGCACTGTAAGCTTTTCGTCTTACTTAATCCTCTTTTTTATCGATGAGGAAACTGAGGCTCAGAGAGCTTAAACACATTGCTCAGGTCATGTGGCTACTAAGTGATAGAACAATCATTCTTCCTTCAACATTCAATAAATATGTATTGAGTACCTACTTTGTGCCAGACACCTTTCTAGTGGCACAGGATATATCAGTGAATAAAGCACCTAAAAACCCTGCCCGCCCCCAACTATATTCTAGTTGATGGAGACAGAGAATTCAAACATAAATCAGAAAAATGTAGAGTGTGTCATCTGGTTAGAAGTGGAGAAAAATTAAGAAAGGAAGTGGGGTGGGGAGTCAAGAGTAATTTGGGTTTTACAGAAGATGGCCACAGATGCATTACTGAGAAGTTGACATTTGAACAAAGACGAGAAGGAGGTGAGGGAGTGGGACAGGCACCTATCTGGGGGAAGACTCGTGAAGATGAAATGAAGGGAGTGAGGAGGAGAGTAGAAGGAGAGGGACTCAGGTAAAGGGCTGGGGATGAGGGCAGCTCATGCAGGACAGTGGTTGTCAAACTTTAGCAGCATCACCATCACTTGGAAGACTATTGTTAAAACACACATCGAGGGGCACTCCCCCTAGAGCGTCTAATTCAGAAGTTTGCAGTTCTAACAAGGTTCCATGTGATGCTGCTGGTGCACCATCCCTGTGGTCCAGGGATCCCACTCTGAGATGCATTGAGGCTGTTGTCAGACTTTGGCTTTTTACTCTCGACGCATGGATGCCATGGGTAGGATTTGAGCATGGGAGAGATAGGATCTCTGTGCCCTGGAGAGTAGGCTGTAGGAGTCAAGGGCAGAAGAAGGGAAACCAATTAGGGCACTACTACAGTAATCCAGATAAGAGATCATGGTGACAGCATTAAGCTCTGTTACCTCTATTCTGAGTTTATTTGAGCTTGACCTCTAAAGTAAAAGTGTACTAAGCCTTAGGTTTAACCTAAAATTCCTTTGGTTAAATCTCTAGCTAGAATGAGTGTATGAATTCCTTTTCAAACGCTGCTGGTCTAGAAGTTTGTGAAAAAGACAGAAAATATGGGGAGTTCTGAGTTGAGAGATTTTTCTAATAGAGCTTACAAGGATCTGCTCAGGAACACAGGACTTGGGGGAGTGACCCTTGGGGAGGCATCTAGGATGGTGGGTCGGAGAGCACCCAGAGCCGACCTTCAACTGACCCTCTATCTACAAGCTGATCGTTGGGAGGACTGGAGAGGTGAAAGTGCCTAGCATCCCAAGAAATATTGTTGGTAGTGGATACCATTGCTTCCTGAGATGCTCAAATCTATGAGGAATAAATAAGGAAAGAGAGAACTGAAACGTGGCACAGCCTTTTGCTTCCTTCCTGATAGGCAGCATGCGGGAAGCTGCGAGGAGAAAGTCAAACTTGGAGTCACCAGTCTCCAATGAATAACTGCATCTTTGCCCAGATCTCTTAATGTCATCTGAAAATGGGAATAATAATAATAATAGTGTTTGTCTCACAGCAGGGGTCAGGTGAGGCTGTAAATCAAATGTTAGTTGTAACTGCCATGATTGTCACAGTGAAATTTAAGTAGATTTCTGGGCTTTTCAAGTCTGACACTTCTGGTCCCTTGTCCAAATTTCCACTGCAAAGGAAAATAGCAGAGTGTAAAGTTAGGGCAAAGGGGAAATGGTGGAAATGCTGTGGATGTTAAAATGCATGGTGGGCGTGGGAGAGAGGGGAGCAGTAACCCCTTTGAAGGAGAGAGGAGGGGAGCAGGCAGGCAGAAAATGGAGATAGGATGGAGAACCAGAGGAGGGAGATTGAGATGGAGAGCAGAGGCAACGTGAAAAGGGGAAGGAGGGCATGAGAAAGAGTGGCAACGTGGAAGGAACCAGAAGTTCCTGAAACCGGCTGTTGGGGCAGAGGATAACATTGAGGCAGCTTGCTTCCATGGCCCGACAGGTCGAGTGTACCTTACCGAGCCTCCATTACTCACAAGATGGCCATTGGCTGGCCCGGCGGACATCTCTGTGCTTTTGAGGGGCAGCATAAAACAACAAAAGAAGTATCAGAGAAATCACAAGTTAGACCTCAGAGACTCTACTTAGCCACGGTGTCTGTGGCAAGAAGACTCATGAAATCTGATATCCATGCAGACCTTTTAGGCGGATAATCTGAGAACCCAGACAGTTGTTACAAGTCCCCATGGAAGCGTCTGAGGAATCCTTCTCTGCACATCCTGGGGCCAAACCCGGAGTGACCTGCTCCTCCAGTGGGGTAGAAATGAAAAGGATAAACATCATCTCTTCAGGACCCTCCCTCTTATTTTATCCTCCGATGGGCAGAATTAGTTCCATTTAGCAGATGCAGACTCTGAGGCTTAGGTTAGGTTGTGAAGGGGTACGGCTGGAATTCAAACCTGGTGCCTGGCTCCAAAGGACTGCCTTTCTGTTAGCAAGACACTGTCTTCTGAGTGTTTTCAGGGACTCATTAGTTGGCCTCTTTGCTTTTCTCACTTCCGTGGCGCTCTGCCTGCCTTTTGGCCATTCACCTCTCACCCTCAAACCCCGGGATCGCTCTTGGATAGGGATCTGGTATAGAGTTCTGTAGGATTTGGTGTAGAGTTTCTTTGTTTCCTTGGCTTTTGTTTCTAGAATGCTTTCTCTTTCACACACACCTCTTCTTTACCACTTACCATGATTGATTACTAGGTTACCCACAAAATGATGTTGGCCCGAATCACCTAGTTCGTGGAGGTTCTTCACTAGCACCAGTCCCCCCTCACACACATGCAGTGCCCAGATTTTGGCCTGGGAGTCCTGAGGAGTTGTTGCCTAGCATCAGCAAGTATTATCTGTCCTGCACACCCAGGAATGCAAAACTCTCAGGATATAAGAAGAGTTGCCTCATGCCAAAGTTGGGGAACGACCCTGCCCTGGTGTGTCTTCCTCAGGGCCGATCTTGTCCAGTTCATCTTGCCTTCCTCTACCATATCAAGCACAGTACTGTGCACACAGGAGGCATCCAGAAAGCACTGGGTTCATTAATGGAGAGTAGATTACCCATTTTAGCCTACATCAGTGTCTTTAGGAAAAAAAAAATCCAGTGGGGTGGCATGAATATGGAAGGATCTAGGCATTCTACAATAACCATACCACAATCCAACACCAGAAAATGTGATTTTTCTAAACCGCAATGAAAATCAGTCACCTGGATAAGTGCGCCAAATGCCCAAGTGAATCAGCCAGTAGTCTATAAAGAATCATTTCCAGGACCCACATATGATCGTGTTTCCTTTTTGTGTTTGTATTAAGCTACTCTGGAGTAATACCACTGTGAGTATTTCCCTGGCACAGGGAAGTTGGCAATTGAGTCACCTGTTTGTGATAGCGAAACTTTTATGAACCTTTAGCAGATCCATTTATAGGCATCTTTTAAAGACTCCAGATTTTCCGACGCATCTGAAGTAGAACTGGGAGCTATTCTTTGTCAGAATAGAAAATATAGGCAGTCTTGTCTTCCCTATAAATGTAAGTTGTTGTTGTTATTATTATTATTATGCCAGCGGTAAACTGCTCCCTGGAGAACTGAGATACAGCATCGCAGAGAGAGTGTGGCTGGCTGTGAAAATGGCAGTAGGAGTCTGATGATATTATCTCGTGGTAATGAATTTACCTTTATGACAGATCATTATCCCCTTCTGTAGCTGAACCAGATGAAGGACAAGTCTAGCAGAATAACCTGGTGGTACTTGGGATTTATTGGCTTTAAATTTTTAAGCTGGAAAAATGCAGTAACCGCCAGGTTATCTCTATATGAATGTTGCAGAGGGGTCAGAGAAGAAGGAAGTCACATTTTCTTTCTGGTAATGGTAGAAAGCAGGTGGAAGTGACAATCTTTAACAAAACAATGAATGCAGTTTTTCATATGCTTTGCCATCTTATTGCTTGAGTCAAGGGATTAAATGAATGGGAAAAAATCCATAAGACATCATCATCATTGATAATAAGTACTTGAGGTCTCAGTCTTACACTACAGGAAAGAGCAAAGATTTATTTTTTAAATGAATGAGATGAGATTTCCTTTCCAGGTGTGTATAATTCGAGTTCATGATTTCAAGGCTATATGTAACATGGGACTGCCTTATGTTAGTGAGCTGGGTGTAGTAAGTTGTAGTTCTGCATAAAGGCGAGCTGTGGTGTAATGAGGGGGGTGTCCCTGTGGGAAGAAGATGGGCTTGGAATCATATAGGTTGACATCCTGGCTTTGTCTTTTACTTACCATATGACCTCAAGCAAATCAAATTTTCTGTCTTAGTTTTCTAAGAGGAAGCAAAGAAGTCAACGCCTGACTCTCAAATTTTTTTTATGCTGTAGTGTCAAGTACCTAGTAAGTCTTCAATAAACGATCATGGTTGGTGTTCCTGCTATTGTTACTGTTGTGATTGTCTTGACTCAGGAGCCCTGGTGGTGACACTCCATGCTGTATTCCAAGTAGGACCCACACTTAATTATTGTGAATGAGGATCAATGTTGATGTAAAGGTCCTCAAACCCTGTATTTCTACAGAAGCCATGAGAAACCCATCCCACTCTTCTTTAGTAATCTATACTGCAGGGCCCAGCTCTCAAACCATTTTCCATTTGCATGATCATCAGAAGAGAGACCAAATGTTCATTATCTCTTTGTGAATTCTCTATAGAGTTTCCCCATCTTCCTCCTCTTCCCTCTGATTTTCCTTACAAGGCCTTTACTGCTTTCATCTGAGCTCTGACACTGTACATTATGTTAATTATGTGGAGCCCAGGGCCAGGCAGTCCTTACAGAGGGGCTTCATCCGGCTTGAATGTGAAGAGATGGCTAATTCGTGTTCCCTGGCTTCACTCCTACGAATCTCAGAGTCTTGAGCTCTTTCTTCAATATCAATATCCATTATCTTCTATTTTGGGCAAAATGTGAGTGCCCCCCCTCACTGGCTGAAAAAGCTCCCTGACCCACAAATCTATACATGATTCTTCCTTACTGAAATCTTTTCATGATTTAAATCTTTTTTTTTTTTTTTTTAATCTTGCTTTCAGCTGTGAGACAGAAAGCCAGGAAAATTCACAGGAAGGTTTGTGTATGTAAAGACTTGGGTCCAAGTTCTCCTCAGTTCAAGGAGTGAAAGAAAACCTCAACGGTTTTCTTTAGGAAATTTAGGTGGATGTTTCCTTCTTTTCTTTTTTTTTTTTTATTTTAATAAATTTATTTATTTATTTATTTTTGCTGTGTTGGGTCTTCGTTTCTGTGCGAGGGCTTTCTCTAGCTGGGGCAAGCGGGAGCCACTCTTCCTCGCGGTGCGTGGGCCTCTCACTATCTCAGCCTCTCTTGCTGCGGAGCACAGGCTCCAGACGCACAGGCTCAGTAGTTGTGGCTCACGGGCCCAGTTGCTCTGCGGCTTGTGGGATCTTCCCAGACCAGGGCTTGAACCCCTGCCCCCTGCATTGGCAGGCAGATTCTCAACCACTGCACCACCAGGGAAGCCCTCCTTCTTTTCTATTTCTTAGAATGATTGCATGGATAGAAGCAATTGCTTCCTTTTTACTTTTTAATACAGTGGAAGTCTGTTTTTAAGTCCATTTGCTTTGAACACAGAAGAATGCCTGGAGTTTTCCTGTGACAGAGATGGTTTACAAAGTAAGACCCAGTTGGAGTTGCTCAGTCAAGATGTGTCTCAGGTGAAACGTTAATCCATTCAGTGTTTCTTTGTGTTTTGGAAACCTCTTTAGTGTGCTGGGCTGGCGGCCACATTTTCTGTAGTACAGATGTGGTATCAGACTTTATTAACAAGTCAGACCTTAACAAGGATGAGACCACGGTACTGAAGTAGGGGAAAGACCCCTGGAAGTGGAGGGGCTCAACCTCCTTCCAGTTAGAACTGCCATTTTCACCTTCGCTTTGGTCATATTACTGCAAGCTTAATACTCTTAAGGAGCACTTCAGTACTTTAACCAAGCTCAACGGAGCAGGTAGTGCTCATGCTTTGGGGGGTACTGGTGACAAGTAGAGGGGAAGATGCCTGGGGAAGAAGCATCTTACTGCCCTTTAGTGTATGGGGAATAATAAAGGGGGCAGTTAGGGATGCTAAATATCTTATAATGCTCTGGATACTCCCATCTAATGAAGAACGAATTTTCCTAAAATGCCAGTAGTGTCCCTATTAAGAAAGGGCCTGGGGCTTCCCTGGTGGCACAGTGGTTGGGAATCCGCCTGCCGATGCAGGGGACGTGGGTTCGTGCCCCGGTCTGGGAAGATCCCACATGCCGCGGAGCGGCTGGGCCCGTGAGCCATGGCTGCTGAGCTTGCGCGTCTGGAGCCTGTGCTCCGCAGCGGGAGAGGCCGCGACGGTGAGAGGCCCGCGCAAAAAAAGAAAAAAAAAAAAAGAAAGCTCCTGCCAGACTGTTCAGTCTCATCCCTTTGGAATCGCCTTTGAAATATTAGGTGCCTAGGCATAGCATCAGCTTAATATTAGGAAGTGGTACCCACTGCATTGGTCTCCCATGTCTACAGGTACTATGCTGGGGTCTCTGCATTATTTCATTCAGTCCTTGCTCTAGCAATAGAATAAGAAGCTGGGGCTCAAAGTGTTTGCATAGCTTGCGCACGTGGAGAAGGGCTGGGATCTGAGTGCACGTCTGCCTGGCAGCAAGGCCTAGGCTCTGTCCTATGCTGCCTCCCTGAGGAAGAGAGGCGGCCCACTTCTGTCTAGAGGTTGGCTGCCATCCAGGTGTGGAGAGCCATATGTTACCTCTTCTGCACAGTAACTGCTGCCTTCTTTATATCACTGGCAACCCAGTAAATATCTGATAATGATAAGCCTGGCTACGTAAACTTGTGGGTACACAACTGGCCTGTGCTTTGAGTGTTGGGCCACAGAGTTCATGGAGGTGAACCATGGCCAAGCAAGAAATTTATAATCTCCTTCATCTTTTGTCTACATCAGAGCTTTGTAAATGCAGTGTCCACGTCCCTTAACGGGCTCTCAGGTGAAAACATAGATATCAGCATTGCTCCAAGCTTGTTCTTTATTAGAATTCTTTATTACCTAACTTGAATGACAAAGCCACATGAGTTCTGAAATTGTGGTTCTTAGTGGCATTCTGTAATTCACTGTTGGTCCCCTCCCCAACATCTTTACTTGAAAAAATTTTAAATTGGAATTTCTTTACAATAAAGTTTATTCAAAGTCTCAACTGATAGAAAAAAAAAAAACAACTCGTAACTTTTAGAATAATTCTGTCCCTCGAGTGACAGCTAACTCACAGCTTCCACTGTTAAGTTGGCCCTGCTTTAAGCTTGCACATATGAACAAAAATACAGTAAATTAAGTAGTAGTCAAGGATGGATCAAAATCATATGTATGGTGAAGATGTAAGAGGGAAGTGGTGTTAAAGGATACAAATTGTTTTCAGAACTCGTGGTTTTAATGGTACTGATATGGAAGAATTAACCTTCCCACGGGGTTGTTCGGTGAAGGACACTTCCCTTTGACTATAAAGCTGGAGTTTCAGTTTGCGTAGAATCCACTGAGTCCATCAGCTGGTGGGAAGGAAATCTACTGTAGTCAGATCTGCAGGTCAGGGGTTTGTATGTATACACTGATGACAGTGATGCTTATAATCATGTCGTCATCTGCTGAGCCCTTTCTCAGTGCCTGGCCTGTGGAGTAGATATTCTTATCCATGCAATTACGGACAGTGCCATGGTTGAGAGCATGGGTTCTTCAGTTAGATTGCTTGAGTTGAAATCCCAGCTCTGTCAATTACTATCTGTGTGACCTTTGGCTTAGATGATGTTCTGTGCTTCGATTGCCTCATCTATAAAATGAGGACGGAAGAGTACCTACCTCATAGCACTTTGAAGACTGTAAGAAAATAACACATGAAAAGCTGAGAAGAATAGCTGGCACGTAGTGAGCACTCAGTAAACATTCACTAGCGTCACTCCATTGTTATTCTCCTACCCACAAAGAAACTGTGCCACTTTCCTCCACTTCACAGTGTTAATCCTGCTGGTCTTTGGGGACGGTACAGGACATCACTTCCCTTCCATGATGCCTTTTTTTAACCCTCCCAGACTAGTCTAGGACCCTCCTCTGTGCTCTCAGAGTCTGCTTCTACTACCAGGGCCTTTATCAGGTTGTATTGTAATTGTCCCAATATTGGCCTGCCTCCCCGACTAGACTGCAAGTACCTAAAGGTCAAAGATATACACCCCAATGACTCCCATAGTGCCTGGAACAAATAGGTATTCAACATATGTTGTCTGGATAAATTAATGAAAGTTTAATTAGCTTATTCAAGGTCACAAAGCTGGTAACTGAATGAGAACCATGTCTTATAAATATAAATAATAAGCTATGGACAACATTCCCCTAATAATAATAATAATAATAATAATAATAATAAAATATTAAATTATGATTCAAGACTGACCATTACAGAATATTGTCCAAATTTATTGAAGCTCTACAAATTTTGGTCCTATCATCCTTTCAAACCTTTATCTACTGGGCATATATACCCAGAGGAAACCATAATTCAAAAAGACACATGCACCCCAATGTTCATTGCAGCACTATTTACGATAGGCAGGTGATGGAAGCAAACTAAATGCCCATCAGCAGACAAATGGATAAAGAAGATGTGGTACATATATGCAATGGAATATTACTCAGCCACAAAAAGGAATGAAATTGGGTCATTTGTAGAGACGTGGATGGATCTAGAGACCGTCATACAGAGTGAAGTAAGTCAGAAAGAGAAAAACAAATATCGTATATTAACGCATATATGTGCAACCTAGAAAAATGGTACAGATGAACTGGTTTGCAGAGCAGAAATAGAGACACAGATGTAGAGAACAAACGTATGGACACCAAGGAGGGAAAGCGCGGGGGATAGAAGGGGGTGGGGGGATGAATTGCGAGATTGGGATTGACATATATACATTAATATGTATAAAATAGATAACAAGAACCTGCTGTATAAAAAATAAATTAAATTAAATTAAAAAAGACAACCTTTATCTACAGTAATACTTGCCATCTCCCCTGGTGCCAACATATACACTTGGCTGCCTAGCCATAGGGTTATCCTTGTTGATCCCCATAAGTTTGATCACTTGCACTCTCATCTTCTCTCAGACAGTTGTCAATATTTATTGAGCCTACAATGTAGAGGCCTGTGATGTTCTATGGATACAGAAATGAAATCAGAAGGTGATGACATTTGAATTGGGTCTTGCAGAGGTGAATCCAGTCTTCTTACTAGTTCTTCTTTGAAAGGTATTTTTGCTAAACTGAAGACAGGGAATTTGTTAATATTTGTTCCAAGTTCATCACCTAGACTTAGCTCATGGATTGGCATCAACAGATTTGTTGAATGAATGAATCAGGCTGTAGAGAAAACTTTAGGTTTATAATTAAAGCACCTTAAAACAACAACAACAACTACGTTTAACTTCTCCCTAACCCTTTTGATAGTAGCTGGAACCTCAGAACTCGGCCATTGAGCTTACTGATTTTGTCAAATGATTTACTATATAACAGAGCAGAATGCTGTTGGCTTCGCCAGCTGTGTCCAGAAGAGCTCCATGTTCAAATTAGCCACAAAGCATGCCCCTCGTGGTATTGTTGCTAATGGTGACATTGAAGACCTGAAATGCCTACATTAGTGAAAAATATATTATTTGGTGCCCCTGACAGTTTACATCTGAAAAGAAAGTGCTTTTCTCTGTGTTGGTTTTTGAGGGAGGAAACGAAATTAAACACACGGAAGTATATGTACAGGTATGCATGGATGCACACAGGGCTCCCACCTGCCCTGTGACTGTTCTGCAACCTGGGAAGATTTTGTAGCTCCCCTAGTGTTAGGGGTAGGAAAGGAGCTAATGGAGTGCACCTTGGTGATCACAAAGCAGAAGGACTTCCATGCCACAGGTACTGGGTAGCTGCCCTTGTCTCTCACTTTTGGAAAAATTCAATAAAGTATCAGAATGATTAAAGAAGAAAATGAGAGAGCTGGAGGAGCTGCCCTCCTTCAAAAGAAACATCTGAGACAAAGGCACTCATTGCAATTCCTGGTTGGTTGACAGCATGTAGCCTGTTGTTGCTTAGTTTGGTTTATTTTCATAGTGTAGTTGGTTTGGTGCTAGCAATAGGGACTTGGGTCATTTTGGCCCTTTGTCTCTTTATTTCACCTACATCCTTTTGCTGAGAGCAGAGAGCAGAATGAATGTTTATTTTCAAGCTTTACATGTTGCTTCATATTTCTGTAGAGTCTGTGGACTTGAGGTACAGTGACACTGTCATGAACAAACAAACTATTTGTGGGGTTCCTGGGAGTTTATTAACAGTGAACGTATCTTCTCGGCAACAAGAGGAGATCAGAGAGGCTTGGCCAATATGTCATTTGAAATCAAGACTCTTCCAGAAAGGCCAAAATGTGTTTTATATTTATGGACCATATATATGAGAGCCCCCCAAACAAAACAAAAGTTACAGTATTTCTGATATAATATAAAAAATCAAATTCTAACTGTAATATCTGAAGTAGATACTTGGATAAGGGTGAGGGGTAGAGGGCAGGACTGAGGAGGAAGTGAAATTTCAAAAGAATTGTAAGAATCAGTCCCCGGCTTACAAGAGTTTGCATTCTAATTATAGAGACAAATAAGTCAGCTCAGTAGTGGGCAAAATAAGGTAGTATCAAATACCTAATGAAATTTGTAAGACAGTATTTATACACTAGAGAATATTTTTCACCAAAGGACCAAATGGCCCCCCTTGAGGGGAGTTCAAAATGTACGAGGGCATTTTTGGTTCTCACAAGGAGGGGATGTTGCTGGCGTTCAGTGGTGCAGGCCAGGGATGCTAAGTGTCCTACACAGTGTACAAGGTAGTTCTGGACATT
The DNA here is from genome assembly GCF_964165515.1 of Mesoplodon bidens. Taxonomy (NCBI): domain Eukaryota; kingdom Metazoa; phylum Chordata; class Mammalia; order Artiodactyla; family Ziphiidae; genus Mesoplodon; species Mesoplodon bidens. Next base: position 134,231,458 of record NC_138177.1, on the reverse strand, counting down.
GGAAGGAATCCCTCTCAAAATGCTGATAACCCTGAGGAGAAACACTGCAGAAATTCGAAGAAGAACTCAGTGCTCTGGCTTAGCTAAAGACAGGTCTAAGATGTACCTGGTTACTCTGCAAGTCATACAAAGGTTCTGTTTTCCCTAAAATCAGGAAAATGGCCTGCATCATGAAGGGCTTCAGTGATCAAGGTCAGTAAAGGGAAACATGTTCATCATTCTTCTGCCTAAAAGGACAGATTCTTTTAGCATTGATTTAAAGCTATAAGGAATTAAGACCCTTCCTCTAGTGATGCTTTCTGATGGCTCTCTGTCTATGTTGAAGTAAGGATCTGAAGTATGGAGGCCCTGGATTGAGGGTAGTTCATTTCAAAAAGGTATTTCTACATTCGATGTTAATATTGCTTATTTTGTAGGCATTTTTATGCTATCCGAAGGATTTTAATGTTTAAAAAAGTTTAAATAGTTTTCATCTGAAAAATACTGAAAAACAAAATTAAAATTTTAGATACCTGTTTTCTAGAACATGCAGCTTGCATTTAGTTACCAATAAGAATTTTTAGCAAACCAAAATTCTTTAAATAAATAAAATGTAACTGGCAAAATAAGTGTGCCATTTTTCATTCTTTCCCTAAATACTCCTAAATATTGTTTATTGAAAAATTAGGTAAAACTTGATCTACTGGAAAAAAATTGACCTACGGTCCATTTGTTGGTTGAGTCTCTATTGTTATCACCCCCAAGATATGAAACCAAAATTTGTATCCCCATACCTAGGATAATGCTCGGCCCATGTAGATAGTTAAGGTGCATTTAAAGAATAAATCTATATTTAAAATTACTTTAGGAATTATAAATAATTATATTTTTACAAATACTCTGAATAAATATATTTATAAATAAATATAGGAATCAGATTCCTAAAATTTGCACTCAGTTTATTTAGAACAATTGGGAGACTAAGTACTGCTTTTATCTCACTTTAGAAAAACGAGAGAAATACTAGAGGATTCGTTTTTAATAAGTTTTTTGCTGCTTGCTTTAGAAAATAATTTCATTTCCACTCAAAAATTCATTATAAATAAAATTATATCATCATTTTTATTTGTATACACAACTTTTATATGGATATTACATTATTTACTATTCCACATCAAAAGAACATAGTTATTCCTACCTGTTTCTTTAAAAATTTTTCTATCTGATCAACATCTAAGATATAAAGAATAGATTTATTATTATAATAATAGCTATCATTTTTGGAACACATTCTGTGTTCTAGGTTCTTGGCCAAATATTTTAAATACATTATCTCATTATTCCTAGCAGCAATTTTAAAGTAGGTGCAACCATTAGTGCCATTTTACAGCTACAGAAACTGAGGCTTAGGACATTTGGGATTCTGATTTCTGTAATATTTTCCCTACTACTATATGATATGTAAATAATACCTTGCAAATATAATTTTTGAAAGACAAGATGAATGGACATGTTGCCATATTGATCCCTTTACAAGAGAAAAGACACATTGCAAGTTCACCTTGGTTTATACTTAGCCTAGAGTGTTTTGTTCTTCTGATCACCAACAACTAAAAACTATGAAACTGAGTATGTTTGATAATTACTTATTTTACATTAGATAGATAACTTATTTAAATGCAAAAGTAAGTTCGAAGAAGCTTGATAAGTGAGGCAGAATTAGCTTCCTCTTGAGTGAACTTTCAAAGCATTGGTAATAACTCGCTAAGAAGAATGGACACTGGCAGGTTTGAATCCTTGGTTGCAAGCTGACACTTTGAGGGAATGTTCTTAGCAAAACACTCACTTCAAGGGAAATTAGGTCAGGCTTCTGGAACATTTATCATGTGTACCTGTCACCAGCAAGACCCAGTCCTTAAAGTGAACTGAGATCACAAGCAATGATCCCTCCTGCTCTGGGTTGCAAAGGACACTCTAAACCAATAGTTCTACAAGTATGTAGAACTTGGCAGAAACTCCCATAAAACTGAAGCCAACGCCCATATAGTTGCTGTGGGAATTGAATTCCTTAATACTCTGTTTATAGAATTTTGAAACAGCAAATGGATTCGGTCTGTTCTGAAAAACAATCTGTCCCGTGGCTTGTTTGGAATAACATCTAGAGTTGCTATAGAAGGATGTAGGCAGACAACCCATGTCTGCTTTGGAAGTCAATTTCACCAGCCTCTGCTTGTCTCACACCACACAGCCAGGCTGGTTTTTGCCCAACTCAGGGTATTATTTGCATAAAGGAAAGGCTACCTTCTACTGAAGCTAAGGAGTTGCTCATTTGATATAGAAACTAGAGTCATTAGCAAAATCCAGAGCTAGAGAAATTAGCAAAATCCAGAGCAATGGAAGGTAAGATAGAGTGTATGGTAAAACCAAAACAACATAAATGAGTCATAACTCAGTGTCCTTTCAGTAATCATGTGGCATCATTCGGGTGGTTTCAGAACAATGTCAGCAGTATGGGGATCCCGCATAGGAATTTGAGATTGCACCTGCATCAGGTTATGTACATTTCAGCTCAATGAATGTCATTCATTGAGGGTCTTATGGATCAAAATAACCACATTCACCAAGCAGTCAAATCTCTATATCTACTAAGTTAAGTTACCTTATCTTTGAAAGGAAGTAATTAACTCATCTTTTTCATAAATTCTTGTTGGGTAAACATACCTAAAGATGTAACAAAAAATTGCTAATTTATATGTGAAAATGGTTGAAGAAAAAGGTGATATTATTAAATGTTTGTGTAGGAACCTACCTTTATACCCCAAGAAGAATACAAAGAATAAATGGATAAGAATAAATACTTCATTTCTGTGTTCCATTGTCATACATATAGTGAGGACCCACCATATGCTAATCACTGTATAAATGGTGGAATTAAAAAGATGAGATAGATACAGTTCCTGCTTTCATCAAACTCTCATTTAAGTTGTGTCTGTGTGTGCATGTGGTGTGTGTGTGTGTGTGTGTGTGTGTGTGTGTGTGTGTACAGCAGATCCTTAGACAAAAAATAATGATACCCTGCGTGAAATGCCAGAGGTTATTTTAAAACTGAGAAGTCAGGAACTTAAAGAAATTTTGTCTGTGAGAGGTAGCTTGTGAAACAAAGTTTTGTTTTTAACTATGTCCTTAAGAAAGATGGGGATGTTATAAATGCAAGCCCAGAAGATTTGAGGGGCTGAAGGGGGAGAGTAGGTATGGAAGAAATCTACCAATGATTTCTTGCTGGAAGAATTAAAAAAAAAAAAAACTTTCATTATCACACTCTATTAAGCCAGGACCAGGAAACAATTTCTAATCAGCACTCTGATCTGGGCAGAGATTGTGCAGCCTTTTGTACCAGGCCTCAGATCTGTGTTCTCCATTCACACATGCTCACTTCCAGCTGTTGTCATTGAAATCCCACATAATCTTTCAAGGTCAAAGGGCAGTCACCCATGGCTGCTGCAGTTAAAAGGTTATGCTGATTTCTGTTGTCAAATATTGGCCCTTTTCTCTTCCAATCACTCCCATTCTACTTTTTCTAACAAGAAAAATCCAGGCTAGAATTGTATTACATGACTTTAAAGTCTTAAAAGTGTTCCCCCATTGTGCTAACACGACATGGCCTGAACAGTCTAATTCATTCTGTTATATTTCACAAAGAATTTTCTGCTACTTCTAAAATACTTTGTGTTTGTGCTGAGCCAGCGAACTTCAAAGTCTAGTGGCCTGCACAATTTGTGGCATGGCGTGGTATCTGCAGAAATGTATAATATAGAGCCTATAATTTAATAAATGCTGTGAATTATGGCATCAGTAGCTAAGTAATTGCTGGGTGAGTAGGAATTGCACAAAAAAATGACTTTAAAAAGGATGGAAGCTCTTTGTATTTTGTGGTTCTCAACATTAAGTAATTTTATTATATATTTAGAAAATGGCACCTACCTATTTGTAATTTTTTTTTTCTTTTTGTAGTCTTGGACAAGTCATTGCAAGAATCCTTTTAAAATATATTGCTTCAGTTCATCAATGATTTTTCTTTCCATCCTTGGTGAACCAAAATCAGTGTTAAGTGTCTTAAAATTAGCACATGGCCCCTGGTCATTTTCTTTCCTTGTCATTGCATGTGTCCTCAGGTGGTTTAGCAAGCAGGGTTCTCTGTGAATGTTTTCACAGCAATGCGAATTAAACCTAAAAAGGAAGAACAGAATGATGGGCATTAATTTTTTTTTTTCTGTTTTACATCCATAAACCAGGGTAGCCCTCAGGTGATACAGTTTCATGTCTGTTTCATTTAAGATAATCAGTTTCTGATGTACTCAGAGAATGCATTTCCTTATTTTTTTTTCCTCTAGTATATGTAAGAGTTTATAAGCAGAAACTGAAGCTATTACTAATAGCTTGATCTGTTTGCAGATTAATAGTTGTTACTGTCCAAGTTCAGAGAAAAATTTGATTCAGAACAAAGAAACAATAAGGTTGCTTAAAAACCCCTTTTAGTTCAAAACCAGGTTAATTAAGAAATACTTTTAAGTTTATGATACATTAAAAAATAACAACATTAATTTTCAAATATTTATAAAATACTAATCTTATTGTGCTAATATACTGGAACTTACTTTTTCTAACATGAAGCAAAATTTTCTTTCTTTAAATTTTTTTTTTTTTTTTTTTACGGTGCTTTGAAAAATAATTCCCTAAAGCAAGTGTTTCTCTGTTCTTGTACAAAGCTAATTTGTTGTTGGGTCCACTTGCAAAATATCTATTTCTGCTTATTATAGGTATAATATATGTATAATTCTAAATGTTTAGGGGCAACGGGGAAATTAATTTGCTGACATGACAGAAGAATGAAAGGAAGAATATTTAGCCTGGGGGAGAGACTGGGGCTGAGGGACTGTCTTCATATATTTGAAGGGTAGCAAAATGTAAGGGAGATTACATTTATTCTGCCTGTTCCAGGGGCTAATGAGGTGAAGTTATAGGAAGGCAAACATATTAATGAATTATTTTTTAAAAATCAAACTTCATTATTTTATTAGTCTAAAATTCTTTATGACACAATGATTACTCCATTACTAGATGATCTTTAAGATCCCTTCATTTCCAGTTCATTCTGTGATGTCATGCATCCAGTATTTCTAAACATACAAATAGGTAAAAATCTTTTTTCACTTTTTATTTAGGCATTTTGATATCTATTAGACATAGTCCTTTAATTAAATGCTTAATCACTTGAAACTCAAATTCATAAACCCTCTTTATGTAAAGTCGAACCATGAAATTTAATTTAATGAAATACTACTCTTCCCTTCTTAACTGCAGGAATTGGTAAAAAGATGTGATAAGGCCTCTGGGCTAGATTGGATAATCAAGTCTCTAACATTATATTTGTTGGATTAAAATGCAATAAAATTCATTATATAAAGATAACTAAACAAACCTGTGTCCTAATCCTAATTCTGCCACTAGCTGTGTGACCTTAGGCAAGTCAACTTCATTGAGCTTAAGCTTCCTTTTCTGTAAAATCAGAATATTGCCAACTACACAGAGTTGCAGGAAGAATTAGAGCTAATATGACTAAAGTGCTTAGCAGAGTGCCAAACACGTAGTAAATACTGAATAAATGAAAGCTATGGTCTTGATGAAAATTAATGCTACCTAGAGTTGTTCTATGGAAAAATTTTTCAGCTAGGTAGCTTAACTTTATAATACCTGTTACCAGCTTGATCCATTTCCCTAATTTTAAAGTGATTGCAAGTTAAGACGTGGAATATCCTTGAGGCTTGCCTTAAATGTGTTAATTAGCTCAGAGAGTTCAGATTCTGCTTTCCCCTTGGCACATTGGTACATAAACCAAATGGGGAAAATAGGAAAAGGAGCAGAATAGTGTATTAACAGAACAACATTTGCCAAAAACAAATGGTATCCTTGTCAAATTATTTAGGAAATCGTGAGTTAAATGGTATTAAGAAAGTTTGTTTATTGCGGGAACTTTCAGAGGCTTTAATATGTAATTTTTCCTCATCATTCTCCAAGGGTGGGTGTGATACTGTTTTCTGAACTTATTTTACTATGGAAATCTTTATTTAATATGTATTTGTGTCTTTGTTTTTAATTCGTTTGTGGTAGAGCATTTTGGGGGACTATTCTACCTAGCACGGTTTGGGAAGTGCTGATATGAACCCTGATATGGAGGATGGAACATATCAGTATTTGGAGAAGAGCAGGTGGGACATCTTGGCTGCAACACAGAGAGTATGTATTTGGGTGGTATTGGAACTACTACCTGAAATGCTGAGAAGGTGTATTAGAGGCCAGATTTTGAAGGGCTTTAAATACCTAGCTAAGAAATCTAAACTTAATTCTCAAAGAAATCATGAAATACTGATGGCTTTATTATCAGACAAAACACACCAACCATCCATGCGTTCTCTCCCTATGTGCTAGTAGATTAAAGTGGAGAGAAGATACCTAGCCAGCATCACAAATTTCACAAAGGGCCTTACAGAACATTTAAATAAATAAAACACAATAAAGAGTATTGGGGAGTGTGGTATATTTGTAAGCTCACGCTCAGTTTAAAAACTTTTGTATGCAAAAAAAAAAGTTAGTACTCTGCTAGCCAAGCAAAATGTGTTTGCAGACTGAAATTGGCCCTTGGGCTGCTAATTTGTGGCACTTTCAATTCTAAAGGGAAAGACTGGCACTTATGTTGGTTAGGTTAAGTACTAGGCTGCTATTAACAGAGACCAAAAAAATAAGGTGGTTAAAGTACATTAAAATCTACTTTTCTTTTTGTAATTGTTCCAGATGACAGGCTAAGTTGGCAGGGGGGGTTCCACTTCACACCGTCATTCAGGGTCCCAGCTTCCTCTGTCTTATTGCTTTCCCATCCCATGGGCTCTGTCTTTGTCTGCAGACCAAAGTTTTAAAATTCGGGCTTAATGGATCGGTAGAAATATACCTCCACCCCACCTTAAAAAAAAACAACAACCTGTTTTCTAAGATATTCCAAAATACAAGTAGAGAAGGAAAATGTGACTGGACGTAAGCTAAAATAATTTACATTGTGCTTTAGCGGGCTACTAAATAAGGGTATCTCAAGGCGCTCATCTGAATCACTGAATCAATATTCATTACACACCTAGAACCAGAGATTGTTCTGGGCCCTGTGGGCATTGTCAGATCAGGAGACACAGCCTGCTCTTACCTGGTTTGTTGTAGGAGTGCTGAAGGGCAACAGGAAAACAAATCACTGTCAAATAAAGAGAAAGAGCCTATGACAGAAGGCAAGTCAAGCTGAAGCTCTACTCAACAGTATTGACCGAGCACAGCTGCTAAGTATGGACTGAACTGGGGGGACGGGGAAGAGGAAGGAGCCACGTTCCCTCCCCTCACACGGCTCATAAGCCAATGGGGAATTCACCGAAGGAGGAATGAAAATTCCAGGGAGGAACACTTGATGAGGTCACCTTTTCTTTAGGAGTAGGAGAATTCTGTGAGTTCTGTGAGAGCAGTGTCTTCGGGATTTAGCTCAGGGTCTTCATGTCACAGACAGTCCCAAGTACTTATGGAATTGTAGATGGCCTGACCATGAAGGAGCTCTTTTCTCTTTGAGGAGCCCAGACCCAAGCATGAAAAGTCCCAGACATTGGCCTGGCTTACCAGTGACGGGACCATGTTTACCGTGGGAGAATAGACTAGAGATACACTCGTCCCCACGCATCCATATGCGTGGATGTTGGTTCCAGGACCTCCATGGATACCAGAATGCTCAGATGCTCAAGTTCCTTGTGTAGAATGGCACAGTTGGCCCTCAGTATCCACAGGTTCTGCACCCCCTATACGGAAGGCGGGCTGTACATTCTTTGTGGTGAAATGACCTGTGTATTGCAGTTGGCCTACATCTACTGGCCAGATGAGGTTTGATAATTTAGAGCTGAGGGCCTTTGCTCTTCCAACAGGACAAACAAACATACCACCTCATGTATAAACTTTCCTCCTCAGATACATTACCTCTGTTTCATGGACATTTCAACTTTCTTTAAAGACCAGCCCTCCAGATGGTTTGTCTATTCCTTCCCCAACCTCTGAAGGTTCTGCAAGGTTACCTGTGTCTCTGCAAATCGAACTTTTTTCCTTTAAGAGGTAGATAGATGTGCAGTCCCTTCATGAGATACGATTTGGTTCCCCTATAATGCCATTTTCCATAATAACTGCTGATATCATCAAGGTAAAGAGAGATGCTTCTCCTAACCACCCATAACAGAATTTAGCTTTTTATATTTCTGCCTCTCTAGAAAGCCTAATCTCTCCCCGCTGTGAGTATGACTGACTCCAGGTATTGAAACCTGTACTCTAATTGGAAATTCATTGGACAAGACTTCAGTGAGGGAACGATTTTAGCCATTTTATCTAAAATGAGAAAGAATCTGCTCCTTATTTCAATGTCCTATACAATTGCTCCTGAACAGTAGTTCAGAATTGGAGAGAGTCAGATCAGTGTGCAGTCTGGCTTTTCACCTAAGACATACTTAACGGAAGTATATGTTTTGCACTCATTTCTGAGAGGCCCTGTTCAAAACATAAATCTTGGGACCTTTTGGGAATGTTTAATCAGCTTTCTATTTGAAGATCTTTTAATGCTAACATCTGAATTCTGAATAACGTACTTGAATTTGCCTTTTTATTGTCTTTTCTATTTTTCTCTCATCTTGCAATAAAGTAGAACACCAAGATTGGTGTTATTTCCCTGAAAGTCATTTTTGTGATTTGGTTTGTGTTAGTAAGAAGGAAATACTAATCTGCTCAGGTTTGCTTAGTAATTATGCTAGCTGTGTCATTTTTTCCATCATTTCTCAGGTTTCATTTCTCGTTGCTATCTTCTTCTAGAGTTCATCACTGGGTTTCCAAGTAATTGGTGAAGGAACAAAACCAGTTTCATAGTCATTTAAAGTTACATGGAGTGTTTACACTGGCCTTTCCTTGGGGACATATTATAAACATGAAGTAGTCAAGGCTATCTGATAATCTCATGATACTGTAAAGGGATGGTTGCTTCAGAATTTGTGAAGTAATTCTACTCTTTATTGTTATTTTTCTGGTTATTGTACATTGACATATATTTCATCTTCTAAATTACATATATTCTATTAAAATGGCCTTAGGGGCTTCCCTGGTGGTGCAGTGGTTGAGAGTCCGCCTGCCAATCCAGGGGACACAGGTTCGTGTCCCAGTCTGGGAAGATCCCACATGCCGTGGAGCGGCTGGGCCCATGAGCCATGGCTGCTGAGCCTGCGCATCCAGAGCCTGTGCTCCCCAACGGGAGAGGCCACAACAGTGAGAGGCCCGCATACCGCAAAAATAAATAAATAAATAAATAAAATAAAAATAAAATGGCTTTAGGAGGCAGGTTGCTGGAAGGGGAAGGAGGATCCAATTGTTATTTTTGCAGTGACTTTCAGGGTGACACAAAATCCTAGCTTTAGTGTGGGACTAGATGTTTTTTAGCCCCTTGTGTCCATTATATAATGCTGCCCTTTATCTCTGTTTTTATTTGGTCTCCCAAAAATATTAACCATAATCACAACAATAGGACAACCCCAGACATTTCTCATCAGGGAAACTGATAGCACCATCTCAATTGGAAGCTTTGTCTAAGTGGATTGCCCATCCTGTCCTTGTCCTGTTTAGTTGGGAGGAACTATTTGGATAGTTCATTTTAATAGTTTTTAGGTGCACGTTGGCTTGATTTCATTGCCAGAGGTGAGAGAGAAAAAGAGACAGAAATAAGAAGTTCTGTTAACGTTTTTATAAAAAAGGAAAGAAAGCATATTGAACCCAATTTGAGTTGCGTTCATTCAGAGGCATGTCTGGAGTGCGTACTGCATACCAGACACTGCGTTAGGACCTGAAGGGCTGGAGACGCAGAAGATGCTCTCTCTCCCCGCAGAGGGCTCACAGTCTAATGTGAGAAAAAGACAAAGTTACAATTCAGTGTGCTAAGTCCTAGGTTAGAGCTTAGTACACCAGGAGAATATTGAGAAAAGAGAAAAGAAGTCTTCGCCAGCAGTGGGGGTAACCAGAGAAGGTTTTTGATAGAGATGACAACAAAGCTGAGATTTAAAGGACAAGTAGGAGGTGGACAAACAAAGGGTATGAAGGACAAGGCATTTCAGGGAGGAGCATGTATTCCCTCAGGCCAAGAGGTAGGGCTGGAAGAGAAAGACAGAGATAGAAAATGAGCCTGAAGAGGGAAACAGAGGGGGTGTGGAGGTCTTACGCCACATGAAGGAGTTTGTACTAAACCCTGAACACTCTGTGGGGCTCTTGCAAGATTTCTGACAGGACAGTGAGCTCTGAACACATTGCGTTTATCTCAGATTCCTCAACACCTTGTTCTTTTCTACCTCAGGGCCTTTGAACATGCCAGTCCCTCTGCCTTAAGAGCTCTTCCTCCTTCTTTTCTGGGCTGCCTCCTTAGTATCTTTCAGATGTCAGCTCTTAAGAGAGACCTTCCCTGACCACTGTTTCTAAAGCTTTTCTTATTTGTTTCCCATCATGCTGGTGAGAAGTAGGAAGAGCCAGGGCCACAGTTGGAAGGGAGAGATGGAGATGTACATGGAGTGAAGAAACAGTATGAAATGGAATCAGTGGAGATTCGTTAGACATGGGTATTTGTAAGAGGCAAGATTCAGGGATGACACCAAACACAGAAAATGAGATGAACAGTGGACGGTTCATTGAAGTAGGGAATTCAAAAGAATAAGAACAGGTTTTTGGAGAGAAGAAAAGGAACTCGGCTTTGGACATGTTGGGTCTGAGGATACCCGTGAGCTATCTGGATAGAAATGTCTAATAAACATTTTGATTTATGGGTTTGGAGCCCAGGAGAGAGATCTTGGCAAAAGATAAGGATTTGAGAGTCACTGGCCTATAGATTCATTCATGCACTGATTCAACAAATATGCACTTACTAACTGCTGTGTCCCAAGTATTAAATACAGTGGTGAAGCAAGCAAACATTTTTCTAGTTTCACAAGTATCACGGTCAAGCCTGGTAGCTGATATCATGGAACTAAAGAAAATAACATAGGGAATATATATGTAAGGAGAGATGAGTACAAATGCTGGCGAACACCAATATTTAAGAGGTGGACAAAAGAAAAGGAACAATCAGGAGAAGATGATGGTTTGAATGGATGAACACTCAGATTTCCCCCTCCCAAGTCCTTATGCTAAACTAAACTAAGTTTTCAAAATAGATTGGTTGCTTTTTCCGGTGGCAGGATTAAAGTACGTTCACATTCGCTCTGTTCAGAAATTCATTTTAAGTCATCCTTAAAATAAGGAATTTCACAGGTTGGAACTGAAACAAGTATCAGCCCGCAAGCAAGTGACGCAGACAGAGATGAGCAAGAGCTGGAGATCAACCCAGATTTTCCCACTCAGCTCTGAATTTCCTTGCTATTGTTATATGGGTCTTAACTCAAACTTAACATATGTTGTGGTTGGATTTCCTTTGTTATAGTCCGTGGGATAAATGTGATGTTAACGTTGTCACAGTAGAAAGAGATATTATGCTGTTTTGCCAAGACTTCGTTAGAGATATTTATTTATTTGTTTGTTTGTTTATTTTTACTTCTCAGTTCTTTTAACCCAAGAGGCAACACCTCAGGCACTTACCAAGTAGAAGTCAACTACGTACCTGGGTGTGGGTTGTTTTAAGAGGTGAAATTTCTTAGGCACTTCTTCAAATGAATTTTGCCTTTTTAAAAAAATTGTGGTGCATATACATGATTCTTTTTTTATTAAGATATAATTGGCATAAACATTCTATGAGTTTCAAGTGTACAACACAATGATTCAATTTGTATGTATTGCAAAATGATCACCACAATAAAGTCCAGTTAACATCCATCACCACACATCGTGCCATTTTATTTTAAAAAAGCAAGTTATGATTATTGCATATTCTAAAAATTAGAGCTGCTTCATCTAAAATATCATAGATTGTTTGTTTGATATAAAAATTGACTGAAAATTGTCTTTTAATTCTCAGCCAAAACATCTTTCTTATACAAAAGTCCAATGTAACCAAAAGAAAAAGAATAATTTGTAGGTCCATTTATTATTCTACAAAGCATGGTGATTTTTTTTTGCATGTGTTTATGTGCATGATATTTAACAGATTTATTGGTGCATAAACTATGCCACAGGTAAACTTGCTTCCTTTTAGTAGTGGGCAAAATCTTGCTTTTATCAATGACATAAATCTTATTTATGGATTGTTTGTTGTACATTCAGACTAGTCCAATTTCTTACATTGCATTTCTTAAAGGTATGTTTCTTATTTCAAAGAACACTTATTTAAAAAAAAAATCCCTTCAGCCAACTACTTTTCCTTGACCCTAATTTTAAAGCAGATTACACTAGCCCTATAAACAGATCCCTCAACTAGATTCTACCTGTGAGACTCAGAATCAGAAAACTTTAGAGGCAGAGAGGGAAATGACATTCATAAATTATGTATTCCTTGCCATTTATAAATATGTTCCTGTATATTCCATAAAAATAAGCAGTTGACAATTAGATGTAATATCAGATATCTTAAAGGAAATTAATTATATCCAGCAAAAATAAAGCAGATACAGAAATCAAAGAGTAAGTCGTTTTGAACAATTAATTTATTATCTTTTCTCAAAAAATAAGGTTCAACCCACCCCTCCACAAAAAACCCTTGTCTCAAAACAAATATAAAGTTTTATTTGTGCTCAAAAGAATTTGTGTTTATGTTTCAAGGTTTGGAGCTTGTCTTTTGCAGTCTGACTTCTTAAGGATTCAAGCTATGGTGCCTGTAGAAATGAAGGGGGAACATCTTTAAATCTTGTTTGGTTTGAAAGAATGGATAGCTAATCCCTATCAGATGTTTCTTTAGAGAACAATGTTTAAAAACTGTTTGGGAATTTAGCTATCCTAGCTGATTCTTAGGTAGGCTGTTTTCATCCCAGTTGTGGAGGTCTCAGAGGTCAGCCAAGGTAACCATTTATTTTAAATCGTCTTTTGTTTCAGATTTCCTGTTGAACTTTTTTTTTTAACCATTTCAAAAATCACCCAGTTGTTGTGTCGTAGCTTTCCATAACCTCCAGATTCAAAGATTCAAACCAAAAAACCATCTATGTAACTAAATGACTATACCCTCCTACGTGACTCTAACTAGAGCAGAATATGAAATTAGACTTCACATTTTTTAATCACAATGAAACTAATATTTGAAATTCTCTTGTCAGATGTCTTCTATTTATGACACTTCGCTTCTTTTGTTTTTGTTTCCCCAGGACATTTGGGCTTCCAGGACAGTTTTGTCACATCAGGGGTTTTTAGTGTGACTGAGCTAGTAAGAGTGTCACAGAGTAAGTATAATTTTGCTTTGATTTGGTACAGATTTGCCTTGGGTTTGTGCTTACCTTTTGCCTAGGCCTCCTAAAGACATAAATACCTTTCAGAATCTCCTTTTCATACTCCCACTGGAAGAATTTTGCCACGTAGTTTGTTTGACAGCCAAGAATTTAAGTCAGGAAAAATTAATATCATTTTAATGTGAGACAAAGGGAAAGAACTGAAATCCTGAGTGTCTCACATAGTCCCTAGTCTATAGTGTGAACCTGTTTTTAAAAAATTGAGGCTTCCTGGATTTCTAAGAAATTCTGAGTTTTAAAAGAATTTGTTTTTGACCTTTAAAGAATGCTAATGCCCTTAGCATGAGTGACACCGTGCAGCATGATCATTACCAGCTTGTCAATAATCACCAACAACAGTGAATTAAGAGTACCTGTCACCACCCTGTTCCATTGATCAAAGGGTCATTGATTGTATTTTTGCCATGACATAATCCAGACAGTCCAAGGAGAAAGTATAGGATTCTCCCTCTCCCTCCCTCCACCCCATGTAAACACCCCCCCCACACACACACACACTGTTGCCTTCCCACAGAAACATCTCTTTGTTTTTATTTAAAACCATACCTATATTACCCCTGAAACTAACATAATGTCATACATCAATTATACTTCAAAAAACTAATAATAATAATTTTCATCACGCTTCAGACAACTCTGCAGGCCTTGAAAAGATCATAGGCCTTAGGCATTGTGCCTATTGTGCTTAATGGATTAAAATAAAAGTTTCTGGCTAACATTAAAAAAAAGCGTATCTACAATGACTATGGTGTTCTAGGTCCCAATACCAAGGAAAAATATACTAAACATTAAAATTTTATTTTTTATCCCCCTTCAACTTCAAAATACCACTGGTGGATAAAATTTACATTGTTGAAATTGGTTTCAGGCTGCATCAACTTCTTTGTGGAATGAGGTGGAGTAAAAATAAATATTTTTATTTCAAGTTCATACCCTCCATTCACTGTATTACAGTCTTGCAAGCTTGACCAAGGAAGCAAGTCAATCTCATGACAAGATGTCAGGTCAAGCAAGCCAAGCCATCCTGATCTCACAGGCTCAGGTTCTGTCTGTTCTTATTTCTTAAAGATCCAGAAAGTGGGATACAAGGTGTGGGCAGGGGATCTGAGGGTGGAGGGAGAATCTATCCACCAAGCACTGTGCTAGGTTTTCATGTATGTTACATAAAATTAATCCTTGCGATAAACATGTGAGCTTAAGAAATTACTCTCATTTTTACAAATGAGTTAAATCGAGGGTCTAATTAAGTCATTTTTCCAAAGTCAAACAAGTGGGTAAAAGGTTAAGCTAAGTCTGTGTAGCACTAGAATCTGTACTCTTAGACTAGCCCAGAGGATCTTGAAGAAATCTACAACCTGAGACTAGACAGGGAAAACAGCAGGAAGGTAACCATGGGTGTTAGAATTCTACAGTCGGGAACCCTTAGTTAATGCTGGGATGTTCTGGTGTAAGGGGTCAGAACCCTAAAGAATGAAGCATTATGAGCAGCAAGTTATGACTTGGAATGGCGAAGTTGCTGCCATATGATGAAGTGTGCTTAGAGTACCAACCAGCGAGCTGGAGAGAAGATTGCCTTGTTAACTTGGAGGATATATACTGCCCTAGCATAGCTGATGACCCAGTTGTTTGCCATAGACAAATAAAAATGCATTTGTATGTATATTTTTTTACGTTTTTAAGATTTTTAAAAGGTGATCATCATCGTACATTTTTCTTGCAATTTTAATAATGATAGTAATATAGAGTATATGTATTAGAGTATAACTGTCCTAATGGCATTACTGGGGCATACATTCATTCATAGAGCCCTTACTGGGATCTAATCATAGCCTTAATGAGTGAAAAGAAAACCCTTTTAAGATTGGTGCACAAGACCTTTTTTATTCTACCCTTGCTACTGTAATACGTACGTTTAGTCTTCATTACTGTCAGTGTCCTGAGGCCTGGGGTTTTGTATGTGAAGGCCCACACTGCTCAGAACCATCCCCAGAATCTCATCCTTCTTCCACTGTCTCTATGTCCCTTTAAGGTCTTCTATCCCAAGCCTTATCAGTTCCAAACTTGACTAGATTTCCATTCAGTCTACCACACGTGGTTGCCAAGGGAATTCTCAATCTGCCTTCAAGATTGCCAGGGGATATGGCCAGACCACACACTGAATCTACAGAGGGACCTAGTTTGTTTCCTGTCCCTGTTTAGAGGGCTGTGTTGCTGCGGCCTGGCGTAGTGAGCATCCTTCGGCTCTTGAATGCTTTCCGATTCTGTACACTGCTGTGTAATTGCTCTAGGACTCACTCACACATGCCCTCATGACTGAAACTGTTGGGCAAGAGTGGGACTGGGCTGTGTCAGCTAAACCATGGCTTCTGGCCAAACCGCCATCCAGAGCACCCTCTCTCCTGCAGATCTTTTTTTTTTTTTTTTTTACGCAGGCCTCTCACTGTTGGGGCCCCTCCCGCCACGGAGCACAGGCTCCGGACGCGGCTCACGGGCCCAGCTGCTCCGCAGCATGTGGGATCTTCCCGGACTGGGGCACGAACCCGCGTCCCCTGCATCGGCAGGCGGACTCTCAACCACTGCGCCACCAGGGGAGCCCCCTCCTGCAGATCTTTAATCCAGGTTTGTTCAGGGTCTGTGTCTCAAGATTGCCTTGTCTGATGAGGGAAGGGTCCCCCAGCTCATGTTTCCTCACCCACACACCTTTCTGAAAGATGTAACACTCAGACCACATGATGGAGTCAAAATCCTTAACCATTCCTTACGGCGCTGCCCACCTCCCCACATTAGAAGAGCTGAGCATCCATTCTAGAGGTGCAGTGGACACTTTTTCCAGATAAGTGGGGCTGGGGTGCATTCTGTAACCTTGAGATAGAAATAAGCTAACTGGCATGTAAGTTGATTAAATGCATAATGTTAGCCCTGGTAGGAGCATAATGTAACATATGAAAAATTACAGTAGCCAGCATTTATCAAGCATACACCAAGTACCAGGCATTGTGCTAGGCACCATTCAGTCCTCCCATGGTTGCTGTTATTGTCCCTTTTTATAGATGAAGGAGTCGGTGATGCTCAAAGTTAAGAAACTTGCTCTTTTCACTTTACTGTACTCAGCCAGCTGCCTGTAGACATTTTTGTCACGACCTCTCCTATAACTGCATTCTAGAACTAAACAATCCAAAGATTCTGTGCTTTTATTAAATAATCATTTCTTATTAGAGTTGATAAACTTTTCAATTGTTAATATGTGCATCAAAAAAAAAAGTTTCAATGATTTTCAGGTAAACCAAAACAAGTAAAATACTTAATTACAATTTTTTTTCCTGGATTTGTTTTCAGGTTTGATTTTTTTTAATGAATAGACTTTCAATATCGCTTCCTCCCCAGTTTCCTCTATGATTAACATCTTTCGTTAGTGTGGTACATTTATTATAATTGGTGAGCTGGTATTGATACATTATTATTAACTCAAGTCTGTAGTTTACATTAGGGTTCATCCTTTGTGTTGTACATTCTATGTGTTTTGACAAATGTTTTACAGTATCATACAGAATAGTCTATTACAGTATCATATTATTACACTATTACAGTGGCATACAGGATAGTCTCACTTCCTTACAAATCACGTGTGCTCCAACTACTCATTTTCCCACTCCCCCAACAAGTGATCTTTTTACTCTTTCTAATAGTTTAGCCTTTCACCTGGATGTTTCTAATGGCCTCAGTGTCTTAGAATTTCTTCCACTGTGCTGCACATTTCTTCTTAACTTCCTCCTGTCTATCCCAGACCCACCCAGTCCCCCCAGTCACACCTGGGACCACATACGTGGCCCAGAAATTTCACACTAATGGTGGCCTTAGCTTGAAAATTTTCCCTCTTTCTGGATCTTTCGAATTCAGTTTTTAAATTTGCTAATACAAATATTGACATTCCCGAGGTTTCCAGTTCGTTTCTGTTTTTAGTTTTCCTCCTTTCAAGTTTAATAGAGGAGGGAGATGCTATTTCAGTATTTCCTCATGAGGATTCACTGAAATAACTGTGCTAAGTTTGTTGATTATAATCGTGTTACTACAGGGTGGCCATGGCCGAGAAACTCAAGAGAAAGCTGCTGGCTTAGCCTTGCACATTCAGAGGTGAGGGTCAGGCGACAAAGTTGCTTGACATGAAATCATCCTGCTCAAATGCACGGGGCTGTTGGAATCAGGGCCTCCTGCTGCAGTCTCCCACCAATTCCCCTCTTACCCTTGCCTCCTGCCTGCCTACCTTTTAATTTTTTTGCATCATCCAGACTCTGTGAAAGGCAAGAAAGGAGAGTTCTGTTTCTCTTAGCAGCGAAGAGAGTACTGTAGCATAAAAGTAAATGTATATTCATTCTCCTCCTACCTTTTCCCCCATGTGCCAGGACCATCTGAAAGTAGTTCTGGTTATTTATTACTTTGTTCCGGGGGAAGGAGGGCGACATACAGACCACTAGACACGTTGCCAGAGAGAGAGAGAAGTCTTCTCTGCTCTGGGGGAGGGGGTTTATAAGTGCTAACGATGAGGTTCAGAATCATTAAAGTTGTTTTAGCATAAGACTGTGAGGAAAGAGACAGGAACCATCTGTTGAAATGGCTCTTACATGATGCTGCATTTTCAAACAAAGCCTTCTAGAAGCATTTTCAGATGGGTCTCTTTCCCATGAAGTTGCTACAAAGCGAGCCCACTCTACTGGTGGCTAAATTGATGCTGCTTAGATAGCTCTCTGTCAGCACCCTCTCTTGTTTATTTTGCACCAGTGTTTTCCTCAAAGTGTGTGCTTTGAGGCTGTCAAATATCCTTCCTGGTATGCACCCAGAAAATCCTCCCGAAAAAATCCACCACTTCTGCCCATATCCTTCTAAAGTGCTGACTCTTTTATTTGAAGTTGGTGGAGTGACTCTGAAACCTTAAATACTTCACTGGGAAAGAGGAAAACCGCAAATACACACAGGCCATTGTGACTCTGGCCTGACGGGTTCTAATTTTCTAGCAGTGGTTTGTACACCCGAGCTGGCTGCAAGGGTTAAGTAAACTTCGTGGCTGGGTATGATTTCATGGCCCTGGAATTTTGAAAAGCCAGGGTTCTCAGTACACTGTGGCCAGCCTTAGAGTCTTTGGGTGTGAAAACCACTCTCAGTTACCCAGACTCATTTTGGGTTCCTGTTGCATTGCTGCAGAATCTATTAAAGTCCAGCAGCTGAATCGTCCTGGCTCTGCCACAAAGCTGGGCTGCTGGGTGGCTACAGGATTCCCGAGTTGTTTGTCAATGGAGAGTGGGAGTGAATGGAGCAAGGCATATGCCTCAGCCTGGCATGAGGTGGCACCCTAGTGGCTGTTTTCTGCCTTAGAAATGTGCACTCTTTCTGTATTCTTACACGAGAATTGTCATTAAGATCCAAATTGCAGTTCATTTGTAAAATTCTTTCTTAAATCTCTAGGTCCATTGTGTGTCTCTGGGGGCCCATATCCACACCCTTGGATTTTCTGACCAGCAATTTAGTAGGAACTATTGGCAATAGTCTAACCTGCCGTGATGGCGCTACTACAACAGAATTAACTCGGCTCCCAGGTACAATAAGGAAACGAAGATCTTTGGTAGGGACAAGCCCAAACTTGAGAATTACGAAACGTTCCTGCAGAGAAGGACTCATGAGGAAATTGGTGTAGGATAAGGGATTCCGGATGTCCCAGTCCTCTGGGGTGCCATTTATTTGCCAGATTTTAGGTCTTTGTTAAAGTGGAATAGATTTGAAACTTTCTTTTCTGAATAGGTGGCCTGTTGGTTCACCTTTGATCATGGCATTGGAAATTATTTTTAAAAATAAGGCTATATTCTTATGCAAGCTCTTCTTTCGAAAGAAACCATTTGGACATGAGCATTAAAGGAAGAAACAAAAAGATTATAATAAAAAATACACTGCAGACCTAGCATGAACAGTGGCTGTGACCTTGCCTCTTGTTTGCCATTACACAATTCAATGGCAGTCCACTCAAACTATGCTCTCGATCAATATCCTATTAAAGCAGCACAAAAAGTCTCCATAAACTTAGTGGTTAGCTATGTTTATAAATGGAACTCGGCATAATTAGATGGTCAATAGCAGGCTCTACTAGTAATTTTAAAATGAACATCACACATTTTCTATCTGCAGAAGTCAATGGCACCTCTTCCAGAGTAAGGGGATCGTGTGCAGCAGACAAAAGAGTAGGAGTCCCTTGAAAAAAATCATAATGCCGATCTCCAGAATGCAGTTTTTCAAGAAAACCTGTTACATTATGGAATAGAAAATACTGATTGGCCTATATATTTTTTCATTGGCCCGTCTAAGCCACCTTATTCTGAATATATTATGACATTGCAAATGTTTTATTTTCTAGTTTTAAGCAACCCCTCATGGAGAGATAAAATAATAAATATTGCCATACTCTTAGGAAGAAAAATACCAGTCTGGCTGGCTTAATTTAGTAGGTTTCCTCTGCTATAATTCAATAAATTTTCAAAATAAATACTGAAATTGAATTACTTCAAAAGGATGTTTTGTTGTATCATTTTTTTTCTTTTAATTTTCTTGACATATTTGGGGTGACTATTTGGACAGTAAAGCTGGCAACAAATGGAATGAACTGGCAGTAGCAGAAATTTTCGTCAACTACTCTTTCTTCTGAATCCCGGCTCACAGTATGTGTGGCCAAACACGGTATTTTTTTTCTGTCCTACTCTCCTCACCCACTAGAGAAAGAGCCACATAAAGTAAAAGGTGTTCCCACCCTTACCTACGAATTGAAATGTGCATATACCTTGTGTTTGGTGTGGGCTCTGGCAGCTGTGTTATGACCACCATGTCAGCTGAAAGAGAGCTATGATAAGAACAAGCTTATGACATCAGCAGACCCATCAGCCAATGCTGTGCATGAAGGTCTTGTCCTTTCTGTTACACTCATACCCCTACAGCCTTCCTGCTTAGAGCTGGCAGTGAGTTCTCACAGCAAGATTTAGAGGGCCTCTTGTTTTCTTTTCTTAGCTGAAGCTCCTACTAAATTTACCAGACTATGAACATTTTTATTGTAAAGGTTTGACTCAGGGAGAAGCAAAACACATAACACCTTGATGTACATACTATTTTGTTATCACGATCTCTTTTCATATATTCATCTATTTCTCATCTTTTCTAGGTAATTTTTTCTTTGGATAATATATTATATAAAATCTATATGCAAGATGGCATAATGGTTATCATAAAATAGTCCAGGATAATAGATTTGGGGATCTGGCCTTACCAAGTGACTTTGGGCAACATTTAACCCCTCTCAGATGTGTTCTCCTGATAGGTCCCCATCATTTATTCAATCAGCAAAGATTTATTAAGTAAGTACCAATTGTGTGCTGGGTCTAAGTCTGAGTGCTGGAAATAGAAACACCTTTCAGGATTGATAGCTAGTGGGAAGCAGCCCCATAGCACAGGAAGATCAGCTTGGTGCTTTGTGACCACCTAGAGGGGTGGGATAGGGAGGGTGGGAGGGAGACGCAAGAGGGAGGAGATCTGGGGATATATGTATATGTATGGCTGATTCACTCTGTTATAAAGCAGAAACTAACACACCATTGTAGAGAAACTATACTACAATAAAGATGTTTAAAAAAAAAAGAAAGAAAAAAGAAACACCTTTCAGGAGTGTTTCAAGGATGAAGTGAGAAAGTGTCAAGAGTCTAGTACATAGTAGATGCTCAACAATGGTAACTACTATGATTATTATTGAACAAAGCCTCTGTCCTCGATCTTTCACTCAGAGCGGATCCTTGAGCTGACCACACTATCAGCAAATTTATTAAAAATGTGTGTGTGTGTCTATATGTGCTGAGTGTGTGTGTGTATAAATTAAGAAGGACTGATTTTAGAATTCATGTTCTAAAAATCAATTTATTACAAGGACCATTCTAGTGACCCTTTCAGAGTTAGTAATTCCAATAGAAAAAGAGCATGCCAATACTAGGTCTAATTCATCTGCTTTAGGAAGCCAGAAAATTCTTATTCCACACGTTTTGAGCCAAAGCCTATGTTTCTGCATTAATCTTGGAATTTCTCTTCCAGGGTATAGAATGGATAACAAGATGTTTAAAAATTCTCGGTCTAACGTTGACACGTTAACAACTTTTTAAGTGGCCAGCCACACCATGGTTATTTTTATCAGAGTTTTTCAAAGTATTTGGTTCTATAGTATTTGAAAATTTTGCTTTCTCTTACATTATGGATGTAAAAATTCCAGTATGCTGGAGGTCATTACTGCCAGTTGGTTTTTAGTAAATCTTCATTTATGCACTCATAAGCCTCAATTTTTAAAGAGTAGATATTCATATCCAGTAGGTAACATTGAGGAACTAAAAGGCATTTGGGGGCTTTCCAAAACCCTGACACAAGAAGACTGCAAATATTATTGAGATTTTGGCTGGAATATATTGTCCTCACTATAACTCTTTTTTTTTTTTTTTGCGCGGGCCTTTCACTGCCGTGGCCTCTCCTGTTGCGGAGCACAGGCTCAGGAGGCGCAGACTCAGCGGCCATGGCTCACGGGCCTAGCCGCTCCACGGCATGTGGGACCTTCCCGGATTGGGGCACGAACCCGTGTCCCCTGCATTGGCAGGTGGACTCTCAACCACTGCACCACCAGGGAAGCCCCTCAGTATAACTCTTACTGACTACAGAGACTGTTGCTGATGACCCTATAGGCATGTCTCGGATGAGATTGAGGGGGTTCAGACTCAGAAAAGCAACATATTAGGTCAAATACTGGAAATTGAGTTAATCCAGTATGTGATTGGTGTGAGGACATATTAGCACCCAAAATTTTTCAATAGATGGAGGAGAGAAAAAATTAAACAGTTCTTGGTGAAAATATTGAGAAGTATTGCAGACAGCTGGATTTGTAGGTTGTTGAGATGGGACTCTGTTGACATAGTTTGGTTTCCTAATTGCTAATGGTCAGATAGTCCCAGTGCACTCTTGGTTAAGGGGCTTATGTTTAGAAGCCCGTCCTTGGTTTATAGATCATTGTGGTGAAAAGACCTCTTAGGCTATCATATCTATTCCCTGTCAGAGAAGACTTAATCCCATGGCTGAAGCTGTATCATATACTAAACGGGTACCACATTTGACCTCAACCAAAAAGCTAAGAGATGATACTCTAAAATGCAGAAAATCAATTTCAGTCCCAAAGGCAGAAGCCACTAATGCAAGAGATCTGTCAGCATCGCTCACCCCACTGTGGGTTGCTCTGCAGGTCCAGGTGTCAGGCCCTTCACCCAGTGAAGCACTGCCTGCCACTCTAAAGACCTGGAAAAACAAAGAAGGGAGGAGGAGGAAGAGGAGATAGTTGTTTTGCCTGTTAAGTGGTAGTTGATAAATATTTCTCTATTTAAATCTTACTGAATTCATCTCCCCAGTAACCAATGGTGAAGGAAGGACAAGGAGACTAGAAATGTGGGTTTCCCCTCTGTTTCTTTGGACAGGTATCTAGAGATATCTGGGTTCAAATCCCCGCTCTGTCACATGTTTCGCTGTGTGAACTTGATCACGTTACTTAACCTCACAGCTCCCTTTTCACTTCTAAATGAGAAGAATACAAGTGCATATTCCATGTCCCCATGCAGGGATGAAATGAGATAATTCAGGTAAAACACCTATCCCATTGCCTGGCTCTTAATAAATACTTGAAAAGTATTAGTTCTTCACCATTTTTCATTAACAAGCTCATATAATTTTAGTTCAACTCAGTAAACATTTGTTGCATGTGAATATATGAAGAAGCATCCTTCACTGTGTGCTGAGAATACAGAAATAAGTAGGAGACAGTTCTTTCCTTTATAGAGTAGATATGTAAGTTTACTGAGATCCAAGACTGGACTTTATGGCGATAAAGTGCCTGAATATGCTTTATTTACAAATTGAACTCACAGTAATTATCTATCAAAGATAAACCATCTTCATGGCTCACAGTGGGGAGGAAGAGGGTATCAGTGAATGGTTCCGATTTTCGTAAAAGGAAAATATTGTTTTAGAAATAAAATTTCCTCTATTTACCTTCTTTGCCACCACACATTTACATAATCCTTACCCTGTGTCCTCAAAACGTGAATGTGTGAAAACAGTGCTCTGTGTTAGCTGCTTTTGGCACCTAATGCTACATTTCATAATGAAACATTGCTTCAATCTTATAATAGCAGGGAAGTTCATTTTCACCTAGAGGGAAACCCTTGCTTTGGTTCAGTGCCTTTCTTTTATGTTCCATTCTGGAAAAACATACTCCAAGCCTGCATTGGGTCAGACCTTTCAGAATGGAAGAGTGGGGAAAGGAGATCAGCACACGGTTTACAGACTAGAAATCTGCTTGGCAAAGGAGTTGCTGAAGACCATGGCGTAGAAGCTGCAGAGAAAGTACCTTTATGATTGATTTGCATTCAAGTCAGACTGACTGCCGTGTGGTCATTTTTCTAACCCATAACTGCTCACACTGCAGCAGTCTGCTATCTGCAGGGTGTCTGAATTATAGCAGGCTATGTCCGTGTTCCCTCTTATACAAATTACTTACACTGGTTTCTTTTTCCATGCAAATTCATCAGTTTTACAGCCCTTCGAAGCCAGTCAGGAAACTCTGGCCTAGAGCACAAATTGATAAAATGAGTTAATTTTACTATACTTACTTTTTTCTTTCTAAGAGCCCTCTCTCATAAGCAGTGTTCAGGAAGCATATTACGGTAAAAGGAAGATAACAAAGGAGTTGAATTTTCTTGCCACAAATTACTTTCCAAGTTAATTCCCTTTAACGATGATTCCAGATTTGCTTGAGTTTTCATAGCATTGTGCGTTTACAACTGTGCCTTTGATAGAAAAAAGAACAAGTATTTTCCCATGTTCACTCCTTTTGTGCCAGTGACATGGACTTTCTTAACAAGATCTGTGCCACTAGAATGCAAAACAACACTAAATTGTGCTGGGCCCATAGAACTGTGTGCTGTTGTTGGACTTTCCCCCCACCCCCCCACAGTCTTAAAGTACAAGTTCCCAAAGTCTCAGTGAGTACATTAGAGTATGTAATCTAGAGAGAAATAAACCTCTCTCTTTTTTTTTTTTCAATAGTTCTTTTACAAGTTGGAAATCCAGTACTAAATCCTGATAGTCTTTTTGGGGGGATACCTATTAGCCAATATTCCATCTTCTTTAGTTGCCGTGCAAATTTGAGGAAAGACCAGCTATGATGGTTAATCTTTAAAATGTAAACCCCACGAGGGCAAGGGTTTTTATATATCTTGTCCACTGATGGATCTCAAGCATCTGGAGCAGAGCCTGGCATATTAAAGGTGCTCCATAAATATTTGGTGAATTCAACTGAATGCAGCCTCTCAGAGAAGATGTGCCGTTAGCCATAGGCTGGCCGCACTAGTCACTTAGTTAATGCTCCCCGCTGATTCCCATTGAACACGTTGTGAACTCAGTGCTCTGTCATCTCCCAGGCAGAGTAGCTTGAAATTTTGGATAGAGTTTTTTTTTTTTTTCCATCATCTTCTCTTTCCAGCAATGCAAGCCTGAGCAGATTGTCTCTGGTGGATGGCAGAAGTTCGATAACCACAACCTTATCCAACTACTAATGTGTACAGAAGAGCAGGTCATTAAGAGGGTTGGCTACTAAAGTAACCCCTTTCTTCCAATAGCCCACATTACTGTAATGATTCCTTAATAGCAAACCGTTTATTAAGAAATGACACAAAGACTACGTTCTATTCATGACAGGAAAGAAGGGCGGGGGGAGGAGGATGAATGACTTAGGAATAACATCTTAAGAGACAATTCCCCAACATTAACCTTTGTTGTTGTTGTTGTTGTTTTTGACATCTTTATTGGAGTATACTTGCTTTACAATGGTGTGTTAGTTTCTGCTTTATATCAAAGGGAATCAGTTATACATATACATAGGTTCCCATATACCTTCCCTTTTGCGTCTCCCTCCCTTCCACCCTCCCTATCCCACCCCTCTAGGTGGTCACAAAGCACCGAGCTGATCTCCCTGTGCTATGTAGCTGCTTCCCACTAGCTATCTATTTTACGTTTGGTAGTGTATATATGTCCATGCCACTCTCACTTTGTCATAGCTTACCCTTCCCCCTCCCCATATCCTCAAGCCCATTCTCTAGTAGGTCTGTGTCTTTATTCCCATCTTATCCCTAGGTTCTTCATGACATTTTTTTTCTTAAATTCCATATATATGTGTTAGCGTACGGTATTTGTCTTTCTCTTTCTGACTTACTTCACTCTGTATGACAGACTCTAGGTCCATCCACCTCACTACAAATAACTCAATTTCATTTCTCTTTATGGCTGAGTAATATTCCATTGTATATATGTGCCACATCTTCTTTATCCATTCATCCGATGATGGACACTTAGGTTTCTTCCATCTCCTGGCTATTGTAAATAGAGCTGCAATGAACATTTTAGTACATGACTCTTTTTGAATTATGGTTTTCTCAGGGTATACGCCCAAGTAGTGGGATTGCTGGGTCATATGGTAGTTCTATTTGTAGTTTTTTAAGGAACCTCCATACTGTTCTCCATAGTGGCTATACCAGTTCACATTCCCACCAGCAGTGCAAGAGGGTTCCCTTTTCTCCACACCCTCTCCAGCATTTATTATTTCTAGATTTTTTTGATGATGGCCATTCTGACCAGTGTAAGATGATATCTCATTGTAGTTTTCATTTGCATTTCTCTAATGATTAATGATGTTGAGCATTCTTTCATGTGTTTGTTGGCAATCTGTATATCTTCTTTGGAGAAATGTCTGTTTAGGTCTTCAGCCCATTTTTGGATTGGGATGTTTGGTTTTTTGTTATTGAGCTGCATGAGCTGCTTATAAATTTTGGAGATTGATCCTTTGTCAGTTGCTTCATTTGCAAATATTTTCTCCCATTCTGAGGGATGTCTTTTTATCTTGTTTATGGTTTCCTTTGCTGTGCAAAAGCTTTGAAGTTTCATTAGGTCCCATTTGTTTATTTTTGTTTTTATTTCCATTTCTCTAGGAGGTGGGTCAAAAAGGATCTTGCTGTGATTTATGTCAAAGAGTGTTCTGCCTATGTTTTCCTCTAAGAGTATGATAGTTTCTGGCCTTACATTTACGTCTTTAATCCATTTTGAGCTTATTTTTGTGTATGGTGTTAGGGACTGTTCTAATCTCATACTTTTACATGTCCCTGTCCAGTTTTCCCAGCACCACTTATTGAAGAGGCTGTCCTTTCTCCACTGTACATTCCTGCCTCCTTTATCAAAGATATGGTGAACATATGTGCATGGGTTTATCTCTGGGCTTTCTATCCTGTTCCATTGATCTGTATTTCTGTTTTTGTGCCAGTACCATACTGTCTTGATTACTGTAGCTTTGTAGTATAGTCTGAAGTCAGGGAGACTGATTCCTCCAGCTCTGTTTTTCTTTCTCAAGATTGCTTTGGCTATTCGGGGTCTTTTGTGTTTCCATACAAATTGTGAAATTTTTTTGTTCTAGTTCTGTGAAAAATGCCAGTGGTAGTTTGATAGGGACTGCATTGAATCTGTGGATTGCTTTGGGTAGTAGAGTCATTTTCACAATGTTGATTCTTCCAATCCAAGAACATGGTATATCTCTCCATCTATTGGTATCATCTTTAATTTCTTTCATCAGTGTCTTATAATTTTCTGCATACAGGTCTTTTGTCTCCTTAGGTAGGTTTATTCCTAGATATTTTATTCTTTTTGTTGCAATGGTAAATGGGAGTGTTTTCTTAATTTCATTTTCAGATTTTGCATCATTAGTATGTAGGACTGCCAGAGATTTCTGTGCATTAATTCTGTATCCTGCTACTTTACCAAATTCATTGATTAGCTCTAGTAGTTTTCTGGTAGCATCTTTAGGATTCTCTATGTATAGTATCATGTCATCTGCAAACAGTGACAGCTTTACTTCTTCTTTTCCGATTTGGATTCCTTTTATTTCCTTTTCTTCTCTGATTGCTGTGGCTAAAACTTCCAAAACTATGTTGAATAATAGTGGTGAGAGTGGGCAACCTTGTCTTGTTCCTGATCTTAGTGGAACTGGTTTCAGTTTTTCACCATTTAGGATGATGTTGGCTGTGGGTTTGTCATATATGGCCTTTATTATGTTGAGGAAAGTTCCCTCTATGCCTACTTTCTGCAGGGTTTTTATCATAAATGGGTGTTGAATTTTATTGAAAGCTTTCTCTGCATCTTTTGAGTTGATCATATGGTTTTTATCCTTCTATTTGTTAATATGGTGTATCACATTGATTGATTTTCATATATTGAAGAATCCTTGCATTCCTGGAATAAACCCCACTTGATCATGGTGTATGATCCTTTTAATGTGTTGTTGAATTCTGTTTGCTAGTATTTTGTTGAGGATTTTTGCATCTATGTTCATCAGTGATATTGGCCTGTAGTTTTCTTTCTTTGTGACATCTTTGTCTGGTTTTGGTATCAGGGTGATGGTGGCCTCGTAGAATGAGTTTGGGAGTGTTCCTCTCTCTGCTATATTTTGGAAGAGTTTGAGAAGGATAGGTGTTAGCTCTTCTCTAAATGTTTGATAGAATTCGCCTGTGAAGCCATCTGGTCCTGGGCTTTTGTTTGTTGGAAGATTTTTAATCACAGTTTCAATTTCAGTGCTTGTGATTGGTCTGTTTATATTTTCTACTTCTTCCTGATTCAGTCTTGGCAGGTTGTGCATTTCTAAGAATTTGTCCATTTCTTCCAGGTTGTCCATAAATAAGGAAACACAAGCTTTAAATGATACATTAAACAAGATGGACTTAATTGATATTTATAGAACATTCCATCCAAAAACAACAGAATACACATTTTTCTCAAGTGCTCATGGAACACTCTCCAGGATAGATCATATCTTGGGTCACAAATCAAGCCTTGGTATATTTAAGAAAATTGAAATTGTATCAAGTATCTTTTCCAACCACAACGCTATGAGACTAGATATCAATTACAGGAAAAGATCTGTAAAAAAATACAAACACATGGAGGCTAAACAATACACTACTAAATAACCAAGAGATCACTGAATAAATCAAAGAGGAAATCAAAAAATACCGAGAAACAAATGACAGTGGAGACACGACAACCCAAAACCTATGGGATGCAGCAAAAGCCGTTCTAAGAGGGAAGTTTATAGCAATAAAATCCTACCTTAAGAAACAGGAAACATCTCGAATAAACAACCTAACTTTGCACCTAAAGCAATTAGAGAAAGAAGAACAAAAAAACCCCAAAGTTAGCAGAAGGAAAGAAATCATACAGATCAGATCAGAAATAAATGAAAAAGAAATGAAGGAAATGATAGCAAAGATCAATAAAACTAAAAGCTGGTTCTTTGAGAAGATAAACAAAATTGATAAACCGTTAGCCAGACTCATCAAGAAAAAAAGGGAGAAGACTCAAATCAATAGAATTAGAAATGAAGAAGAAGAAGTAACAACTGACACTGCAGAAATACAAAAGATCATGAGAGATTACTACAAGCAACTCTATGCCCAACCGTAACCTTTGGGGAAAACTCCTCGGTGGAACAAAATCCACAAGTACTTCAGGCTGGAGTAATCGCAGTGCCGCTTAAGAGATTTGGGGAGCCAGTTCTCACTATTTATGTGTATTTACGGATTTCTAAGTGTCATTTTGCACTAAAAGTTTGGGAGAGGGGGTGCAAATGGAGAGGGAGGGTAGTTATTTACTCTTCTTAATTCAAAGTATATTTACTGATCATCAGCTGTTTGGAAACGTAAAAGAGGCTGTGGGATCTGTAGGATTAAAGGCCATCTGGTGTAAGGCCTCTGACTTCATGACCTAGGAAAGTTACTAAACCTCCTTGTACCTCAGTCCTTCCTAGTGGTGTTGTAAGGATTCAATAGGATGAGGTGCTGAAAACTCTTAGCCCAGTATCTGCCCAAAAGTGATGCTTAGTAAATGTTAGTCCTTGTTGTGATGGTGATAGCTGTAGCAGTGATGGGTGGTGCTGGTGGTAGTGGTGGTGAATTTTCACTTTTATCATAATGAATATTAGAATGATGAGGTCCAAAGAGTTTAAGTGACTTAACCAAGTTCTGCAGGTGGTTATTGGCAGAGCTGGACTCTAAACAATCTCTCCCAGGCCCTGACCAGCACTTTTTCTATGCCCTGGGATGTCTATCTTTACAGAGCTCAAGTTGCACTCAATCTAGTTGGGTAGAAAATCTCATGTATGAGTTCACTAAAGAATGATGAAGCCTATGGTCAAGTACACATGGAGCAAAATCAGGTTTCACAATATACAGAGCAGACAGGAAATGTTGTTGTTGGTCCAGTCCTTCCTTGACATCCCCACGTTTGATTGGCAGTGGCTATAATCTCTGCACCACACCAGCAGGCAGTTAGCAGTCATTAGCTTCAGAAGCCCAGCATGACATCCTGGACAGACACCTGACAAATCATTTAACCCTCTCTCGACAACTTACTTCCCTAATTTGCAAAAAGGACGTAATGCCATCATTAGCTAAGAAGCACATTTTGTTATATACATCTTTTTGATATTTTATATTTATTAGACTAGTATAATCATTTGCTCGTTTATGCCCTTCCATAGTGTATAATGAGAAACATGTCTTTTATACCTGTTTACTATCCAGAAAGAGGTGACAGATACCAATTGTGAAAATTCTATTTTCTTCCTTGACACTGTAGTTTAGGTCTCCATTCCCTTTCACTGGGACTCCCGAATCAACCTACCAACTGACTTCCCCACCTCTGGAGTCTTGGTCTCCTTATGTGCATTTTGTATGCTGCCGTTATATTAACATTCCTCAGATTCAACAATTATTTTATCACCCCGCTACTCAGAAAATGTCATGGTTTCCACAGATCACTCACTTACCTCCTACCTCCAAACGTAACGTATGCACTCTTTTGCTTAGAAACCCTCTCCTATCTCCTTCTGGGCCTCTTTACATCCCAACCATCCTTGAAGGCTCAGCTTAAGCACCCACCCTTCCTGGAATTAACCCTTTTTCTGATCCCACAAGCCAGTGGGATCTATTACTCCTTTGAACTTTCCTAACACATTCTTTTCATTTTCCCTATGAGATTTAACACATTCAGCCTTGCATTAGATATTCAGGTATTATTTTATTATTCTGCTAGGTTGTAAACCCCGTGGGGACAGAGATACTACATACCCTTTTTGCATCTCAAGTTTAAGGCCAATACTGTACATGAAAGTCAGGGTGGTGCGGCAGGAAAAGCACAGGTTTCGAGGTCAGACATCCTTGCATTTTAATCCTGGCTCTCTCTTTCTTGCCTTTCTATGATCCAGGACAAGTGATTTAACCTCACTCCAGGGCTTAGTTCTCCTCAGCTAGAAAATGTACCTTTCCTGAAAAGATTGTTTTGAGGCTTAAGTTAGATATAATAAAGTGCTTCTCAAAACATGGCCCCCTAGGTACTCAGAAAAGCCTGCTGAAAGTACACCTTCTGAGTTCTTAGTTACTTGTCAAGGCTCCTCCTGTTCTTCAGATTAGAGGCACTGAGAATACCCAACCCACTGCAAGGATACTTTGACTGCGACCTCTACACTCAGATATAAGGCTTTCTCTTTGGCTGTCACAGTATCACTGAATCAGAATCCACGCCAATAAGCTGACATTCATACCAGACATACAGACAGACAGCACCGGGTGATGTTTCCTTACAAGACTCTTTTCAAGAAGGCAGAATTTGGATGCTCTTTTTTAGATTATAGCTACAGTGTACTAAATGGATCACAGGAAATAAATATACAGGCAAGTTAAAGAACATTTCTGTGGGCTTAATTATTTTTTTATTCTCTCTGAGAAGTAGACACACCACATGCACGCATGTATTTTTCTTCCTTTACCTGTTCTGGCTCCCTTGACATTGTAAAAGTATAAGCAAGGTAAAAGATATTTTCCAGGGTAGAACAAGATGAAGTGTTAGGGTTCCCTGGTGGCGCAGTGGTTGAGAGTCCACCTGACGATGCAGGGGACATGGGTTCGTGCCCCGGTCCGGGAAGATTCCACATGCCGCAGGGCGGCTGGACCCGTGAGCCATGGCCGCTGAGCCTGCGCGTGCAGAGCCTGTGCTCTGCAACGGGAGAGGCCACAACAGTGAGAGGCCTGCGTACCACACACACACAAAAAAAGATAAAGTGTTAAATGGAAGAGCAGCTTGATGTTCACCAGTAGGTGGAGGGCCTCAGACTTCTCTCAGTGGAGTCAAGTCCATCTCACTCACATCTTGCTCTGTCTTTCCTTCCAAGAGGAAGCGAGTGGGGTCATGCAGTTTCCACGGCGCTTCATCCGGCGGAAGCCTCAACCCCATCTTGAAACTTGTGAGGAAAATCTAAATCCAGACCCATGATACTGATTAGCCTTATCCTCTTTTTTAGTTAACGAGAGATGCCAATCTCTAAGCTCCATGAAGGCACAAACATTAAGCACCTATTATATGCCATGTTGCTAAAAGGGATAATGGGTGGTCCATGCCCATATTAGAGCAATCCCCTCCACACCCCATGGCCTATTTCAGACATCAAATATTATGAAATCAAAGGGGAGATTATGTAAATAAATTTAATATAAAAAGAAAATTTGGGAACGACTAGCAAAATTATTAATTAGAACTCCCTTTACACTTACTGTCAAGCCTAACCATTTGTTTTTGAAGTAAAGGCCTTCCTCCATAGAGCCTGTCATTGAGAAATGTGTCTGAATTTCAGAAAGTATGTGTGAATTTCAGAGCTTTCTATTTCTTAGCAGTGACTATTTTTATATAACGATAGTTGCGATTAAGGTTTAGCCATTGCTATTAATCAAACAACTAAATGTTTATTTTAGAAATTGCTGTGTCCTCTCATGCCTTTTCTTGATTCCACAGTTTTATTATGGCTTCACAATTCACCCAGTTTCCCAAGCTGCCGTCCTGGGAATTATCCCATACTCCTCCTTTTCCCTTATTACCACACTCAAGAAGTCAATACATTTTCTCAATTCTAACTCCTAAACAGCAGTCACCAGGCTCCTTTCTATCCCTTGAATTTAGACCACACCCCCATCTTCTTTTATTTAAATGAATTCCACTGGCCTCCACGGTTTTACTGATTATATTCTTTAACTGCCACCCCTCCCCACTCCAAGCTTACCCTCCTGACAGGTGGTGTGTCTAGCTTATAAGTGCAAATTTGATGACAGCATACTTTGTTGGTTCTCCTTTGACTAACAATCAATTCCATTTGACCAATGCTTACTGACTGCCTCCTGGTGTCCGGGATTGTATTAGATACTAGCAATATAAACCCAAAAGTCCCCAATGATAGTGGAGTGTGATAAGTCCTTTAATAGCTTATAAACTTGGGAATCGACTGAACTCAAATTCATGTTCCTTAAAGAAACCTACCTACCTTCATGACCTGACCTTAAATCTCTCCTCTTTTCCCCATGTATTATATACTACATCATATCAAGTTATCAGAAATCCAGTCACATTTTATGTTCCCTTACCTTTTTGTTTTTTTCCGCGGTACGCGGGCCTCTCACTGTTGCGGCCTCTCCCGTTGCGGAGCACAGGCTCCGGACGCGCAGGCTCAGCGGCCATGGCTCAGGGGTGCAGCCACTCCGCGGCATGTGGGATCTTCCTGGACCCGGGCACGAACCCCTGTCCCCTGCATCTGCAGGCGGACTCTCAACCACTGCGCCACCAGGGAAGCCCCGTTCTCTTACCTTTATAAATGCTGTTCCCTCTGCCTAGAATACCTCCATTCCTCTCAGTTGGGTAAATCCTACTTGTCCTTTTAACATTCTTCCCAGGCATCACATTTACTGAGGCCCTTTTACTCCCTTGAACCTCTTATCCCTCAGCTGGGTTACATACCCACTTCTGTGCAGGCATGTCAATTTAGGAATAACTCTAGCAAAGGACTTATCAGACTGTATCGAAATTAATCTGTCAGCCTCACTCTCTAGAGCTGTTTCAGGGTAGGGACCACATCATTCATTTAAGTGCCTTCCTTACCCAGCACAATTCTTAGCAATAGCAAACTCTCAGTAATCATTTGCTGAAAGAATGAAAGTCCCTGGTTCATGATTTTCCTAATTACCCTTTCTTCTTATGGATATGAGCCTCTATTTAATTTATTTATATATCCACTTCTATGGGCTTAAAACTCTCAAACTAATGCCTCAATACAGAAATATATGCATCTATTGCTCCCACCTTGTGTAATCTTTCAAAAGAACAGATTATTTGCACTTATATAGTTACATCACTGATTTTACACAGAATTGTTTTCCAAGATTGATAGATGTTATTTATTCATTTGAAAATATTTATTAAGCTACTCCTGTAAACAGAATATCCAGGACATAAAGAAGTACGGAGAATCACATCTCCCACAAGGGTCAGCTCTGAAAATCATGTGTTGTCAAAGTTATTTTTAACAGTCCCTTAAATCAGAGGTCGGCAAATTCTTCTATATAAATATTTTCTGTTGTGTGAACCATATGGTCTCTGTCACAGCTACTTGTCTCTGCTGTTGTAGTGTGGAAGCAGAGACAGTATGTAAATGAAGGGGTGTGGCTATTCCAGTACAACTTAATCTACAAAAATTATGGCTCAGGGACCATAGTTTGAGGACACTGCCTTACATTAGAAGGTGGGACAAATAGTAAAGTAAAGATGTATGCAGGATGCTGAGGTGATTCGGAGTAAGGAGAAATCACAGATTTCTCAGGGCAAGAAATTGGTAATGAGTGGCCTAGAAAGATGAATTTGCAGTTCAGAACTAATTCCAAAATACAGGTGAGTGGAAGCTATCAGGATCAGACAAAGTTAGAAAAGCCCAGGGAGTATTTTGTCTGGTCATTCAAGAAAAGTTTCAGACCAAAACGTGGAGGTATTTTTGTTAAAAGCATACAGGAATGTTGCAACCTTGGTGACAATTTACCATTACAAAAAGAGAAAAGATGAAAGGTATGTTATAAAAAAAATAAAAATAAATATGTGCTTCCGATGTAGATGATTTTTATTGTCAATATTCTTTTAAGGTCTGAGTTTATTACTGATTATTTTTGATGATCTTACCATATAAATTCAAAAATAAAATGTGTTAAATGCGACACTGAAATATGCTCTTATTGGTCTTTTATTTACAGAACTTACCTGATGTTTCTTTCTTTTTTTTTTTTTTTTTTTTTTAATTCTAGCACCAATAGCTGCAGGAACTGGCCCAAATTTTTCTCTCTCAGATTTAGAAAGTTCTTCATACTACAGCATGAGTCCGGGAGCAATGAGGAGGTCTTTACCCAGCACATCCTCTACCAGGTAATTTGATTGATGGCTCATAAAGAGGTCATAATTCATAGTTACATACCTTGATTTTAACTCTGGGCCTGCTAGACACTTAGCAGTGTGTCTGTAGTAGTAGAAGATACTAGAAATGGGTTCAGCCCCAGTGGATTTTCAGTCTCACTGGGGAGAGAAAGCAAATGCATATGCAGCATGCATATATGTGTATACACACACACACACACAGACACACACACACACAAGTCAGTGAAAAATTGTGTGGCATAGGCTGAAAATAGTTAAAGACAGCTTTATCCGAAAGGAGTGACTTGTGCTCAGCTATAAACTGTAAGCACTCGTCGGGGTTGGTGAGATGGAAAGTAAAGGAATGGTGTTCTGGGTGGGGTGAAGACATGAGCAAAGGCATGGAGGAAGGATGGATGATGAACATAGCAGGTTCTCAGGAAATTAAGGACAAGACTTGACTAGGGAAAAGGGGGTGTGTTTTGGCTTGTTTGGCAGAAAGCTGACACTGGTGACATCAGTCCCAGTCTCCATGCCCACAACAGACATTACAGCTCAGTCCCGGCTCTTTTCCTACTGAGCCCCCGACAGGTCTCAAAATCCAGTCTACTGGAGTTGCCCTGTGAGATGCAACCTATTTGATATCCTGGTGTGAGGATGTAAAAGCAAATGCAGTCCCCCGGCAGTGTGAGGCCAGATCATAAACACTGTTACACCGGGAGACCTTTAAAAGAGCAAAGCTAAAAGAACATAACCAGATAACAATTCTGGGGTTCTTGATCCCCTTGAGGTCACAAAGCCAAAATCAAAATGAAGCATTTTGCAAGATCCTGTTGTCTCTAGATAACCTGTACCAGAGGGAAAGGGATTAGGCATTAAACCCACAGTATTCTTTTACAAATTGGCTTTAGCACTGGACTGTGACAACAAAGAAAAGAATGGTGCCGAACAATCTTTAATGTTTGTGTACTTCGCAGAAAAACGTTTGACAAAGGTATATTCCTCCTAAAGCAAGTACCAGAGTTTTAGGATTTAAAACAATGGCCAGATGATAGAAATTTTCCATGGTAGAGATTCATTCTTACCTTGACTTTTAACCATATTTTAACTGTATATTTAATCATGACTTTAAAAAAAATCAGCTTAGTCATTACCGATACCTTGAAGACAGTTAAAGAAACAGTTATTCCTTAAATATAACCACCAGATTCTACCATCATCTTTCTTGCTGTTTAAATGTCCCCCTCAGTTCACTGGGGTATCAGCTCCTCAGGAAAAAAAAGTCTCCAATCCGAAAAAAACACTTATAATAAAAGAATGAGATTGTGAACACATTTGGATGTTAATACATTTTGAGGATTTTGAATGTTTGCTGATGGAAGAGACACTGGGTGTAACTACACTCAGTGAACATGAAAGAGCTTTGCAAATACTTGTGGTCAGTGATTAATTTAAAAGTTGATGGGCTATTTGTTTTTCATATGTGTGCTGCGTATGTACCATGGACATCCCAAATACCCTTTCAACTTCTCCAGCTGTTTTGTTGCCTTTTGTTGTGATTCTCTGTGTGGAAACCTGGTTATTAATGTTGTTTAAAAGGCTAGTGTCGTTCCTATAATCTGCAAATAACTAACCCTGATAAGGTGCTAATTACAAACAGCATCAGTAGTTAATAACTTGGTAATATGTTTGTTTTGCTCACATTAGACTCTCCTAAGATGATTCTTTTAAAATTATTCTTTAAGTATATAGACTCAGCAGAATTATCTGTGTACAGGTGAGAAAATGTGCCCAGAAGAATGCCCCAGATTTACATATAGAAAAGTTCATCAACCAATCAATATTTGTTGATGCTGTGCCACTATTAATCGGACACCTGCTCTGTGGCAGGCACTGTATTAGGTGCTTTACATCCCTGATATGAGTTAATCTTCACAGTAGTTTTACAATATAGACAGTGTTGCCATTTAACAGTGGGTCAGCCTAGAGCTCAGAGAAGTTAAGTAACTTGCCCAAGGTGACAGACCAAGTAAATGGCAGAGTCTACATTCAAACTCAGGTCTGTTGAAAATTTAAAACCATGCTCTTTTCACACTGAATCCTCTTAGGAATGAGGCTCACTCTTTTAGTAAGGAACAGTAGAATGGGAAGCCCCCAGAAAGGAATACCCAGCATCTCTACTTTTCCTGGACACTTAGCATTTACTATTTTGAATTATTATTATCATCTTTGAGGTATGTACAGGTCCTGCTTCCCCATCTGGACTGTAAATCCCTTAGAGAACAGTGTCTAAGTCTTCTAAATCAGCAACAAACATTTATTAGGTCCCAAGGATATTGTCCTAGGCACTGTGGATATAAAGTCAAGTACAGGAGCTTTGCAATCTCGAGGTAGAGACTAACAAATGAATGGAGATTGTCAGTTCAGGGCACTAGAAACACTCAGGAAAGATGTGTTTTGCTGTTTTGTGGGGACAGGGTAAAGCTTCTAGGCTTTGTACGTAGTAGGAATTAAGCAAATATTTGGAATGAAGGTAGTAGTCTTACCTTAATTTCTAGGTAGAATTGATAGGAACAAAACAAATTCCACACACAAGAGAGACTGCTTGGAAGAGTATTTATCCTCCCTCTTATATAGAGATCTTACTAGTCCTTTCCAGTGCTCCTCAGATGTTTCTGGGAGAGTAGAATCACTGTGTTAGAAAGTCAAAAGCAAGAAACCAAAATTAATGACTGATTCATTTCTAAATTTTAAAAAACAAAGAAGACTGATAAGCATTAACTGTAGGTTCTGTACCCCTTCATAGTAAACATCTGCAGAATCATAGAAGGGTAGTGTAAAAATTGGGATAGTGTATACTTTTTTAATCCCAGAGAACTTCATCGAGATAAATCAACTGTCAAGTTTGTGAAGTCAGTAAACTTTGTCTTGGAAGCCCTCCACTCGTCCTTCCTGGCACTTCTAATTTCCTTCCCTCCTGCATCCTGTTCTCTCCTCCAACCTGTGTCGCCACTTGCAAACATTTATCCTGTATCAACCCTTGACAGTCCTTGCTTTCAAACTACGGGGTCAGCTAATATCTACACATTCTTTCACCTTTAGGATTTAATAACTGCATGAGTATTTGCGTTTCATTAGAGGACACCAAGGAAATCAAAAGCTTTAGAAACTCAGAGAAGTATTAATAATGGGAGAATGACGGGCAGTGAAGTTGGCCTTTTGGGTGGGATCTCACTGAGTCATGACACTTGGGCGAATCCTTGTCACAAGTACTCATATGACTGTTTCTAAATCTGTAGCCCAAAAATAAATAAATAAATAAATAAGTCTGTAGCCCAGTTCAGCAGTTTTTGAGCATCTGTTATTAGTCAGATACTGTGATAGGCACTAGAGATAACAAAAAACAAAAACACCTGATAGTCTCCTTCCCCACAGATCTCACAGTTTTATCAGAATATGCATGTCTTACCTTTTATTTGCCAAGGAACATAAGGAAAATATTTATTTTGTTTCCAATTTGTATTCTTCCAACTTCCAAAATTATTTCAAGCGGCTTTCAATTTAAAAACACAACAGATAGTATTAAATATAGAGAGGACAGAAACCATTTGGAAAGATAGGAGAGATTATTATATCAGGAACGTGAACCCAGAATTATGCCTTACGTTTAGCCCTGAAATTCCTGGTTGCCAAGGCAAGAAGGGGAAACACTAAGTTATATAATGTGCATTTGCTAATAAAAGGAAACAGTAGAAATTCATTTAAAGAGACCATATTTTTTTCTGGTTTTATGTATTAGGAGGAATTTTTGTGTGTATATCCTTTTATAAAAGACTTCTATTAGATGCAGTTTTACATAAAATACAGAAAAGTTCTTTGAGTGGCTCTTTTTCATTGAACTTCAAGGAAAGCCAAGCAAAGAACATTAAATAAGCTATTAAAGGTTTTTCCTTTGGGTACTAAGCTAGCATGCTACAGATATGTTGCTTTCCTGTGGTCTGGCTTTAATGAAAATAGAGCTTAAAGACTAAGAATCCTGGAATGCCAAATTGAATAACTAGAAATTCGTGCCTTGAACTGGGCCTTCTGCATTTTTTTACTCAGGTTGCTGCAGTAGCCTCTTAACTCTCTCCCTGGGGGAAGGTTCCATCCCCTTCTTTTCCCTTTGCTTTTCAGAAGCCATCATCTGTGCAACTACCAGAGTGACCTTTCTAACAGATGACTCTGATGTCACTCCCTGTTTAGACTTTTTCAGGGAGTCTCCATTGCTTATAGGATAAAGTCCAGACATACAATATCTTCTATCACCCCATCCCCTTCTTTTGCTCTGCCCCTCCTGCTACTTCAGCCATAGCAAACACCTGCCAATTCTCTGCATGTGTCACACTCTGCTCATGGTGTTGTTACTGCCTGATATACACCTCCCTCCTGGAGTGATGTTCAAAATAGCAAATAACCTGTGTGACTTAAGCATACCACTTAGGACAGACCTGCCCTGCCACAGTGTGAAGTCCTGGAATGCCCCCCTGATGTGTCAAACCTTAACCCTTTAGGTTTGGGATCATGAGTCTGTTCTGGTGCAAAGATGGGATGACAGGGTTGGGGGAAATGTATGGGGCATGGGACAGTGGCACTTTGCCAACTGGTAAAGAAGTATTTCAGTATTTTAAAATCGAGAATGGCTGCCTGAGGGGTGCATCAGCTGAATAACAGCCTGTCTCTGCCCTGTCCTTTCTACCCCATCTCCTGACGCTCTCTTACAGACAGTTCAGGAAGCATCTCCTATGGGAAGCCTTTCC
Organism: Mesoplodon bidens; assembly: GCF_964165515.1. Classification (NCBI taxonomy): domain Eukaryota; kingdom Metazoa; phylum Chordata; class Mammalia; order Artiodactyla; family Ziphiidae; genus Mesoplodon; species Mesoplodon bidens. Next base: position 134,191,746 of record NC_138177.1, on the reverse strand, counting down.
CGACCTTCCCTGTGTATCACTTTTCCTAACTCCTTCAAAGAACCCACTATAACCTCTGTGTGGTTCCATTATCATACCTGTATTTCTCTTTGCACAATTTTGTTTACCTCTCTGTCTTCATCCACGAGATTCTAAACCCCATGGAGACAGGGGTTATGTCTGATTTATTTCAATATAGCAGCATTTAGCACAACACCTGGCATGCAGGAGGTGCACAATAAGTGTCTGATGAATGAACACATATTAAAAATTCTGTACCCTGACACAGGAGGAAGAGATTTCCCAACAAGCACTTGCACCAAGTATAAAATCTACCAATTCTGGTATGTTAGTGACATAATCAGTTAACACAATGAGAACAACATCAGCAACATGTAGCATTTCACTACCTTTTAACTCCTGAAGTCTCAAATTGAGAGGAAAAAAAATTCAGTCCTTTAACTGGTAGAAAATGGAATATATTCTGGAAATGTCCCAACCATACCTATGCAAAACTAAAAAATCCCCACCCTGATGGCATAGAATTTCATTTTGGTAATTTTGTTGTAGAGAAAGTGCATAAAAGTCACTGGGTCACGCTTTTTTCCATGTTCCTATTCACACAAGGAAGTGTACTCCTTCCTTCTCTTTTCATCTTGTTTATTCACTGTTTTATCTCTAGTGCCCAGATCAGTACCTGGACTGTTGTCACTGTGCAATAAGTCTGTTCTAAATGAACAGATCTGAATGGAAGATGAGAAAACCTAGCAAAAAACCAAACAGCAATCCGAGCTTTTCTTCAAGGGTCATGCGCCCTGATTTTTCTCCTTTCTGGGGTGGCAGAAGGGATTGAATTGATGTCTAGGGACATTGCTGACGGCTATGCCCCAGCCACTGCTCTAGGAGATGCAAATGTGAGCGTACTACTGACTCTTCCAGGTGGAGACAGGAGCGGGAGCCAGCCACCCGTTCCTCAAAGGAAAAAGGAACTGGAGGTGGGGGGCAGCAGAAACTCGAGTGACGATAAAAATCAAACCCAGACGCTTGGAACAACACAGACCCAAGACTTTGTTCCACATCCAGTGACTCACTAAACTGAACAAGAGCTGAAAGAGAGACCATGAACTACACTGAGTTGCCCAACTGCTTCCTCCCTTGGCTTTCTTTCCACCAGAGATGCCATGTCCAGGAGAAAGGTGCTTTGGATGACTTTTAAACATGTCCCCGTTTGTTATTTCAGCTCCACAAAGCGCCTCAAGTCTGTGGAGGATGAAATGGACAGTCCTGGTGAAGAGCCATTTTACACAGGCCAAGGGCGCTCCCCGGGGAGCGGAAGTCAGTCCAGCGGGTGGCATGAAGTGGAACCAGGTAAGCGGGCTGGACAGTGGGCTTGCAGCCACCCCTGTAAAGTCCAGGATACGTGGGAGCCCACGCCAGGCATAAAGGGAACGCAGCAAGCTCAGAGCAGTGGACTTTTTCCACGTGAACACATGTTTGTACCTGACTGCTGCTTTTATGAAAGGGTGGTAGTGAAAGGATGCCATTTAACTGAGAAGAGAGACTGAGAATGGTGTGTAGGGTTTTCTACTCTTACATCTTTTCACCTACACTGCAATCCAGCGTTCCATTTGCCTTTGCTTTCATTTTATACTAATTGCCTTTTGGGTCTGGTTTTATCTTTTAATAATCAAAATAAAAATCTATCAACTTTTTCAACTGCGTTGATAACATTAGAAAGGTAGAATGGGTTCCCTGTGTGGTAGCTTGTATCTTGGATCTTTATAAAATGAGACTTTTAAATATGTTTTCCTGTTACTGGATTTCATCATGATTCTTTTTTATTTAAAAGGAACAGCTATCTTTATGTCCCTCTTTCATGGACTAAGCAAATGATGACTGCTAGTTTAACCTCCTGGGGTAGTTCAGTCTTGGCTCTGGAGTCTTGAGTAATGTGACTAATTCTGATAGCAGAAGCTTTTTGAAACTTTTCTCAGTGTCTAACCTCCACATTGTCAAGGGAAAATCTTCTCCAGTGGCTTCCTCGATATGCAAAGTCAAATGCTGTAGAGAATAGAGTGGGCTTTTGAAAAAGACAGGCAGAGTGTAATCCTGACTCCAGCTCCTGCTGGCTGTGTGATTATGGGCAAATTACCTAACCTCTCTGAAACTGATTGTCCCCATTTTTATAATCTGTCAATAATAATAGCTATGTCAGTGCTCTTGAGAATTAAATGAGGTAATATACATAACCTGTCTATGAATCACACCTAGTACGTAAGTTTGAAAAAATTTCCCCAGCCCGTGCCTCAGAGTAATTCCCTGCAAAAACAGACAAGCGCCAAGAAAATCTCTGAACCCCTTCATCTTCAAATCTTAACTTTTTTCTCTCCTCTCTAACATATCAAAAGAGAATCCTCAGAGGGTGTGACTATAAAGGAAATAGCACAAGGGAGATTTGGGGGATGATGGAACTGTGCTGTATCCTGTTTGTGGTGGTGATGGACAGGAATCTATACATGTGTTAACATTCATAGAAAAGTATGCCTTCCACTCCTGAACCCTCAGGCAGTTTTGCTATATGATAATTAAAAACAAAACAAAACCTCAGGCCCCACTGTCTGAGTCCTTTATCTTGTTCACTTTACTAAAATGCAGAAATTTCACTTTGCCTTACTTCTACCTAATCTTTTCACCCAACTCATTCATTCATTCGCTCACACCTTCACTGGGAACTTTTCTCATAATGAGGAACTATGCCTGGTTCTGGGAACTCAAGGATGAATGGGAAGGCTATGGCTCCTGCTTTCAAGGAATTCACAGTGGGGGTGGGGAAGAGACACATAAGAAGATTTTTAGGGGAGATTGGTTCAAGATGGCGGAGTAGAAGAATGTGCACTCACTCCCTCTTGTGAGAGCAGCAGATTCACAACTAACTGCTGAACAGTCATGAACAGGAAGACACTGGAACTCACCAAAAAAGATACCCCACATCCAAAGACAAAGGAGAAGCTGCAATGAGATGGTCAGAGGGGCGCAATCACAATAAAATCAAATCCCATAACCGCTGGGTGGATGACTCACAAACTGGAGAGCAATTATGCCACAGAAGTCCACCCACTGGAGTGAAGGTTCTGAGCCCCACGTAAGGCTTCCCAACCTGGGGGTCTGGCAATGGGAGAAGGAATTCCAAGAGAATCAGATGTTGAAGACTAGCAGGATTTGACTGCAGGACTTTGACAGGACTTGGGGGAACAGAGACTCCACTCTTGGAGGGCACACACAAAGTAGTGTGTACATCAGGACCCAGGGGGAAGGAGCAGTGACACTATAGGAGACTGAACCAGACCTACCTGCTAATGTTGGATGGTCTCCTGCAGAGGTGGGGGATGGCTGTGGCTCACCGTGGGGACAAGGACATTGGCAGCAGAAGTTCTGGGAAGTACTCCTTGGTATTAGCCCTCCCAGAGTCTGTCATTAGGCCCACCAAAGAGCCCAGGTAGGCTCCAGTGTTGGGTTGCCTCAGGCCAAACAACCAACAGGGAGGGAACCCAGCCCCACCCATCAACAGTCAAGTGGATTAAAGTTTTACTGAGCTCTGCCCACCAGAGCAACACCCAGCTCTACCCACCACCAGCCCCTCCCATCAGGAAGCTTGCACAAGCCTCTTAGCTAGCCTCATCCATCAGAGGGCAGACAGCAAAAGCAAGAAGAACTACAGTCCTGCAGCCTGTGGAACAAAAACCACATTCACAGAAAGACAGACAAAATGAAAAGGGAGAGGGCTGTGTACCAGAGAACAAGATAAAACTCCAGAAAAACAATTAAATGAAGTGGAGATAGGCAACCTTCCAGAAAAAGAATTCAGAATAATGATAGTGAAGATGATCCAGGACCTTGGAAAAAGAATGGAGGCAAAGATCGAGAAGATGCAAGAAATATTTAACCAAGACCTAAAAGAATTAAGGAACAAACACCTAGAAGAATTAAAGAACAAACAAACAGAGATGAATAATACAATAACTGAAATGAAATATACACTAGAAGGAATCAATAGCAGAATAACTGAGGCAGAAGAAAGGATAAGTGACCTGAAAGACAGAATGGTGGAATTCACTGCTGCAGAACAGAATAAAGTAAAAAGAGTGAAAAGAAGTGAACACAGCCTGAGAGACCTCTGGGAAAACATTAAACACACCAACATTTGCATTATAGGGGTCCGAAAAGAAGAGAGAGAGAAAGGACCCGAGAAAATATTTGAGGAGATTATCACTGAAAATTCCCTAACATGGGAAAGAAAATAGCCACCCAAGTCCAGGAAGCGCAGAGAGTCCCAGGCAGGATAAACCCAAGGAGAAACACGCTGAGACATGTAGTAATCAAATTCACAAAATTTAAAGACAAAGAAAAATTATTAAAAGCAACAAGGAAAAAATGACAAATAACATACAACGGAACTCCCATAAGGTTAACAGCTGATTTCTCAGCAGAAACTCTGCAAGCCAGAAGGGAGTGGCACCATATATTTAAAGGCATGAAAGGGAAGAACCTACAACCAAGATTACTCTACCCGGCAAGGATCTCATTCAGATTTGACAGAGAAATCAAAAGCTTTACAGACAAGCAAAAGCTAAAAGAATTCAGCACCACCAAACCAGCTGTATAACAAATGCTAAAGGAACTTCTCTAAGTGGAAAACACAAGAGAAGAAAAGGACCTACAAAAACAAACTCAAAACAATTAAGAAAATGGTAATAGGAACATACATATTGATAATTACCTTAAATGTGAATGGATTAAATGCTCCAACAAAAAGACCCAGGCTCACTGAATGGATACAAAAATAAGACCTGTATATGTGCTGTCAACAAGAGACCCACTTCAGACCTAGGGACACATACAGACTGAAAGCGAGGGGAAGGAAAAAGATACTCCATGCAAATGGAAATCAAAAGAAAGCTGAAGTAGCAATACTCATAGCAGGTAAAATAGATTTTAAAATAAAGAATGTTACAAGACACAAGGAAGGATGCTACATAATGATCAAGGGATCAATCCAAGAAGAAGATATAACAATTATAAATATGTATGCACCCAACATAGGAGCACCTCAATATATAAGGCAGGGGCTTCCCTGGTGGCGCAGTGGTTGAGAGTCCGCCTGCCGATACAGGAGACGCGGGTTCGTGCCCCGGTCTGGGAAGATTCCACATGCCGCGGAGCGGCTGGGCCCGTGATCCTGTGGCCGCTGAGCCTGCGAGTCTGGAGCCTGTGCTCCGCAACGGGAGAGGCCCCAGCAGTGAGAGGCCCGCGTACTGCAAAAAAAAATAAATTAAAAAAAAATATATATATATATATATATAAGGCAAATGCTAACAGCTATAACAGAGGAAATTGACAGTAACACAATAATAGTGGGGGACTCTTAACACCTCATTTATGCCAATGGACAGATCATCCAGACAAAAATTACTAAGCAAACAAAAGCTTTAAATGACACATAGACAAGATAGATTTAATTGATATTTATAGGACATTTCATCCAAAACCAGCATATTACACTTTCTTCTCTAGTGCACACGGAACATTCTCTTGGATAGATCACATTTTGGGTCACAAATCAAGCCTCGGAAAATTTAAGGATATTGAAATCATATCAAGCATCTTTTCTGATCACAATGCTATGAGATTAAAAATAAATTACAGGGGGTGCTTCCCTGGTGGTGCAGTGGTTGAGAGTCCGCCTGCCAATGCAGGGGACACGGGTTCATGCCCCAGTCTGGGAGGATCCCACATGCCACGGAGCGGCTGGGCCCGTGAGCCATGGCCGCTGAGCCTGCACGTCTGGAGTCTGTGCTGCGCAACGGGAGAGGCCCCAACAGTGAGAGGCCCACATACCGCAAAAATAAATACATAAATGGATAAATAAGTAAATAAATAAATTACAGGGGGAAAAATGTAAAAAACACAAACACATGGAGGCTAAACACTATGTTACTAAATAACCAAGAGATCACTGAAGAAATCAAAGAGGAAATAAAAAAATACCTAGAGACAAATGACAGTGAAAACATGATGATCCAAAACCTATGGGATGTAGCAAAAGCAGTTCTAAGAGGGAAGTTTATAGCAATACAAGCCTACCTCAAGAAACAAGAAAAATCTCAAATAAACAATCTAACCTTACCTCTAAAGGAACTAGAAAAAGAAGAACAAACAAAACCCAAAGTTAGTAGACGGAAAGAAATCATAAAGATCAGAGCAGAAATAAATGAAATAGACACAAAAAAAATAGCAAAGATCAATAAAACTAAAAGCTGGTTCTTTGAGAAGATAAATAAAATTGATAAACCATAAGCCAGACTCATCAAGAAAAAGAGGGAGAGGACTCACATCAATAAAATTAGAAATGAAAAAGGAGAAGTTGCAACAGACACCGCAGAAATACAAAGCATCCTAAGAGACTACTACAAGCACCTCTATGCCAATAAAATGAACAACCTGGAAGAAATGGACAAATTCTTAGAAAGTTATAACCTTCCAAGACTGAAACAGGAAGAAGTAGAAAACATGAACAGACCAATCATAAGTAATGAAATTGAAACTGTGATTAAAAATCTTCCAACAAACAAAAGTCCAGGACCAGATGGCTTCACAGGTGAATTCTATCAAACATTTAGAGAAGAGCTAACACCCATCCTTCTCAAACTCTTCCAAAAAATTGTAGAGGAAAGAAAACTCCTAAACTCTTTCCATGAGGCCACCATCACCCTGATACCAAAACCAAACAAAGATACTACAAAAAAAGAAAATTACAGACCAATACCACTGATGAATATAGATGCAAAAATCCTCAACCAAATACTAGCAAACAGAATCCAACAACACATTATAAAGGATCATACACCATGATCCAGTGGGATTTATCCCAGGGATGCAAGGATTCTTCAGTACATGCAAATCAATCAGTGTGACACACCATATTAACAAATTGAAGAATAAAAACAATATGATCATCTCAATAGATGCAGAAAAAGCTTTTGACAGAATTCAACACCCATTTATTAGAAAAACTCTCCAGAAAGTGGGCATAGTGGGTACCTACCTCAACATAGTAAAGGCCATATATGAGAAACCTAGAGCCAACATCATTCTCAATGGTGAAAAACTGAAAGCATTTCCTCTAAGATCAGGGACAAGACAAGATGTCCACTCTCGCCACTATTATTCAACGTAGTTTTGGAAGTCCTAGCCACAGCAATCAGAGAAGGAAAAGAAATAAAAGGAATACAAATTGGAAAAGAAGAAGTAAAACTGTCACTGTTGCAGATGACATGATACTATACATAAAGAATCCTAAAGATGCCACCAGAAAACTACTAGAGCTAATCAATGAATTTGGTAAAGTTGCAGGATACAAAATTAATGCACAGAAATCTCTTGCATTCCTATACACTAACAACAAAAGGTCAGAAAGAGAAATTAAGGAAACAATCCCATTCACCATTGCAACAAAAAGAATAAACCTACCTAAGGAGGTAAAAGACCTGTGCTCAGAAAACTATAAGACACTGATGAAAGAAATCAAAGATGACACAGACAGACACAGAGGTATACCATGATCTTGGATTGGAAGAATCAATATTGTGGAAATGACTATACTACCCAAAGCAATCTACTGATTCAGTGCAATTCCTATCACATTACTAATGGCATTTTTACAGAACTAGAACAAAAAATCTTAAAATTTGTATGGAGACACAGAGGACCCCGAATAGCCAAAGCAATCTTGAGGGAAAAAAAACGGAGCTGGAGGAATCAAAATCCCTGACTTCAGACTATAGTACTAAGCTACAGTAATCAAGGCAATATGGTCCTGGCACAAAAACAGAAATATAGATCAATGGAACAGGAGAGAAAGCCCAGAGATAAACCCACACACATATGGTCAACTAGTCTATGACAAAGGAGGCAAAGATATACAATGGAGAAAAGACAGCATCTTCAATAAGTGGTGCTGGGAAAACTGGACAGCTACATGTAAAATAATGAAATTAGAACACTCCATAACACCATACACAAAAATAAACTCAAAATGGATTAAAGACCCTAATGTAAGACCAGAGACTATAAAACTCTTAGAGGAAAACATAGGAAGAGCACTCTTTGACATAAATCACAGCAAGATCTTTTTTGACCCACCTCCTAGAGTAATGGAAATAAAAACAAAAATAGACAAATGGGACCTAATGAAGCTTAAAAAGCTTTTGCATAGCAAAGGAAACTACAAGCTGAAAAGACAACCCTCAGAATGGGAGAAAATATTTGCAAACGAATCAATGGGCAAAGGATTAATCTCCAAAATCTATAAACAGCTCATGCAACTCAATATTAAGAAAACAAACAACCCAATCAAAAAATGGGCAGATGACCTAAATCGACATTTCTCCAAATAAGACATACAGATGGCCAAAAGGCACATGAAAAGCTGCTCAACATCATGAGTTATTAGAGAAATATAAATCAAAACTACAGTGAGGGGGCTTCGCTGGTGGCACAGCTGTTAAGAATTTGCCTGCCAATGCAAGGGACATGGGTTCAAGCCCTGGACCAGGAAGATCCCACATGCTGTGGAGCAGCTAAGCCCATGTGCCACAGTTACTGAGCCTGCATGCCTAGAACCCGTGCTCTGCAACAAGACAAGCCACCGCAATGAGAAGCCCATGCACTGCAATGAAGAGTAGCCCCTGCTCACTGCAACTAGAGAAACCCCCATGCACAGCAACAAAGACCCAACACAGCCAAAATTAAAAAAAATAAAATTAATTAATTAAAACAAAACAAAAAAAACTACAGTGAGGTCTTACCTCATACCAGTTAGAATGGGCATCATCAGAAAATCTACAAACGACAAATGCTGGAGAGGATGTGGAGAAAAGGAAACCCTCTTGCACTGTTGGTGGGAATGTAAATTGATACAGCCACTATGGAGAACAGTATGGAAGTTCCTTTAAAAACTAAAAATAAAATTACCATATGAACCAGCAATCCCACTACTGGGCATATACCCAGAGAAAACCATAATTCAAAAAGACACATGCGGGCTTCCCTGGTGGCGCAGTGGTTGAGAGTCCGCCTGCCGATGCAGGGGACACGGGTTCGTGCCCCGGTCCGGGAAGATCCCACATGCCGCAGAGCGGCTAGGCCCGTGAGCCATGGCCGCTGAGCCTGTGCGTCCGGAGCCTGCGCTCCGCAAGGGGAGAGGCCACAACAGTGAGAGGCCCGCATAACGCAAAAAAAAAAAAAAAAAAAAAAAAAAAAAAAAAAAAAAGACACATGCACCCCAGTGTTCATTGCAGCAATATTTATGATAGCCAGGTCATAGAAATGCCCATCGACAGATGAATGGATAAAGAAGAAGTGGTACATATATACAATGGAATATTACTCAGACATAAAAAGGAACGAAATTGAGTCATTTGTAGAGATGTGGATGGGCCTAGAGACTGTCATACAGAGTGAAGTAAGTCAGAAAGAGAAAAACAAATATCATATATTAACGCATATATGTGGAATCTAGAAAAATGGTATAGAAGAACCAGTTTGCAAGGCAGAAATAGAGACACAGACATAGAGAACAAACGTAGGGACACCAAGGGGGGAAAGCAGTGCGGGGGTGGTGGTGGGATGAATTGGCAGATTGGGATTGACATGTATACACTAATATGTATAAAATAGATAACTAATAAGAACCTGCTGTATTAAAAAAAAAAAGTATAACCCCAGACTAACCATGAGAAGGACATCAGACAAGTACTAGTTGAGACTCACTGTACAATATATTTGACCACTACTCTGCAAACTGTCAAGGTCATCAAATATAAGGAACGTCTGACTAACTACCACAGCCTCGAGAGGCCAAAGATGCATGACCCCAAAATGTAGTGTGTGGTGCTGGATGGGATCCTGGAACAGGAAAAGGACAGTGGTTAAAAACTGAAAGGATGGGAATCAGGTGTGAACTTAAATAATGTATCCATATTGATTCACTAATTGTAATAAACATACCATAGTAATGCAAAGTGTCTGTAGCAGGGGAAACTGGGTGTGGGTATGTGAGAACTCTCTGTACTGTCGTCACATTTTTTTCTGTAAATCTAGAGTTTTAAAAAAATAAAGCTTATTTAAAAGAAAAAAAAAGAAGAAGATCATTATGTGGTGACATGGGAGGCGCAAGGATGGGGAATTAGCCTCTGGTGCTGCCGTTTTCTAAGTGTTATCAACACAGCATTCAAGGTGTGGTGGGTCTTCTACAAAGGCCACACATCAGCTTCACTCCACACTGATATCATGCCCATTTGCTGAAAGCGACTAAGAAATACACCCAGGCCTAAATGAACATGCTGACCACCCAGGCTGCCAAATGCATCATCAGCGCGACCTCAGGATAGTGCCAATGAGAAGCTTATGTGCTATTAAAAAATTTGCAGATCTAAATGTTCTTTGAACTCTTTTTAAAAGGTCAATTAAAGTCCTGGCCCATTTACCTGCTTTGCTGAAAATCAGAATCAAAATATATAAGTTTGGGACATTGTGCTTGAGGGTCATACTGATGTGGTTTTATACAGACTGAGGTGCTTCATTGTGTCGATGTACATGAAGCTCCTCCACCATAAGCCTGTCCTGTCAGGGTAGATTCCTTTGGGGCATATCTGGGGGCAGTGGGAGTACGTTGAATATAGAGTGCCTTGACCTAGTGACTCTTTTATTCAGAGTAATTCTATTCTTGTCTGCATGTCATGATTCAAATGACCATAAATTTTAACATCTCAATACCTATATCCTTTGTGGTCATTAAATAACTAAAATTTAATGGCTAAATCCTTTTTGGGAGGAGATATATATAGATATAGATATAGATATAGATATAGATACAGATATAGATATATGGTAATAATACTACATATTATACTATATGTATATAGCATATATGTACATATAGTATAATATACTGTATATACTATACATATATATGTGTGTGTGTGTATATATATATATATATATATATATATATATATATAGAGAGAGAGAGAGAGAGAGAGAGAGAGAGAGAGAGAGAGAGTGTATATTTGTAGGGGGGTTCTCTAAGAAAAAAATTTATATTTTTAGGGAAATCCCCCACAATTATACTGTATTCCTGCACTGATGCTCCATTCTCTATCCCTATTTCTTTACAGAAAAACGCAGTTTCATGGTATATGTGCAGGGGGTGGGGGAGGACAGTGAATAAATTTACATTTGGCCATATTCAGCATAGAAAGTCATAATTGAAACATGGCCTGATGGGACATTAAAACTCAGCTGAAGGATGTTGTACATGTTCGTGGTGACTTTGGTGTCATTAACTCACACCAGCCATTTTAAATGCATAATTTATGCTGCCAGATGGTCTTTTTTGGGGGTTTTCCATCCAGCCCAATCCCCTTTTTGGCACAGAGGACACCCTTATGTTGTTCCCACACTGATCCGGGCCTGCATAGCTTTTCCCCAGGGGTACAGTTCATTGAGTAGGAGGCTTTTAGTGATTCACGCATGTAAATTACCTTCAGAACGTGTTTGGCGTTATGTATATCTGAAGGCACCAGCAGCCTCGTGGTTGCCTACATGTGGGATAATTCTCTCAAGCAAGTACTAAAGGATACTTTGTTTATGCCTCAGATGTGACCCAGGAAGCAAGGCCTGTACTTATTCCTCACTCAGAGAGCTTTGCATCTTGTTTACCTGCCCTCAAATGCTTTTTCAGTGCTCCCCGGCCAAAAGAGGGCCGAAGGTTGCCAGAAGAGACAAATTTCCTGGAGCAACAGGAAGGCTTTGGAAAGTAAAACAAACCAGACATGCAGTAAATTACATGGGCTCTTTCAAATGTCTTTTGTAGTATCCTGTTCCCCATTAGTTTATCTCAGCACTTTTAGTGCACAGCTCTTATTATCTGGGAAGAGGGGCATAGGAGATTAAAGATGATGTTAGTTTAAAAACATCAGACAACCTCAAGCTGACTTGTGCTTCTCTTACAATGCTGCATTTGTTCTTTCCACTTAGTTTCGTTTCCCAGTTATCTCAAAACTGGGTTAGATTCGAAGCTTTGAAGCTAATCATGCACTGATGAAATGAGTCCTATGAAATTCTATCAAGCAAAAGTGCACATACCATCAACTCTTGTTTATCTGTACAAATGAAAAATTGCAGAGGAACTGATAATGCAAATAAATAGGAAGGAAACCAACAGGCAGGCGCCTACACTGGGTCAGACGCTGCACATGGTGCTTTCATATATATGGTAATGATTATAGTTATAAATTGTTTAAGTACCTCCTGTGTACCAGGTTTTTTGTTTTTTTTTTAATTGCCCTAAATCATGCAAGTAGAATGAGCTTGCCTCTGTAGAGATGAAACTGAGAATTATAAAAAATTAGGTGACTTGCCCAGCGCCACAGAGATAGTAAACCTATGGATCCTGAATCCAAATTTCAACCTAAATCTGTTTTTGGAGTATAAGTTTTGTCTTCTGTACCCAGAAGACAAAATAACCTCTTTTACCATAAACATTTATGCTTGTATTTTAAGGTCTCATGTCCTGAGCTTGTATTTAAATATAAAGCATAACAATAAAAAATTTTAAAAATTACTCATCAGAAAGACCTGAAAAATCCCCCACTTTCCTTATCCCAAACCCTTGTCATGCACCCAGGCCAGAGAAGGAATGTGGGTTTATTAAATACACATAGGATATAATATATGAGCAAACGGTATTAACTGTTAACAAAGTGAAATATCTACCATTTTTTGTCCATAAAATCAAACAATCCTCAGCATTCAGATCTTTGTTCAAATAATACATTATCAGAGAGGCTTCTAGTGATCTGAAATAGCTGCTGTTTCTCTTGCATCATCCTATAATTCATAACCCTGCTTGCTTTCCTTTCTTCATACCACTATCTCCTGTTATCATATGTTCTCCCTCTAGAATATACACTCTGAGCAGTGGGGCTGAGTCTGTCTTTTCCACTGCTGTACCCCCCAGCATCCGTGACAGTCTGCCACATAATAGGTACTCAATAAATGTTGATTGAGTGAATGAATGAAGCCTATAAAGCAGGGAATTTGGGTGCTTTCCATAAATCTGAAAGCAGATTTTGCCACCCGTAATTCTCTCAGAATTGATGTTTACTATATTCTCAATCTGTAGGCTGTTATTCAGTCAAATCCAATTATTAGCAAGTAGTAAGCAAAACAATTGCTAAGGCTCAACCATGGGCCCTGTTGACAAGTGGCAGGGTTATCAAATTTTATTAGAAGTATCCCTCACGTTAAAGGGTATTCCTTTAAAAGATAATACTTTATTGTCTTCTAAGATAATACTTTTTTTAAAAAAAAGGTAATTCATTACCAGAAGCTCTATATCAAGAATCCCAATAGGGCTTCCCTGGTGGCGCAGGGGTTGAGAGTCCGCCTGCCAATGCAGGGGACACGGGTTCGTGCCCCGGTCCAGGAGGATCCCACATGCCGCGGAGCGGCTGGGCCCGTGAGCCATGGCCACTGAACCTGCGCATCCGGAGCCTGTGCTCCGCAACGGGAGAGGCCACAGCGGTGAGAGGCCCGCGTACCGCAAAAAAAAAAAAAAAAAAAGAATCCCAACAGTGAATCTTTATAGAATGTTTTATGTAACCTTCCTGATTTATGTCTGAAAATTTTAAGATTTCCATGTGAAATTTTCTTTTATACAAGCATAAGTAACACCCATATGAGACACTATGAGATCTGTATCACGTGGGGTCTAATCTTGCTATTCAAAGTGTGGTCTGAGGACCAGCAACATAGCATCACCTGGGAGCTTATTAGAAATACAGAATCTCAGGCTCTAGCCAGGCCCACAGAATTTTAGCGAGATCTCTGGGTGATAGTTATACATGTTAGGGATTGAAAAGCCCTGATCTAGGCTCCTCCTCTAATTGTTCCTTTATGTAGGCTCTCACCACTCAATCATTGCCTTGTCTAGCGGCACCCTGAACTTTCAGTGTTGTGCTCCCCCAAGCTTTCTCCCTACTTTAAGTAGGAATGCCTTTAACACTCTTCTAGATAGATAGAAATCTAGCCTATTTTCAGACAGATCAGAGAAGATGGTACCCTCACACAGTGATTCATACCTCAGTACACGAAAGAAACTTCTCTCTTCTGAGTCTCTCATCTTCCTCCAGTTGAAGTGCATGGAGAAGAAGAGCTGGTCATCTAATCAGTATAGTTCAAGTCGAGCCAAGTCACTGAATCTTTATTAAGTGCTGACTGTGTACAGTACAGAGTAGTTACAAGATGACCCCGTCAAGTCCCTGTCTTCAAGGGCAAACCAGATTTCCTCCATTGTCAGTCACCATCTGTAAGATGGGCACTGTTGTTTCTGCCCCATCTCTGTCACAAAGTTACAGCAATCAAATAATGAACTTGAACTTCTGTTCCAAATGCCAAAGTCCTTTGTTAAAACTAATGTCCTTTAATCATGTGAAGTATCATTAGAATTATTGAGAGACAAACCCTACCCAGCTCATGGTGGTTGGATTAAATGCTATTGGAGTAAAAGGAGACAGCTGACTTTAGAATTAGGGACACTGTCCTCAAAAGGAGGCAACGAAACTGGGTTTCCATTGGAATCCAAGTGAGAAACGCTTACACACTTGAAAGTGAGACATGATGTCTCTTAGCCTTTCAATCATTGGTATATATATAAATTTAAGTGTTCTTCATATACCTTTCTTTCTAAGATACATATATCTTGCAAGCCAGCTTTGTGGCTGTCCTGTGAAACTTCTCAGGTTGTCTGTGTCCCCAGAATTGACTCATCCGAGGGTTCAGTGGGCTTCACGGATTACTGAGTTGCACCCCTTTCCGCATTTGAGATATACATACCAGTCAATTTCAGCACAGTTAAAGATATTTTTTATTGTGAAAAAACATGAAGTTATAGGACTTTTTCAGTGAAATTTAGTTCTGTGTTTGAAAACAGGAGCCTCTTACTCCTTAATTTTTCTCTTGTAGGAAGATATTCAGAACTCTAGCATGCCTTCAATTATTTTGTGATTGTAAAACCTTATTAACAGACACCATTACTTTAGCCAAGATGCTGGAAGTTCTAAACAGTTCAGTGAAAAGTTTTAAAGTCAAATTTGGTAAGTAGTAAGTTTAGCTGTAGTCCTTTTCTTAAAAACTTTCAGAAATAAACTTCTTTCAGAGATAGATTTCTTCCCAAAGGCTTAGCAGTCCTCATTTTTGAAGGTTAAAATTAAGCACTGTGATAGCATACTGTCTATTCTTATCACAATTATTAAGTCAGGAAATACATTTTGAAAGGCATTTGCAGAAGAATATTTGGTAAACATCTCATGAACCAGCAGCCCAGGACATTTAGAACCAGAGTTCAGTGTCACAACTGCTAGGAGCACAATTGGATTTTGCAGACTTATGTTGGTTCATTGTAGTTTTCAGTACTCCATAATAAGTTCACTTGGATTCCCAACCCTGCTAGTCCTAATTTGACTATCAACAGTCATTCACTGGTTGTAGGAGCGGGGGAAGCTTGCCAACATAAACTTGTAGCTGAGAAGCATAGGCAGAGCCCCATTATCGATGCCAATAAAAAGGCAGCAGACTAGTAACAGTAATACATTGATCATGGACGCTCAGCTGTACTGGCATGTATTAGGGGAAATGATTAAATCTTCCACAATCTCCTGCTGTAATAGGAAGAGTCACTGTTAACAGAACGCTGCCATAGGATCAATGTCTTGGCTTTTCTTCTACATTTATAGAGCAGTGGGAAATCATCATTATGTGACAACGTTGTCTCCCATTATCTCTTTAGTATTGGCACTTGCTCTTAGAGGCTGGTGCACCAGGGAGCACCACTACAGTAACAAGAGTTCCTGCTCTTCAGTGAGCCTCTTTTAGCAGAGAAATTTCATCCAAATACGGTGTTATGAAAGGAAAGCTATATTACAAAAGGAGCATTCCTTAACTACGCTTCAAAAATATCCGAATTTTCTTTATCAAGGCTATTTTTTAAAGCCAAAAAAGGGGCACTAAAACAACCTATTCTAATTGGAGTCTAAAACGTTACCTATTAGAAAAAAAGAAATACTCTTCTCACATATGTGCACATACACTAATATGTGGGTGTGTGTTTGTCAAATACGTAGATATGGTAGAACATGGTCCAAAAAATGACCATTGTATACCTGAAGCCTGTTATAGTACCTGGCACATGGTAACCATTCAACCAAGATTTGTTGGATAACTAAATAAAGAATAAGATGGGGACCGCACATGTCTTATCTTGTCCTCTGAGGAGGGCAAAGTGCTCAGGAAGCAGAGTGCTGCGTACATCTGTTGAGTGAATGAGTACAGTTAGACTTGCGTCAGAGAACTCAGATGCACGATTTCGTGAATACAGAAGCTACCAGGAAAACAGATGCAGCATTTCAGCTGGTCTTATCTGAGTAAATAAATTACCCAAGTCGCCAAATTTTTTATTTCATGTTTGAAAATGAAGCTGTGTAAGTATGCTAGAAAGAAGGAAGGAAAAATGTATCTTATACCTTAGGTTTACATGGGAAATCTTCCTCCCTCCCCTGTTCCTATTACCGTCTTTAGTACAGCCCCTGAGTCTTAGGTAGCAAAGAGCTGGCTCATTGAGTGGCCTTATTTAGCACATTGTAAGGAGGAGCTTTAAAGTAAATTTCAGGGACTTCCCTGATAGTGCCGTGGTTAAGAATCCGCCTGCCAATGCAGCGACAGGGGTTTGATCCCTGGCCCAGGAATATCCCACATGCCGCGGAGCTACTAAGCCCGTGCGCCACAACTACTGAGCCTGTGTTCTAGAGCCTGTGTGCCACAAGTACTGAGCCCACATGCAACAACTACTGAAGCCCGCACGGCTGGAGCCCATGCTTCTCAACAAGAGAAGCCACCGCAATGAGAAGCACACGCCCCTCAATGAAGAGTAGCCCCTGCTCGCTGCAACTAGAGGAAGCCCGTGCACAGCAACAAAGACACAATGCAGCCAAAAAAAAAAAAAAGCAAATTTTATTCCAGCCACAACAATATTTTTTTTTTTTTTTTTTTTTTTTTTTTGGCAGTACGCGGGCCTCTCACTGTTGTGGCCTCTCCTGTTGCGGAGCACAGGCTCCGGACGTGCAGACTCAGCGGCCATGGCTCATGGGCCTAGCCACTCCGTGGCATGTGGGATCTTCCCGGACCAGGGCATGAACCCGTGTCCCCTGCATCGGCAGGCGGACTCTCAACCACTGCACCACCAGGGAAGCCCCACAACAATCTTCATAGGCTTGTTGGGGAGGGAGAAAATAAGAGAAAAGTAGCATGTATTATAAAGAGGAGAAAAGTACAATTAAGATTCAAAAGCCTCCAATTCTTGGCTTCTGTCATGAACAAGCCTGGAATTTTTAGCAAACGACTTCTCTGAATTTTCATTTCCTCATATGTAACATTGGGTTCTATAAAACACCTTGGCCTTCCTAACTCACAGTTTTGAAAAGATCAGATGAGATTATAATAAAAACAGGAACTACCATTTATTAAGCACCAGCTGTGTGAAAGGTACTGTGCATGACACCGGACATAGGAGTATTTTTAATAAATGTAAAGTATACTTATAAACATAAAGCTTTATACAGATATTAGCTATCCCTTTTTCAAAATGCTGAAGTGCTATGTGAGTTTAAGATACTATGAAATTAAATTGAAACCCTAGTATACATGTCTGCATCTGTTATATATAAAGCACTGTGCAAGATGGTAGAGGGCATATAAAAATAGGTAAGACAAATCTTCTAGCCCAGTGAAGGAAGGATAGGTAACTGGTTAAACCAATACCCAGTTCTGCAAGGTATCGAGTATGCTAAGTGTCACATAGGTTAGGAGTTGATTTGTTGGCTTAGACCACCATCCTCTGCTGTAACTGAAAAAGCAGATGCATCAGCCATTCCATTATTAAAGGAGCATCAGTGAATGCTGGTCCCTGCTTCCTCCCTTTCATACTATCAGAGTCTTATCTTTCTTTATCTCTGAGAAGCAGGTAGAACGCTGATGTGCTAGGAAACACTCTGGAAGTGCACAAGGCAATGCCATCCTACTCCAGCAAAAGATACAGCTTTCTGCACCCATGGACTCAACCCCTACCTAAAGCAGTGTTCTGACTTGTAGATAGTGAAAATGGGCAGAATCTAAGCAAATATTGACTTAGAGGAAACAAAATTATTCTGAATTGAGATTAAATTCACCAAAGGGAAAAGTAACCAGAAAGTATAGTTGGAAGAGAAGAAACAAAAGATATAGATAGATAGATAGATAGATAGATAGATAGATAGATAGGCAGATAATCAGACTTACCTAAGAATGTCCTGTGTTGATTTTCCTTTGTCTAACAGATTTTATTTATCTAATAACTACTAATAAATATTTGTAGAACTCAAACAGAATGTAGTTTTAACCTCTGATATAAAGAGAAAAAAATACTTCTTAGAGAAGTGTTCCTACTTCCTCTGGCCTATTCTATGAACACAATGTAGATATTTCATAGACATGAGTAATACCACAATCTGATTAACAATAAAAGATAAATTTACATGTATTTTGTCATTGGAATGCTGCTGAAAATTTAAATATATAAGTGTTTTATTAGAAAGGGCTAGTGTTTATTGAGCACTTACCATGGGCCATACATTGTTCTAAGCTATCTGTATATATTCTTATATATGTAGCTATATATTTATATGTATATATGTGACAAATATGTGCATATATGTATAGATATAATGTGTATATGTACATATATGTTCAATTTGTAAAAGTGATACAGATCACTGATAATACTATTTGCAGACTTAACTTCCCTCTCTCGGTCCTACATACTGATGATTCTATTTAAATGTTAAATAATCAAGTATGACACTGTCAGTTTATATGGGAATAAAGTTCTCTCTATTTTGGCCACCAGTGTTTTTAATAAAATCAGTTTTTCATACTCTAGAATTAAGGGGCTTTCTATGGGGATGGGGGAGAAAAGGAGGAAAGAAGTCCTCAGGTGCACGCAGGTCTCAGGAGGGAATAGCTTTTCCGCCCGTGCTGTGCAGCAGTTTCTCATGTGGCTGTGCACACCCCAGTCACTTTCCTGCTCGGCGGAGGATTACAATAATGCCTATTTATCCAACTCTATCCATCCAAGGATTTCAAATACATCATAAACTCATCAATTAATCAAAGACATGGCACCCATATTGAGATGATGGGTGAATTACATCCTAGAAGATTACGAGAAACGCTCACATCAACGTAGTAAATCAGGGACTGTTTCCTGATGGATTCCTGAACAACCCACCAAATACTAAAATGGAGAGGGTTCTTTCCTGCACTGCATCACAAAGTATGTCTCTCAAATAGGAGAAAACTTCAGGAATAAAAAAGTCACTTTATTTCTAAGTGATGAAATATTAAACCCTGATAAAATAACTGAACCAATTTAAATACAGTTATGCAG
Organism: Mesoplodon bidens; assembly: GCF_964165515.1. NCBI lineage: Eukaryota > Metazoa > Chordata > Mammalia > Artiodactyla > Ziphiidae > Mesoplodon > Mesoplodon bidens. The sequence continues at coordinate 134,172,170 of NC_138177.1, read as the reverse complement.
CGTGCCTCTTCAGAGTAAAGTATTACTGATCTCCGTTTTGTAACAATTAAAAATCCCCCTCTGAAGCTTTTGATTTTTAAATACTGGGTTACTTTGGTTCCTCATTCTCTGGTCTGTTTGGAGTGAGGGACTCTGTGCTGTGGTCCAGTGTCTCCAGCCACTGTGGAGAAGGGCTTCACAGACAGCTGTGAGTGTTCATTCAGATGATGCTCCAGCTCTTCCGGATTTTACTGTGGTCCAAGCATCTTATTGTCCTTCATTTTGAAGAAACATGCCAACCTCTAGGGATTTTCCACTTTGTATCTAATGAGAGGTAAAGTTTTCATTTGCATCCTTGCACTCAAGTCATTAGGAATTCAAGGAATGGCAACCCAATATCCATTTCTAATCTGAAGTGTCCTCTGCAGTACCAGATTATTCTGCAGCTTTAGCTATCCCAACCCAGAAATTACTTCACTGTGATTAGCTTCTAAGATGAATGAATTCTAGGATATCATGATTGCTTGTGACTTAATGCCAGTTAGAATTCGCCATCTGCCTTTCAGCCATTTCGTGAACCTGAGCGAAGAGATGGTTTTCAAAATGGTTGTGCAGCACCTCTCATGTTTTAGCACTCTTTAGGGACTTACATAAGCAGAGCTTCATGTTCTGATGTCAAAATACACGTGCGAGGATTAAAAGTAGTATGGGATGCATAAGAATACTTTTCAGGGCCAGCTATTCTTTGATATTTATCACTTCATAGCAATGACACCTGCTTCTAATTTTAAGAGTTCTTTTTGCCAGTGGGTGATTTCTTTTTTTCTTCAGAAAAGAAATCGTATCCTCAAAAGACTTAACTGGTAACTCTTCTCCTTTTGATGTGCTTGATATTTTTATGAGTTTGTCCATTGGCACTGAAGCCTTAACATGCCTTTAGTTTTAAAAAAAAGTCTTTATAACACATAATTATTATATTGGGTCACATAAATTTATATCCTAGCCACACATTTAGAGACTTTTGCAGAGATATATTTGTTATAAATGTCATTATCTGCCCCTTGGACTAATTGATAGTTGTCTTAAGTTGACCAAAGCCAGAGAAATAAACTCCCTTGTGGGAGAGGTTCAGCAACTTACATTCAGTACGAATATTTCGTTGTTTTTCACATTCAGTTGGTGACAGTTGTCATTTGAGGGTTGGTAAGTAGACGAAAAATAGGAGAGGAACCTAGTTTTGTCTGTTTAGATACATATGAAGATAGTCCTTTGGCTTGGGTGTAGCCAGCCTACTTAAAGAGTCCAATGTGGTTTGCTTTTTTGTTTTCATAGTGCATAAAGAACTTTTCCTAATAAACACTCTATAGAGTTAATTATCCTAGTAGAAAAAGATGCAAAAGATGGTACGTTGCTAGCATCCCATTCTGACTGGCCCGTGGGGAGTTGTCTGTATAAAATTGGATCCTTGTGCTGGGTTCCAAAAAAAGGTGTGAATATGAAGGAGAAGTGCTAAATCATGACTCCAGAGAAAATGTCGGCCATGAGCAGTTTTTAGTTTAAGTGAAAACCAAACTTTAGGATTTGGACAAATAAGACAAGGAGAAAAAAGGGTGAATCATTAACTCCCATATAAAAGTGTTATGGTGATCAAGTTTCAGCAAACTTGCATAAGACACTCAACAAAGGCTGTGACTGAATGGAACTAACTCATCTACTTAATTGATATGAAAAGCTTTGCCAAGCATTTATCCTTCACGTCAGATAAGTAATTTTTAATAAAATATTTCCAAGATATGAAGACAGTTAAGAAAACAGCAGTTTTTAATAATTGCACTCCTAAGTAAACGGATCTATCATTACATTGTCACAAAGAATGACAGTGAGAAGAAACATCCTGCTAATCCCTCTCTGATAAGTGTTCAACGTAATTAGACAGACACCGTCTCTTAAGTGTTCAACGTAATTAGACAGACACCGTCTCTTAAGTGTTCAGCGTAATTAGACAGACACCGTCTCTTCTGTTGAATGTAGCATTAATCAGAAGTGCAACTTTACAAAGAATACTCTTTTCTAATATGTCATTTTGCTTCCAAAAATGACTCACGTAGTTGTGCACAGCTATTTCCTTTTGATTTTGTTTGTTTTAGTAGTGTTTAATAATAGTGTGGGCCTTTTGCATCCACAAAGCTGCATTTGAGGTTAGCAGTTCATTTTGTTTTGCCAACTGTCAGAATAACAAACCGACTTGAAGTATTTTGAAGCTTTGAAATGACCTGTTGGCTCATCTCACTGAAATGAAGGCGTGACTTTTTTAGAGAGAGGTTTTCTTATAAGGAAGAAGCCAGAGGTTTTCTGCATTAAACAAGAGCTCGAGAGAGAACGTGTCTCAGTGAAACATTTAATGTTAAAATGATGAAATGTGTTGCCCCCTTTCAGCATCCACAGGCACTGCCTTTTTAAAAAATCCATTTCCTTTTGCTCTGTGGGCTTCTAGCCTGAACTATGAACTACCGCATAGTTATAAAGTGGTATCCGCTCCGTTCATTGCACGACTCTACCTCCCCACTTTCTCAACGACTCAAAGGCCTTTGAAGGCAAAGAATAGGGTTATTGAAGGATGGGAGGCAGATTTCACTAAGTAACAGGTGGAGGTCAAAGTAGTTTATTTGTGGGGATGAACAGAGTGCAGAGATGAAAAATCAAATACTTTGCCGTAATAAGGTTTAGCAACAAAATGCTGACTACACTAAGCTGAGATTCTAGCTGACAGAACCTTTTCTAGTGTTCATTACTTGATTTCACAGTTCAAGCAATTTGAAGAGACCTAAAATTATATTGCTTTTTTCCCCTATGAAATGTTCCCATCAGTTTCAAATTTTACTTTAAATAAGGTGATGGGTGCTCTACTTGTATCCAAGGAACATTAGGACTTAATAGATTCCCAGTGCAGGCATATCCCAAGCATGGAACATCGCAGACTGCATCTCTTACAAATTAAATTCTACCAGTAGGAACCTTAAACTCCAAGATTTCAATCATGTTTTAACAGACAGAGTGAACATATTTTAATGAACATGTAACTTCACATCATCTAAATGAATATTGTAGGTGAAGAAAAGTATCTAGAGGGATATTTACCAAGCTTGAGCACTGGGTAACCCCCAGGTTGTTGAAGATAAAGAGGAAAGAGCTTTTGTTTTTTTCCCCTTTATACAATTCTGTATTTGTATAGTGCATATATTTTGCTTTTGCAACTTAAAAGAGGGTTGGGCTTCCCTGGTGGCGCAGTGGTTGAGAGTCCGCCTGCCGATGCAGGGGACGCGGGTTCGTGCCCCGGTCCGGGAGGATCCCACATGCCGTGGAGTGGCTAGGCCTGTGAGCCATGGCTGCTGAGCCTGCGCGTCCGGAGCCTGTGCTCCGCAACGGGAGAGGCTACAACAGTGAGAGGCCCGCATAACGCAAAAAAAAAAAAAAAAAGAGGGTTAAACATGCTGAAAAAATATATAAAAGTAAGATTTATCTACTGTTCTACAGCAGGACCAAAAAGGTAAAAATGTTATTTGGTCGCATATAGACCAAAGCTGTTGAATAGAACTTTCCGCAATGATGCAAATGTTCTAAATATGCACTGTCCAAAACTGTAACAACTAGCCAAATATGGCCATTGAGCACTTGAAATGTGGCTATGCTGAGCAACTGAATTTTTAAATTCATTTAATTTTAATTAATTTAAATTTAAGTAACACATGTGGCTAGTAGCTACCATATCAGACAGGGCAGATATAAACCAAACATATGTATGATTGAGTTTTTTACTTTTCATCTGGGTATCTAGGCAGAATGAATAAAACATTATGTTATATTGTACTATATTTTTCATGCAAAGAAAATAGTTTGGTTTTCTCAGTAATTTCTTCTTCATTCTCAGTCCTCTGTGAATGTGTGTGATTGCTATGTTGAGCCAAAATCAATCCTTCCCTGAACACACGGAAGGATGAGATGGTTAGGGGGGAGATGGGATGGGTAGGGAATCTCCAACTCATAAGTATATGGAGCATGAAATGCAATTTTTAAATTTTAGCCCTGACACTGGGGTGTCTGTACTTACCCTGAAAGGAGAGGAAATCCCCTAAAAAGTCATGAGACTTTATTGTTGGCCCAGGAACTAGATTTTTTTTTAAATATCTTTATTGGAGTATAATTGCTTTACAATGGTGTGTTAGTTTCTGCTTTATAACAAAGTGAATCAGCTATACATATACATATATCCCCATATCTCCTCCCTCTTGCATCTCCCTCCCACCCTCCCTATCCCACCCGTCTAGGTGGACACAAAGCACCAAGCTGATCTCCCTGTGCTATGCGTATGCTTCCCACTAGCTATCTATTTTACATTTGGTAGTGTATATATGTCCATGCCACTCTCTCACTTCGTCCCAGCTTACCCTTCCCCCTCCCTGTGTCCTCAAGTCCATTCTCTACGTCTGCATCTTTATTCCTGTCCTGCCCCTAGGTTCTTCAGAACCTTTTTTTTTTTAGATTCCATATATATTGTTAGCATACGGTATTTGTTTTTCTCTTTCTGACTTACTTCACTCTGTATGACAGTTTCTAGGTCCATCCACCTCACTACAAATAACTCAATTTCATTTCTTTTTATGGCTGAGTAGTATTCCATTGTATATATGTGCCACATCTTCTTTATCCATTCATTTGTTGATGGACACTTAGGTTGCTTCCATGTCCTGACTATTGTAAATAGAGCTGCAGTGAACATTGTGGTACATGACTTTTTTTGAATTATGGTTTTCTCAGGGTATATGCCCAGTAGTGGGGTTGCTGGGTCGTATGGTAGCTCTGTTTATAGGAACTAGATTTTTTGTATGACATTTTCCTTGTGTCTATTCTTTTTACTCTCTCTGGTTGTAAATTTTCACTTACAAGTGAACATTTGAATACATTAGAGAACTCATCATTTCTTTTCTCCTGAATAATCCATATAATTTTTACTCCATTTTCCCATTTTTTAAAAATTGAAGATATCACTTGTGTCCAAGCCTTTTAAATTACCTGAACTTCTTTATGATGTGGTAATTCTTTGGGGGGTCCTTTTAGCTCATTTTAAATAGTTGCATATAGAGCAAGAAGGATAAACCTCAGAAGCTGTAGTAACTTTCATTTTATTGTCTCCATCATAAAAATGATTTTAAAACATTTTTTATTCACTGAAAAAGGTTAAAAGTCAAAATAGTCTGAATGTTTTACTTTTTTATTATTGAGTGTGTTAATCATAATAAATTACATTAGGATGAACCCTAATGGATTTTATCATTAGGACGCAAATCTAAGATGAATACAGTATCTTGAATTACTTCCTCCTGTCACACAGCATGTGTTGATACCCACAGGAACAGAATGGTCCTTTAACTGTGGGATTAATCTATCCAAGCACAGCCTTTGTTTAGCATCATGGTTGGAGATGATCTCATCATAAGGTATAGCTGAAATGGTCCTAGGAATGTCCAGTTCTTGCCTGGGGGGCAGCTGCTAGAGAGTGGGGCAGTGCTCTGCGTCTGGAAGCCATGAGTCTGAGTGTAAATTTGCTGGTGGTAGGTGACTTGCAAAATACGGTACTGGTCCTCAGTTTTCATCCTGTGCTTGAGAAATGGCACTGCAGTTTATGCCGGCAAAATTAGTCTTACAGACCTGACTGGCGTATCCATTCCCCACACTTAGACCTGGAGGTATAGGGGAATCTGAAGGCCCAAATGTACAGAGAACAGTACAACAGCAGTTAGCATGTCATTTAGGCTGGAGGAAAATGTTTCCATACCCTTAGTAAGCTCTATTTTAAACCAGCTTGTTTATACCAGTAAGATAGATAGATAATGGGAACTTTCTTCAGAAGTAGGCATCTGGCTGGAGCAGTACACTGAAAGGAGGAAGAGTGTTGGCTGGCTGGGTTCAAATCCTGGCTCCTCCACCTACTAATCTTGTGACCTCTCACCTTCTCCGGGACTTGGCTCCCTCAATTATCCTCCCGCCAAAGCATAGCCTTCTGCCCATCTGCTAGACATGCCCATCAGAAGGCCAGCATGCCTTATTGGCTCCCATCTTCAGAAAGGTCTGCTTTGCTTCCCTCCAGCCCCCTAAAGCTACTCCCCTAATTTTCTGCTCCCCTCTACAGACTAGTTTTATGAGAGAGTTGACTACAACCACTGTCCCTGCTTCTTCCCTTCCCGTTGATTTTTGCAAGCCATTCTAACCCATCTTCCATGTGCCTCACTCTCCTGGTGCTCATTTATTCTCACTATACTTGAGCTCTCAACAGCCTTCACTGCAGTCCATCACAGCCGTTTCCTTGAAACACTTCCCTTAGTTTCTGTACAACTGCACTTTCCTCTGAGTAAAATGCCTCCACTTAGTTGCCTACTTTGACACTGATGTTAGTAGCTCAGAGGCCTCCCTTAATGTCAAGACTTACTGAATTCTTAATAATTGTGTGTTAGACTTTACCTCTGGTTACATGACGTATTTCTGCATTATCATATAGACTAGGCTTGGAAGATGTCAATGATTCTTAAAAGAAAAATTGTGATCCTTTCTGCTGTCATTCGCAGGAGGCTGTAGAGAAAGCCACTCGTTGAACAGGCAAGCGGCCTATTGTACATATTAAATGTATTTACTCTTCTACAATTTAACATCTTTGGGTCATTATCTATTAGAAGACTTCTTCTAAGTCTGTGTGATATTTTTCTTTTGGAGGTTCTGTGTTAGAATTACGGGTAATACATTGAGGATAGTTAATAAAATAGTGATTCCTACTAATAAGGCCAAGAAAAACCTTTGGTATGTAAGACAAGGTGATTCTTAGTACTGTACTTCAGAGTTGTTTTTATTTTTCGCATATTCGTTTGCAGCTGATGTAAACTTTCTTAGATTTTTTTCTTTGGATAACCATGTTAGAAACTTCAACTATGAATATATTTTGTTGACTTAAATAGGACACTTTTTATAGTATACAAGGGAAACTACATGAGGGAGTGTGATATTTTACAAAATATCCAAGCTTTAGAACCAGAGAGACCTGGGTTGGAATTATCACTTAATGGCTGTATGATCTTTTTTTTTTTTATTGGAGTGTAGTTGATTAACAATGATGTGTTAGTTACAGGTGTCCAGCAAAGAACGGCTGTATGATCTCGAGCAAGTTGCTTGACGTCCTTGATACCTACTTTCTGTGACATTTCTCCTCTTTAAAAAGTCATAGGTAGGGAGGATAGTAATACCTACCATTCTGAGATGAAAATGTAAGGATCTGTAAGTACATGGTACTTACATGTACTTACATGATGGTACTCCATCACTTGTGGCTTTTATTAGTCTCAGTCTGTTTTTTGGAAATGATCAATATGTAGGAATTTGATGACCATCTCTTTAGCTGCCTCCTGGCTCTCTTGAGGCTCCTAGGTGGATGAAGGCTTCCAATAGCCTTTAGGTTTAGTGTAATAGTTGTTCTGGTAAAGCGATAAAGATAGGTCATTGGGAATTCGATCATGACAGCAAACAGAAAGAAGAATGTCTGAAGTCAAACATGAACAGATGAACTTAAACAGCATTTTGTGGTCCTCTCTAACCATCTTATATATTGGATTTTAAAATGAAAGTGCAGAGTTTGCTGGTTTCTCCCAAACAGATTGTGACTATAAATGAACAGTATTGAAACTAACCTTTCTTTTTTTTTTTTTTGGCCGTGCCGCGAGGCGTGTGAGATCTTAGTTCCCCGACCAGGGATCAAACCCATGCCCCCTGCAGTGGGAGCACAGAGTCTCAACCACTGGACCGCCAGGGAAGTCCCCTAACCTTTCTGTTCTTGACTTTGATACTTTGAAGAAAGAAACATATACCAGTTAAATCTTCTCTGACAACTGAAATTGCATCACGCAAACTCCTACAACAGACAAGATAAGGTCCTGCTGTCCTGAGTAGCATTAACCAGGGATCATTTTCACAGGACAGTGGATTTTTGACTAAGTCCTCTAACAAAATAAATACTAACCCTGACTTGTCACCTCCTCTTTAAAAATCCAGCATGTTGTTCCATTGTCACTGGAATAATTATAGTTTATTGTGATCTCTCCCTTCTTCCCCCCTTCCCATTAATACTGTAGCTCCTTTGACTCCTAAAAAATATCCCCTTTTAGAAGCTTTCTCAAGCAAAGAATAGCATTGTACTTTCTTATCATTCCTGTAGGATTTGCTTCACAATTGTCACTGTAAAGTTCTTGATCAAAGTGTTTCGTAAATCTCATGATTTGGGTGAGAGGGGGAGTTGAAATTGATTATGATTTTTTCCCCTGTATATTCTTTTTGTTACATCAGGTTGCAGCAAAAAGTACCCCCCCCCAAAAAAAAACCCTTGATTTGTTATAGGAGACCTCAAGAATTATTTTGAATTTTTTCATATCTTTTGATCTCATTTTATTATTGATGTTTCTTGAAAGAATCAGGAGGAAATAGAAAGTGTTTACACCATTGGAAATCACTATTTATTAGCCTCTTTCCTAAGAAGGTGTCTTACCATTTTCTCTGGGTGAGTGTAGGCTAATGGAATACCTCACTGCTAGGACAGACTTGCTAAAAATAATGGAAACTTCTGGATGTCTAGAGATTAATTCGTGTATAGTAGGCATCTCTAATACACCCATTCCTAGCATGAACAATAGTCTTATATTTGAATATCATGTTAGTCTGCTATTGCTGTATAGCAAATTACCACAAACTTAGCTTAAAACAAAACAACACACATTTATTATCTCATGGTTTCCATGGGTCAAGAGTCTGGGCACAGCTTAACTGGTCTCTTTGCTCAGGGACTCACAAGGCTGCAATTAAAATTTTGTCCAGGTTGCATTCTTTTCTGGAGCTTAGTGTTTTCTTGCACATGCTCGCGATTGTTGGTAGAATTCTGTTCCTTGTAGCTTTAAGACTAAGGCCCCAGCTTTCTTTTTTTTTTTTTTTAGCTTACGCTTCCCCCTCCCCATATCCTCAAGTCCATTCTCAAGTAGGTCTGTGTCTTTATTCCTGTTTTACCACTAGGTTCTTCATGACATTTTTTTTTCTTAAATTCCATATATATGTGTTAGCATACAGTATTTGTCTTTCTCTTTCTGACTTACTTCACTCTGTATGACAGATTCTAGGTCTATCCACCTCATTACATGTAGCTCAATTTCGTTTCTTTTTATGGCTGAGTAATATTCCATTGTATATATGTGCCACATCTTCTTTATCCATTCATCTGATGATGGACACTTAGGTTGTTTCCATCTCTGGGCTATTGTAAATAGAGCCCAGCTTTCTTAAAAGCTGTCTGTCAGCCACAGCCCCACTTAGTCCCTCAAGGTCCCTATAGTTCTTTGCCATGTGACCTTCTCACAGGCCTTTTTATCACACGGCAGCTTACTACTTCAAAGCCAGCAAGAGAATCTCTCTGACTTCTTTTTTTTTTTTTTTTTTTTTTGCGGTACACGGGCACTTCACTGCTGTGGCCTCTCCTGTTGCGGAGCACAGGCTTCGGACGCGCAGGCCCAGCGGCCACGGCTCATGGGCCCAGCTGCTCCGCGGCATGTGGGATCCTCCTGGACCGGGGCATGAACCCGTGTCCCCTGCATCAGCAGGCGGACTCTCAACCACTGTGCCACCAGGGAAGCCCCTCTCTGACTTCTAATTCTTCTTTTTTTTTCTAATTTTATTTCTTTATAAATTTATTTATTTATTTTTGGCTGTATTTGATCTTCATTGCTGTGCACGGACTTTCTCTAGTTGTGGTGAGCGGGGGCTACTCTTTGTTGCAGCGTGTGTGCTTCTCATTGCGGTGGCTTCTGTTGTTGCGGAGCACAGGCTCTAGGAGTGCGGGCTTCAGTGGTTGTGGTTCACAGGCTCTAGAGCACAGGCTCAGTAGTTGTGGTGCATGGGCTTAGTTGCTCCGCGGCATGTGGGATCTTCCCGGACCAGGGCTCGAACCCATGTCCCCTGCACTAGCATGCAGATTCTTAACCACTGTGCCACCAGGAAAGTCCCTGATGCTTCTTTTGAAGGACTCACCTGATGAAGTCAGGCCCACCCAGCATAATAATCCTTTACTAACTCAAAGTCACCTGGTTAGGGACCTTAATTACATTCACAAAAGTTCTTTCCCCTTGGCAATATAACAACCTAATCACAAGAATGACATCCATTTTATTCACAGGTACCACCCACATTCAAGGGGAAGGGATTATATAAAGTATGCAACCAAGGGGCCACGAACTTTGGGATCTTCTTAGAAATCTGACTACCACAAATATCAATGATGAAGCTAACAGAATCTTTTTGAATACTGTATTTGGCCTATACTTTCACTCACAACTGCCTCCAGGGAACAGAATAACTGAAAGACTAGAATTTCATGTACGTTTGTTGCCTTTGTCCATTGAACACTATTTGAAATGACTCAGATAGCTTAGAAAAATGGCTAATTGGAGAGAAATTCAGAAAGTCTAGTTGTTAGAAAGCCAATGGCTAGCCAAAAAGCTTCTTGAAACTCATCTCCTATTCTATTTACCACCATTGGGTTTTTATAGCAATCAATAGGAGAGAATGTCCCTTTTTTTTTTAACATCTTTCTTGGAGTATAATTTCTTTACCATGGTGTGTTAGTTTCTGCTTTATAACAAAGTGAATCAGCTACACATATACATACATCCCCATATCTCCTCCCTCTTGTGTCTCCCTCCCACCCTCCCTATCCCACCCCTCTAGGTGGTCAAAAAGCACTGAGCTGATCTCCCTGTGCTATGTGGCTGCTTCCCACTAGCTATCTATTTTACATTTGGTAGTATATATAAGTCCATGCCACCCTCTCACTTCATCCCACCTTACCCTTCCCCCTCGCCGTGTCCTCAAGTCCATTCTCTACATCTGTGTCTTCATTCCTGTCCTGCCTCTAGTTTCTTCAGAACCATTTTTTTTCTTTTTTTTTTTTAGATTCCATATATATCTGGTAGCATACAGTGTTTGTTTTTCTCATTCTGACTTACTTCACTCTGTATGACAGACTCTGGGTCCATCCACCTCACTACAAATAACTCAATTTCGTTTCTTTTTATGGCTGAGTAGTATTGCATTGTATATATGTGCCACATCTTCTTTATCCATTCATCTGTCAATGGACACTTAGGTTGCTTCCATGTCCTGGCTATTGTAAATAGAGCTGCAATGAACATAGTGGTACATGACTTTTTTTAAATTATGTTTTACTCTGGGTATATGCCCAGTAGTAGGATTGCTGCGTCGTATGGTAGTTCTATTTCTAGTTTTTTAAGGAACCTACATACTGTTCTTCATAGTGGCTGAATCAATTTATATTCCCACCAGCAGTGCAAGAGGGTTCCCTTTTCTCCACACGCTATCCAGCATTTATTGTTTGTAGATTTTTTGATGATGGCCATTGTGACTGCTGTGCGGTGATACTTCATTGCAGTTTTGATTTGCATTTCTCTAATAATTAGTGATGTTGAGCATCCTTTCATATGTTTGTTGGCAATCTGTATATCTTCTTTGGAGAAATGTCTATTTAGGTTTTCTGCCCATTTTTAGACTGGGATGTTTGTTTTTTGATATTGAGCTGAATAAGCTGCTTGTAAATTTGGGAGATTAATCCTTTGTCAGTTGCTTCATTTGCAAATATTTTCTCCCATTCTGAGGGTTGTCTTTTCATCTTGTTTATGGTTTCCTTTGCTGTGCAAAAGCTTATAAGGTCCATGAGGTCCCATTTGTTTATTTTTGTTTTTATTCCCATTTTTCTAGGACATGGGTCAAAAAGGATCTTGCTGTGATGTGATTTATGTCACACAGTGTTCTGCCTATGTTTTCCTCTAAGAGTTTTATAGTGTCTGGCCTTACATTTAGGTCTTTAATCCATCTTGAGTTTATTTTTCTGTATGGTGTTAGGGAGTGTTCTAATTTCATTCTTTTACATGTAGCTGTCCAGTTTTCCCAGGACCACTTATTGAAGAGACTGTCTTTTCTCCATTGTATATTCTTGCCTCCTTTATCAAAAATAAGGTGACCCTAGCTATGTTGGTTTATCTCTGGGCTTTCTATCCTGTTCCACCGATCTATATTTCTGTTTTTGTGCCAGTACCATACTGTCTTGATTACTGTAGCTTTGTAGTATAGTCTGAAGTCAGGGAGCCTGATTCCACTAGCTCCGTTTTTCTTTCTCAAGATTGCTTTGGCTATTCAGGGTCTTTTGTGTTTCCATACAAATTATGAAATGTTTTGTTCTAGTTCTGTGAAAAATGCCACTGGTAGTTTGACAGGGATTGCATTGAATGTGTAGATTGCTTTGGGTAGTAGAGTCATTTTCACAATGTTGATTCTTCCAATCCAAGAACATGGTATATCTCTCCATCTGTTTGTATCATCTTTAATTTCTTTCATCAGTGTCATAATTTTCTGCATACAGGCCTTTTGTCTCCTTAGGTAGGTTTATTCCTAGGAATTTTATTCTTTTTGTTGCAGTGGTAAATGGGAGTGTTTCCTTAATTTCTCTTTCACATTTTTCATCATTAGTGTATAGGAGTGCAAGAGATTTCTGTGCATTAATTTTCTATCCTGCTACTTTACCAGATTCATTAATTAGCTCTAGTAGTTTTCTGGTAGAGTCTTTAGGATTCTCTCTATATAGTATCATGTCATCTGCAAACAGTGACAGCTTTACTTCTTCTTTTCCAATTTGGATTCCTTTTATTTGTTTTTCTTCTCTGATTGCTGTGGCTAAAACTTCCAAAACTATGTTGAGTAATACTGGTGAAAGAGGGCAACCTTGTCTTGTTCCTGACCTTAATGGAAATGGTTTCAGTTTTTCACCATTGAGAATGATGTTGGCTGTGAGTTTGTCATATATGGCCTTTATTATGTTGAGGTAAGTTCCCTCTATGCCTACTTTCTGCAGGGTTTTTATCATAAATGGGTGTTAAATTTTGTCAAAAGCTTTTTCTGCATTATTGAGATGATCATATGGTTTTTCTCCTTCAATTTGTTAATATGGTGTATCACATTGATTGATTTGCATATATTGAAGAATCCTTGCATTCCTGGGATAAACCCCACTTGATCATGGTGTATGATCCTTTTAATGTGCTGTTGGATTCTGTTTGCTAGTATTTTGTTGAGGATTTTTGCATCTATGTTCATCAGTGATATTGGCCTGTAGTCTTCTTTCTTTGTGACATCTTTGTCTGGTTTTGGTATCAGGGTGATGGTGGCCTTGTAGAATGAGTTTGGGAGTGTTCCTCCCTCTGCTATATTTTAGAAGAGTTTGAGAAGGATAGTTGTTAGCTCTTCTCTAAATGTTTGATAGAATTTGGCTTTGAAGCCCTCTGGTCCTGGGCTTTTGTTTGTTGGAATATTTTTAATCACAGTCTCAATTTCAGTGCTTGTGATTGGTCTGTTTATATTTTCTATTTCTTCCTGGTTCAGTCTCAGAAGGTTGTGCTTTCCTAAGACTTTGTCCATTTCTTCCTGGTTGTCCAATAAGCATAGAGTTGCTTGTAGTAATCGCTCATGATCCTTTGTGTTTCTGCAGTCTCACTTGTTACTTCTCCTTTTTCATTTCTAGTTCTATTGATTTGAGTCTTCTCCCTTTTTTTCTTGATGAGTCTGGCTAATGGTTTGTCAATTTTGTTTATCTTCTCAAAGAACCAGCTTTTAGTTTTATTGATCTTTGCTATCATTTCCTTCATTTCTTTTTCATTTATTTCTGATCTGATCTTTATGATTTCTTCTGCTAACTTAGTGATTTTTTGTTTTTCTTTCTCAAATTGCTTTAGGTTGTTTATTTGAGATGTTTCTTTTTTCTTGAAGTAGGATTGTATTGCTATAAACTTTCCTCTTAGAACTGATTTTGCTCCATCCCATAGGTTGTGGGTCGTCGTGTTTTCATTGTCATTTGTTTCTAGGTATTTTTTGATTTCCTCTTTGATTTCTTCAGTGATCTCTTGGTTATTAAGTAGTGTATTGTTTAGCCTCCATGTGTTTGTATTCTTTACAGATTTTTTCCTATAATTTATATCTAGTCTGATAGTGTTGTGGTCAGAAAAGCTACTGGATATGATATCAACTTTCTTAAATTTACCAAGGCTTGATTTGTGACCCAAGATATGATCTATACTGGAGAATGTTCCAAGAGCACTTGAGAAGAAAGTGTATTCTGTTGTTTTTGGATGGAATGTCCTATAAATATCAATTAAGTCCGTCTTGTTTAATGTATCATTTAAAGCTTGTGTTCCCTTATTTATTTTCATTTTGGATGATCTGTCCGTTGTTGAAAGTGGGGTGTTAAAGTCCCCTACTATGATTGTGTTACTGTCGATTTCCCCTTTTATGGCTGTTAGCACTTGCCTTATGTATTGAGGTGCTCCTCTGTTGGGTGCATAAATATTTACAATTGTTATATCTTCTTCATAGATCGATCCCTTGATCATTATGTAGTGTCCCTCTTTGTCTCTTGTAGTAGTCTTTATTTTAACGTTTGTATTGTCTGATATGCGCATTGTTACTCCAGCTGTCTTTTGATTTCCATTTGCATAGAATATCTTTTTCCATCCCCTCACTTTCAGTCTGTATGTGTCCCTAGGTCTGAAGTGGGTTTCTTGTAGGCAACATATATACGGGTCTTGTTTTTGTATCCATTCAGCTAGTCTGTGTCTTTTGGTTGGAGCATTTAATCCATTCACGTTTAAGGTAATTATTGATATGTATGTTCCTATTCCCATTTTCTTAATTGTTTTGGGTTTGTTATTGTAGGTCTTTTCCTTCTCTGTTTTTCCTGCCTAGAGAAGTTCCTTTAGCATTTGTTGTAAATCTGGTTTACTGGTGCTGAATTCTCTTAACTTTTGCTTGTCTATAAAGGTTTTAATTTCTCCATCGAATCTGAATGAGATCCTTGCTGGGTAGAGTAATCTTGGTTGTTGATTCTTCCCTTTCATGACTTTAAATATGTCCTGCCACTCCCTTCTGGCTTGCAGAGTTTGTGCTGAAAGATCAGCTGTTGACCTTATGGGGATTCCCTTTTATGTTATTTGTTGTTTTTCCCTAGCTGCTTTTAATATTTTTTCTTTGTGTTTTATTTTTGATAGTTTGATTAATATGTGTCTTGGCGTGTTTCTCCTTGGATTTATCCTGTATGGGACTCCCTGTGCTTCCTGGACTTGATTAACTATTTCCTTTCCCATATTAGGGATGTTTTCAACTATAATCTCTTCAGATATTTTCTCAGTCCCTTTCTTTTTCTCTTCTTCTTCGGGGACCCCTATAATTCGAATGTTGGTGTGTTTAATGTTGTCCCAGAGGCTTCTGAGACTATCCTCAATTCTTTTCATTCTTTTTTCTTTATTCTGCTCTGCAATAGTTATTTCCAGTATTTTATCTTCCAGGTCACTTATCTGTTCTTCTGCCTCAGTTATTCTGCTATTGATTCCTTCCAGAGAATTTTTAATTTCATTTATTGTGTTGTTCATCATTTTTTTTTTCCTTTTTAGTACTTCTAGGTCCTTGTTAAACGTTTCTTGTATTTTCTTCACTCTATTTCCAAGATTTTGGATCATCTTTACTATCATTACTCTGAATTCTTTTTCAGGTAGACTGCCTATTTCCTCTTTATTTGTTTGGTCTGATGGGTTTTTACCCTGCTCCTTCATCTGCTGTGTGTCTCTCTGTCTTCTCTTTTTTCTTAACTTACTGTGTTTGGGGTCTCCCTTTCACAGGCTGCAGGTTCGTAATTCCTGTTGTTTTTAGTGTCTGCCCCCAGTGGCTAAGGTTGTTTCAGTGGGTTGTGTAGGCTTCCTGGTGGAGGAAACTAGTGCCTGTGTTCTGGTGGATGAGGCTGGATCTTGTCTTTCTGGTGGGAAGGACCATGTCTAGTGGTGTGTTTTGGGGTGTCTGTGACCTCATTATGACTTTAGGCAGCCTCTCTGCTAATGGGTGGGTTTTGTTCCTGTCTTCCTAGTTGTTTGGCATAGGATGTCCAGCATTGTAGCTTGCTGGTCATTGAGTGGAGCTGGGTCTTAGTGTTGAGATGGAGATCTCTGGGAGAGCTTTCAGCATTTGATATTACATGGAGCTGGGAGGTCTTTGGTGGATCAATGTCCTAAACTCGGCTCTCCCACCTCAGAGGCAGAGGCCTGACATCCGGCCAGAGCACCAAGACCCTGTCAGCCATATGGCTCAGAAGAAAAGGGAGAAAAAAATAAAATAAAATAAAATAGTTATTAAAATAAAAAATAATTATAAAAAATTTTAAAGTAATAAAAAAAGAAAAAAAAAAGAAAGAAAGAAGAGGGCAACCAAACCAGAAAACAAATCCACCAATGATAACAAGCACTAAAAACTATACTAAAAACAAAAAACAACAAAAAATCCAGACAGACAGAACCCTAGGGCAAATGGTAAAAGCAAAGCTATACAGACAAAATCACACAAATAAGCATATGCATACATGCTTGCAAAAAATGAAAAAGGAAAAAAATATATATATCTATATATTAAAAAAATGGAAGAGAGCAACCAAATCAATAAACAAATCTGCCAATGATAATAAACTCTAAATACTAAACAAAGATAAACATAAAACCAGAAACAAATTAGATGCAGAAAGCAAACCTCAAGTCTACAATTGCTCCCAAAGTCCATCGCCTCAATTTTGGGATGATTGATTGTCTATTCAGGTATTCCACAGATGCAGGGTACATCAAGTTGATTGAGGAGCTTTATTAATCCGCTGCTCCTGAGGCTGCTGGGATAGATTCCCTTTCTCTTCTTTGTTTGCACAGCTCCCAGGGTTCAGCTTTGGATTTGGACTCGCCTCTGCATGTAGGTTGCCTGAGGGCGTCTGTTCTTCGCCCAGAAAGGACGGGGTTAAAGGAACAGCTGATCTGGGGGCTCTGGCTCACTCAGGCCGGGGGGAGGGAGGGGTATGGATGCGGGGTGAGCCTGTGGTGGCAGAGGCCGGCGTGACGTTGCACCAGCCTGAGGCACACCGTGTGTTCTGCTGGGGAAGTTGTGCCTGGATCATGGGACCCTGGCAGTGGCGGGCTGCACAGGCTCCTGGGATGGGAGGTGTGTATACTGACCTGTGCTTGCACAGAGGCTTCTTGGTGGCTGCAGCAGCAGCCTTAGCATCCCATGCCCGTCTCTGGGGTCCGCGCTGATAGCCATGGCTCGCGCCCGTCTCTGGATCTCGTTTAGGTGGTACTCTGAATCCCCTCTCCTTCTGTACCCGGAAACAATGGTCTCTTGCCTCTTAGGTGGGTCCAGGCTTTTTCCTGGACACCCTCCCGGCTAGCTGTGGTGCACTAGCCCCCTTCAGGGTGTGTTCACGCAGCCAACCCCAGTCCTCTCCCTGGGATCTGACCTCTGAAGAAGCCGGAGCCTCAGCTCCCAGCCCCCACCCATCCCGGCCGGTGAGCAGACAAGCCTCTCGGGCTGGTGAGTGCTGGTCGGCACTGACCCTCTGTGCGGGAATCTCTCCACTTTGCCCTCCGCAACCCTGTTGCTGCGCTCTCCTCCGTGGTTTGGAAGCTCCCCCATCCGCCACCCCCCATCTCCGCCAGTGAAGGGGCTTCCTAATGTGTGGAAGCCTTTCATCCTTCACAGCCCTCCCACTGGTGCAGGTCCTGTCCCTATTCTTTTGTCTCTGCTTTTTCTTTTGCCCTACCCAGGTACGTGGGGAGTTTCTTGACTTTTGGGAAGTCTGAGGTCTTCTGCCAGCGTTCAGTAGGTGTTCTGTAGGAGTTGTTCCACATGTAGATGTATTTCTGATGTATTTGTGGGGAGGAAGGTGATTTCCATATATTACTCTTCCGCCATCTTGAAGGTCTCTGGGAATGTCCCATTGAAACAAAACATTATGGTAAATTTCTGCTTCCAATTCTATGTAATTCTTTATTTTTACATATTGAAAGGAACTTTGAAGTAATATTTGTTTTGTTCCAGAAAAACGTGTAGCATTACTTTATAATCTTTTTTTTAAAAATCTGATACTTATAAAAAATAGTTTTAAATCAAAATTTTGACTCATTAAGAGAAAGCCAATCAGTCAATCTTTGCAGTAATTGTGTAACAGTTGTGCATAGCTATTTGGTAAAAGAAATTTTAACAAAGAGCTTATTTTAAAGTAATGTACAGAAACCAAATTTGATTTCAAAAATAAAAACCAGGATTAATGTTGTCTAGCTTTAAACATAAAGCAGTTGACTAGCATTTTAAAACTTCATTTGGTCAATTAAGTATACGAAGCAATTAACAAAAACATACATTATGCATATGGAGAAAATATAAGTAAATAATAAGGAAACATGCTCAATATGAGTCTTTAAATATTGAAAACACAAAGTAATTTTGAGATTCATGACAGCCTTGGGGTTCATATTACTTGACCGTGATAAATTTAGAAGGTTATACAGAGTTTGGCTTGTTCTTCTTATATGCAGAAAGTATTTCTTCTCTCTTTAACCCTTTCAAAGAGGATTTAAATTTTGATCATTTTGAATCCATTTACTAACTGGATAAGCATTTTCATGCTTATTGTCTATATTTGACTTCCACTTCCCCTTTTAAAAGCTTTAAGTGGTGGGTTTAAATCATGTCAACATTTCTGACGTATTTAGACTTGCATGGGTTGGAAAACATGAACTTTTCAAAGAAATGACTTTTCCTTGAGTCTAGCCATTTGCTTTCTTTAATAAGATTAGTTCAGATACTGCATTTCATCATCAATTCCATCATCTGAAAAAAATTCTGCCATCTCAAAAGTTTTGACATTTTCATTTTCTATTCTATTTCTGTTCCATGACACATAATTCAGGCATTTGACTGAGTTTAAATCAGTGGACTGGTTGGAAGCCTAAAAGTTGCCTTGCACAGAAGAGTTTTGAATGAATTGGGAGATTTCTTTACATTTGGGAGCTTTTTATTTCTTTCCTTTCATTTTTTAATTTGATCTCCTCTGTGATGTAATTACATGATGATACCTTAGGTTAGGTTACTTGTAATGAAAGTTGATCCAAAATCTCAATTCGCCCTAACGACGTTAGGACATTGGCATGCCATGACTTTGGTTACTGATTCATCGAGCAAACAAATATAGCTAAAGTCACTTAGTGACTTGTTTCTAATTCAAATCACACACATATTGATCTGTAGAACGGATCTGATCTGGATTTGTCTAGCTCGTGTGAAATCACACGCCACTTCATGTTGTCCTTATGTCTGACTATGCAAATGTGCTTGCCGATTTGCAATTTGTTTCTTTCTTAGGGTCAAAACCCCAAGTTTTGCTCTGTCCAGGCATCTATTAGTAAAGCCACAGATCTCTTAGTA
This sequence comes from Mesoplodon bidens, assembly GCF_964165515.1. Classification (NCBI taxonomy): domain Eukaryota; kingdom Metazoa; phylum Chordata; class Mammalia; order Artiodactyla; family Ziphiidae; genus Mesoplodon; species Mesoplodon bidens. Next base: position 134,152,766 of record NC_138177.1, on the reverse strand, counting down.
AAGCCACAAACTACCTGTACAGGTAGTTTACATATCTTTTCAGACCACTTGATATGTTCTAGACTCTTTGTTAGATAGCCTGAAAATAGAGGCAGGCAAAGCAGACCTCGTGTCTCTCCTTATAGAATCTGTGGTCACACTTGAAGGTTGTCTTGTAGAATTTCATTAAGGAAATCTGTGATTAGAAATAACAAGGACATGTTTAGACAAACTAACTAAATTTCTAAACAGATCTATACCTATAAAGTGCTTAGAATAGTACATGGAACTTAGCAAGTACTCGGTAACATTTACATGCCAATATCATTATTATTTTTATTACTTATTTTTCTAGTTCACCCAAATAATTCTCTGGTCATAGGCAGAACATAATACATGTAGATATGTATAAGTAAAATGAGATTTGGTTCTTTAAACATGAAATCAGACCAATTTTGTGCTGCAAATTTAAAAGAGCCCAAATTTTTCCTGTGATGTGGAGACTAGGAGTCATTTCCTTTATTTTTATATCCAAGTTTTCATTGTTTTAATTGGCACCCTACCAAACTGATAGATGCCTCTAGTTGTGTGTGTCAGCGTAGTTGCCGAGAACATTACAGATGCAGCAATTACAAGGGACCATTTTCCCATTATTTTCTTCCCAAAGCGTTTCCTATGCTGGAAATGCTATGAAAAGTTTAGACTATAGTAAAAATACTATTTTTTTTAAAAACAAGCTTTATTTTCTTAAAATAAAATATGTTCGTCATAGAAAAAACAAGTAAGCAAAAAGAAACAGTGAAAATCACTCAAATCCAACATGCAGAGAGAACTACTGTTATAGTTTATGCATATTTCTTTCCAGTTCTTTCTCTGTACATAAAAATACATTTTAAAATGGCGTCATTGTATAATATCCTATTTTGTAATTGCTTTCCATGTCTTTATTTCATGTCATTAAATATCTTTCCATTGTCATTATTCTTTTACAGTGTTATTTGCATTTGTTATACCTTATTTAACCATTTAACTTTTATTTTTTAACTTTTACCTTTTCTTTTTTTTCTATTATAAATTATTCATTGGATGAGCAACTGAGTTACCACTGATGAGGGTTTTTTAAATGTTAAAATAGCTAAATTGTATAAAATGTGGAGAGAGTGCCTTGACACTGAAGTAAAGTAACTGGCAAGATAAGATGATTGCATATGAGGTCCTCATATGCTTCTGTAGCCTTCTTTACAAAGGGTCCGAAAGGCCACTGGCTCAGACAACAACTTCAGGAAGCACTGGGGAAGTGGTGCTCCATAATTAGAGAAGATCAGTAACCCCAAAATGGACTGTGATTTAGGAGAGTAAGTTGAAATCAACTCTATGCTGATATCAGGGGACCGTTCTGTCACCTGTTTGTTCCTATGACAAATTCAAACCAATTCAAAACAAATTTTCCCTTCACAGGTAGATGTCTTTTTTAAATTCTTTTAAGTTTAATCTTTTAGGTTGCATAAACTGTTGTTCCGTGACTTAAGTGTGCTTGTCAATCCATCCTTCCTGCCAGGAATGCCATCTCCAACCACACTGAAGAAGTCGGAGAAGTCTGGTTTCAGCAGCCCCTCCCCTTCGCAGACCTCCTCCCTGGGAACGGCATTCACACAGCATCACCGACCTGTCATTACAGGACCCAGAGGTGAGCTGCTCCACAGACACCCTTGATTGTGCTTAGATCATGACCTTGGGACCAGAGTAGCAAAATGAGAGACATGAGACCCGAGTAGCAAAATGAGAGGCAATGAGGGTCCTAAAGGCAGCAAGTGTTCCAATTTCTTATCCTCGGGGGCTGCTTTGGAATTGTAGGGACCCAAGAGATTTGGCATCAAACCCTGATCCTTACCTATTTCTTTGCTGGTGGGATGTTGAAAAGAGGTGGGAGGTAATTTGAATTAAACCAAAATCAAATCTGTCCTACAAATTGTACAAGGGGCACATGCACGCGAATGTGTGTGTATTTGTGTGTGTGTGTTAGGTAGTTTATTTTTGTGTAGTCAATTACCTCTTTTCAAGCAATAGCTTATTTTCATTCTCTCACCCCTGCTGATTCCCTTTCCTTGAAACCTGATTTCAATATGTGGCATTTTGCGTTGAGGTTGTCTGCAATCACTGTGTTGACGAGCCATCTTCATTCCCTTCTTTTGAAGTGGTAGATAGTTTGTCTGGTTTTCATTGCAATGTTTTCATTATTTTTGTCTCATGTGCTTTTAAGTTTATTATTAAAATGTGTCCACAAGAAATATGATTTGTATTTCACATTAAAGACAAGCTTTAAACCTCAAGAGAATGTCAGCAAATCACTTAACTTGATCTTATTGCAAGATGAAAATATTTATTAGTTTGTTTATGAAACTCCCACAGTAGGAGTACGAATAATTGTAACCACGTTTGCTTTCTCCCATCAGATTTTCGTTTAGGTAGGTTTGTGATCTACCAGCTGGTATCATAAAACATCCTAGAAAGTTATGGTCTCTTGTCTACTTTGACATACGCCTGGGGAAACTGATGTTTCTTGCATTAATCTCAATGTGAGTGCCACAAATCTGAATCCCTTTATGAATACTCTGTGTGCATCTCAGGGAAATATGGCAGTTGAGAGGGCTGGCCAGTGCACACGTGCAGAAATCACACTGAAGAAAATAAGTATTCTGACTATTGTGTGAAGCAGTTTCTCTATCCACAATTATGGATGTTCACTTGCCCCATCTTTGAACATCCTGTGATCATTGATGGAACTTTCTCAAGATCCCTAATTATTCCATTTGTGTGTGAGAGTGTGTGTGATACAATCAGAAAAGCTAAATATGTATTTTTTCCTAATTTGAAAACCTTGCATCTGAATGGGATTATGTGGTCCCAGAATGAGTCTCTTTAAATGGGGCAGTATGATATTTTCCTCGTTGTCAACATTCCTTAAGCATTGAAACTGTGGTGCGAAGTAAGAAATACAAAGCCCTTTTAGTCAGAAGATTTTTGGTCTCAGGGAGATAAGGCATGTGACGTTTCTCATCTTTATTATGGTCAGGTTAACATTCTAAATGGTAAATTAATGTTAAAAGCAGACAGTTCTGTAGGACCTCAGGGGAGGGAACTATGGAGCTTCCTTCATCCATTAAACAAGAATTTAATGAGTACCTGTCACTATACAGGCACTGGGAAATCAGTGGTTTCTGTCCTCATAGAGCATATCATCTAGTGCAGGAAAATAAGCATTTAGAAAATGATGTGGAATGCACTGTTACTTATCACTTTATATCAAATAAAGAGACTTCAAAGTGTACATAACATTGAAGTCAAATCTTAAAAGTTGCTTACATGAATGGAGGGCATTCCAAGCAAAGAAAAGACTCATGGGCGCAGCAGGGCGACAAGGATTGGGAAGCAGCAATGTCAGCAATCAGGTTAGTTGGTTAAGCTGCCTCTTTCCCTTTCCACTTACCTTCTGAATTTTTTAATATCCTCGTCAATAAAATGGGAACAATACTACTGCTGAATGAATATTTTCTCCCAACCTCATATTCTTATACAGAAACTACAATAAAACAATATTTTTAGAGACTCTTTGAGGAGCATAAAGCAATGTGCCTATGTTATCATTTATTCAGTAAATACTGAATGCCTTCTGTGTGTCTTGCCTTAAAACCATAGTTCTAGAAATCACTGAAATGATTCTAGCAGTTACTGTGGGTGCCATGATTGGGTGCTTTCTTCATGCTAAACAATCACATTTGCTAAAATGACCCACACTGGGTCGAACCAGAGGGGACCTTCTTAGCCTACAGGACAGTGAGTTTTGATCTATTCATACTCATGAAATTGTTTATGTGGCAAAGAGAAAGATGCTCAATTTAAGAATTATGGAATTCCAAAGATGCTTTTTTTTTCACCAGAATTCAAGATGGTTCCCAGCATCCTCAGTTCTCCTTTCTGGGAAATCTACTCAGGTACCCATTCTTATTGCATCCTGCCCCACTTTAGTGGTCTGGTGAAGGGAAGTGGGGTAGTTGAGATGAAATACTTCAGCAGCATCACAGAATTGAGATAGACTAACATGAGACACTCTTGGGCTAAGACCTTTTTAAAGGTTGGTATTCAGGTGCTTATTATTTAAGACGTACTTGCTACAGGTATTATAATCCCGGTTATTCTTCTCTGAACTAGTTGGAAAGCTAATGCTTAGAATGACATCACATCTGGGAGTAAGAGTTGATATTTTAGGAAGATGAGGCCGGATTTAAAGGAGGAGAGTCTGACCGAGGGAGCCAGTGTGGAATAAATGAGACATTGGACATAAAGGAGAATTCAACCGGACATGTTCTTTTTATTATAAGGAGTTACCACAGTCTGAAATGATAAATCATTAGAAAATCCAGACAGATGATCCAGCTTCAAAAGGAAGAAGAGAAAGGTGTGTCCTTTATCAGGATCCTGGGGCACTGGGGAGGTTGTTTACTACACTCTTGTTCAGAGTTACATGGTATAGTCACCTCTGGATAGCACCTAGATTTCAAGACTTCTGCTGCCTTCCTTAAAATTTCTCAGGGGACTACCTTGACTAGACAAACACCAGTTAGTAAGCAGTAGCTTTGTAACGTACCTCAGTGCCCAGGCCAAGGGTGGTATTTTAGCAGAGCTACAGAAAAGCAAGGTCTCCTCACTGAAAAAACAATGACCCCATTTTTCACTGCAAAAATTATCTATGTTTGGAAATTTGGTGGCCACCTTTTAAAAAGGAAACCTCTCTTTGATGATTGTAAAGCTGAGGCAGAAAAATAGAGCCTGGAAGGGAGTGGGTAAGTGCAGAAATTTGGGGGTTGAATGGACTGGTATTTGAATCCTGTCTCTACCACTTTCACCAACTGTGAGAACCTAGCAGATAGCTTTCCTTCTTAGAGCCATGGACTCCTCATCTATAAATTGAAGATCCTAATCTCAACCTCAAGAGAATTATATTATCTAAGGAGTAGATGAAATCATGTATTTGCAGTCCATAGCACAGTGCCCGGAAGTAGAATATGTACTCAGGTCATACAAACAATTAAATCACCCGTTTTCATCCAGGGTTTGAAAATCTCAGGCTGTCCTCCTGCCTTTGCCTGTCCACATATTGCCCGTCCTAAGACCAGCTTGGGTACCACCTTCTACCGGAAACCTGCTCAGCTCCACCCAGGCCGCCATCATCTCACACTCCACAGACTCCGGGAGACTTTCACACCTGCACATTCCCTCCACCGACATGGTCTTGCTTTGTTAGTTAATGTACATGTCTTGTCCCTCCTCCAGAGCAAAACCTCTGAGAGGAAGGATCTCTAATGTGTGCTTTTTGGTATCTCCATTGTGTCTCATACACAATGCTCAAATATTGCTTGAATGAATAAAAAGTACTCAAGTTGCACATAAAGGTACACAAGAGACATTCATCCCCTCCCTGACACTGACGGATTGTCATTGCTTCAGAAGAACAAAGGGTGACAAAGGATAATAGTTTATATAGTACTTCTTTATGAGGAATGTTAAAGATGAGGAAGAACCATGGCCTTTCATCCAAAGAAAGCTTTTGCAAGATTATGAAGTAAGGCTTTGCTATTAAAAGCTATGTTTTTTCTTAGTTTATGCTATTCTAATCACTTTCCTATTTTACCTTGTGAAGGTAGAGGCATGTGGTTTCTTAAAACGAATCCCTTCTCTGATATTGGCTTTCTTTATGGCTTTGATAAATCATTTAACCTTGTGGCCTCAGTTTGGCCATCTGTATCATGGGGGTAATACTTTGCCACCTATGTAGTTAAAATTAGGTGAAGGGGTTAAAAGTTATGCAGTGTCCTAGGGAGTGGGGAAGAGATTAAGTTTCAGTAAGGGCATTTGTATTTTGTTATACATTATTACAATTATTGTGCACTTCAAGCTGAACGATTGGGCTTTCAGAGACTTTCTTTTACCGGTACTTAAAATTTCAACCATAATAAAGTATTTAATCATGACAATTTATCTTATTCATGATAACGGAGAAAAAAAAGCCTTTTTCTTCCTTTTGCCTTTTTAAGAGTTGTAGGTTTGCCTGATGATTTAAAAGAGCCTAACTCTTTTGGATAATTATTTGGAGTACTCATCAGAGATATTTTCGAACTTCTTGAAAGTTTGTCTTCTTGAAACTTATGTTTCTGCCTAAAGTCTGCTATTTTCAAAAACAAGATAATGAATGATACTTAATTTAAATGCTTAGCACTGGGTAAGGCAACTCTGTGCTTTCGGGATTGAGAAGCAGGGAGGGGCCTGCACTATACACGTTGTGAGGCAGAGGTTGAGCGTAATCGCAAATAAGCACTGATTGAGCTTCATCTAGAGCCATAGAATTTCAGAATAGTGCTCTGAGAATCTTCTGGTTTAATCCTTTCCCTGTATCCACTAAGAATGTGTTTGGCTGTAAGGAACTGAAAGTCGGACTAAGCAGGTTGTATTTTTCTCATACAGAAACAAATACATGATTCAGGACTGTCATGGTGTCATCAAAGCACCATCAAGGACTGAGATTTCTTCTTTTACCCATGCTTTAATGGGTCGTTTTCATCCTCATGCTGTGACCTCATGGTCATAGCATAGCCACTACCCTCTTTCCATGCATCTGCATTCCCAGCAGAAAGAAGGGAACCGACAAGGGCAAAAAGTGCCTGCCAGCTCATTCTGCCACCTTTTATAGAATGTTACACAGCATGATCAGAACTATGCCACACAATCTCCTCTAGCTGCAAGGGAGGCTGGAAAATCTAGGTTTTTTAGCTGAGCATATTGCTGCTCTGTATAAAATTGGGGCTTTATAAGTAGGTAAATAGGGGAGAAATAAGCTGGCTAGCAGTCAACAGCATAGTTCCCATTACTCATAGAAATGTGAAATCTGAGCTGGCCAGAGCCAAGACTAGAAATCTAGTCTCCAGTGCTGTGCCTTTTTCACCATATCAGCAGTTCCTACCTTTTTCTCTACCACTGGGAGAAATCAACTGCATTTATTTAAACAATTGGTTTGTTTTCACAATTTTTATTAGTCAAAAACATGACATAGCCATTTAGATCTTTCGATAAGCATGACATAACCCGTGTTATCACACTGAGTTTTTTTTTTTAATAACAACCGTAAACAGATCACTTGACATTTTTTATGAGCCCCTGAATCCTTGCTACTGGTAAACACAGGGTTTCTGGTAGGTGCAAGTCACTTCAAAGACAACTTTCGAGGTCAGTTTGGCATTTTTTTTTTAATATTGAAATTAGCTTGCAGACTCTCATTACTGTCTGGGGACCCGTTCATTTTTCTGCAAGTGTTTATCAAGCACTTACAGTGTACAAGGTGCTCTGCTACTTGCTTAATAGAGTGAAAAAGAGAAGCTTGGATTCTGGCCTCAGCATGCTTACTTCCTGGTGGAGGGCAGACAAGAAAGCCAGCCGTTGTATTATTGTGATGGGGACTCCCGGGTGCTGTCAGGGTCGGGGGCAACCTGATAGAGAACTACCATGGCATTCGGCACTGGGCGAGTCCAAACAAGCGTGATTTACCCCTGTTCTCAAACAGAGTACCTCCTAGTTGTAAGCGTGCAAGGCAACAGCAGTCATGCTGTAGCTAAGTACTGAGAAATCCAGACATACAAAATGTGAGCACAAGGCTAAAGCCCCACTTCTTTATGGGTCAAAACATATATATATATATATATATATATATATATATATATATATATATATATACACACACACACACACACACACACACACACACACACACACACATACACGTGAAGGGAGTTTAGAAATCAAATTGCCCTGATTCTGAAAACATGCACAAGATGTATTAAAACAATAGCCATATAAACCAAAGATTTATTGTGCAGCTTTCAAAGAATCCTGCCAGTTTCTGTTCAGACGTTTACATGCTCTGTAAACCTCTCTAAGTCCATGATCCTCGTGGCCCAAACAGGGATCTTGCTCTTAGTGATGAAACGTCTGAGGGTCTGAAGTTAACATCTCCCAGTTTGGCCAAGAAAAATATACTGCAGAGAATTATGAGAATTAAGATAACTTTCCAGGAAGTTCAGGTCACCAGGAAAGGTTGGAAGAGCAGAGACTCATAGACAATAATAGAGGAGGAAGGAAAGAGAGGTACCATAGGAAGGCAGCAGTTATCACTAGATGGCAGGGCCCATTAGAATGGGGACCATTCTTTAGTCTTCCTCCCGATATCCTGTATCCCTCAGCCTTGTGCCTGGCATTAGGAAAGCACTCAATAAATATTTGTTGAATAAATGAATGAGCACATGGATTTGATTGAAAGCAAACAGAAAGTTTGGGAATAACAGGGAGTTCTTTCTATCCCCCACGTGTGATAATAATACAATATTCAAGTGCGCGTATTTGGCAACATTTAGGGAGATGCCTAGCATGGCGAATAAATGCTCGATACACATTTGCTTGGTTTTAATTAAGAACTTCTACTTCCATGGGCATTAAGAGAAATGCTGAGCTGAAAATGATTTGATCCCCCTTTTCTTTTTTTTTTTTTTTTTTTTTTTTTGCGGTACACAGGCCTCTCACTGCTGTGGCCTCTCCCGTTGCAGAGCACAGGCTCCGGACGCGCAGGCTCAGTGGCCATGGCTTACAGGCCCAGCCGCTCCGTGGCATGTGGGATCTTCCCAGACCGGGGCACGAACCCGTGTCCCCTGCATGGGCAGGCGGACTCTCAACCACTGCGCCACCAGGGAAGCCCAGATCCCCTTTTTATGGAATATTTTCTATGGTATTATAAATGTGTCTGCCCAAACTAAGGATCCTGAAGAAGGAATAGTCCCTGGCGCCTCGTCACTCTCATAACCATGGCACCTCCCTTGACATAGGCCCTCTACCTAAGTGGTAGTTTCGTTTAGCATTCTCGTATCATATTGGCAAACTTCTTTGCCTCTTAGGAAAACTTCTTAACTCAGTTGTGGAACACACTGGTGCTCCTTTCAATGGAGCTGAATCTAATTTGTCTCTCCTGGTTTTAGTGCAATTGAATCATCTCAGGAAAATGAGAAGCAATTAAGTACCTGTTGCTAACAAGGCGCTGAAATAATCTGCCAACAGATGCAAGGTGTTTATTTATTACTGGAGTATGTCATTTGAGAAGACATTACATTGTCTTTCTAACAATCAGAATTGACTTCCAAATGCAGGCATCACAGACCTAACAAGTACCACCTTTGAGGAGCACTAAAAAGAGAATAAGAGGGCTTGTGAACACCGGGCAAGGTTAGCTCAAGTGCTGTCGCCCAGCCTAATGGGAGATGTTGCCGATGGGCTTTGGAGGAACTGGATGGTAAAGAGGAGAAGCAGCTTTTTAGCAAAGGCCCTTTAAGTCCCAGTTCAGGAAATGATTAAATTCATTAGCCAGATACTTACAACCAACTATTACTGCCCAGCCAAAGGAAAGACCAGTGCCAGCAAATGTTTTAAAACTACAACTAAACAAAAGTCAGGAAGCATGTAATTAAAACTGTACCTTTATTGTACTGTAAAGAATTTCACTGTGACATGGAAAATATTTAAAGGAGAAGGCTGTTTAGCTAATTTGTCTGCAAGTGAACTGGTATCCTAAATGAACTGTAAGGCCACCCACCGAGCGAGCCTCATAAAGGGCCGTGGCTGCTCAGCTTGGTTTTGTGTAACCGTTCAATAATTACTAGATAAATGCATAACTAAAAGCTCTATCACACTAATAATTTGTACTGAGGTAGATGTGTGGGACACCCTGCTGGGTTAATTTGTCATCCCGGCAGCAAACTTCTAAAGAGAGCTCTTCTGCAGTGGAATCTGTTAATATGTGGTCCCAAGGAGGACAGGTTAGAGCAGTAAGACCAATTGGCTCCTTATCTCTTAAAGAGGCAAAATGCCTCCCGGGTGAGCACGGGAGAGAAGAATAGGGTGATTGGTGATTAACCACGTGGACCCAGATTTAAACTCATCTGGACAAAAGAAGCTGCTCTCCATCTCTCCATCTCTCCCTCCCTCTCTTCCACCCCCCTATCCGCCCCCCAACCACAAATCCACACATGCAGCCACAGTGAAGGCGCAGGTTCTGAGCAAGGTTTCTTTGAAATTATGTCACTGATAAGACTTGTGGGTATCACTTATACTATAAATCACATAATCAGATAAATCCCAAGCAGGTCTTTCTGGTTTAGCTTAATATAATGTAGATTCCATGCTTAGATTCGTTGTTTATTTTTCTTTTTTCAGAGTAGAATAAAAAGTCAATATTGGACTTGTGTCTCCTCTCTATATGAAATGTTTTCTTCTGTCTCACACACACACACACACTTGCTGTTTTAAATATGAAGCTCACATTTAAGCTTCAGCACAGGGTTTTCAACCTCACCGATTGACAGAACCATAAATCATGTTAAAGTTAAGTGAATTACTGTAGCATGGAACTGTAGCTTTAACAATGTTTATGTAGTATCAGCTTATCATCCATGTAGGCAAAGGGGGGTGAGCACTGATATTCGAAATGGGAATGTACAGTCCTGTTAATGTAGCTGCAGGATCATGGAGAGTTACCCATTTCATGCTGCATCCTTTGTATTGTTGAAACTAGTGTATTTAACCACTCACGTGTATGGAATGTTTTTTTAAATGTATATTTCCACAGTAAACTTACATTTGCCATTTCTTAGTATTAAATGGCAGTTGCTTCCCCCAACCCCAAACAATTCATTCTTCTTATGCACAAAACACATGTGAGGAACATCAGAGTTGCCAGGTTGTATTACGGTAATAAGGGACCTATGAGGCAAATATCATGAAAGGAAATAAGCCATTTGACCTCTGAAAAATAATTCAGATGGGAGCAGCAGAGTGCAGTGAAAAGAGCATGGGCTGTAGAGTCAGCCAGAATAGAATGCAAATCCTGGCCAGCCACTTGGGATCTGCATAAGCTTGTGCCAGTCACCCTTCCTCTGCTGGTCTCTTAATTTCCCACCTGTACAAAACTTTAAGGTGTTAATAGGAGGAGGAAGTGAAATGACATATGGAAAGGGCCACATATGTTATTAGTATGTTACTAAATGTTAACTGTCTCAGGGACTTCCCTGGTGGTGCAGTGGTTAAGAATCCGCCTGCCAGTGCAGGGGACACGGGTTCAAGCCCTGGTCTGGGAAGATCCCACATGCCGTGGAGCAACTAAGCCCGTGCACCACAACTACTGAGCCCGTGTGCCACAACTGCTGAAGCCCACACACCTAGAGCCCATGCTCTGCAACAAGAGAAGCCACCCCGTGCGCCTCGAGCCCGTGCTCTGCAACAAGTGAAGCCACCGCAAGGAGAAGCCCTTGTGCTACAATGAAGAGTAGCCCCTGCTCACCCCAACTTGAGAAAACAGCAACGAAGACCCAATGCAGCCAAATATATATATATATATATATATATATATATATATATATATATTAATGTTAACTGTCTCAGATTCCCCCCATCCCCATATCATTTTTTGCTGTCTTTCTGTGTGGTTCTCTTGAAAGGATTCTCAGTTCCCTCGTTCCTCACTCCCCATCCCCAGTTCTCTCTTTTATCTGCTCCTGTGGGTCCAGAAGGAGTGTGTGTTTCCCTTCACTGGGAGGAGCCTCATAGCCTAGAAGAGATGGGGCCTCAGGGAAGTGAGACAGCCTGGTTACTCCATCCCATTATTCTTGTGTGGTTAGAAGAACGGGGTGGGGGGTTCTCCCCAGTCAGGCAGGTGAACTCCCTTCCATGATGATTAGCCTGTAGCCATGGTGAAGACTTTTCTTTGGCTTGTCTTCATTCAGGCATGGCTCTTGCTAAAGGGATAAGCACCGGGACTTCCCTGGTGGTCCAGTGGCTAGGACTTTGCCTTCCAATGTAAGGGGTGCAGGTTTGATCCCTGGTCAGGGAGCTAAGATCCCACATGCCTTGTGGCCAAAAAACCAAAAATCATAAAACAGAAGCAATATTGTAACAAATTCAATAAAGACTTTAAAAATGGTCCACATCAAAAAAAAATCTTTAAAAAAAAAGGGAGGTAAGCACCATTGTTATTTACAAGAGTCAATTCAGCAAATAATTTTTGAGAATGTATCATCTGCCAAGCACTGTGCTAGGCCCTAATGAGCAAACCAGACAAGCCAGTCCTGCCCCTCCAACATAGTAGAATGGAAGAACAAATAATTATTGCTCGGATGAGATTCATGAGAGGGGAATTAGCAGGGATAATATAGCACAGGTATTTAAAGTAATTGTGGGGATTTGGATTTATTTGTGTCAGGTTGTATGGGTTCCTTCTATTGGCATACAATACAGATTAAGAAAACCTTGGTATTGCTGAGGGACATCTCTAGATCTTCCTGAAACCTCAAATTCCTGAATACTGTAATAAGAGTTGTTGAATTGTTGCATACCTGGTAATGAACAGAAGACATGTTAATAAGCACCCTTTCAAGTGAAATATTCATACAAGTGAAAGAACTCAGCCAGATTGCTTAATCACCCCTCCAGTCTCCCCAAAAGGAGATAATGGATTGGTTCATGTAACCGAAAAGTCAGAGGGTTTGTGGCTTCAGGTAGAGCTGGATCCAGATGCTCAGGCAATACCTTCAGAAATCTATATCTTTATCTTTCTCAGCTCTGCTGTCCTCTGTGTGAACTTGATTCTTAGACTAAATCTCCTCAGATCATGGCACTGATGATATGAGCAGCTCCAGACTTAATCCCCAATGTAACAATCCCAAGGGAAAGAGAACAGCTCTTCCACAAGAGATCTAGGGACAGTCCTACTCCCAAGAGTAGGATGCTTATGGCTCTGATTGGCCTGGTTTGGGTCATTTGCTCACTTTTAAAATAATCTTTATGTTTAAAAAATAATGGGGTGGGGGGAGCTGCCCTGGTGGACAGCCGCCCCGCAGGGGGCACAGCATTGGCAGTCCTGGCCCCCAAGCTGGGCAGTGGCAGTGTCTGCTTTCAGAGCCCCCTGGGGCTGCAGGTGAGGGCCCAGTAAGGTGCCAACGGAAGGTCACGGCTAAGTATGACCTCGAGGAGCTACAGAAGCGCCTCAACCTGGAGGAGTGGATCCTGGAGCAGCTCCCTGGCCTCCAGAACTACCAGGAAGAGGGGATCCTGGAGCTGGAGATTGCTGTGGATGAACTCCTGGATGTGGAGAGTGATGAGACCCAGCTGCCAAGGTCAAGGAGCTGCTGGTGGACTGTTACAAACCCACTGAGGCCTCCATCTCTGGCCTGCTGGACAAGATCCAGGACCTGCAGAAGCTGAGCACACCCCGGAAGAAAGGAAGGGTCCCCCACGCAAGTGAACAGTGGCTCCACAGAACAATCGCTGCCCCCCGCCCTCATAGCAACAGCAATACTGGGGGGCCCTGCAGCCAAGCCTGGTGCCATGAGTGGGGCTCCCCGTGCCTCTGGCCCAGAGGTGTCTTCCCAGACATTTAAAAAAAAAAAGATAATGGGGTTTCTCATTGGTGTGGCCTGGGTTACATGCCCACCCACAGAGCTGGGGGGAGGGTAAAGTCTAGGCTAATGACAGACTGAGGTGGAGGGAAGGATAGTTACCCAAAGAAACATTAGAGCTCTGTTTCCAGAAGAAAGGGTGAAAGACTGCTGGGCAGCCAAAACTGAGAGCTGTCCAGTACAGGAGATAAGAGCAAAGCTGTCCTGTGTGCTGGGCAGTGAGCTTGGCTCTCCTACCAGCCAAGTGACTTCCTGCTGCAGGTGGAGCTTACAGAGGACAGGTCAAACCCCGGTCTTAGAAGAGTGACACTTAGTCCATGCCGGGGACTTCCAGGGCCATGAAAACAGTTGAGAACAGTTCAACTCTTGATTCCCAATTATCTCAGGTTGCCACATGGCACTGCGTGATCCTGATTACTTTTCGTATATCTGAATTTATCCTAAAAACACAACTCTAAGAATGATAAATAGCCCAGAATCAAGCACGCTGTCTGGCACACAATATATTCTCAACACATTCATTTTAAAGGTGTGAGCCCACTATGTACTAGGCACCTAGAATTAGAAATAATTCTAATTTTTGGGAAAATCTCTTAAATTAGTGCTATTTTACCCAATTCACAGACAAGGAAATGCAGGTTTGAAAAAGTTACATAACTTTTCCTAGACTCACATAGGGAGTGAATGATTTCAAACCCAAAATAGTTGAGCTCTAAAAACCATACAGATATATAATTTCCATTTTGCAGCAGAGGAAACTAAGGTGCATAGGAGGCTGACACAGAGCTAGTTGATACCCAGCCTGGGGTAAATCTTCGGTACCCTGACTTCAAACACTGGACCGATTCTTCTCCTACTTCCTCCCCTTGTGAGAAATCTACCAGCAGTAGGATAAATCCCTAAATCCTGTAGGGTGAATTCAGGAGGATACTTTGAAACCTGTGCTTTAGTAATCATGTTGCTCAGAAACAGGGGCTTGAACTGCAGTGTATACCTGCCGGTTGGGCAGGGGTAGTGGGGGGAAGGCTGTGAATCAATCATAGCTTTGTTGTGGGGTTTGTTTGTTTATCTGCTTGGTCTTGCCTTTTTTATTTTAAATGTCAGCCAGCAAAGACTCCCAAACAGCGCCGGTCCCAGGACTTGGTAGGCCTCGCATAGGCTAGAGAACCTCCACGGAGCTTACTTTTGAAATTCTCTTTTGCGGGACTGCCCTTCCAACAGGTCATTTGAGAATTCATTCTCTGCCTGTTTCTGTTAACCTCTGTGATCATCCAATCTATGGTGGTGGTTTTTTCCTTAAATGTTTTTCTTTCATTCATCTCTTGACTCGCAGTATTGCTTGCACATTACGTAGAAGCTCCCTTCGTGGAACTGAAGTCTTGTCAACTTTGCGTAATAACCAGTCACTCTTCATATCTCTAATAATCACAGCTGTTCTGTGGCGTTTGAATGCATTGCACATTAGCCGTCATGGCGGCTTAGGGGATTCGTGCACAAGTATGATCTATTCAGAGAAGAGGTCCTGTCAGGACCCAAAGGCTGGGGCTCTATCTCACAGAGCTTGAACTGGCACATTCCCTCGGGGGGTTTTTTGGGGGTTTCATTTGCGGTACGAGGGCCTCTCACCGTTGTGGCCTCTCCCATTGCGGAGCCCAGGCTCCAGACGCGCAGGCTCACTGGCCATGGCTCACGGGCCCAGCCGCTCCGCGGCATGTGGGATCTTCCCGGACCGGGGCATGAATCTGTGTCCCCTGCATCGGCAGGCGGACTCTCAACCACTGCGCCACCAGGGAAGCCCTCCCTCAGGGTTTTAAAAACTCTAAATATCACAGCCTTCCCAAAGACACAGGCTCCTAGAGACTGAGTCCAAACATACCCTAGAACCTAATATCCCAGAAACGTTTAAAAAATAATTTCTTTTAAAAACCACATACTCCCGGGACTTCTCTGGTGGCGCCGTGGTTAAGAATCCGCCTGCCAATGCAGGGGACACGGGTTCGATCCCTGGTCTGGGAAGATCCCACGTGCTACGGAGCAACTAAACCTGTGCACCACAACTACTGAGCCTGCGCTCTAGAGCCTGCAAGCCACAACTACTGAAGCCCATGCGCCTAGAGCCCCTGCTCTGCAACAAGAGAAGCCACCACAGTAAGAAGCCCGTGCACCACAACTAGAGAAAGCCTGTGCGCAGCTACGAAGACCCAACGCAGCCAAAAATAAATAAATTAAAATAAATAAAAATTTTTTAAACCCCACATACTCCCTTGTTTCACATTTTTTAGATTTCAGTGTTGTTACATATGGATCAATTGTATTGTTATTTGTAAATGTAATCCCAGAGACTGAATTTCATTGAAATTTAAAGCTAGATGAGCTTCAGTGGCTGTTTAGTTCAAACTACTCATTTTGCAGACGAAAGAACCAGAGGAGAGAGAAGTTGCCCACATTTAAAGCCAGGTAGAGACAGCAACACAATTAAAACCCAAGTCTCTTTATCTAACTAGAAAATTTTCCTAAAAAGTACCCCAGAGCTTCTAAAAAACTTTTTAAGCAGTTAACATATATTGGCTCTCTGATAAGCAACTCGCAATAACTAACACAGTGGGACATTTAAGGGCAGTGGTAGAGATCTCCATTGTATGAGGCTATGACGAGGCCATGCTCAGAATCTGATTAGGTCAGAAGTGTACTTAGGTAACAGGGGTCTACATGGTAAAGGGGGAGGTCGGGATGGACACTTAAGGATTATAGGTCTAAGTAAAAAATAGAGTCTAGAGGGAGATAGCCCCATAGTTCTAAGTTTCTAGGTTAAGTCTCAGAGTCTAAGATTTAAGCAAAGGTAGGGATTCAAGGTGTATTTCATCCAAAAAGAGCCTTTACCGTCATTGTTTCTATGGAATCTATGACTTCTACATCAAGGTCGTTTCTGTTGCTTTGGTTTTGCATTTTGTTGTTGATGGAACTTTTTTCAAGACCCTCATGTCATATCCATATTGATAGCTCATACTCTTTTATCAATATGTATGCACTCATTTGTCCAAGAGACAGATAGATAGGCAACAGGTGCCTCTTACCCCACTGTTCCCTTCCCCCTGTGTATTCTACGATTTGAACAGGTCCCTAGCACATAGGAGCAAATTCCAATTTAGTCATTTCTCATCCCCATACCCATCTTTACCTATAATAGTATTACAAGTAAAAGAAGCTGTTTATTGATGATCCCTTAACCGTATGGTCAGGAGCTGCTCCATATGCCTTATATATACATTGTCTCATTGAATCCTCAAAACAAATCTATGAGGTATAAGCCCCATTATACAGATGGCAAACTGAGAGAAGCTTGGGAACTTGAATCACAGCTGGCAAATGATAGAGCTAAAATTTAAATCCATGTCTATCTGACTCCAAAGTCCATGGTCCTTATATTATATCACTCTACTTGTCTTCTCTTCTCTTTCCTTTCTTTTCTTTTTATTAAAGTATAGTTGATTTACAGTGTCCTGTTAGTTTCAGGTCTACAGCACAGTGGTTCAGTTATACATATATATACACATATATATATAAATTTATATATATAAATATATTCTTTTTCAGATTCTTTTCCCTTATAGGTTATTACAAAATATTGAGTATATAGTTCCCTGTGCTACACAGTAGGTCCTTGTTGGTTATCTACTACTTTTCTGACTCATATGTTTAATTTGACATGATATACACATGGATGTGGGAAACCAGCACATACACAAGGCATGTTAAATAATGGTGAAAAGGGACAATCAAAGAGGGACAGTGGATAGTTCTTGGAGTTACAGATGGCAAGCAGGTTGCTTTGGAAGCCTTCAAAAAAGGTGAGGCTCCAGCAGAAAGGCCAGCTGGGACAAGGATGCAGTTTGGTAGGGCAGAGGTGGAAGGAACAGTGATTGTCTGGTGCACAACTCACAAGCAGAGCGTTGCAGGTGTTTGGAGGGTGAACAGGAATTATGTGGGTCTATACCAGGGGCCATCAAACTACGGCCCACCAGTCAAATCTAGCCCTCTTCCTGTTTTTTAAAATAAAATTGTATTGGAACATGGTTACACTGATTTGTTTATGTAATATCTATGGCTGCTCCTGCGTTTAGTGGCAGAGTCAAGTAATTGCAACAAAATCCATGAGGCCTTCAAAGCCTAAACTGTGTCCTCTATGGCCTTTACACAAAATGTTTGCCAACCCCTGGTCTAGACTATAAACCAGGGCATTTGAGCAAGAAAGGTCTTTCAATAGCTAAAATTGATCTAAATTAAAATTTTAAAAGACCCTGGCCTGCCCCTCACCCCTCTCTATTTTTTTTTTTTTTGGTTAAAAACAGACCAAAAGATATTGGAATTTGATCTCTACCCTGAACCTGTACCTTAACTCAAATGGAATAGAATATATCACTTATCTTGGAAATCTACTGTAACAGCAAGTTACTTTGTTTGGTAGCAATAATATAAAAATACTGGTGTTTTGCAAGTCATCATGTAATGTCATATATTTCTCTTATGTGACATACCCAGGTTCTTTTGCATGCCTCTCAGTGATGTTAAAGATGCGTACTATATGTTTTGAAAACCTTGGCTTGAGTCACAGGTTTGTTATTTAGAAAAGGTTCCACCTCCCAAAGGCTTGAAAACCATTGCCAATTCCTCGTTCCTTGTGTCTCTGTTGAAATAAATCCCATAACTCCAAACTTCTAGGCTTTCATAAATGGCAGGTCTGATTCATGCATGATTTATACATTATAGCCATGGACCCTTAAGATAGATTTCTCAGCTTTAGGTAGGCTATCATGGTGTTATATATTGTGGTTTTGAATTTCTGAAGAAGCAAACTGCATAGTAGTTGACAACCCAAACAACTCAGGTTCCATTTGCCCTTATAGAAGGCTTTTTTTTTAAGCACAATTTTTTCCTTCCACTTTCTGCTCCTTTTAGAGCCCTGCCTTATTAAAATCTTTACTTTTAAATACGAGTATTCAGGAGTTCTTAATGCCACCTTGTACTTTATGGAAATGGTTATTTTTGTGTAAACATCCTACTGCTGAAGACAGATGAGTAGCTTTTTCTTCTAATGGTGCTAACAGAGCGAAACGAACATTTTGGAATCTCACCTGTTGCCACCGACAATGTCAATTAACAGTAAGACTGAAGTTTCGCAAGTGCCAGGGCTTGGGAGTGGTCATTCATTCTGTGAGGGAAGAAGGCTGTGTGTAACACTGTCTTAAGAGCACGCTGCACCTGAAGGAGGATTAGATTTTATTGTTTGCACTGCTCTCTTGAAAGCTTATCTTTGGAGCCTCCTATAAAAGAGAGACTAGGATCTAAGGGCTGGTGCCGGAAAGCAAAAGCTAAGATGAAAAGAATCCAAGTCTCTGTCCAGTCCGTGAGAGTCTGCAGTGGTTCATGGACAAGAAATAAAGGAATTAAGGCAATGTCAGGGCTAAATAGAAGAGCATATTTCAACTGTGAAATCTTGGTTTGAGAAAAAATGCAGGAGGGTTATTAGAATTCTTGGAGGTTGAGTTTGGGCAAAACTGCTGGAAATGGTAAAGAGAGGTGACTTTCTTCTATCTCTTTTTCTTTCCTAAGACTTAGAATGAAATATAAGATTCCAAACCTGTCTGGCCCTGCCTCCCTGGTATCATCTTCTTTGAGCCAGAAATGTGTCCATAAAGCCTCCTCCCTATGTAGACTCTCAGATCAAGAATCAATTGTTGGACCACATAAGTCTCTCAACATATACACAGTAATATAGTAATGACCTTGACCTTCTCCTTCCCAGTCTTAATCAATTCTGCCTTAAAGAAGGAAGAATTTTTTAAGTTAAAAATATATATACTCAATCACATTGAATTGTAAACTTTTTCTCTTTCAAGCTAAAACCAGGAGAGTCCTTTAAATAATCGGGGCCACTGTGTGGGGTGGTGGGTGGGTGGTGTGAAAACAGGTAAACCAACCTGACTGACCTGCTTTCTTGTTTTTAAGTATCCAGTAATATGATCATTTTGCAATAAATAACTGAGCCTACAGCTTTGGGAAATTCTGGGTCTCTGCTTCTTTAATTGTGGCTACTTTGTTCAGAATGTGTAGGCAGGGCCATTCCAGCCAAAGAAACCTGATCAAATTTCCTTCCTTCCCATCCTACTGGTATTCTTTGTGAAAAGCCCAAGCGGTTGTTTGAAACTAGTTTGGCCTCTGGTTAAAGTTTAAACTAGTAGTGAGATCCATCCAGAATGGAGTGTTTCTGACACTTCCTGCTGCTCCTGGCCTAGGGTACTAAGAGTATTAGACCCCAGAAGCAGCCAATTTTGTAGTGCCTTTTAATACACAAAATTGTATTAACATCAGCCTGGATACAGATGGATGCATTGCAATAAACTGTAACCACCTGAGAAAAGCCTTTATTGACTCTCAAGTAAATAATGCACATTTTAAAGGATCTAAATATGCATTTACATAATGTGCTATAATTTTTTATTGTGTCAACTATTCACACACACACATCCATAAGAGATGTTTTTCTCTGTCAAAAATTTGGACTCATACCATTTTTTCTGCATTGCATTAGCACCATGCCAGATTCACAATGGTATTTTCTCTTCTCTAGGGCCTGAGCTGACCATCTCAAAATACATTTAATGAATTTTACTGATTGAATGATTTGTTGACTGATTTAACCCCAGTGACACTTTCTAAAATAATTTGCAACCACTTGGACAAAAACTTAGGCACACTAAAAACATCTAATCCAAGATAAAAGGGAGCAAACAAGAAATAGGGAAGGAGGAAAACCAAATTTAGACATGGCTGAAATCTTAAGTCTGAGCTTGAGAGCAATGGAAGAACCCAATGCAGTCTCATTGTTCAGGAAAATAGTGCTGCTAGCAGGCTATCCGGAGAAATAGTGGGTATTTAATAGTATTTAATAGTACTTTGTAATGTCTGTAACACAACTGTTTTCTGTTTGAAGAAATTAAAGCTCAGGATCTTGAATGATTTATATCCAGTTCCACAGTAGACTAATGGCTGAACCAGAATGTCCAAGGCATGAGAAAGTAGGGGTTGTGAAGGATGACCCTTCGCAGTGCAAACTCAGCAGTTGTCTAATGTGAATCTACAGACTAAATGATTTCCTGGTATTAATTAAGAATTAATTGATCCTTATAAATCAACCATTGTGGAATTAACTCCATATAGTACCATGTGTTCTTAGGTCTATGTTAAAATAAACTCTATGACACAAGAAAAAGGTGAATAAATTGTTTTTAGTAAAATGTAATAAACTAAGGTCTACATTTAAGTTGTTAATGATTTTCTTTTACATATTTAACAACAGCAGCAACAAGAGGGCAAGGATGCTTATTAACAATTAAGGGAGGGATTCCATGGTCCCGTTGAATTATTTCCTCTGTCAGGTTTCTCTAACTTTTATCTGTCTAGTCTTTGCTCAAGTGAATTTTTCCCCTTGGGCAGCATTCTCTGCTGGCCACCACAATTTCATAATCTCACAATCATTCATCACTTTCCATTGAGCACCTGAAGCATTGCCACTTTATCATTAAGGTCTGCTTCCTGGGGGCTCTTGACAATGGAGTTGCCACCTTTGTGTTTGACATGCTGTAGAAGTTGAGTGTATCATTTTGTTGTGCTCAATACATTCCCAGACTCATTTGGGAAATGCCACATTCCATCTCTAACTAGAAACTGTTCAGTCAAATGCAGGGCACTGGGTCAAAGTTTCTTGTTATCAGCAAAGACGACCGTACCATATTAGATGAAAAAATTCCTTGGGTTCTTTAAAGCACAATTTGCAAAGTAAGAGATGACCAGAGCCATTTAACTTTTTAGCTGCAGATTTTAACTCAGACGGTAATGGATTCCAAGATTTACCATTCAGTGTATGAAGCCCTAAGTTTTACCAGTTTTTCTACAAGCTCCCTGGCTGTTTGCCAGGTTAAAAATATTTTTTTTAAGTTTATATTTATTTGTATGGTTACTTTATTAATTTCTGTACCACTCATATATTCAATCATTCATTGTACCATCAACAAATATTTACTGAGTGCCAGACACTGTTCGGGGGATATGACAGTGAATCATTAAATGGATGGAAAAGCTATTTACTAATATGGAGAAGAGAGAAGAGCCAGTATGAGGGGTGGAAGGTGACAAGAATTCTAGTTCGAATGGGTTATGTTCAAGATGCCCTCAATTATATGATTGAAGACAAAACTTTGTATTTTCTCAGTGTTGTATCCCAAGCCCATAGTAGGAGCCTTGGAATATTTTTGGATAGATTAAAGGTTTCATGAATGAAAGGATCCCATCAGGTCATCTGCAACATATGGACTGGACTCTTGTTTCCACTCCAAACCCCTATTTCTACTCTTTAAAAACTACACATGCCATTCTGAACCTCAGAGTCCTAGCCACTCTAATCATTAGTCAGAAAATGCCCCAGTCCTACAGATACAGTAGGGAACAAAAATCCCGTGTCCGGGGATCCATAGAGATGCATCCTTTTTTGACAGATGGGATGATGGTAGAAAGTGTGGCCAGTCTCGCTTAGTTGCTCTTCGTTTTATGAGTCACCCTCAATATTAGGAAAGTCTTACTTTCCAAATATTTGGGTATTCCTTTGTTTTCTCTTTGCAGGGCCTCCTTGAGTTTAAAGATTTAAACTGCAAAAAGTAAAGGAAAAATAAATACTCTCATCTGCTTTTACTTGGCAGTTGTTTTTCTGGCCCTCACTGGGGAGTGAGAGCCGCCATCTTGGCATTACTTGGTTTGAGTGTCTTCAGCCCTTCCCATGTGCTGTTCTTACCCTTCAGCAGGCTTCACGAATCACCCTTCCGCTTCAAGGGCAGAAGTCTTCCCAGGAAAAATTATTAAGCACCTCACATACGTTTTTTAAATCTAATGTAATCTTCTTCCTGTATCAGTGAAACTCAGCAGGGTTCAAATATAAGGGAGTGATGGTTGTCTGAGCCTTTCATCAGTTTGTATGAGCAGAGGGCCAACAATTTAGCAGGGGTCACTGCCTACCTACTCAGCCTGTGGGTTCTCCTGCTATAACTAACATCTATGCGTTTCTGAGTTTGGCTTTGAAATGGCCAAGAAAAAGGCAACATAAACCTTCTGTGTAAAGTGAGGCACCCAAATTGCATGGGTTCATTAAGTGATCATTTACTACAGACTTCAAAAAATTTCATCCTGAATTAGTCCCTAGAAATTTCCTTGAAAGGAGTATAAGAGCTTTAACAATGAATTATTGTCTATGGAAATCTCAGCATGAAAGGGGATCCATATGTGCAAACTAGAATTTGTCATATGTAATGTCAGTTAAATCAGGTCTAATCTACCAAATACATTTTTTATTGCCTGCTTCATTAAAAAGGCTCTTAAGGTAATGAATAATCTTCAGCTTCACCAGGGATTATTAATGCCTTTATAACTCATGTCCACTGAAAATAGAAAGACAGCTTGAAACTTTACCCTAATCTAGCCTCCATGTTTGTCTTAGAGCTTTAAGGAAGAAAATCTTTCAGACCTCTCCAGTGTTAAATGCCGTCACCCGAGCAGTTACTAGGAATTGGGTCAGGAGAAGAAATATTAAAAGGAAGTTGAATCCAGTTTAAAAGCTGTGGCAAAACAAGTCTTTCTCTTATTAACTCTGATGTTTTCTTTTCCTACAGCAAGTCCACATGCGACACCATCAACTCTTCATTTTCCAACATCACCCATCATCCAGCAGCCTGGGCCTTACTTCTCCCACCCAGCCATCCGCTATCACCCTCAGGAGACGCTGAAAGAGTTTGTCCAACTTGTCTGCCCTGATGCTGGTCAGCAGGCTGGACAGGTGGGGTTCCTCAATGTAAGGAAACTTCTTTTTTTTTTTTTTTGATTGCTTTAGAAATATTAACCGAATGTAAAAATAACAAGGGAAGACCTTATGACCATGTGACGTTGTGCTCTGATGTCGTGTTGACTGACTGCAGGCAAATGTCATATTTATTCTAGATTGTGGGAAAGTTAACTTACTCTAAGAGGGATTGGCCAGGGTTTAAAAACAGTGTTTGTGTTAACTTCGCAACTGTCAAGTTTATGGATATAAATCATCTCAAGGGTGAACTGTGTAACCTTCTAAGGTCTGTGGGCAGATAATTCCACCTCATGCATACTAACCCAAGGGCTCACGCAGTTAACAAAATAGAAAGACCAAATAATTTTAAATAATGATTTTGGGTGGTAGGGAGAGGTAGGGGGAGGAGGGGGCACAGATGTTTCAGATCAACTAAGTTGATATTTTTAAAAAATAGTCCTCTAACACTTTACATCAAGTTGACCAGTACTTGAACTCAAGATTCTAGAAGTAGTTTATTATAGTTTGTTATTTCTGCAAGTAGTTATCTTTCCCACTTATCTTTGTATAAAGCTAAATAGTATTCAGTAGTTTCGAATGGAGGTTTTCATTGTTTCTCAAATAAACCAAATCACAATTTGAAACAATATTCCTAATGTAAAAGTGATTTTTTTAAATCACAAATTTTATTTCAAATATAGAACCAAATGTTTGCAATGGATAGCTATATCCCAAGGCCAATAATAATAACAATGAATTGGAAATAATGACCAGCATAAAGCCAAATGCGATTTTCCTTTTCTCCTAATAACTGTAATGAAGCCACAGGTGAGCCATAATTATTATTGCCTAATTTAGAATATTATATCACACCACCCTATCACCGATTTTCTTCCCTCGAAGAATACCTGATTCTGCATATCTGAGATAGAACAGGCAGCTTTGACTAATGTCTGGTGATGTGTTAGCAGATACATTTCTGTCTAGACAACAAATCAATATGGACCCTTTTTTCTTTTTGCTTGTGTATTCATTTGCTTGGCTTATTCTAAAGCATTCACTTATGGACTTTTAGCCCACTCAGAAATGACACACAGGCAAGTGTGTTGGCAAGAAAGCACAGCATTCTCACTGTCAGATGAGATTGTCTTTGAGGAACAATACTAAATATATAAGTGAATGTTGATGAGGCAGTGAGACTTCCTCTGCAGAATTACTAAGCTTAAACTTAAAAGCCTGGGACAGCAACTGAATTTTGATTCAGGACTAGAGCCTAAATAGGAGCTGTTATTGTTGGTTGAATAGCGTCACTGAAGACCAGAGGCAGAAAGGCCACTTGGGAAGCCATGGAAAACTGAAGTGATCACCAGCATCAAGCATCTGACTTTTTAAATGTCTGACTTTTTTTTAATAGTCCTGACATCATCCCATATAACTGTCAAATGACCAGTTTTGCATTTTGATCAAAATTTAATAGGGTTTAAGGCAGGTCCTTCACGGGCCTGTTTCAAAAAACTCAAAAATAAATGGATTTTATTGCTTTTTTCAGAAGGAAACTTTTCTTTTGTTAAAGAGCTGTTACTTGGTTGTTCTAACATCAGGCAGCCAGATAAATATGACTCTTATGGCATATGCTTATATAATTTAAATCAAAATTAGAAGTGATATTTTTCCTTAGCAGAATTTTGACAGCTGAATTCTAAAGTTTCTGTGCCTGATGTTATACAATATGTGAAAGAAATTTTTTATGTTCACTTAACATATTTATTAAATGTTATGTAATATCAACTTTGAAGAGTGAAAATAAAATATTTTTTAAATCTCAAATGCATGTTTAGGAAACTTTGTTATATCTGTATAAATAGACGTGATGGAGTAATTCCACAGTCTATAAAACACTTATATATTAAATCAATATTTAATAATCATGAGAATGATGACAAAAGTCACAGTTAATACAGAATCAAAACATACCAAGCAAAAGTTGGCAGGTCATTTTCTAGAATCAGATGCAAAGAAGGTCAAAGTAGTTCAAGAGGTAAGTTTAGGATGCATGGAGCATGTGTGCCTAAGACTGTACTTTTGTGGAATGCCTTGAGAACAACCCACAGCTCTTCATCCATATGCTCTTATGGAAGAATTCAAGTAGCTAGAATACTTAGTAATTTACATGAAAGGTGCCTAAGGAATCTTTTGTTTTCCGAAGCAGCTAATGGTTCTATCTGTGTCTTCTTTCTCCTGTGCGTGTTTTGTTTGGTTCCCACCATGGCAGCCCAACGGGAGTAGCCAAGGCAAAGTGCACAACCCATTCCTCCCCACCCCCATGTTGCCACCGCCGCCGCCACCACCGATGGCCAGGCCTGTGCCTCTGCCGGTGCCAGACACAAAGCCTCCGACCACGTCAGCGGAAGGAGGTGCAGCGTCCCCCACCTCACCAAGTAAGTATGGCTGAGATGCGGCGCCGGTCGCCGGTCAGGCACTGCACATGTGAATGCACACCTATGCCTGGCCCCTCACTGCATAGGCTTCAGTGAAAGGCACGATCCCCAGCGATGGCTGTAGCATGAGTTTGCAGAACCAAGACCAGATCAGAGCAAATAGCACTCTAGGGTGCTACCAACCACATCAGGTGTGGAAATGACTGGGTGTTTGGGTGGATGAAATGGTGTAAGTACATGCCAAGGACTGAAGTCAAGATATGAAGTATTAAATTTTGCCTATTATTTGAGTGGCTTTGAATGCTATCCTCATGATCATCAAACAGCATCTACTTTTATGGATTCTTATTAGCAAAAAGTTCCTCATGCTTCTGTAGAGTCCTGCCTTCCAGTAACTTACAATCCAAGAGAAAAGCATTTGATGAGGTACCCAGGTTAATGCAACTCATCCATCAAATAGAAAAAAAGTTTAGATCAAAGTAACCAATTGAAAGGTGTGTACATTGAACGTTCATGAAGAATAAGAGCCTGGCAGAAGGTCAGAGCCAGTAGCCATGGCAGTTGCATGGCTAGGCTTGGCAGAGGAAGGAGATGGAAGATGAAACTGGAAGGAAAGAGAAAAGAAATCTTGGCTTGTCTCTGAACAGTATGGGAACACGTGTTCAGACAATATAGAATTTCAAAACCTTTTGGAATAATGGGACTCATTACTTGATGAATTAGAGGGAGAACAGCTCTCCTGATATTTTAAAGATGACAGGGAATAGAAGTAGCTTAAACACATAAATTTGGCTTCTCTTAGTACCTGATACAATGACCAAAAGAGTGACAGCTGGAGGCAGAGTTCCAAAGTGATGGATGGACTACCTGACCTTGACGGGGGTGTGATGAGCACCTTCTCTAAAGCTTTACAGAGAGATCAAAGCACAGGAAAGAATGGGCACTGTGACAGTGCCCCTAAGGAGAGGAGGTCTTCAAGGAGGTGAGGCTGAATGCAAGGAATCTACTGAGGAAAAGATGAGCATAGACCACGAAAGAAGTGTTAAGATCAAGAACTTGAGCAGCAGTTATAGAAGTTGAATGGAGGAGAGCACAAGAAGAAATGTCTTATCGACATAAGCTTTGAGATTGGACAACCACTTGGATGAATATAGTGAAGGATGATTCAGACTTCTCAGCACTGGGGACGTAATGGTATTGAGTACAGGAGGGAAGGAGCCAAAGAGAAAAAATGAGCCTCTTTTGACACTGTGTTCATTGGATTTAGTTTTGGTGACACTGAATCCAAAATGTCTAGAGTCTCTCATGGGCATGGATGAGCTTTGGCCTATCTAGTACGTATTCACTTTGATAACACATGTAGTAGTGAGTGGCCCTGTGCGTGGATTCTGATTTTATAGCAAAAAGATTGAGAGTCCAGGGCCAGTTTTGGGGAGGCTTACCTCTCTTGGTAGGAGGTGGTTCAACACTTTTCAACAAAGGAGAAAACTCTTGAGTGTCCAGTGACATAGGAAGCGAACTAGGCTTGCTCTAAGCATCTTGGAAGCTCAGCTTAAAAAAGAAGCTTCTGAGAAGCAGAAGCTCATAGGCCTGTCCTGCTTATTGTGTATTCATGTAACATCTTCAAAGGAGTCAGAGAAATAATCATCTCCAAACTCTATTTAGATCTAGTCACTGGGGATGTTGACTTACACATTGGCAGCCATGTGCTTAAACTGTGCTCTGTACATGCCTCTGGGTACCACTTTTCTGTTCATCTTCTCTCTGTATGTTCAGGACACTGGCAGAACCCTCAAAAAGCTTTGTTTAATGTTCTTTTTATTCTGTGTAGACATATCCTCACCTCCACCATCAATGTCTCATGCATCTGTAGTGCATTTTCTAGTAATGGGGATGGGGCTTTTCTGAGGCACTGTGGATGAGTGGAAATACCCTGGGCAGCTAGCTATTGAAGTCTAAAGGATAGGGGCTCAAACCCTCACCTTTCACATTGCTAGCTCTGTTTCTCTTCCAACCCCAGTTTCCTCATCTGTAGAACGTGGGTGATAATACCTAGCTGGCAGGGTTATGTGAAATCAGCCACGATAAGCACTACCACCAAATAAATTGGAGCATTTTATTATCTGCCAAAACTCTTACCTAGTGGAAGCCTCTAGGCTTGGCTAATGAAAAAATATGCCTGTAGGACATGTAGAAGCTACTCAATCCCTCAGTCAGGTTGATACCTTTGGGTCCATTCCCTGGACTCCACTCCATGGATTGGATCTAATGCCTTGTATACAAAGATACCCATGGTCCTCTTGTGCCCAGCCTCAAGCATTCTTTCAACATGATGGGAAGAAGTGTGGAGGAGGTCTGGGCAGACACAGTTATGGTTGCATGTTCATTAGCACAGTGTTTAGAGATTTTTGGAAAGAGAATATCAGGAAAGGGGACCCAAAGTTTGATATTTACATAATAATTTGAAACTTACTTTTTGAATCCTAGGATTCTAGGATTTGTAGACAAAACAAAGTGTTCTACTGATGGCATAGAAAGGTTTTTATCATCATAAATTTTAGCCTTTTTGGTCTTTTCTGGGGTTTGCTGAATTCACAGTCATATGTTGTTTCACAGCAATTATCACCTGACCATCTTCTACTTTATTATTAAGACAGTGATATTCTGGGAAATTTATAGCATAAGAGAAGCCTCTCAAGTTAAACACCTCAAAGCCTACCAGTCCACATTGGGAAGAGATTTAAGAACCCCTGCAAAACAAATCCTCTTCCATGCCCCAATTTCTGAACTAATTGATAAATAAAATACAAGGAAAAAAATCAGATGGAAGCCTAGACTATAACCTCTACTATTAGAAAATTTATTTATTTTTTAGCTACAGGCTAATGTGCTTCTTAATGCTGGAACACAAACAAACCCACCCAGTCGCTGGCAGTGCAGGACCACCACAGGCCTTCCCATGGGAGGGGGCTGCCCTCCTGTGTAGAGCTGATGGAGGTCCAGGTGGCTGTGTGCTTCCTGCCAGCACCTGTCTCCCTAAGGGAAAGAGGAGAGGAAGGGGTGGGACGAGTCACGTCCAGTGTCTACCTCCAATCACTACAATAAGTGAGGGAGTGGAGAGGCCCAGGTGTATGGGAGGGAAAAGGTACCGAGAGTGATGTAGCCCCTCTTCCTTAACATTCATCTTTGATAACTACTTTCTTTCATTCATTTATTCATCCTTCATATATTGAGTATCTGTCACATGCCAAGGACTGTGTTAGCCCCTGGGGATACAAAGATGATTCATCCCTGCTCTAAAGAAATGTGGGATTTATTGCAGGAGGCAGCTGGGAAACGGGTAGCTCACACTGACAACACTGGGACAGAGGCGCACATAGGTGCCACAGAGACTTGGGAGGGATTTGGGTCCAGATGCGGAGCCTCAGGTAAGATTTTTTTGGAGTGAGTGACTTCTAAGCTGTTTAGTAGGAATATCATTCTGGTGTTTTAAGTCTGAGCGAGAAGGTAGAACTTCTCTTCAGAAACCAGCTTGTGGGTGGAAGGAGGGGGTGTCTAAAATTGGATTACCACTGGATAAAAATTTAGAGCAAAAGTATCATTTCATAAATTCTGTGCTTTCTTAGAAATTAAAACCACAGGATGGTTGGATCCTGTTTATCTTTGTCAGTTTATTAGAGCTCAACTTTAGCGAGGAGAAACATCACAACAGAGTATTAAGTACAGATGTTCAGTATCCCAACAGTATGTCTGAAACTGAGGCGTTTTCAAAAACACTAACTGTATAACCTAGGACAGCCTTTCCTATTGAGGGGTTTAAGGTGACTTGCAATAAAAAAAGATTTAAAAAATAAAAGTAGGAAATCATACCCAGGATCACCTATATTACCAGCCTTTCTGGGCCTGGACTCCCGTGTCTGTTGGAATAATACTTTGCTCTACACACTCTCATAGGTAGATTGTCAGGATGAACTGGGGTGACAGATGTGCTGTGCTATAGACAGTTAAAAGTCCAAGACATCATTTTTAATATGCTCTTATAATGAAATACAAATGGAAGCCAGCCTAAAGCAGAGTATGTATTTTTAAACTAATCAGTTACCTCTGGCACCAATATGCAACTTTGCAGCTGTGGCCAGGAAAACAGGGTAAGGCAGATTTGGGGAGGGAAATGTTTGCCTATAAAATAAATATATTTTAATGGGAAAAATCTTTACCAGTGCCTTAAAAAGCAGAGTAGTGAGGGTGGAAATAAAAGTTCTGCTGTCTCTCAAGGAGAACATTCATACTGTTGATTCGTTTGGAGAAGGATTCATATACTATGCCTGATCTCTTTAGGATACCATGACAAATAGAAAGAACAACTGGTAAGAGTAATTCACAATGGATGGGTTCCATTCCCGCTGATTAACTGGGTTTAGATACCCAGTGAGAGAATATCACTTCCTTCCTTCATTCAATAAATAGTTATTGACCATCCACTATGTGCCAGCAGTGTTCTAGATGCTAGGATTCTGCAGGAAATGAAAGAGATAAAAATCCCTGATCTTGCAGAGCTTTCACTTTACAGAAGGAAGAAAGGCGATAAATAAAACAATAAGGATAATCGGTAGGAGTGATGTAAGGTGGTGATACATAAGTGCTACGTAGGAAAATGAAGCACAGAGGGGTTGGGATTAGTGGGGGTGGGATACAACTTAAATAGGGTGGTCGGAGAAGGCCTGTCTGAGAAGGGGAGATTTGAACAAAGGTCTGACAGAGGTGAGAGGGTGAGCCATGAGACTGTAGAGGGAAGAGCTTTCCGAGCAGGAGGATCAGCCAGTCCAGCCCGCATGTTTAAGGAACAACCCGGAGGCCAGTGTGGTGAGAGCAGAGTGAGTGAATGAGTGAAAGTAGGGGGAGGCCAGGTCTGAGGGGTGATGTGGATGAATGTGGATGTGACTGGGAGATGGGGGGGGTGGCGAGAGGGGGTGGAGGAAGGCTACAAATGTTGGAGGTTCTTATAGGCCATTGTTAGGACTTTGGCATTTTCTCTGAGTGAGACGGGGGGCAGAGGAGTGATACTACCTAGGTTTTAACAGAAACTCTTTGAAGGCTTTGTTGAAAATAGGTTTCAGGGGGCAAGAATTAAAGCAGGAAGACCAGTTAAGAGGCTTTTTTTAAAAATCAGTACATATGATGAGTGTCTTCTACATGCCAGCCACTATTCTAGGTGCAAGGGATCCAAAAGTGAGCAAAGCAGACAATCCCCTTCCCTTGTGGAGCTTACATTCTGGAGGGAGGGGACAAACAATAATTAAAGAATAAGTAAACTAGTAATTTAGGGACCCGTAAATACAATGGAGAAGACTAACACGGGGAGAAAACTAACACCATTGCAATAATGCAGGCAAGAGTTGCTAATGACCTGTACCAGCATCCGGGCAGTAGGGGTGGTGAGAAGTATTTGAAAGGTAAAGCTGATAGGATTTACTGACACATTAGATGTGGGTTGAGAAGAAAAAAAAAAAAAAAAAAAACACACTAGAGAAACAGCAATGACTCCTAGGTTTTTGACCTGAGCAGTTGGAAGGATGGAGTTGCCATAAACTGAGACGGGAAAAATTGCAGCAAGAGCAGTTCTGGGCAAGGGGTGGGGATCAGAAGTTTGGTTTGACCAAGTTATATTTGGAGATGCCTAGTAGGTATCTTACTGGTGAGACCAATTATAATAACATCCTACCTACTGCAGTTCTTTGCAGTGTACTCAGTTTTTCCACATGCACCATCTCATTAATTGCGGAGGGACTCCTTTTCAAACATGTAATAAAACAAGTGGATATTCCTGAGTCCTGAGGACAACAGCTCCAGGATAGGAGAAATCTCTCACTACATTTGGGTCTGTTTGTGGTATGATAATTCAAAATCCACTATTCATTTTCTTAATTGCATTGTAAGATTCCATTTTTTTATAATAGGTTGGCACCAAGAACATACTATAAAAATGGGCTTTTCCAGAAAAGAAACTGAAGATTGGCATCATAGCCTAGAATTATAATGAAAAGAAAGAAACACT
Organism: Mesoplodon bidens; assembly: GCF_964165515.1. Classification (NCBI taxonomy): domain Eukaryota; kingdom Metazoa; phylum Chordata; class Mammalia; order Artiodactyla; family Ziphiidae; genus Mesoplodon; species Mesoplodon bidens. The sequence continues at coordinate 134,120,870 of NC_138177.1, read as the reverse complement.
TTTGAATTATGATGGAAGATAAAACATGCATATTTTCCTTTTTTAAATTAATTACGAACACAAAAACTCAATATAAAAATGCATAAAAGACTTATAAACAATTTTCTCCATGCCTTCTTAGCCATGAACTTTTGATTTTTTAAAACTAGAATTCTGTTAAATTAGAAGCATGTAATAACAAATTCCCTTTTTTATTTTTATATCTCTGATGAATCTTGTATATATTCATTATATGAATGAGTTTGAACCTGTTAACCAGAAAGAAAATAATCTGACAGGGACTGAAATTTCCTAGTGTAATAATTAACATATGTTCAATGCTTTTTGGTTAGCAAAGCTCTTTACACATGTATGTTATCTCGTTCCATCTTCCTAAGACTCCTGTGAGGCCAGGATTTTATAGACAAGGAAACTGAGATTCGAGAGTGGAGGTTACTTTCCCAAGATTATATAATCCCATGGTAGCTTGGTACTAGCTCCTACTGTAGCCAAATTACAAAGCAATGGGACTTGATTTTTGGTTACCGAGCAGCCACAACTGTCTGCTCTCGTCTGAAATTAATAACAGAACAAACTATTGAGCTTTTATTAATGTGTCAAGCACTTTAAAAATGTTTTTTATGTATTATCTTGTTTTTATCCTCACATTAATGCTATGAAGTACGTACTTTAAAAAGTAAATACCCTAATTGAGAAAGACAAGGCACGAAGATATAGGTAACTTTCTCAGGGTCACTCAGCCAAGGGTAGCAGCATCATGACTCACACCCAGCCACTTTGAACCTGTAGTTCATGCACTTGGCCAGAGCATCCAGAGCCCAAAGTTTCCATGTTTGCAGTGAAGACCCTGTGGGAATAGTACAGAGGAAGATATTAGTGGTCATTTATACTTTAGTGTAGATTGGTTTCTGTTGCTGAGAGTAACTTTTGTTAGCAGGGAAAGGAGGAGAGTAGAAGATCTGGAGGGAGATAAGACAAAAATAGCAAAAAAGGTAGACAAACAGGAGCTATTGCTAAAGGCAGATTTTCTTTATTCCCCAGTGCTCTCCAGAGCTTGAACTGTTGCTGAATGCTTAGAATTACTTTCTGAGTTTTCACCCAAATGACAGCTCTCTTTTTCACCAACACTTTTTTATGTGTAAAACACACAATTTTAATCAGTAATTGAATTTAGAGCAAGTCAGTGAATGATATGTCATATTTACACAATTTTTAAATGACTAAGGACTGTATTTCCTCTTTCAGAGAAGAGCCATTGGATAAGGACAAGAGAGAATTTAAAAAAAAAAAAGGGGGGGGGTACTTCCCTGGTGGCACAGTGGTTGAGAGTCCGCCTGCCGATGCAGGGGACGTGGGTTCGTGCCCCGGTCTGGGAAGATCCCACATGCCGTGGAGCGGCTGGGCCCGTGAGCCATGACCGCTGAGCCTGCGCGTCCGAAGCCTGTGCTCCTCAACGGGAGAGGCCACAGCGGTGAGAGGCCCGCGTACCACAAAAAAAAAAAAAAAAAGTTAGCGGCTTCCTTTCACAAAACAGTTTTTCATTACTGATGCCTGCACTATTCCTTTAGTCTTTAAAATTTCTTTTAAATTTACATTCAATGAAATTCACTCTTTAGTGTACAGTTCTAAGAGTTTTATAACATCATAGATTCTTCCAGCCAACACCAGACAGGATACAGAACAATTCTAAAGAACTCCCTCCTCTTTCTTATCTACTCTTTCTTATCTACTCTTAAGTTATTGTCTGACGTCACTTAGTGCCAGGGAACTTACTTTACTTTGATCTATTTCCACATTGATTTTTATTCTTCTGTCAGTACTGCTACTATCCCCATTATATTTTAATTTTTATATTCTTCTGAATTAGAAAGAGACCTACATAACTACAGTACTTTAGTATATGATAATAGTGACATTTCTTATTGGAAGAGGGAAAGGGATTATTCAGTAAAGTATATTGGGATGACTGAGTAGCTGTCCAGAAAAAATAAAATTCCTTACACCAAAATAAATTCCAGGTGGTGCAAAAAATATAACATAGAAATATTAAGCCTTAAAATACCAAGAAAAAAATAGGAGAAACTTTTTGTGGAATATTGGAGTGAGAAAGGCCTTTCAAATAATACCAAAAAACCCCACCAGAATCCATGAAAAGAAAACTGATAAATTCTACTCTAAAAGTATTAAAAATGTATGCATTGGAAAAAAACACCATAGACAAAGTCAAAAGACAATGATAAAGTGGGAAAAATATTTGCAACACCTGTGGCAGAGGCCTAAATTATGTAATATATAAATAGTTTTTTAAAGTCAGTAAGAGAAAGACCAACAATCCAACAGAAAGACAACAAAATGACATAAACATAGAGAAATGGAAAACATTTGAAAGATGTCTCATTCATGTAGCATAAAAGCAATACAAAATAAAACTCGAATGGTGTTTTTACCTATCAGATTAGCAAAGATCAAAAAGGATCTTGACACAATCTTGGTAAGTGTGTGGGAAACAGGCACTCTCCTATACTGTTAGAGGACTGCAAATTGGTTCAACCTCTTCAGAGGACAATTTCGTTTTATATGTATGTGTGTGTGTGTGTGTGTGTGTGTATAAATTTTAAATGTAAGCCATGCATTGTGTTGGACATATGAGCAAAGATATACATCAAGTGTTCATTGCAAGTGATTATAATAAAAGATTGGTAACACCAATCATATCCACCAATATGATATACATTAGAAACCCTTTAAAAATAAGGGTAGGGAGGGCTTCCCTGGTGGTGCAGTGGTTGAGAGTCCGCCTGCCGATGCAGGGGACACGGATTCGTGCCCCGGTCCAGGAGCATCCCACATGCCGTGGAGCGACGGGGCCCGTGAGACATGGCCGCTGAGCCTGCGTGTCCAGAGCCTGTGCTCCGCAACGGGAGAGGCCACAACAGTGAGAGGCCCACGTACCGCAAAAAGAAAAAAAGAAAAAAAAAAAAGGTAGGGGGACTTCCCTGGTGGTCCAGTGGTAAAGAATTCGTCTTACAATGCAGGGAACGCGGTTCGATCCCTGGTCAGGGAACTAAGATCCCACATGCCGCGGGGCAACTAAGCCCTTGCGCCACAACTACTGAGCTCGCGCATCTCAACTAGAGAGCCCACGTGCCGCAAACTAAAGAGCCCACACGCCCTGGAGCCTGTGCACCACGACTAGAGAGAGAAAACCCGCATGCCACAGCTAGAGAGAAGCCCACGCGCCGCAATGAAAGATCCCGCGTGCTTCAACAAAGATCCTGCGTGCCACAACTAAGACCCTGACTCAGCCAAAAATATAATAAATCTTTTTTTTTAAAGTAAGGATAGGTCTGTATGAATTCATGGAATTATCTTTGAGTTATATTAAGTAAGCAAAGGAGAGCGCTAAGAAAAAGTATGTATAAAATACCTACTGCCATAGAGTGGAGGATGTATATACACACTTGACTGTGTGTCGAAGGATGGAAACTGGTTCATTGGGGGGTAGTTCTTTAGTGCCTTGCCCAACGAGAATGAAAGATGTTATTGAGTTTTAAATCCCCTTTTATGTCAAATATAATGCTTTATTTAATTTTTAAAGTATTTGTCCAATGAATTAAAATTCTTCTTTATACCCCAACCACTAACTGTAGTGACCAAAACTCACACAGTGGAGGCAGGGAAGGGGGGTGGTTCATAAAATCCTTGGCAAATTTTATACATCTAGTTTTTAGTTGCACTAACCTGAACTTCGGGTGTGATAGCAAAAATATGTGCTCTTTCTGGTAAAGAATACTATTCTTTTTCCCTCACAGAGAACATGGAATTGAGTACAAGGATAGCATTTTCACTCTCAGTAGCTATTATTTGGTCACAAGTTCTGCTTTAGGAACCCATTGGATACAGATGCACACATGCTATCCTAAGTCATAATTTTTCATAAATACTTTTTGCAGAGTGTTTCTACTTTTTGTACAACCCAAGTTTTTAATGTCTAAATTTGAAAAGGAAAAAGAAAAATACTTATTGGAAATCAGGCACTTCGATAGGTATTTTCATATGCATTACCTTAGTTGCACTTCATTGTTATTTTAATCTGCAGAATTGGACTCATTAGCCCTCTTTTTAAAAAGAGAAAACTGAGACTGAACCAGAATTCAAATCGGGGTCTGTTGGACTCTAAAGCCCCGTGCTTTCTTCTCTACCAGGACACTTACTGTGTTTCAAGATATAATATCATACACCTTTCCTCTGAAAATCCTAAGACACGCCATAAAGAACATTTTTTTTCTTTTTTGGCCTCACTGCGTGGCATGTGGGATCTTAGTTCCCCAACCAGGGATCACACCTGTGCCCCCTGCACTGGAAGCGGGGAGTCTCAACCAGTGGACCGCCAGGGAAGTCCCAAAGAACTTTTAAATTATTCCAATAAAAACTCTTGGGTACATTGAATTGGATGAAAAACAGGAATGAGAGCAGGAAAAAAGAGAGAGGAAATGAACTTTGTAAAGAAGGAGTGAGTTACAAAAGAGAACAGACAATAGATGATTACATTCATTTAGGTTATCATAACCCATTCAGGTCTTATTTTTGCCTCAGTGTTTTACTTTTTCATATGACAGAAATGACAGATCAGTTTTAAGATTTTCTTCATAAAGATAACAATGGCAATGTAGGAAACTTGAAAAATACAAAAAAGAATTTTAAAAATCATATTCTCCTATAACCAACTACTATTAACATTCTGGTCTGGTTTCCCCCATTTTTCAGTGCATGTCTATGTGTATATTTATATAAGATGATTGTGACCTACTGAATATAATATTTTTATGTTATTTTCTTAAAGAATATTTTACACCTTTTCTTACTTCATAAAAAAATAAAAAGCTAGGAAATGTGATTTTAAATATTTTTACTTATTCTCCTACCATAGACCGTTAACTTTTATTCCAACCTATGGAATATGCTCCAGCATATTGTCGAACATATATTTTTGTCCCCAACTTGAATAATTTTATTAGGCTAGATTTCTAGAATTGGAATTACTAGTGCAAACAGTATGAATATTCCTCTTGATACACATTTCCAAATTGCTTTTCAGAAAAGTTGTGCCATCTTACACCCTTACAAATTATATTTGAGTCTGATATAACATTAACCCTTGAGAGGTTTGAGTATTATTTTTTTAATTGGTGGAAGGCAGATGTCTCAGGGTGTAATGCCCTTAATCAGATTTTGGAATCAGTAGTCCCTGATTGGATGAGTTTAGCAGTTTTCTTCAACTGTTTTAATATAAAGTACATTGGGATTCTGGAGATTTCCCATCTTGTTAGCTAAGCCTCTCCTTAGGGATCACTCTCTGGATTGCTCCTGTGGAGAGGGTCGCCTATTAGACATTCACAGAGGGGGTGAAGCCTTAAAGAGCTGGGAGTATTAGAGGAAATAATATTTACTATGCTGAACTTTTTATATAGAGACACTCAGAGAGGTTACTGGCTTGCCAAGGTCACATTTCTAGTAAGAAACTGAATGGATTCAATCCAGGATTTTCTGATTCTAAAATTCATTTTCTATTAACTACCTTGCACTGCTGTAAAAATAAAAATATTATTTGGGGCTTTCAGGTTCTGTTTGTCTTCATTTTATTTAAGATTAAGACTTACTGGAAGGTGTTTTAAAATCACTCATAATCCCAGTCTTTAGAGATAATCACTTTCTGTGCATATTTTCCAGTCATTTTCTGTGCATATTTTAAACATAATTGATCATGATATGTGCGTGTGTGCGTATATATATATACACATATATACAGTTTTGTAAACTAATTTTATTTCATATTATAAACATGTCATGGTGTCGTTATTATTTTAAAACATTTTTAATGGCTGCAATATTCCATCAGTTGGTTCCAGTTTGTTGCACTTATAAGTAATGCTGTAATGAACATCTTGGAGCATAAATCTTTATATGTATTTTTAAGTATTTGTTGAGGGTATAGTCCCAGAAGTGGTTTTCCAAAGTTACACTGCCTTTGGAGAGGCTGCAGAAGCCTTTCAAGAGGGAGGGATCTAATCTATTGATCTACGTTTCTTTTCTTAGTAAACCCCAGCTGAATCCAGGGTTTATTCCCTGTGGCTCTTTAATATTACTTTCACCTGTGCCTACCCATCTACGTGGTTGCTTCTGATCAATAAATATGTTCTATCAGTTGCACAACACGCGGGCATACACGTAAAAATACATGACATAGAATGTGGATTAGTCATTAGAAATAAATTTAAATGAACTGAAACAAGGCTGTATTCCTATCCTTTAAGTTATTATGAAAAAGAATATTATAGGCAGTATAAATAGGTTGTTTACAGGAAACACTCACTGTAAAGTACCTCTTTATCACACAGATTTTGGTAACATAACGTCAGAGCACCTCCAGTTTACAAGTTGCTCTGATCCCCTTCTCTCTGTGTGCACACATGAATTGTCTTATACCTTCCTTTCTGTACGTTTTACCCCAAATGATGATGTCACTTGAGCCCCTGCCCCCTATGAAGATCTCTAATACAAGTAGAGAGACCAGCCGAGCAAAGCCATCTGCTTAAATTGATTCTTTTCATGATTTTTTGAGAACTATTGGCACATTAAACATTTCATGCAAATTGTTACCATACATGTTAAGTAATGCTAATATATTAAAGTTCGAATTCATTAGCTTTTCAGGAAGAAGGCTTGTGGGTATGTTATTCTGTAATAATTTACTAGCGATAAGTAGGCTTTAATTTCATGCCCTGAGGGCTGTGTCTTTTTGTGTTGTTGGTAGCTTGTTTGTAGAGACAAAAGATCTGCAGAGATAATAGAATGAGGTAACTGACTGCACAGATGTGATCAAAGTAATGGAAATTCAGTGTGGTTATCTTCTAGATTCCAAACATCTGGATGAAAACTACAATATCCATTCATTCAGGTGGGAATTTCTAAACCTCTGAATACTGGGGATTCATGTGTCAACAAAGGCTGTATGTGTTTCCTTGGCTGTATAATTACATTAATAATGCTAACCCGGGCCCTGTAAACTTGTCGATACTCATAGATTTCTTCGAAGGAAAAAAACTCCAATATCCTCCAGCATTTCTTTTGTGACCTGGCAAGAAATAGTGCTGTTCAAGTTCCCAAATGAGTTCAATTGTAATGGACTTCATTTAGAAATTAGCCAATCTATTTTCTAATAGTTTCCACATTTTTTTCTAGAAATGAAAGTTTTCTCACAGGGCTTTTTTTAAAAACTAGTAACGTGATAGTGCCGTTAAGATTGCAGAAACTGTTTCAATCAGGTATTTAGTCATCTCACTGCTTCAGTTTGCAACTGAATGCGTTCTCGTGCACTGTCAGGTGTCACCGATAAACATTTAGAAAATTGCAGTCTGAAGACACAGTGATGTGTTCAAGTCTGCATTCCTAAGCTTGTTTGGATGGCTCCTGTCCAGTAACCAGCACATTCCTGGACAGGCAGTAAGTCTAGCTGAATGAAATTGAATTTTTGACTAGCATTTTTAAAGGGATATCTGCACATGTGAATATGTCTGAGTTTCTGAACACAAGGGAACATGTGAAGTGTATACTGATTTTCGGATAGGAGGGGAAAGGTTTAAAGTGTTAGGATGCCTAATGGTCTTAATGGTGTTTAGAATGGAAATCTGGTATCTTTGATAATTTTATAAATTATTTCTTCCTCTTGAAGGAAAAATGCAATAGACTTTTTCTCCTCCATTTTCAAACATTCAAGTCTCTGATCCTTAAATGTTTATCTTCCCTGACCTTATGGCAGAGATATTCACAACGTCCCATCTTTCCTCCTTTCCCTCAGCGATTGACATCCCCATTACCCAACTCTTGTTTCTTTGCTCATGCAGCTTCCTCTGTGATCCCCAATCCATCTGAACTTGTCAACCAACACATCTTTTACAGCCCGTCATCACAGCCATCTCCATCTCCTCTACAAATCTTTTCCTGTTCCCCTGCCAGGTGTCACTTTTCTGTCCTTTAACATCCTAAAGATTTTTATTTATATTACTTTTAGGCACTCCTATTTTCACTTTCTGTACTCATCTCTCCCCACTAGACTCTAACATTTCATGGATAGCCGTGTGTCTGGCTTATCTTTTTATCTCCCATAAAACTTAGCATAGAGCCTGGCACAGAGGAAGTGTTCACACGAGAGAGAGAGACAGAGACAGAGAAAGAGTAAGAGAGAGAGGGAGAGGACATGAATATATTAAACTATCTTTCCTTGAGGCACCACAGTGGTTAGACTTGGTAGAGTTTAAAGGAATGAAGAATTGGTATTCCCTCCTTTTACATAGTTGGAATCTCTGATGAAACAGATCACAAACTTCTCTTCAAACTTTGTGTCTGCCAGGGTTTGGGGAACTTTGTTGCTTCCTGTGTCTGGAAGTAAATTCAGAATGTCAGAACTAAGAAGGACCTACTGCATAGCACAGGGAATTTTACTCAATAACTTGTAATAACCTATAATGGAAATGTATTTTAAAAAGAATAGGCACGTACATATGTATATATATAACTGAATCACGTTGCTGTAAACTTGAAACTAACACAACATTGTAAGTCAACTATATTTCAAAAAAAAATTTTTTTTAAAGACAGATGTCTGTGCTTGCTTCGGCAGCACATATACTAAAAAAAAAAAAAGAAGACAAATATCTAACACATACACACACACACACTCACACACACAAAGAATGTCAAAGCTCACTAGCTGTCTTACATTGTCTTTCCTGCCAAGGTGCCTCACCAGGTCATCCCCCCTCCCCCTCCCTCTCCCCAGCAGAGGAGCTGGCCATCACTATCCTCAGGCCGTTCAGCCCCAGGCCACCTGGCCACTCAACCTCCTGGTGGCCGCTCTGTGGACATTGGAGGGGGCTTCGTCCAAAGGTCAGCTCTCCTTTCACACCCAAGCTCTACACAGAAATCTATCTAAATTTTCTCGCTCTTCTGTTTTTCAGTGATTACACGCATTTCAGGGGTCGCTAAATTTGAAGTAGATCTTGAATCTGGCTGCCTACTTTCAAAACAAGCTGATGCACTCACATTTTCTAGTTTGTCAGATTGGAGTGGTTTTATTGATATCATTTTTATCTTAAAGAAACATCAACTGACATTGGTACAAATATTTTAATATCTTAATATCTTGTTTTTCAGTCCTATTTTTTCCCCAAAACAGGAAAATTCCAAGCATCTTTTATTCAAAACAATTTGACCACTTTCTTAGCACCATGGTCAGGTATGATTGTTGGGTGAAAGCTGTCACAGACTCAAAACTGATTCATCTAGAAATGCCATGATCCCTCTATCCAGACACATCCCTTATTCCTTCTTATTCAGAAAAACACAAAACAAACAAACAAACAAAAAACCAGACAACCTGGGAACAACAAAAGTTGGAATTCTCTTTGGCTTGCAGGCAGTCAGTTACATTGATTTCTGAGGACATAGAGGCTGTTCTCCCAGGGAACACCTGCAGGGTTGTAAAGAGCAGGGCTAATGGGTGATCTCTGCCACTCTCCCTGCCCATCCCACAATCTCCCTAGAGATAGATTCCAGCATCCGCAGAGGCCCGACTGCATGAACCGTTTTTCCAGTTGATCATCCTGAGGCCCAACTTGTACTGCCTAAGTGAAGGATTATAGAATTAGCAATGCATATGGTAAGTGGGCAACACAGAAGGATATGGGATCAAATTCTGATTGGGGATTTTGGTATTTACCCCTGTGGCTAAGACTAAGAGTCTTGGGTAATCTGAAGAAATATGTTAGAAAGAGAAAAAGTACGATCAGATTAGCCCAAATAAGAGCTGGTGGAAGCTTCTTATAGGAATGTTTTTTTTCAAAATGTTAAGAAAATGGTCCATGGTGGTACTGCTCATGTAGGTAAAATGGCTGCTAAAAAAAAAGCAAACGCTTTCTTTTTCAGAAACAGGCAAGCAATCATAATTTGATTTCTAATAGTCATGTTTGCCATGAGGACTTTTACAATGAGGTTATATAAGCAAACTGATTTCCCTTTTGACTTTATCAGAAAATCGTAAAATGCCCCTGAATCTTCCCTCCAGAATTCTCAAAAATGCCTACAATAATCTTCCTAGAAAATTATTTTCTGGATTTCATGATGTCCTGAAGCTCTTCCAGCAGCATTTGATTATTGCTGCTGTAAATAGGCAAAAATTATAATTGAGAAAGATAATGAATGTGATATAATAGCATAGTAAACACAGTTGTATATAATTCATTACCACATCTCCCCCTTTACTTGATTTTATATTCATGTTGAAAGCTCTTAACTGGGCAAGTGTAATTGATTCACCATGGTATATGTGGTTGTTTTAATAAAAAGTTTCAACTGAGGCTTTTGTTTAACAGGATAACTCCCTCATTCCACTGTTTCTTTAGGAAAATCAAATTCAACTTATGTCATATCATCTCTGGAACTACATCCTGTTATAGGTGAACACTGCCTATTTTAGCTACAATAATGGAAGATGAGTCAGACTTTCTTCCTTCCCTTGTTTTTCCTGTGTCCTTGATTTTTCCCAGAATCAACTTTCTATAGAATAAATTTCCCTGGGCACTTTTTGTTCCATTCGATGGAACTCAGAGACTCTCAGATTTTTGTAGTTGTAATATCCTTTTCTTAAAAAGGCAAACACATTACCACCTCTCTCAGCATTGCTCTCTTTTTTAAAAACCAGAATAAAGTTTGGAGAAGTTTTAATAGCCTGTGAGAGCATTAAAGGCCTTCTGGGATGTTTTGTCTCATGATTGAAGAAGGGACAATAGCCAATTGTTAGCCTCATGGTAACGTTGAGTGGCTCAATTATTTGGATGCTAACCCTACTTTCAAAATGGCAAAATAGAGAATGGGATGTAATACAGACTTTTCCAGATTTAGTGCTATGTATGGTCAATGAAGAACTATATTCACAGACCAAAAAGAAAAAGAAAAAAAAAGTACCATGTATCCTAGGATCAATCAGCATGCATGTTTCTGACGTCACCAGTATGGTAAAAACGTCATAGGAAATCCTGCTGTGTGTCTGCAGTGACCAGGGCTGACATGCCCACACTGCTCCGCTAGGACCATCAAACCAAGGCCTCGTGGTTCAGCATCTGTCATCAGTCATTTAGTCTTAGAACCTTAGCTTACTCTTCATGCCTTTTTGTTCCTTCTCAACCTACCTACCTATTCACATGTGAAAAAACACTTTTTTCTCCTAATGGCTAACAGGTTTAACTGGTTATTTTATCTACTAGCTTCCTCCTTATCTCTCCCACATCCTCTTTGTGCCCTAGAAGCAAGTAAATTCACTACTAGCTAATTATAGTACATCATTTTCAATACATAACTTTCTGTTGAGACTTCTGAAAGCATATCAAAGAAGAGCAATAGGCTGAATGAAACAATTAATAAAGAGTATTTTACTGAGCTTTTTAAAAAAGCAAATTTCCCCCATACCAGTGAGTGGGAGGCACATACAGAATGGCTAAATGCAGAGGTATTTCTCAAATCTGTTCAGGTTAATCTGACATAGGATAGGCTGGGGAAGAAATCAATGGATTCACGTTGCTAGACAGTACAGTGTATCATATATTTAGATCATTTTATATATAGCTGTTATTGGACGAATTCTTCTAAAACAAATACTACAACAACAAAAAGTTTCTTAATAATAGACATCAGGGGAAGCTTATGTTCCTCCTCTGTTCCATGCTGATTTAACACAACCATACCCACGTGACCATCACAGCTCTGCGTGGGTGACTTAGCTCTAATGACCAATAGGACTTGGCCCAGATTGGTGGAAATTTTATCTCTAGATGTGCTTAACAAGGGAAACAAGAAGGCTGAGCAGTTTTCTGTGAAACAGAAAATCAAAGGAAGAGAAGCAGATGATGTCAACAAGGGGGGAAAAATCTGGCAAAGGAATTTGGTATTATTCCCTCAATTATCTGTGTTTTTTAAGAAATGCAAATCCTTTTCATCTTTTAGATGGTGCATGTCTCGTGTTAGTCCAGAAAACTTATGCCTTTTACAAGTATTGTTAAGAAATTTGAAATTAAGTAATAGTCTATCTAAAAATTTTAGTAAAGAAAGAATGTGAATAAATCCTTGGAGTTTGTGGTAAAGAAGTGAATTGAAGGACGCCAGAAAACAAAATGTTCATTTGGATGTATGAACCAATGAAACACCAGAACCACAGAATTTTTTCTCTCTAAACTATAGTGAAGCTCTTAAATATAAGTATAAAAACCAACAACAAAACGTTCATATACTGTGAAAAGGACAGTTGGCTGAAGTGTGGTACCTGAGGTTCCAGGTTTACATGGGATCTTGATGGTTTGTGCCTGAACAGAAGGGTTCTAGGGTGGGAAGACTACAAATGTTAGTACTGTAAGAGCATTTTGTGCATCATAAAATTCTAGACGCCCCACTGAGCCTGTAAAGACAGCGTGCTCTAAATGGTTTTCCACCACTTTTCTGGAGAACCCAGTCCCTTCTATAAAGACTCCTCTTCCATATTTAGAGATAGAGGCACAGGAACATTTCATGATCTTTAGGAGGGTAATAGTGTGAAAAGTAAGGTTGTAAAATGAACTACTTTCCTCCCCTTTCTACCTAATTTCTTTCTCCTGTGCTTTTAAAGACTAGGATATCTCTTTCTGACCCCAGAGCTCATGTTTAACTCAGAAAGTATACTTTACAAATGTCCTGCATGTTCTAATTCGTATGATGGAAGGAGAAAAGAGCTCATCTGAGCACCAATTTGACATCGTTTTATTCCAACAGTCTTTGGAAGCCAACACCCCTTCCCTTTTTGACTGTCTAAAATGCCCTTGCTAGCCAGGTCCCTCTGCTAGCTACAGTGTTTGCACATTTCCTTGTTAATCAGCCGCGTAGGCTCGGAGACTGTGTGTTTTGGTGTTGTTTCTGTGTGCAATCTCGTGCTGCTTCCTGAACGCATGTGTCCCTTCCCTTCACAGCCTACTCGACACCCAGCACCTCCCCCGCAAACCGATTCGTCAGTGTTGGACCACGGGATCCAAGCTTTGTAAATATCCCTCAACAGACACAGGTGGGCCGCTCTCATCTTTTCTGTATGTGGTGCAGCTTGTTTTATTCATCAGGTGCATTGTAACTCGTCTTTCGGCACAACAGGCTGCATTTCCCAGCCCCTGTTCAGTCCCCTTTCCTCCCGACCCCTACCCATCCTGGCCCTTCAGCCACATTTCCATGTGTTCTTAGAAATCATGGAAAACGGTGCCTGCAATTTTTGCTTCTTGTATTGAGGGGGTAGGAGAGGAGGGCTTCTGTGCTGGAACTGCTTTTGCTATGGGAAGAAAATTTTCCCAGGCTGGATAGCGTGTGCTCCCTCTTTTAGGAATCTGTGCCTCTCTACATGCAAGCAGACAGAAGTAGGCCCCTATTGAACCCGGAAAGTATACTCTGGCTGCCGGCGACATCAGAGTGCATGCTGGGAATGGGGGGCCAGTCACTCTTATGTACTCATTATAGGGTCCCCAGGAACCTGGCAGACTTCCTAAGAGAAAGGAAAAGAAAGGGTTCCTGAGCGCTGTTAAGTTGCTGGTGTTGGTACTGAAATAGGAGGTGTTTGTTACTGGCTTCGCTGGCCCCAGTGGGGTGGGAGGGGATTATGCGAATATAATGTCATATTTTGAGGTAGGTGATTGAAAGAGAGTATGCCAGGACATCTAGAGTTTGTTTTTCAATAGATAGTTGTGTTTTGTGCTAGTACAGGCCAAGGAGAAAGAATCTCTTTTAAAAGTTTTGAAATAGCTGCTGTTAATTGAGAAACAGTGAAAGACTTTCGGAATTCAAAAGTAGCATATATAAAGATACTTAGAGACTTGGGGAATAGAATTAGATGCAAGTTTTGGAAGAATCTACTCTCTGATCTCCTAATTAGAATGTGACTGTATATTATCAGAATTGACATAAAGAATTTTCTCTTTGAGGTTCTCATCACAGTGTTTGAAAAATTCTCCAAGATATTTTGTGCATGCGCCTCGGTATGTAATCTCCAGATGCCTAATTTATAACTATTCATTTTTGTTTGTAACACTATGAGCAGGTGCTTATGAACGAGATAGATTTGCTTTCCTGGGTCCGTTTGCTTTCTCTGCTAAGGGTTTTAGTTTATTGCTGTGTCGACAGCGTGGGTTAAACAGCATTGCATCTGAAGCCTTCCTTACACTGAAACAGGGTCACAGAAAGTACAGCCTCAGAGGAGGCAGCTGGGAGGAGAGGGAGAGGGGAAGGAGGGAGGGGAGGGAGAAGGTTAACTCTTGAATTTCCCACTTCTGCTGTTTCTTCTGAAACTGGCAGGTACATGGCATCTGGGATTAACATCGCCTATTCAGTACTCCCCATAAAATTGTTCAAGTTTATTGCTTATTTTCCCATACCTTCAAATATTTAACTGGTGAATTTGAAGTTGAATAATTACCTCAAAGGCATTACAGTAGAAGAACATTTCTTATTGTACTTTTGGCTCACATGATCAAGGTCAATGAGAAGGGGAGAACTGGAGACAGTAGCTTTACATTGGATGATTGCTTTTCTCAAAGAACCAGTGGGCTCAGGTTACTTCATTAAGAACCTCAAAAATGCAGTTTGGAAATGTCCTGTTTTGTATTTTATATAGTATTTTTATATAAAATGTGATTCACTGAACTGAAACTGTACCCTGCATTCCATTCAGTTTGTTTCTCTATAATCAAAACGTATTCTATTCCAACATGGCTTTGTTTCACAAATGCCTTATTTAACCCAGAAACTGAGTCTTCATGATGTTGACCACAAAAATTCAATTCTTAAAAATCCAGATTTTCTACGCATCTGTATGAATGATGTCATGTAGACCCAGTGTTGGCATCTGGAACTGAATTTTTTGGGTTTCTGTTAAATATTTGGCATCATAGAGACAACAGCTTAAGTGTTTTTTATCACAGTGGCACCTGCCACTTTTGGCTAGAAGAAAGCCATCCCCAATTGTCTTATGAGAAACCGCACTAATGGAGTTACTCTTTTTCCCCAAAAAAATATCCTGAGATTAAAATTATGTGCTCTAAGTATTTTAAATATTTAGGTATATATATTAACTCTTTTTTTTTTTGGAGGAACTACTTTCTGGAACCATTTAAAGTGGTAGGCATATATAGATATAGGTCATAAAAATAATATTTTTAGGTAATCTTTTTGAGAGGACATCAGAAGAGGAATTTTTACAGGAGTTTTTTAAGACATAATTTGAACATGGCCTGCAGATTAGTAATTTCCTAGGCAAGCTTGCATTTTTCTATATAAATATTTTTGTTAATAAGGCATGAAATTTGTATTAGTTGAATTATGGGAAAAGTTTTCTGGGAAAACAATATTTTCTTTTCTGCCCTTAAAGAAGTAAAAATTGAAGTGTCACCCAAGCAGGTAAGCTAAGCTTTATAAATGCAGGAGAGGTATCCTGCACAGAAATCCATAAGCAAATACAAAATAAAATGGTCTCTCTTTTCCCCAAAGAAACCTCTTAAAATACTTGAAACATCAACCTGTAGAAGACAGATTAGATATGGTCCCTGTTTTTTCCAGCAGATAGAATTCCAGCTGATGAATAGACATTTGAAGTAGGCAGCTTTCAGTTTATCATAAGACCTTTCTTTAAAAAAAAAAAAAAAAAAAGAGTTCTTTGATTATACATAGCCTCTATTTATTGAGCATTTTCTATGTACTAAGTACCTTAGGTACATTATCCAACGAATCTTGACAGCTACCCAGTAGGATATATATAATTATCTCCACTTTATAGATTTGAAACCTGAGATCTGAAGAGATTGTTGATTTTCCCAAGACCACACATGATGAGGAGCGGAGCAAGAATGCATCCCCAGTTTTGTCTGACTCCAGGGCCTATGCTCTCAAACCACTGTGCTGTACTGCCTCATGGGCCGGTGAGCACCTTTCCCTGCAGATATTCAAACAGAGACTGATGCTCAACTCTCAGGAATACCACTGACGTATTCCCTGGTTTTAAATCTGAGATTGCACTAAAATCTAATCATGAGTGTATACCCCAAAGAATCGAAAACCGGGTCTCCAAGAGATACTTGTACCCCCATGTTCTTAGCAGCATTCTTCACAATAGCCAAAAGGTAAAAGCAATCCAAATGTCCATTGACAGATAAATGGATAAACAAAATATGGTATCCATATTTTATTGTGTATATACCATTTTAATGTGGTATCATACATATTATTCAGAATTGAAAAGAAAGGGAATTCTGCAGTATGTTACAACATAGATGAACTTTGAAGACATTATGCAAAGTGAAATAGGCCAGTCCCAAAAGGACGAATACTATACGATTCCACTTATGTGAGGTACCTAGTGTAGTCAGCTTCATAGAGACAAAAAGTAGAATGGTGGTTGCCAAGAGCTGGGGAGAGGGCAGAATAGAGAGTTATTGTTTGGTGGTATAGAGTGTTAGTTTTATAAGATGAAAAAGGCTCTGAAGATGTGTGGTAGTGATGGTTGCACAACAGTGTGAATGTCCTGAATATCACTAAACTGTCCACTTAAAAATGGTTAAGATGGGGCTTCCCTGGTGGCGCAGTTGTTGAGAGTCCGTCTGCTGATGCGGGGGATGCGGGTTTGTGCCCCGGTCCGGGAGGGTCCTGCATGCTCCAGAGCGGCTGGGCCCGTGAGCCATGGCCGCTGGGCCTGCGCGTCCGGGTCTTGTGCTCCGCGGTGGGAGAGGCCACGGCGGTGAGAGGCCCGTGTACAGCAAAAAAAAAAACAAAATAGTTAAGATGGTAAATTTTATGTTGTGTGTATTTCACCGCAATTTTTTAAATGTAATCATTAGATAAACTCTTCATAGTCCTTTCTCCACTTGAGAGTCTAAAATTCTGTAAAACAGCCAGGAAGAGTGAATTGTTTATCAAAAAACCCACTGTCATTTTGTGCTCTCATGTCCAACACATAGTGGGTAGCCAGCAGATACGGGTTGAATCTAAATGATTCATAAGGAAGTTTAAAAATAATGACTTTTGGGCTTCCCTGGTGGCGCAGTGGTTGGGAGTCCACCTGCCGATGCAGGGGACACGGGTTCGTGCCCCGGTCTGGGAGGATCTCATATGCCGCGGAGCGGCTGGGCCCGTGAGCCATGGCCACTGAGCCTGCGCGTCTGGAGCCTGTGCTCCGCAACGGGGGAGGCCACAACAGTGAGAGGCCCGCGTACTGCAAAAAAAAAAAAAAAAAGACTTTTTCTTATTACAGTCGTGATACATGTTAATTGTGGAAAATACAGATGGGAAAAATAATAAAAATCACTTGTAGTCCTACTGTTAACATTTCTGTCTAAATCCATCCAGACTGCTTCTCTGCATACAAATATATTGCAAAAATGAGATCATATTATATACACTGTTTGGTAACCTGCTGTTTCTTCCCCGTAACAATATATTATGGCCTTCTTTCCATGTAAATTGGAAAAATTGAATATTGGCTTTTATTGCACCTATTCATCATCTGTAATGATTGGTAGGGAAAGATAACATGGATAATTGAAAGCCATTTTTTCTCCTCCTTCCCTTCCAGTCTATCTTTTTTCCTCCAGAGAATTCCTCCCTTCACTGAGACAGAATTGCCTTCTCTTTAGCC